>NW_024962265.1:4314849-4456175 GCF_019238085.1 Lagopus leucura | reverse complement strand
TCTCCTCTCCTCTCCTCTCCTCTCCTCTCCTCTCCTCTCTTCTTTCTGCTTTCTTCTTCTTCATTTCCATTTTCTCTCTCTCTCTCTCTTTTTTTTTTTTTTAATTCATGAATAGCATTTTCAAAATCTGACTGCTAGTGGAAGAATTATTTTATCCAAGACTTAAACACAAGGAGGAGAAAGTAGTGATTAGCACACAGAGAAGCAGAAAGGCCATGCAGCTCTGCAAGAGGATTTTGTGGGATCTCTTACAAAAAATGTTTAGGGAGCAGGCCAAGATGTGGTGATGCATCCATAGAAATTGCAGTTCAGGAACTTCCAGGGAAAAGACGGTGTACTTTTAGTTAATTGATGCTTTTGGATTTTCCTCCTATGAATTTATCAGGTTACTTTTTGTGTATGCTCTACCTCAGCAGTATCCAGAAGCACAGAATTCATAGCCAAGTTTAAAAACTTCACTCATTGTATAGAGAAACACCTCTCTATATGTTATATAGAATTTGCTACGCCATAATGCAACTGAATGCCTTCTAGTTTTTCTGCTGGAGAAGACACCTAACTACCAGTCCCTATTTACAGTTAATAGTCAATCCAACAACACTTAAGGTTATTTAGATTTCAGTCACATCACATTCAGTAATACTTCCCCCTCCCCTGCCCAATAAAGGATTTTAAAAGGGATTAGATGTTTTTCACATGCATACCATAGTACATTTTTGATGATCCTTTCTTTTTGTTTCTTTTGTTTTCTACAAGATATAGTTTAATAAAGGGTAATAAAGTTTTTCTCTTTATCTTGTATTCTTTTCCTATGAATTGCCATAATATATTTCTATTTTTTTAACCATTCCTAAGTAATAAGCTGCTGCTTTCAACTACTTAGTCTAATTCTATTAATTATAACCTCATGATTTAATTTCTGTCAGGTGCGGGTCAGTTTGTCTTTGTATATTTAAAGACTGTTTTTTCTCAAGTGCATTTCCTTCTATTTTTCAACAGTGAATTTCATTTTCATTCCTCATTTATTCCTACTTATTCTGTAGTCTCTTATTATCCTGAATAACTTGAATGCTTTGAATAACACAGATGGTTAATCATTTCTATTGCTATTTGCCATCTTATCCAGACTGCATTTGTTGAATAAAATTGGTCCTCACGTGGCCTGGATTAGAATGCTCTAAGTATTTTCTTACACATTGTGAATGTACATAAGAAATACTACTCTCTGAATAAAGAAACTTTTCACATTTCCTGCTACCAAAATGAGGTTGATTTGTTTTGTAAACTCTACAACATACTTGGAAAATTCTATTGACATTTGAAGACGCAATTGAATCTTTTCCTGCTACAGACTCACAAACTCATAGAACCGTATGGGCTGGAAGGAATCCCTAGAGATCATCTAGTCCTACCTCCCTGCAGGTTCTCTACAGAGGAAAGCATCCTGGTGGGCTTTGAATATCTCCAGAGAGGGAGACACCACAACCTCCCTTGTTGCAAATTGCTTCAGTGCTCTGTCACCCACACAGTACAGAAATCTTTCCTCATAGTCAGATGGAACTTGCTGTGTCCCAGTTTGAGACTTTTGCTCCTTGTCCTGTTCCTGGGCACTACTGGAAAGAGACTGAACCCATCCACTTGACACTCACTCTTTACATAATTATAAGCACTGATAAGATTCCCCTCTCAGTCTTCTCCAGTTTAAACAGTCCTAGCTGTCTCCTAGCCTTTCCTCATAAGAGGGATGCTCCAGGCCCCTGATCATCTTTGTCTCCCTCTGCTGGACTCTCTGAGTAGTTCCTTGTCTTTCATGAACTGAGGAGCTCAGAACTGGACACAGTATTCCAGATGTGGCCTCACAAGGACAATGCAGAGTGGGAGAAGAACGACCCTCAACCTGTTGGCCACACTCTTTTAATTCATCCCAAGATATCACTGGCCTTCTTGGCCACAAGGGCACACTGCTGGCTCATGGCCAATCTGTTCGCCACCAGGACACCTATTTCCTTCTCCTTCCACTCAAAGCAGTCTGGAAACAAGATCACTTTCTTCACTCATGTCCATATTAGGTCATTTTATGGCAGAAAGTCAGTCTAGCAAGGTAATAGGAACAGCACAATTAGAGGTAATTAGACCAGCACGAGAATCATTGCCATTGTATCTGAGAGGTTGGCAATATGAGAAAGGTTAAAGTAGTCACAGAAGATGGATATATAATTTTCATATTTAGATCACAAGCTCTTTGGTGTTCACAGAAAGCCAAATAAAATGACCTCTTTTGTGGCCTTGAAGTACTGCCACAAAAAAATGCAGCATATCTAGTGATAAAAATAACAATAAAGGTGACCTCAGTAAGGAATCTCAAATAGATGAGGACAATAATTTTTTTCAAGGGACATGAACTTACTATAGGCATAAAGGACAAAATTTCAGAAGCTTAATTATTAATTTAAAGGAACATTTGGCTGTGAGATATGGTTAAAAAAAAAAACAAAAGTCACATTCTTCATCTCCCGAGCAGAATTTGGTGGGTATATGCTTGCATTCACTCCTAAACTCTTACTTATAAATAATTGGAGAGTGAAAAAGATTCCTGTCCTCAGTAAACTTTAGCAACTTTGCAGGAACTGGAGCAATTATTCAAAGAGAAAAAGGCCACACTGAAATGTACATTTGATGCTAACCAGTATCACAGGCAGCTCCTTCACAGACAGCTCTGTCACCTGTCAGTATTTCACTTGACACTCCTCAAACTGGGCATTTTTCAGTTTGATACTCAATGGGTTCACTCATGAAAATGACTCATTTGGAAGCACTCATCTGGCCAAAGTCCTCTGGCACCATTTAGCACTCACAGAACTACTTTTACTCAGCAGACTCAGTGTGACTAATGCCTGCTGAAAGCTGCCGTCTCCTTCAAAACTCTACACCTGAAATGAAGATGAGCAGTTTTGTATTAGGCTAATAGAAATAACCTCGGGGAGTCGTTATGCACTTATTTCAAACACTTGAAAGAGGAACAAAAACTATGAAGTTGCTATTGAAGTATAATTAAGATGGTGTTTTCAAGTACAGTGCAACCTTAAACTAGGAAAGTAAGGGAGTAAGAATGGAACCACTTACAAACCAGTAAAAGCTCCACTGCATGAGGCACTCTGCATGTACAAAATTAGAGGATTAGAAATCGTTCAGCCAGTCTAGTGCCTGTGCAGTCTGGCATTTGTAAAGAGCTTCTTAATGATTTTCCATTGAAGGAAGAGAGAAATTAAAAAAATAAAATAAAATAAAAATTAGGCTGAGAAATGAAAATATGCATTCATTTTCAGAGAGGTCATCTTGTTGAAACAAACCAAAGTCCAGCCTACCTCCTTCTGAAGCCTTTCTTGAAAATTAGATAAAAAGCTTGAAGCTCCCTTTGTAGCTCTAGCATATTTTATTTTTTCATAAAAAAATAAAGGAGAAGGACTTCAGGGAAGTCCTGGAATCTACTTACATGCAATTTCTTTTTTCAGTTATTTTTCATGCCATCAGAAAAGTTGGGAACAATTTATTTTCTAATGAAAATTTCAAGTCCCAAATATTTTCTTGTCTGCAGAAGCCTCATGTTTTCCCATATTCATACTGTTATCTCCACTGATGAACAGCAGACCTGAAAGCTCAGCGAAGCTTCCAGGATCATGTTTTAAATATTTTTAAAGTTACGGGGGATAAATGTATATACATATACATATTCAACACAGCAGAGCTTGAATTTTGTTTGAGTGTTAGGAAGGTGAACATTTTTTATGTAGGCCTTTCCACTAATATTCCATTACATTTTGTTGTCATGTGACAGATGGCAGCTGAGGGACAGTCTGACAAAACAGACACGGAAGTGCATATGAAGCAAAGGTGTAGAACTAATTCCTCCAAGTGGAAAAAATTGCACCCATTAACATTAATTGACGCTTGCTTAATTTTTATGGAGACCAAACAGTGGATGTCACAAGAGTGGTATGTTTCACCAATGGTGAGAGTGATGTTAAAGACAAATCAGGCTCTGGATGGCCATGCAAGATGTGACACCGCAAAAAGAAGAGTGTCTCAATCAGCTCGTCTGCACGAATTCATGGATTACCAGTGCACTGTGTACGGAGCTGAATACTGGCTTCAGTGTGTTGGAAATGATGGTGGCAATATAAATTTTGCCCCAGATAGGTCCCACAGACAGAACTGTGTATAAGTTTTTCAGACCTGTTGAAGCAATATGAATCTAAAGGTAACAGTTTCCTTGATCACATCAAAATCAGTAATGAGATGTGTCACTACTGTGAGCTGGAGTCAAAATGGCAATTGATGGAGTGGCAAGATGTGAATTTCCCATCCAAAAAAAAGTCCAAGATGCAGGCCTCAGTGGGTAAAGTGGTGTGCATCGTCTTTTGGAATTTGAAAAAAGTGATCCTTCTGGATTTCCTGGAACATGGACAAACCATCAACACTGACATCTATATTGTCATGCTGACTAATCTGAAGACTTGAACTTTCAGAGAAGTTCAAACTTTGAACTTGCAAGAGAAGACAACCGTTCTCTTGCAACATGGTTATGCCAGGCTCCATTGCAGTTTGAAGACTGTGGAGCACTTTAAAAATCTTTCCTGGACTGTCCTATCATACCCACTCTATAGTTCAGACTTCCATCTGTTCAGGCTGATGAATGATGAACTGCATGGACAAAATTTTCCTAGCAATGCCTCTGTCATAGCAGCTGTGAAACAGTGGGTCACCTCCCTGGCGGAGAAATTTATGAGCACAGCACACAGGCTCTTGTTGTTCACTAGCCAAATGCACATTAATAGTGGTGACTGTTGAAAAATACTATTCTGTAGCTGTCAACCTTCTCTATCAAATAATGTTAATGTTCTCTTTGTATCTAATATAATTTCCATGGAAATATATAGGAGGCATTACTTTTGGAGCAAGTTACTTAACAGGATAGAATTCACTGAACTATAGTTAATTGTAATCAAGATGGATCAATGAAGAAATCCATCAAAACAGTTTGAATTGAATTCCATGCCTTGGTGACAATACAGGTGAATTAATAAATGATATGCGTAAGACCAAATAACATTTGCAAATTTATTAGGTTTACCAAGTATTTTCAAAGGGGAGTCATCATCACATTTGGGAAGTAGTGCATGTAGTTCATGCTAGCACTAAAATACAATTTGCTACACTACAGTAAAATCCCAGAGGAAGTTTTAGAAGACTTTTTGTTTAGCTTATAAACTGTAGGAAGGGCAGGTGGTATGATCAGGAGAAAAAATGATGGGTAGCATTAGCATAGACAGCTCAGACTACAGTGACCATTAACCAGTAATGCTACTCTTCAATAGCTTTGTGTTCAGATATTCCAGTTACATTTTTAATGGTAAAATGTAAACAAATTTTTAGACTCTGCACAGAACTAAAATGGTGAAGTTTAATGACATTTAGTACAAATACGTCAGACCAAATGATCCAGTGGTCCCTGCTGGCTTCAGACACAATGAATCTGTGAATGAACAGTGTTTAATGACTGGTTAAAGCCATATTCAATGGAAAATCCAGACTTGAACAGCAGAGGAACCCTGCAGGAATTCTCAGTGTGATATACATGCTTCTCTGAGATACGAAGAATCAAACAGTTCCACCCAGGCTATTCCCTTTCTTGTTTATAAAAGACTTTGGGCAGACATATTGTAGAGATAAGAAATGTAAACTAAACTCACCAATGATGTTGGATTTCAAGAGGGCAGAGTCTTCCAGGGAGTCTCATAGATTGCCATTCATTCATTTTGCTCTTCTTAATGTTCCATGCACAGCTTGAGTTCTGGAAGTGCTGAGATTTTTGAAGTTAGGCTCAAATCTGAGATTTTGGTGTTAGGGCCTGAAAAACCTGTGAAAGTCTGTCAAGCCAGAAAACCTGGAGGTTAGGTAGGTTGACATGTTATTTGGACAGGAAACAGCTTGCTGTAGGGAGCTACTGGTTGCTTTATATTTTGAGAGTTGTCATCAGAATCAAAACAGCTTGAAGCAGCACTTATGACTCATTTTCAGTGTGGAACAAAGCCATAAGTTAAGCACTGCATGCTATGAATGTAACACATAACAGGCCCCTTAGCTACACCAAAAAGTTGTACATGGTTTTCAAGTGTCAATCTACTTTTCCTTGTGCCTAAGGCTCTATGACATCTAGACAATTGTAATCAGGTTCATTCCTCTCCTCACTGCCCATTATAACATGTCATTCTTCTGCTTCTTCACTTACTGTTCCACTACTAAGGATTTAATTTGCAGTCTTCTATGCACTAAATTTAAGGCCTAGCAGTTTTCATGTATTATTCACTTCCATTTGCTATACTTGTTAAACAGTATATGTTCATTGCACTTAATAAATCACCAATCCCTTTCTTTCCTGTATTTCCCAGAACAGTTATTACTCAATCTATCTCTACCAACAGCAGCTTCATAGCTACCACAGATTTCTCTGTATTCATGAGGCTATTTATCACTGTACCTGTCTTAAATATTAACAAAGTAAGCTTGCTCAAAAAGCTTAAGCTATAATCTCTTGGAGGGTGTGTAGAGGCATACATATGTCTGACTTTAAGTTGTATGAAATGCCTACGCATTGGTTGTGTGACATCTACCTCAACTTGGCTAATCTGAGGTTATTAATATGCTCATCAAAGCAGAATGGCAGGGAAGTTATCTTCTGTATGTGTATCTTAAAGATAAAGAAGGGACTGAAGTCTGAAGATTTTATTAATTTTGCATATCTGCTTTTGCTCTCATCCCCTTAGGAGAATATTACTTAGAGTCAGTGACTGGGCTGTTTGCTCTTTCTATGCCTAAGGAAGAAAATTCTTGACTCCTTGTCTTCCCCTTCCTTTAGTAGGGCCTGGGGAGCTGGTCTGAGGCTGATGATGGCTGCCATAAGGTGGGGAGCTGCCTACACGGGTGGGTGAAAGCAAGCACCTGCACACGCTGCCAGTGACTTCAGTCAGTGCTCAGTTATTAGATCTGCAGCTGAAGCTAAACTGCCAGTGCTGATGAAATGAAATCTGCTCCAGTGTTTTTCCTTGTGTGATTCTTACCTCACACGTTCATTGCCATTTCCCTTATGAATTATTTTTCTTTTGGTTTTCTTCAAACATTTTCTGTTTGGTTGCAGCTATTTAGCTACATCACATAGACAATTTTTCAGCTACAGTAACAACTTCATTTACTATTCAGTATCTTCACGCCAGCAAAAAAAAAAAAAAAAAAAAAAAAAAAAAAAAAAAAAAAAAAAAAATTATATAAATCTAGCATAAATCTTTAGAGCAAGGCAAGGCACTGGGTGTAAGCCCATTCATGAATGTTTCCTCATTGTATTAATCAAACCAACTCTTTAAAATAAGTGACAAGCTAATCAGAAGGTTTGAACTGCCTCTTCAGTATATGGAGGTGTTTTTTTCCCAAAGATTATTACCTTGGACTCTTGCAATTAGGCATAATATTTCTTTAAAGTAGAACACTCGCTTTTGACAGATCTAAAGAATGACAAACTCAGTTGAATGACAGTTCAAAGAGTTGGCCTTTCATTCCCAACAATCTGTCCCAAGATTATGAAAAAAAAAAAAAAAAATGTGTAGAACACTTTTAATCAACAGGGAGGAAATGATAGTACTAATTCTTTTCTTGAAAAAAATAAAATAAAATACATAGTCAACTATACAGCCAGCGACACTGCATCCTGGAACAGCTGCATTCAGGTAATTAAATTTTTTGAAGAACAGAGCATCACTCTCATAGCTGGGATATTCATAATATTTACTTTTGCCTAAGGAAGGGAAACTGCTAAGTCATCATCTAGAGGAGCTTTTCCCTCTCTAGGAGATTAAGTTAGGTAGCTTTGCTCTGGTATATGTACCGAATAAGGCCTTAGAACCTCTCTATTACATATATGAGTGAGGATAATATGGGATTGTCATTCTTCATCATGACAAATATTACCAGGTGGTGGAATACATACAGCTTAGCTATACAAGCTACAAACTGTATATTCAGCTTGACTATCCTCTAAAATTATAGTAACTATAATAATAATGGAAAAATAATATATAAAATGTATTATAAAATTATCAAATGTATTATAATCTGATGCTTGAGAACCCTGCCTGATAGTGGCAGAGTTTAGAGCTTTTGAGAGTTCAAAGCATTTGAATGTGTGCTATCCATCTGTCCTGGGGGACATCTGGGAGATATAAGTCTTGACTGACGATAAGAAAAGACAGTATTTTTCATCCATTATAAAATACAGCAAAAATTTTTGTAGAAAAGGATTTTTCACACCTTAAAGAACCAATGTTAGCCATTTGATTCTAAAACCACCAATTTCGGAATATCCTGCATTAACATGTCAGTACTTTGGGAAAAGACAAACAAGAAAATCATATTCTTACATTTTTTTAAATTATTTTTTAAAATTCACAAACTTGAAAAAAGTAAAGCTATTCCAAATAGATATTCATTCATATATTCATGTGCTAATACATACATGGGTAATTCCAGAGAAAGTAGGAATCTTTATTTCAGCCTTCTAAAATAGAGATGTGATCTAGATGTCATGTTATTAGTGGAAAGGTGAGCACTTCCACAAAGCAGTACATCTAATCCTAAAATAGATGCTCAAAGTAGTTAGGTCAGTCACATCATTACTGCACAAGTAAAATACAGCAGATGAGTTCAGTGCAAGAAGGTGATGTAGAAATCATGTGTGTCTAGATAAAAACAGAACAAAACAAAAACAAACAATAATGTTTTACCTTAATTGTGATATGCTAAAGGTTATCAACCAAAAAATATTGAGCTACATATTTGAGCTACTACTCAAATATGCTGCTGCTTCTGTTTCTAATGACTAATAGTAACTGCTGATCAATGATAGCAGCACATTGCTTTTATTTTAACAGCAGCTCTGTGAATTAAGTGTAGAGACCAAGACATATCAACAGCATGCTGAAATATGTCCAATTTAAATCTCATCCATTCATACTCAAGACAAAACAAAACCACATACAGCTGTAAATTTTGTCTTTAATGTATTATAGAGTTGAGAACAAAACATAGGTATTCATTTGCGATGGACTGTCAAAGCAGTAATATATTCCTTCTCATATTGATTACTAAAAAATTCCTCAGCTGGACTTAGTTGTTATATGTACTCCATCTGTTATGGATGGGCTGAAACTACTCTTTGACCAGAGAGGATTATCTCCAACTTGCAATTGCAATCTTGCAAGCATAAATTTAAGTACAACCTAAATGAATTCTTTAGGGGATGCTCAGTCCAGTGTGTCCAAGCATATTTGGGTTATAAACAGTTTAAAGCAGACATGTTGATGAAAAGTAAGCAGAAAGTGGAACAAAGCAGAACATACCATGTCCAAGGACATTTCAGAACCTCTCTCTCCAAAAGCACTGGTAGTGCTTACAATGGAATTTCCCAGTATGTTCTTGCAGATTTTTAACAAAACAGTGATAGAATTTGACATCTATGTCTATTTATTATCTGTAGCTTCTTTGTTTTCAACTTCAGCCCTCATAGCAAGGTGACATTTTGGAACCAGTGTTGCCATTAAATTGAGTAGTGCCTTATTTCTGAAGTAGCAATATCTATTTTAATGGAAGCATTTAATGGCATGGCACATACTTCAGTAAAAATGACAGTGACAGAATAAGACCCTTATTCTACACTATATCACTTAGAGAAAGAAGACAAGAATAGGCTATAAAAGCAGGATTCATGTGAGACTTTGTCCAGTTTATCACTGAAGAAAGTGAAAGGAATGAGCCATCATACATTTCTAAAGAGCGCATTAGATAAGGAGTAAAAAAAGTGGTTGTTGATAAAAAACAGGTAAGTCTTTCAGCTTTGTTAAATATTAACCCATATATATTTATAATTACTTAATAATTAATAGAATGTTATCTTGGAGAATCATTCCAAAGGACAAGAGGGAAACTTGAAGCACACACAACCCAGCAACCAGACACCATTCTGTGACAAACTGTATAGGCACTCATCTCATCCTACCTAAGCCTCACGACAGAATGGTGGAACTTGTCAGAGAGCAAAGGCTGCAGCTCCAGCTAGGGTGTCAACACCATACACTCCAGCATAGCCAATGTGTCCACCCAGACAGAGCTGCTGAAGGGACGGGCTGGAGCGAGAACCTCACACTGCAGGAAGTGTCCAGACCTTCCATGTGGGGAAAGGACAAGTGACAGAGCTTCCTTTGACAAGTGTGCCCAGGTGGAGGACCTCTGCAGCAGGTGACTGAACTTCAGGACGTGGTGAAGAGCGTGTGTAATATCAGGAACAGTACGAAGGAGTACGATAGCTGGTTCCAAATACAGTCTGCAGCAAACAGGGAGAATTGCTTGGCCAAGCAATCCTCCCAGACAAAGGGAGGAGGTTTGGAAAGACTAGTTGAATCTAAAGTATGCAGGACTGATGTTACACACAGGGGTTTGGCTAATTAGACCACCAGACTCACTGATAGTGACTGATGGAGTCAATCCTCAGAGGGGGAGGGAAAGAGCATATTCAGGCACAGGCTTGCCAGGCTTATGGCTTTACATTACAGTTTCCAGTGGAGGAAAGCCTCAATCCATCCCTCTCCTGCCAACTTAATGCCAGTATCAGCAAAAGATGTTCAGAGCCTGGAGAAGGATAATAAATTAGCAGGAGAGATCCTGAAGAGAAGTACAGAGAAACTCCAGCCACTTCAGACAGTAAGTCTTCACAGGGATCTTACTTTTACTTTGCAAATGTAGCATGAGGAATAAACAAGTTGACCTCCAGAGCTATGATTATAGAAGCTTTCTAGAGACATGGTGGGCTGTCCTTTATGGCAGCTGTGTTGGAATGGAAGTATAAAGGCTGATCAGGAAGGATACAGGATTCTTAGAAAGGACAAACAGGGTAGAGGAGAAGTAGGTGTTACTCTTTATGTCAGTGACTAGATGGAGTGCTGTTTGGGGATGGATAATGAGCACAGCAGAGAGTTTATGGGTCAAGATTAAAAGGAGGGCAGGACCAAGTGACATCAGTAGTGAGCTGGGGGTTGGCCTCTTCTCTCGTGTAACTAGTGATAGAACTAGAGGGAATGGCTTCAAGCTGCGCAGGGGAGATTTAGGCTGGACATTAGGAAATACTACTTTTCTGAAAGAGTGGTCAGGCAGTGGAATGGGCTGCCCAGTGAGGTGGTGGAGTCACTGACCCTGGAGGTGTTCAAGGAATGTTCGGATTTTGTGCTGAGGGACATGGTTTAGTGAGAACTATTGGTGATAGGTGGATGGTTGGACTGGATGATCTCGAACGTCTTTTCTAACTTTGGTGATTCTGTGATTCTCTGATTCTGTGATAGTGGGGGTCTGCTTCCAATCTTCAGACCAGGATGACAGGCTGGTTTGCAGGGAAACTTGATAGCAATCTAATTGTTTTAATCTAATCAAGTGTTCAAGGCTAGATTGGATCAGCCTTTGAGCACCCTGATCTAGTTAGTGGAAGGTGTTCCTGCTTATAGCAGAGGTTTGTAAATGGATGATCTTTAAGTTCCCTACCAATTCAAACCATTGTATGATTCTATGCTTTGATGATTCTATGATTTTAAGATAGTGAAGAGTTATTTTCAAGGAAAGTAAAAATAGCTGTGCCTTTTTCTTTCTGATTATTATTTAACATATAAAATAATAATACTAATAAGAAAATTATAAAAGCTTGTGATCTGATATTGTTGGACTAACTTATATTGTTTTAATTTTAGAAAAAAATGATTCCATATTAAGAAGGACAAAAACAGTCAAAGAGATACAAAAAAAAGCACTAGAATACACAAAGTGTTTGGCTGTTTCTGAAACCTGCATTACAAAAGATATATGGTTCGTGGATGGATTTTCTACTGTCCAGTAAACTTCACTTAAAGATATGTCTGTGTTTGGGGCTTTCAGAAAATGATTTTATCTTTCATACTTGGATCCTCCAGTGTCTAATGAGAATTCATGCTGCTGTCTTTCTCTACATGGATTCATTAGTTGGTGTTTTTTATTTTCCTAAGAGTGATTTTCATAAGACCTTATGTCAGACCTTAATAACTTTGAGAGTGCTATCCCATCTGTCATCTTTGGCTGGAACATAAATTGGCCGTATCAATTAAAAAACAACTGGGTGGAGTGGTGGGGAGGGAAATAGAAAAATACAGAAACTCTCACACAGGCAGTGTGTATCTAATTTTCTTAAGTGTCTAAGTGAGTTATTTGCATGAGAAAAAAGATTTAGATCACACAGGCTAAACAGGGATTAGCTCTCTATTTCACTGGGCAATCTCAGAAACCCAAATTTCTTATACAAAAAACAAGCAGTAGTAGGAAGCTACCAAAAGCAGATTCTGGATATTTACATTAATTATACATAATAATCAGTGAAAATACTAAGCCTTGCCTTCTCATTTCTCTTCATGTGTGACTTTCACTGTCCCAAAGGGCTGCAAATTCAAAGTCCATGTTCCATTTATAGTCATAAAACATAAGGCCCATACTTCTTTCTTTGTTCATCATTTACTGGATATATTGTAATTCCTTCATTAAATAAAGCTTGGGTCTTGCAGGCTGCAGTCTGTTCAGTACACAACTATAATTAATTTCCTGATTAGCATCCACCATTTAGAGTGTTTCAAGGACAGGTAATTTCAAAAAAATAGTATGGGATGAAGTGTGTATCACAACGTTAGAATTATGGAAGAGAACCATTTTAAATCACATTGTGGTGGAGTGGGCATTTATTTGTAGAAACATCCAAGTTAATATTTCCTCATTCCCCATTGCATTAACATATGTAAAAACAAGTTGAATGCTAGGACATCTATTGTAACATGAACTTCAAGTTTTCAAGCACAACAGCTCCATTATGTTACCTTTAAAGGTGAAAAAAACTGCAGAAAAAGTGGAAAAAAAACTCATTGAAAAAAATGCCAGCTTACGTCAGCAGATTTGTAACTTTAAATTTTGTTTTTCCTGATTTACTGTGATTTTAATATCTTAGTCTTCATTTTTTTAGATTAAACAAGAGAATCACAGAATCACCAAGGTTGGATAAGACCAACAAGATCATCCAGCCCAACCATCCACCTATTACCAGTAGTTCTCATTAAACCACATCTCCTCAATATCTCCTCCAAGAGATTACAGTAATAGTCAAAACACCTATTGAAGACTGATAGTTAAAAATCAGGTACTGATTATGTAAAGGCAAGCCTTCTGTACAGGGCAGCCTCCACACAGCATACAAATGTCGCATATACCTTTAAAGTTGTGAAAAAATCTTGACAAACAATTCCTCATTAAAATCTGATAATTGTAATCAGAGTTCTTTGACTCCCTCTAATTGGTAACAACAGAACTAAAGCAATTTCTGCTTTTGGCATTCTGTCTGTCACATTTATCTCATAAGAATTAGAAAGAAATATATAGAAGAAAAAATGCTTTATTAGTCATGGGATTTAAAAGACATCAATTAACTTCTTTAAACCCCCCTCTTTTTTTCCTTTAAAAGACAAGGCAATTTGTTTCCTTGATGTGTGAGCCATCATCAAATCTAAATTCACAGCAAGAACACTTCTGAGATAGCCCAAACTTATCATGAGGTTAATGAACCATTGCACTAGTCCGATCAAACCCATTTGTCAATGAATAATATTGCTCATCTGTTATCTTGCAACACAATTTAGAATAAAACTGCCAAAGTAAGAACTTATTTATGTTTCTCTTTAGCAAAGATTGTTTCTTCAGACTGGAAAATGTGTATATAATGGGTCAGTAGTGTTAAAAGAGTTTATTATTTTGCACTGAAAGTCACAAACTCATTTTGAGCTGATTTCTGGTTTTTGGAACATAGATGTGATGTGAGAGCAGAGTTGGACATGTGGCAGTTGGACATATGGCAAGTAATCTCTGTTGTGAGGCCTACCAGGACGATTTAATACAGGACTGTGTATGGTCGATGATACCCAACAACCTTCATTGAAAACAAAGGCTGAAAATTTAAGTATAACATATTACTACCACCAGGATGCCAGATCTTTGATATTATTTTTCTCTTTTTTTTTTTCTTTTTTTTTTTTTTTTTTTTTCCCCTGTACATTAGATACAATTTAATCTGAGTGTAGTATATCCACTTGGAAGGAATTAAATAGCCTCAAAATAAGAGCCCTATCAGATTCTAATTTTGGGGAGTTACACAGGCTGTGAGTAGAGCAGTCAGTATGAATATGGAAAATACAACTTCAATTTTACTTTATTATTATTATTATTAGATGAAAATCCCTCAACAATGTCCAGATGTTTAGTGGTATTTCCCTTTCTCTTTGGAAGCAGCTGTGTTCTGAAAAAGCAGAAACAAAATTTTTAAGAGATAATAGTATGTCTTATAAAGACAGGAAAAATATAAACAAGAAGTTTTAAGATCAAAATGTTGCATAACTCAGGGATAAATGTATTTAGTGTTGCTGATCATGGACAATCTCTAGCAATTTACAATAAATTATTATAAGGGTTAATCATCTTTACTGCCAATGAACACTATTTTTTATTTTCATCCTAACACTTCAACTTTCCAGTAGTAGAACCTGTAGTTTCTGATGTATTCAAGAGACTGTTTAAACTTGTTCTTATCCCTTTTGGAGTCAAGTCATTCTTTGAAAATCTTATTTGTAATGTAAAAAGTTTGATCAGGTGGAATCTTTAATATTAGGACTTGCAGATGAGACAAGTAAAGAAGTGTTTTCTATTCCGGAGCAGAGCTGTGATTGAAATAATCAAGGCCTGGATTTCTCAAAGAGGCCTCCAGGAGTCAGCTAGCCAATTCAGAGGTAGATGCATAGCTCACTGTTAGATCTCTTTGAAAATCCCAGAGTTAATTATCAGTGTTTGTACAACTCTTTGAACCTTCAAGATATTTGAATAAAGGTAAGTGCGATGATAGATTGTATTAAACACAGCTTGTAAATTATACAAATCACACTTCAAATCCCTGAATAGATTGATCATGTTCTGGGAGTTTTCCCTTTAGGACAAGTATAATCAGATTCAGTTACAATTCAATAATGCATAACATAAGCTTTTTAAACAGATCATTGGAAACTACAAAGCAAGAGACTGTGAAACTAACCTTGGGGTAAGTATCTAAGAGTTCCACCTTACGTTCAGCATAACATTTAAAACATGATGACAAAACAGCATTGCTTTTTGACTTTTTCAACTCTGTGTTGCTACAGATGAACTGAACTCCTGAAAGGAAGTGAATGTGTGTGGAGTGCAGTGAAACTACTGTAGATAACCAAAACATAGATATAGAATTATATGTACTTAGTCATTGTTAAGATAACATCTAGAGGCCTTAAATCCAGGTACACGTTATGCTAGGTAAATAATAGGTACAGTAGGAAAATGATCATGTCCATAAATTAGTGGGATTCAAGTAGACCATACAGATAAAATGTAAAGAGGTGTTGAAAAATAGAGGTATTGAAAGACTGTGTTTTAGTTGTAATCAGTGGCCGAAGCAATTGCTCCTCAAACACCATCCTAGACTCCAAAATCCTCTGACATTATTGTTATTTTGAAGTAAAATACTGAATGAAATTCACATTGAAAAGCAAAAAATGAGAAGGAACAAATAATTCTCTTCAAAGCTGTTTTCTTTGATAACAAACTTACTAAAATTAAATGGCTTTTTTTTTTTTTTTCTTTTTTCCTATTTTGTTCATAAACCATGACAAACTGGTTGAGAAAATCAATCCATTTGGGACAATAAGCAGTAAAAGGCTTATGAATATCACTCAATTTATGATTTTACTAACTTGATGCTTAATAAATAATGCTTGTTTCTTGTACAAAACCAGCATGAATTTAATATGTTTTAACAATGTTTAAGGTATTTTATTTCTGAAACCTGTACAACTCTTGTGCTATATTCCAATTTGAGCACTTTCTAACAAATACTATTTTACATATGCCTCCCTAGATACTCTTAGGATGTAATTTCCAAACTGCCTCCAGATGTATTCTAGAAACTCCATTGTGTTTGTACATCTAGGAGCTAAGAGGCTTATGGGCAGTGGTTCAGACTTGCTTATGTATGTATACTATACACATAGCAGAAGAGCCATTTGGACTTCTGTGATTTGTTATTTGTGGCAGCACTAGCTTCCAGGCATAAAAAGCTCAGTATTATGAAGACTTACATGAGAATGTTACTTAGTATGTGCATTTTAGTACCTAGTACCAGAAGACTAGTGACTAACTCAAGCCTTTCTCCAGAGAGAGAAGACTGATAAAAATATTTTGGAATGCCCTTGTATAGTACTACCTAGAAAGTCATTAATTTTGTTGACTACGTGATGGTAGTCCTTTTTTGTCCAGATTGTGCATGTTCAGTTCCTAAGTTGTACATATATGGTATGAGACAATCCCTACCCTGCCTTTCCTGCAAAAATTCATTTAAATACAGAATTCAATTTAAATACAGAAGGACAGTAGTACCTATAAACTCTAAATGGCAAGCGTAGTACTTGTGTTATTTTTTCATTTCGTCTTTTAATTACCTAAATGATGATTATTTTTTAAAATCATAGAATCATAGAATGGCTTAGGTTGAAAGGGACATTAAATATCTAGTTCGAACACCCTCCTCTGGGCAGGATTGTCAGCTACTAAATTATGCAATAGATAAATATTTGAGTAGGCTTCCCAAGACTCTATCCAATCTGGCCTTGAACACCTCCAGGTATGGGACATCCACAGCTTCTGTGGCAGTCTGTTCTAGCACAAGTGAAGATTTTCTCCCTAACATCTGATCTAAATCTACTTTTTTTTTTTTTTTTTTTTTTTTTTAAACCATTCATCCTTATCCTATCACTATGCAAAGATTCTCTCTTCTGAATATAAGCTTTTAAGTACTAGAAGGCCATGACGAAATCTTCCTCGAGCTTCTCTGAACAAGCCCAACTTTCTCAGCCTTTCCTCATAGCAGAGGTGCTGCAGACCTCAGAGCATCCTCATGGCTCTCCTCTGGTCCTGCTCCAACAGCTCTATGTCTTCCCTGAGCTGGAGACCTCAGTTGCGGACACAGTATTCCAGATGTTGCCTCATGAGGTCAGAGTAGAAAGGGACAATCACATCCCCGTCCTTTTGGCCGTCTCTCTTTTGATGCAGCCAAGCATGCTGTTGGCCTTCACCTGCAAGTGTACACCACTGACTCATGTCTAGTTTTTCATCCATCAGGATCCCCAACTCCTTATCCTTAGGGCTGCACTTTATGAACTTCGGAGATTTACAGAAAAGGCTGTAGTGTGGGTACCATGTCATAGAAGTCCAGGCAGATGGCAACAGTTGTCCTTGCTTTGTCCTCTGATGCTGGCAGTTCTTCTAGAAGGCCACAAGGTAGGCCAGGCACAATCTGCCCTTAGTGAAGATATGCTGGCTGTCTCACCTCTTTGTCTTGTATGTTCCTTAATATGACTTCCAGGGGAATGTGCTCCATGATCTTTCCAGACATGGAGGTGGGGATCACTGCCTTGTAGATTCCTGGCTCTTTTTTTTCTCTTTCTTAAAAATGAGAGTAATATTTCACTTTTGCCAGTCACAGGGTACTTCACCTGATAGCCATGAATTTTCACATATGTTGGAGAGTGGCTTAGCGACCTCATCAGCCAGTTCTCTCAGGCTCTGGAGTGCGTCACCCAGCCACACAGACTTGTACACGTACAGTCTCAGATTTACTCTTCCACTCCACACTCCATCTCTAATGCTCACTCAAAAAGAAAATATAATATGAAATAAAGGACCAAATTATGAAATGTATGTTTACCAGATGGACAGCAGGCTAAAGAAATAAATTTATTCTGCAATGTACAGTGTAGTACAATAATGGTACAAGTACAGTGCAATAACAAAGATTAAAGCAGTATCATTTTGTGTTGTGACCATACTTTATTTTGAAATTATAATAAAACTGTCCAGTCATGGCTAATCTGGAGTCAAACTAGTCATCCACAGAAGACAGCTTCTACAGTAAGCAGTTATTACTTCCTTTATCCATCTAAACTAATTCTAGAAGATTTATCTGAAAAGAAAAAAAAAAATCACTTAAGGCAACTTTGTGTATCTTAAGATAGAGCCATTTCTAAATAATGTTATATTTTTAAAAAATGTAAGACATTGTTATTCAAGCCAAAGTTTTGACAGAAACTGTTATGATCTCAGAGTTCTCTACTTGTGAGCATTTAATGGATGTTTGATAGAGATAAAATTTAATTTCTTGTGGCCTTTAGATTTTATAAAAATTCTGTGATTATTTCTTCTGAAACTAACTTAACTGGTATGAAGATTTCACACTGAGATGTAAAAAGAAGAAGGGTATATGTAAAAAGAAGCACTGATTAAGAAGCACTGATTGTTTGTATTGCAAACAATACTTTTGCCTTATAGCTATTTTATTGTTCGCCTGTGGTTATGGAGATTTTTCTACTTTTCTTCGGAAGTATTTTGCAAAAGGCCTCACTATATTGCTCGTTGAGTTAATGGGCTTGCTTACTCATCTTGGTTTGGAGAACAACAAAGGAAACTGCATGTGTCCCAATTTATACTGCAAATGGAACAAATGTCTTCTGTAAGTATAAAAGGATGATTTCTTTTAAAGAATAAAGCCCTCTGAAACCAATTAATAGTTGACCTACATAGTAATGCACATATCTCCATGTTTCCTTCCTTTTTTTTTTCATATAAATGATATTTCTGTAGCAGGGAAAAAAAAAAACAAAAAACAGAGTAAACAAGTATGTTATCCACTTCTTCAACAAAAACTTTGAGGTTAAATATGCAAGCACTTTTTGCACAATTTCCATAAAATTAAGACCATTTTATCTTTATAATCTGCTACAATTGTAACTGGGGAAAACAAACTGGAACAAATCTTTATCCACCTTAATTCTTCCTTGATATCTTTTTGCAATGTACAATAGCCAGTGAGAACCTGAGAATACATGAAGAGAACCTTTCATTCTAAAGACCCAGCTCCCCAAATCATTTGTGTAGCTAGGGGCAGACAGTGTGAAAGGCCTTGCTGAAGTCTAGGTAGACTACATCAGCAGCCTTTCCCTTGTCTACCAGACAGGTCACTAGGTCATAGAAGGAAATCAGTTTGGTCAAGCAGGACATGCCCTTCATGAACTGATGCTGGCTAGGCCTGATCCCCCAGTTGTCCCGCACATGCCACGTGATCTCCCTCAAGACAATCCGCTCTATAACCTTCCCTGGCACCGAGGTCAGGCTAACAGGCCTTTAGTTCCCCGGATCCTTCTTGTAGATGGGAGTCACATTGGCAAGCCTCCAGTCTTCTGGGACCTCAGCAGTCAACAAGGAGTGCTGATAGGTAATGGCGAGCAGCTCTCTTATCACCTCTGCCAGTTCCCTCAGCACTCTTGGATGAATCCCATCCAGCCCCACGGACTTGTGACAGTCCAGCTGGAGTAGTAGGTCTCTGACTGCGTCCTCCCGAATCCCGGGGGGTTCTGTCTGCACTCCAGCTAAGACTACCAGGTCAGAGAGTGGAGTTCCCTGAGGATACCTGGTCTGACCTTTAAAGACAAATGTAAAGAAGGCATTCAGAACCTCTGCCTTTTCTTATCCTCAGTGGTCACATTCCCAGCCTCATCCAGTAAAGAATGAAGATTCTCCTTAGTCCTCCTCTTACCGTTGATGTATTTGTAAAAGGGTTTCTTGTTCCTTTTTACCCCAGCAGCCAGGCTGAGTTCAAGCTGGGCTTTTGCCTTTCTGATTTTCTCTCTACACATCTTAACAACTTCTCTGTACTTTTTCTGAGACGCCCGTCCCTTCTTCCACAGGAGGTAGATTGTCTTTTTCTCCCAGAGCCTCAAGAATAGCTCCCTATTCATCCACGCTGGTCTTTTTCCCCACCAGCTCATTTTGTGGCTTGGGGGGACAGCCAGCTCCTGTGCCTTTAAGACTTCCTTCTTGAAGAGTGACCAGACATCTTGGACCCCTTTACTCTGTAAGACTGAAACCCAAGGGACTCCCCCTACTGGCCTTCTGAACAATTCAAAGTCCACTCTCTGGAAAGTCCAAGGTAGCAGTTTTGCTGTTCCCCCTCCTGGCTCCACCAAGAATCGAGAACCTTACCATTTCATGGTCGCTCCGTCCAAGACAGCCCCTGACCTCCACATCCCCCACCAGACCTTCTCTGTTTGCGAACAGCAGGTCAAGTGGGGCAGCTCCTCTTGTCGGCTCTCTCACCAGTTGCATCAGAAAGTTATCCTTCATATACTCCAGAAACATCCTAGACAGCTTCTTCTGCATGAAGTTGAAATCAGACTTCAGGATTGAGCATTTCTGTGAGAAGGTAAGTAGTTATATCAAGAAAAAGGATATTGTCATATAAAAAACTAAATGAATCACAGTCAGAAGTAACAAAAAATAAAGACTGTACCAGAGTTAAACTCACTTTTTGAAGTACTGCAAAGAAAGGAAAAATGTAAAGAATAACAAAGGCATAAGAATAAATGTTTTTGCATCAATCATGAGTATCTTTAGACTGGATGGTTGGACTAGATGATCTTGCAGGTCGTTTCCAACCTTGCAACTCTATGAATCTATGATTCTATGATTCTGAAACATGGAAAGAGGATGCTAACCATCAGAGTTGAGCAACATCTATCTGAAATGGAAAGAAGAGGACAACATTTTAATTACTCTCAGAACAGAGAATACTACATTTATTGATGATATTATATAATATACTTCACAGCACGAGAAGGATCTAGTTCTATATCCCATTGATAAAAAAGGACTTCTGTTTTCTAACAACATTTCTTTGATCCAGATTTTATCTCCTGCTTTGAGAGTGGATTGAATTCCTGTTTTACCTTGATTGACTGTAACTGAATGGCTTTGGTACTAAATTTCATCAATAATTACACAGTGTCTTTGTGTTGCTTTCAAGTACCTGATAAAAAAGTGACTCAAAAATAAATATGTTATATTGTTCAGAGATTTACAGAAGAATGTAATTAAGAAGACACCTCCATTCGTAAGCAATATGGAAGTTATGTGTTTGCACTGTAGACAGAACAAGCAAACCTTTATTTTCAGCACTACATGTAAAGAGATGAAAACCACTATTGTCCTTGTACAAGATAACCCCTAAGAATTTAAATGGGAGTGTACAAATCCATGTTCTTTGTTCTACTCATCTGTAGAGAGTTCACTGCCCACGGTATAAATGAGTGCTTGCCTCTTTGCTTTTTCTTCCTCTTTTGCTGATAATACTCCTCTCTTTGTTCAGTAAATGGAGCCATATTTAACAATTAGACTATATATATATATATATTTCAGAAGCATGCAGCACTGCCAGCTTTGTGTTTCCATTAGATAGCCTTCAAATACAATTTTTGGATCACTGAACCCTGAGCTTATTTTCACTTTGAGCTACTGTCTCCTCATTTACCCTTCCTAATATTGTCTGTAAAATATTATCTTGACAATTTCTGTTACATGAAACCATTCTTCATTGCCAGTGATCTCTACCTTACTGAAATGCTTTCTCAGATATTTGCAATGCAACTCTCTCCTACACTAAATTCTTACTAAAATTAAATAATAGTATTTTCCACATATCTATCAGCACATACAATGACTATGTATAGTTACATCTCTATCAGTTGCAGAAGTATAATGTAAAAACTATTATGCAGACTTCAGAAATGCTGTATCACAGCAGGACAGCAGTTTTCAACAGCTGCATGCATAGGTAGCTTCTGCAACATCCAGAAAAAGCTAACAATAAACAAACAAACAAATAAAAGAGTTTATTTTCTAGGCTAGCATTCTGTATACAGAAGTGTAAATCAACACTAGCAATTTATTGGAGGAACATAAAAATAAAAATAATAAAAAAAAATCCAGCATCTCTGAGTTAAGCTAAAAGTAGGAAGAAGTTCATCAAATAGTAACTTAGGAGGATAGTTCCATAGACCAACTGAATTTGATTTTTTAAAACTGAATATAAATATATAAGTGAATATAAACTTGGTTTGTAAGTAGTAATGGATGTCTAAAGTTTGAATATTCTAAAAATTCCATTTACATTTTTTTCCAGATGATTGTGCCACCTGCAGAGCTTTATGTACCCTTCTTTGAGCTTGTTTTGTATGCCAAAACAATCTCATTTTGGGTTATTTCCCTAGAATTTCTTCCAAAAGGATTAGCTGGAATGTTTTTCAAGTATTTTTATGTTCTTGTCCTCTGAAATAGCTGCATTATAAGAACAGCTTTCCTTAAAAGTCCAATGAAAAAGTAAGTTGTCAGCAAACACAAGATTAATACTCCTAACGCCTACATGTGATTAGTATTTAAAACTAATGTGATGATCTATACTAAATAGTCTGCAGTCTCTCATTTGGAAAAAATTAGCGAGAAAGTAGGGAAATGACAGGATAGACCTGGAAACCACTAGTTCAGAGGAGTCTGAGATATTTCCTACCAAACTGTTGCTACGTATGTTACACTCTTCACTCTAGAGGAATAAAACAAGAGATGGTAGTTATCTGATCTGGGAAATATGACTTTATGCAGCTTCTCCTTTTTCCTTCTATTTGGAAACATAATATAAGATGTGAAAATACATATTTCCAATAACAGCAGGCAATGAAACTTTACAGTATCTGTGTTCAAACAATTAGTATTCTTGCAACTGCTTTCTTGGGCTTCTTCAAAATAACCCCACAGACCTAATAAATTTTAATAAAAATACAAATATCAACAAGTGCAGCTGAGATATTTCAGTGACTGCTTCCATTAAAATGTGTGGGTCTTTAAAATCTCAGAGAGAAATATCAGCATCACGTGTTGTGGTTGTTGCTATGGTAACTATACTTTTAGCTTTTGTTCAATAATGGTATGAACTACCTCTTAAGCCTGTGAAGCAACATGACCTGCTGAAGTCTAAATTACTAGGGTTCCACATGCTTATTTACACGTTCATTTCTGTTGCATTTTGCCCCTCAAAAATAAATGGATTTTAACAAAAAAGCAAAGAATTTGACCAAAGGAACCCTTTCCACTACTTTCTATGCCTCTAAATTTTTGGGTTATAAGAAATATGATGTAGGCACTTATGCCAAAGTAGAAGAGTTTTCATCAATCCATAACTTCTATCATTCTGTGAAATAACAGCTGGGAAAGCCTCATTCTCCAGAATAGTAAAATTCGCTCGTATTCAATAATATTTTATGTGAAAGAGTACAAAAAGATCCAGAACGTAGGACAACAAACTGCACAAAAACTTAAAATGTTGACTATCTAACCAAATATTTTTATTAAAGCATCCACTGTTTCACACACATATCATCTCCATTTGAGATTGTCTCCATTAAACGTGATTAATGGGCATAAAATAATGAAGTTCTTTCTTGAGTTCTTTCTCCAAAACAAATCACCTTTTAAGGCTTACTTGTTATTCTTTATTATTTTGGTCAAAATTTAACATATTTTAACTTTGTAGGAAGAAAACAAAAATTTTTTTCAAGGGAAAGAAGTTTCGTAACATATTTCTCAGTTAGTTCAAACCTGCAAACTAATCTCATAACAGAAAAAAAAATTAGATGGAAGAGAGGAAATACCAGTGCTTTGATTTTGCTGACAGGATGAGAAGCAGAGAAGAAAAGTTGGAGGGGATTAGGCTTGCAGGACAAGTTGCCTGCATTAAGGTGCTTTTATCTAGATGCCCATATGTGAGTTTTGTATCCAAATCCAGAAGTAAATAAATATCCATTCAACAGAATATACAGACAGATTTGGTTTACAGTACAGGAGATAAACAACTATGGACAGTTGTAAAACTCTAGATTCTTTTGACTAGACCTCCATTAACTACACTGAGACTTTAAACTTTTTGGGTCACAAATGGACAACACTTAAGTTTAGATAAACTAATAAATCAATATTTTCACCAATAATTTGAATTTCTGAAGTAGAATTTTATTTATTTATTTATTTAATAACATGGAGATATTCTGTCTGTTATGTAAGTGTTCTGTTTTGCAGTAATTTAGATGGGCTGTTCTTTTATATACATACGTATACATATGTTTTACTGGACAGTATGTGTGTTACTTGTCCTTTCTGTCATCTTTGACTGAATACCATATTTGATATGACATGCTATCACTACAGTCTCTACTACATACTCCAGTAGCTTCTCTAAGACACATCTCCTTTAATCTACAATGTAGGGCTTGGGTTAGATCACTATCAGTGATTACCACCCCATTATAGTATTATGTCTGTTAGAGCTACTAGAGCTACAGTTTGATTCTGTTACTCAAACTGAGGTGTATAATGTCATTTGAATGCACAGTGTATCCCACGCAATGTAGCCACCACTTAGTGCAATTAGCTCTCCACTAGGTCCTCCGTTACCTCTTCTTAATCTATGTGGATATTCTGAGTAACTCAAGGCATTTAAAACTGCATTAGATTCTTTAGTATGGGCAGCAAAATCAAACCTTAAGTATCTACCACAGAATGAGAATAATTACTCAACTAGAACATCCATGCCTCTCAACTACTTTTATGGAGAGCTGAGCCAGACAACTGAAATGTAGCTGTCCTTAGCATACATAAAAAGCTGGCTGAAGTCAGATCAAACCTTGCTGATTCAGCAGCATGCAAAGTAGATCTTTTCTATAGACTTATAAACTTTCATTTAAGTCAAACAGCAATTTCCTCACTTGTTATTTGCTATGGGCCAAATACAGATTCAACCAAGCTTGCTGTTTTATCACATATGAGAATATGCCCTGCGCTAATAATCAAAAATTGCTAACTTCAAGTTTTCCAATCTAAGACTATTCTGAAGTAGACTGTGTACACAGTTAGAAGGAAAATATGGATTAATTACAATACAACTGCCTGAGAAAGATGGCAATACTTCAATCCTACAAAATATGAAGTGCTCCTAGTGGGGAGCAGAAGAAAAGCGAATCCTTATGTGGTGATGACCTGAAGTGAAAGAGCTTGTCAAATAAACATTTACTGCAGAATTAAAATAAATGTGATTATTTATTTATTTATTCTGGGGAGATGCCAGAAAATAGGATAAGGAAGGACTATCTGTACCTTTTAAAACATTTGCAGTTTTACATGATTTACATATTTCATGAGTAGGATAGATTAAATAATTATGAAACTGTTTTGAAAAAAATGTAGTCTGACAGCAGCATACTCAACATAGCCACAAGTATTTAGCTGGACTACTTAATATCTTGAATTTTCAAGTAAATGTATAGTGTTGTTTTGTTTTGCTTTTTTTTATAGCATGAATGACATACTTAATATGTTCCTACTATATGAGAAATAAATAAGAGGTACCTAATAGTGCAAAAGTTACATATGATTATCTTGATGCACTGCTCATGAATATCCATAGGCTTCTCCTGGTGAGGAAATCAATACAAGTGAAGAATTATGAAAAAAATAATACAAAAGGTATTTATTAAGAGTTTAAGATTTTTGTTACTACATTCTTATAGTCTTCTCACATCCAAATCATTCTTTTGTGGTACAGAGAAACCTGTCTGGAAAAGATCTCTGGGATATGAAGTCCAGCCCCTGTTGTGATGTTCAACTATATGTCTATTCCAGGAGACCTGTGTTCCTATAGAGCAAGGATTTTTTCTCCTTTATGATGTATCTTACAACTGTTATATTAATTATATTTATTTTAAGAAGAATCATTAACTGCACAAAGATAGGAGATTTTTCTTGTTGCTTATAAAACATTCTATTATTTCCAGATACCAGTAGATTTTGTCTCTTAAATTCTTGAAATAACAAGCTAAAAACACATTATTAGAGTTTTTACAGATTTAGTGGTATGCAATTTATAGACAATTTGTTTGCAAACCCATAGTAGGCTCTGAGCTACAAACTGCTCCATTTCAATTCTCACACCTTGTGAGAGGCAGCAAGACACAGAAAAATGTATCTTGTCCACTCAAATTTGCTTCCTACCATCTGTTCCCTCCTCTTTGCTTTATCTCACTTGCTCAAGCCAAATATAATAGTGAGATATGCAAAAGCAAAGATGATTAGTATCACAACCCACACTGGAGATATGAAATGCAAAGAAAAGAGTTTGGGAATACTATGGAAATAAATCCGCACTGTAATGAACTAATGTACTCCACTATTTGCCACCCTCTAGTAACTCACTTACAATCCTATTATCGGTGCTCATAAAGGGAATTGTCACATTTATAAAGTCTTGAGAATAAGCATTGCTTGCAAACAACGAGTAGAACTGTGATAGCAACAGCCAAACAGCTTATTTAAGCAAGTCTGTGATTTGGAATATAAAAGAAGCCTTACACCTCTGCTATTAGCAGAGAACAAGAGCTGCATATGTGAGTGTACATAGATGTGCAAATACTACTCCTTTGGACAGCTTCAGTGCTCTGTTTATGTCTCATCTCCCTGCAGAAAGCATTGTTATTTTTCTAGGACAGAATTGGATTTTTTTGTTGTTTGCTTGACTGCCATTTACAAAATGTTGGAATCACAGCAATTCCCTAGGTGCTCTCTCTCACCAGCACAGGCACATTTTACAGCAATCTGTTCTTCTCTGCTTAGAAATCTCATTTTCCAAGAAATTAAAATCTGCCTCCAAATCTTTGTATGATCTAACTACCAGCAGTGGGAGTCATGTCAAGTAACTTTATCTGCTTACAATATGGACTTCTCCATATAGATTGTGAGGTTCATCATAATAAATGGATAAGAATTTTGCACTGTTGAGACTATTTATCTAACTTATTTCAGGCACTGATTTCAAGATTGTATAATTTGTCATTAGAGTCTTTCCATAAGGAGAGGCCAGATGACTGTGTGTTTATATTATCCAGGACAACATTATGTCCGATAAATACCTCCTACATTTATCAAGATTCAGAAAGCAGGATGAGTTTGTTGAGTCAAGAGTTGAAAGAATGGGCAAAGTGGGGCATTTTTCCCCCTTAGAGAAAGTTTATTTGGAGGAAAACATTTTCTGGATAGCAGAAAACTAAATCCTCAGTCAGGAATGGTAAATTCTTAATAATATTTAAAAACTTAAAATTCTGAAATTTTTCCATAGTCTATGTGGAAAGATGAATAGTTTGAGTTTTATCAAGGATTTTCCATGGCTTCCACATATTTTGTTTCTACTACTCTAGCACTTCTTGAGAGGACAAATGAGTACAGAAGGGCAATCAAATCTAAGTCTGGGGGAAGAATTAAGCAAGCAGCAGCTGGGAAGCTGACATGTGAGGTACTTCTGGTTCTCAAATACTTGAGATCAGTAGACACATTCCAAAGCTGACAAAAATAAAATGAAATAAGTAAAACTGACTCTTTTCATGTCTGAAAACCATTTCTAGAGTCTTGTCTTTAGCTACAGTTCTGAAATGTGTGACATTTCAGTATCTGTTGAGATGATACACTCAAACCAGGACTATGTCCAATTTTTCCATGAAGACTATGCTTGCAACAGAAATTCTGCTTCCCACACACATCAGTACAGTAGGTTTCTAAACACTTCTGTGAATCTTGCTGCAATCGGCTTCAATCAATTTTGGAGCTAATCATGTATGTTTGGACAAAAAGAATTAAACCTTGGAACTTCCTTGGAAAGAAGTTCAGTATCAAACTTATGGTGCAGGAGGTAGTACTAAATTTTGTGCATTTTGTCAAAATTACACTAAATCTGAATAGATATAAAATATACAATTGGCGTTTGTTCAGCAAACAAACAAACTGAATTCAGACATAGAAATCATTACTATATACTGAACTTTCTGACCTTGAATATTTTGTCCCACATGCAATACAATGCTGAGACATTGACCTGCAAGCATCCAATTCAGTGTTATGTATACAACATGGAAAGCAAACCCTAGGTGAGACATGTGAGGTCCTGTGCGGACACTCTCAAAGAACTCAAACAGAACTCAGACAGCAATTGGGAGGAGGGAATTTTTAAGCTTCATCGTTGTTGTGCCAAAACCTTTTTTGGATAAGACCGTTCAGTGAAGTGTCAGGGAAACACCTCCCAGGTTCAGAGACAAACAGATGCTTGAATGCTCTTGTAGAATCATAACATAACACTTCAAAAAATCAGCAAGGTGCTGATTCTTCTTGGTACATTCTGAACTCGCACCCAATGATAGTCAATGTATATTAATCCTAAAACATTTTAGTGGGTTTATACCAGAACAACGTCACTAGCTTTTACCAAGATTAATCATTTAAAAAGAAAAGAAAAGGTCAAGAGGAGAACACTTTAACTGTTTTATTGGTTCCTTCTGATTTGTATTTTTGTCAGTTTTTTATATTAAAAGATATTGAATTACTTTTTGCAGCATAGCCAAATAATTAGGTCTTCTCTGTTAAGGAAGATTATTATATTTCATTGAAATGTTGCTTAAGCATTCTATATAGATATATCAGGTTCTATGAGATAACTCATTTCTAATTTCACACATTTTTTACACTGTAATAGTGGAGTAATGAACTCTGCAAAACATTTAAATGTTAGCTCAAGAAGACTGAAATGTGAATGTCAGTAAATTTCTCTTAATTGGACAGGTGTCTTGTAAAATGGTGGTGTCTTTTGATTGAACCTGACTTAAACACTGATAGTTACTCAGAAATAAAAGACAATACTTAATCTTAGGAAAGTACCAACATAATGGATTTAAGGATATATTATAACACTCTTGGAGCTCTTTGACAGCAAATGATTGACAACACACAGAGAATGGAACAACCAGCACTGCTAGAAACTCAATTGGCTGACATGGTGTAATTAGTCTGAATTTGACCATTATCTTCAATCAAGAAGATGGTTTATCTGCAAACAGTGCTTCTAGTGTGAGTTCTTCTGTGCATCTTCACTTTTATTGCCTCAGAGCATGTGAAGCTTTGCTTCTTGGCATCTTATTACAGGTAATGTATTCCATGACTTAAATCAGTACCAAACTGAGATTAACATTAGAAGTAACAGCCTACACATAGGACGCCTCACAGATTTGGTAATTGCCATATTGACAGCTAAGTCCTCTCCCAGCAAGGAATTTCATACCTGGCAATATCTGCAGAAAAACTGGACTAATTCCCATTACAAACACTAAGAATTATGGTTTAAACTAATGTTGGAATTTTGACCTAGGATCTTTACTTTCTGTACTGCTGTGTCTATATCTGTAGTTAACTTAAGCTATGGCTAATTCCATTTCACCTGCTTTTTTTCTTTTTTTTCTTTTTTTTCTTTTTTTTTTAGTAAGTGATTTCTTCAAGTTTGTTTCAAATAACTTCGGAATTAATTGCATAGCCCTTGATGGTATTTGTTTGGTATTCATCTGCAAGCTTTCCAAAGCAGCTTTGCTCAAAATAGACCTCAGTCTTAAAAATTACAGAACAGCAAGTATTTCAGGGAGTTTTTCTAATCAAAGTTGGACTAAATTCTGGTGATGATAGTAACGATCTTCATTTGATCTGAAAAGCAAACTGAAGTAATTGTTTAGAAAAAGAAATAACTGCAGATATTTTTTTGCTTGCTTGCTTGTTTATTTTTTTGTTTTCATAATTTCAGTATATATTGTTGGTTTTATGTCAACTGTTACTACATATTATTATTGCATGTTAGCATAATTTAGTATGGCAAATGGAGAACAGAACTTCAGGTTTCTTTTCCTGAAAACAGGCAGATAATACATTCAGAAAGCGTGTTTCAATAAAGAAATTCATGAAAAATGAACCTTTTCCATGGACAGTTTCATTTTTAACAAACTGGAGTTTTGTCATAAGGACAGCTGAAAAATCTCTTAGCTGTTACTAAAAGAAAATATTCTGAAAATGTGTACCAAAGGCAGAACAGGTTTTCAATTTTGAAGACAGAATTGTGTTGATTTCATTAACATAGTATCCAAATAATAAATAGGTTACTCAAGAACTGCTTGAACACAAAGTGCTAGTACTGTTTTACTCACACTAACTGACATTATTTCACTTTGTAGTGGAATTCCAAGGTCACAGGAATTCCTGAACCAATACATGAGCACATGAATGCCTGGAGCGGGTGGTGGGGTGGGGGCTGGAGTCACCATTTCTGTCTCAGCGATGCTTCCAGGAGCCTGAGTCTGTGTGGGTTCCCCTTCCCCCTGCCTTTCTCCTGCGGCGCGGGAGTACGAACAGGAGAAGACTGCTCACCCTTTTCTCCAAACTGTTACTGGGAGGGCTGAGTTAACTCCTCTTTGATATCTTTTCCCATAGCATCTATTTCTCAAACAAAGTCTCTGTTGTTGCCTTTGTTTGCTCTACAGATTTACTACGCTTTAATCAATTACATTGTGTTCCACGTTAAGGAAAAAAAACATATTTCCACGCCGTTTTTTGACAGTTCCTTAATTTAAGGCCTCTGTTGTTTCTGCTATATATGATTTGAATTTAGATGCTGTCATAAACAGCAGGGACCTGCAGCTAGGTTGAGCAACATTCTTCTAGGAATTTGCAAAATAAATATTTAGGTATAATTTAAGGAGGGGATACAATCAGAAAGCAAGGTGTAATGTGGGAGGTTTGTCCCAGTGGTTTTCTGACATTGATGTTGATGCACTTTGGATGATCTGTTAGTAACAGAATGTTTTCCATAAGCTATTTTCCCTCTTTGGAAGACCATTACAACTTCCACTATCTATTTTCTCATGCCACTTCCACTATTGCAGGATCTGAACACCTTCCATAGTATATGAAAGAATGTGAGCAACATCTGTCCTAGTTCATTTGTTCTGAGTCTTATTTTCTCCCTGGAGAGAAAACTGTGTATGTGGTGGATAGGGACATAAATAATAGATTATTCCTCTCCACAGTCAAACTAGAAAAAAAAAAAAAAAAAGGTTTGATCCACAGTGAATTTTTTTATTGTTGTTTCTACTAAGAAAAACTTTAAATGAAAAGTCAGTGGCATATAAAACTTTCTATTCAACTTGAGAGAAAATATTTTGGTTTTGCAGAATAGACAAAAGAAAAGGAAATGAAAAGTTAGATTCATAAAACATTGTTAGAGAAGAAGTTGGTAAAGTGAAGACCTAGTAACTCAATGATTATAATACTCAGCACATAGCATGACACACCACAGTCCAGCTCCCTGCTCTCTCTTTTTTCCCGTCAAAAGAAGTCCATCCTCACCACAAGTCATAGAGTTATAGAATAGCCTGGGTTGAAAAGGACCACAATGATCGTCTAATTTCAACCCCCTGCTGTGTGCAGGATCACCAACCACCAGACCAGGCTGCCCAGAGCCACATCCAGCCTGGCCATGGATGCCTCCAGGGATGGGGCATACACAACCTCCTTGGGCAACCTGTTCCAGTGCTTCACCACCCTCTGAGTGAAAAGCTTCCTCCTAATATCAAACCTAAACCTCCTTCCAACCCTCTGATCATCCTAGTGGCCTACCTCTGGACCCATTCCAAAAGCTCTGCATCTTTCTTGTGCTGGGGACACAGTACTCCAGATAGGGCTTGAAGTCCACTTCATTTGATTCATACTACAAAAATAATGACACAGATAGGCCTTCAAGCACTTACAGATCATGGACAAGACATCTGGATTCTGGTGGTTTGGACTGCCATTTAAGTCACCGCATGTCTGGATTCCAGATGACTCTCATGGAAGAACTCACTGTTCTGAACAAAACGCAGCCTGAATTGGAGGAAGTAAAAAGTCCCTGCCTGAGAATGCCTTCTCTTTCATGTTTATGGACATTTCCTAAGATGGAGCGTCCCCTTTTCTTGTGGTTTTGTAGGGACTCTTTTATTTTATATCCAAAATATGTGGAAATCTTGAGTTACGCATTAGTAATTTCAAGATGACTAGAATCACAGCTTATCCAGGGGATATTTTATGCAGTTACAGAAGAAATTTTTACTTAGAGGAAATTCTTACTCTTGTAGGTAAATCTTATTTATCTCCTACTTTTTGTCTCGTTCCTCAGGAGTTCCTGCATGGTGTAATTTTTTTAAGTAGTTGTTTACTAGTAAATAGCAATTTTAAACTATTTTTCACATTGTGTCTTTGTATCTAGTTATAATAATTCTCCTGGATGTAAATCAAAGAATCTCTTCACAAAGTGAATTCTTCCTGGGGGAGATTTTAATGCTACAGTAGATCAGCTATGATATAATTATCACTTTTTGGTATTCCTATCAACTGTAATGTTCTCTGTCTCTAACCAAGCAACACTCAAAAGTATAGGAAATTGTATTATTACAAACAGTTCTGTGAATGTTTGAGCTAATAAAATTTTCTTCCTGATAGAAGAAGGTGTCTATTTTAAATTCTCTTTGCCTCTTACAACACAACCTCAACTTTACTGTGTCCCTTGGATAGCCTCTTCACTTTAGCAGCAGGCTAATGATCACATGATAGCATGTCATATTGTGAGCTTTTAATGTGTTCACTGCAAAAAATTACTGCCAAACAGAATATTTATCAGCTGCGCTTTCTGCATTTTTTCTCACTAATTTTAACCTGTATCTCCTGTCTGATTGGTGACATTCACAAAATTCACAAGAATTTTATTATCTCTTAAACATAGTGTTTCTGTCAAATTTGTTTGAAAGTAACCCATGGAGTCAAAAGCTTACTAGGGTAAGGGGCAGAAACAGACAGGTATATTATATGGATTTTCTTTTCCTTGTATGGGAAATGGTGTGTTAATGGATCAGCAAATAACTGAAACAACTAAAACACTTCTGATCTTGATCACATATTTAAAATAAACAAATTACTAGAGGTTAGGACATCAGGTGCATTCTTTTTCTGTACCTAGGATTCCTAGTAGTTTTTGAAGTGCTACTTTTGGCACTTTATTGTCATTTGAGCCCTTAAAACTGTTCTCATTAAATTAAAATTTCACTTTAGCTACTTTAAAATGGCAAGTATAAGGGGCCACAGCCTTGAGACAGTGAAACACCAAATAAAACAAAACCAAAGTAAACCAAAATTAATCTATAGATCAATTCTCAGCTCTTATGGTCACTTTCTCCCTGATTTTGTGCATATAATTACTAGATTTGAAGTGGATCAACATTATCATACTTTATCCTTTCTTTTCTCTCTTCTCCTTGGGATTTCACAACAAAAGTGGGGAGCTGATTTAATTTTTTTTTTTTCCTCTGATTAATATAAATTTTTTAGGGCAGAGATGCTCTAATTCTAAAACAATAATATTATGTGGAAAAAAAAATGGACAAATTTAAAGATTTTAGAAATATTTTTCTGGTTTCAGTAGTCCATAGATTCTCCCAGCTGAGATGCTTTTGTATTATAAAACAATAGTTTTATTTGCTCTGGAGAATAGTAAGGTTTCTGCTCTGACTAAATTTTATTTTAAAATACAAATACCCTAATTTTTTGTGAGTTCTTTGTCTATGAATGTCAATTTTCTTATGTCCTTGACTGCCACAGCTTGATGTTTTCTGATCAAACCTTTGAATTGTAGTGTTAAACTAAATATAAATGAAAATGCTATGATGTTCACAATTATGGAGTCTCAAGTGTACATTTTTTCATTTACTTTCTGATTATGGAAAAGTATAATTTCCAGCGTTAACATCAAATATCCTCAAGCAATATAAATCTTAATTACTGTATGCTAGAAGTAGTACTAACAAATGCATGAGGTACTTTACAAGGAAGCAAGTGGGTCCCCACGTACACGTAAAGAATCTCAGCAATTTCTTTTCTGCAGTTAACAAGACCTAAATCTGCTTAATGGTGAGTAATCTCTAAGAAGCAATATAACATGGATAATTGTTCAGAACTTCAAACTCTCTTCCTACTTTTATTTTAATAATGATTTCCTGGAAAATGCCCACAGTAGGTTTTATACTGAGTGAACTATGAGTGCACTCATCATTCATAAAACAACTTGAACTGAAGTTATGAGTTTGGATGATTTGGATGATGCTGTGCACTGAAGATACAGAAACAGAGATTCTTCAGAACTGTCCAGCAGAAATCTATCATCAACTCATTTACGACAGAAATGTTTAAGGAAAATATCATTTCTAATGTGTTAATCAGAACACATTAGAAATCTCTTTCTAATCTCTTCCACAGGCAGAGAAAGCAGATTAATAGACACTAAAATTGAGAGAATTGCACCTCCATAATTCTGGTTGAAATATTGCTTTTGCAAAAATTTCATTGAGCCCATCAGCTGGAAATGAATGATAAAATGAAAATTTCAAATTTTCAATTTCCCTTTTTATTTTATTTTTCTTATGGTTGAGAGTGAAAGAGTTATGTCTTCCTGAATCTGCAAGTGTGAAAATAAGCAAACAAACAACCAAACCGACCTGCAGTTCTTTTGTATTTATCTTTGGGAGTTATAAACTTAAGGGTAAATTGTCTTTCTCAGGAATTTACTGTAAAGACACCAGTCAGCTGTTCTGACTGGTACTAGATCACTACTCTTTGAGGGATGCCTATCTTCAGAAAAGATGATAACAGGGACTGAAGAATCACAGAATCACAGAATCACAGAATCACCCGGGTTGGAAGGGACCTCAAGGATCATGTAGTTCCAACCCCCCTGCCTAGCAGGGCCACCAAACATACACATTCAGATCAGGTTGCCCAGGACCCCGTCCAACCTGGCCTTAAACACGTCCAAGGACGGGGCATCCACAACCTCCCTGGGCAGCCCGTTCCAGGGCCTAACCACTCTCCTAGTAAAGAACTTCCCCCTAACATCCAACCTAAATCTTCCCTCCTTCAACTTGGATCCATTTCCCCTAGTCCTGCTACTGTCAGCCCTTTTGAAGAGTTTACTCCCCTCCTGGGTGTAGGTTCCCTTCAGGTATTGATAGGCTGCAGTGAGGTCACCCCGCAGCCTTCTCTTCTCCAGGCTGAACAAGCCCAACTCCCTCAGCCTGTCCTCATAGGGGAGGTGCTCCAGCCCCCTGATCATCTTAGTCGCCCTCCTCTGGACCCTTTCCAAAATCTCAATGTCTTTCTTGTACTGAGGGCTCCACACCTGGACACAGTACTCCAGATGGGGCCTCACAAGAGCCGAGTAGAGAGGGACAATCACCTCCCTGTCCCTGCTGGCCACCCCTCTCCTGATGGAGCCCAGGATCCCATTTGCCTTTCGAGCTGCCAGAGCGCACTGCTGGCTCATATTCAGTCTCTCGTCCATCAGGACCCCCAGGTCCTTCTCTGCCGAGCTGCTTTCAAGGACCACTCCTCCCAGCCTGTACAGGTGCCTGGGGTTCTTCCGGCCCAAATGCAAAACCTTGCACTTTGCCGTGTTGAACCTCATCAGGTTCACCCGAGCCCAGCCCTCCAGCCTGTCGAGGTCCCTCTGAATGGCATCCCTTCCTTCCACCGTATCAACCGCACCACTCAGCTTGGTGTCGTCAGCAAACTTGCTGAGGGTGCACTCAATTCCCTCATCGATGTCATTAATAAAGATGTTAAAGAGCACCGGTCCCAAGACAGACCCTTGGGGGACACCACTTGTTACCGGCCTCCACCTGGACATAGAGCCATTGACCACCACCCTCTGTCTGCGGCCTTTCAACCAATTGCTTATCCATCGGGTCGTCCACCCATCAAATCCACTTCCCTCCAATTTGGAGATGAGGATGTGGTGGGGGAATGAAGAATGTTCTGCTGTGGATGATAGACCAAAGATGATGCTGTGTTGTTGAGACCATTATCCTGGCTGAGTAATATTTAAGATATTCTTTACTTAAAGAAAACCTTAATTCTGCCTTTTTCATAATTCTCTTTCTAGTACTGCACATATCTGGTGTTGGTACTCCTAGTGGTCAGAGTTTTTTCAGAGCTGGGCTGAGATTTTCAGCATCTTTTGGATGATCCAAGACACATAAATCCAATTAGGTATCCCAGTTGTCATTTTTGCAAAATGACAGAAGTATCATCCCCAGCAAAACCAATAGTTCCTGTAAACTTTCTGAGTCCTATAGGATCCAGAAGGTAAAGGGTTTGCTTTGCTCAACAGCAACCTGTGTGTATATCAGCTGAAATTTAAACAGCCAAAACAGTATATATACTGATATGTTACTTATTTTCATTCATTATTTTAGGTGGGTTTTTTGTTGTTTGTTTGTTTGTTTGTTTGTTTGTTTGTTTCATTGAGCTAATTAATACTTTTGAATAATATATTTGACCCCAGTAAGCATATTTTGGTCATTCATTGTTAGTTGCAAGGACTGACAAACCCTGTTCTACCATAAGAAATTTTTTTTAAGTCCAATAGACATTGATTTATCACTATAAAATCTTTTATTCTGATTCTTTTTCACTACCTTGAAGAGAACAAAAGGTCCTCTATAACAAATATTTATAGTCATTTTAAGTCATTTTAACCTTTTTTGGCAGCAGGCAGAAATTGTCTCTTTGCTCTACAGCCTCTCAGCACCTCACTTAAAATAACAAATTGGCCCCTTCTGCTCTGGGATTGCCTAGCCAGATACAGGATAAATAGCTCTTTAAATCCTCGGGATATTTCTCTTGTCTCTTTGGCCTAATCCATTACCAACTCTGTCATTATCATTCATTGAAGAAAATGTCACAGCTAATGTACTGTAAGACTTCAATTTTAATTCAAAATCACTGTACAGACACTTCTTCCTTACTACAGGCTATACATCTGCACATATAAAATCTTTATTCACATATATAGAAATCTAAGTTTATTGAAGCTTCTCAGTTGCTTACATGGTGGTGACTTAATAGGACAAATTACCCAGCAAGACATCAAATTCCTTGAGATTCCCACTACCACTGCAACATGTCCCCATGAAACAGACAACCAAAATGGGGCTCCTAGAAGGTCAAATGATTTAGCAGAAAATAAAGGCATCTAGGTTGTGCTCTTCTAATGAAAACTGGATGTTATAATTCTGCAGAGTAAGTAAATATCATATAGCTGCTTTTAGTGAATCAGCATAACTAAGTAGGCAGACAATATCTGAGGTGGGTACTGCAGGAGATTTCTGGCACCTAGGAAAAATTAATAAAAGTAAAGGAATGTTCCTGTAATATTAATAGTATTATGCATTAGTCTGATTGTGCATTTTAGGTCTCAGTATCTTACATAAAAGAGATATCAGTCTGTCACTATGTCAGATTTAGAAACTTTCCTACTTAGCACTTCTCGCAATAGTCGAATCCTTAACAACCTGTAATTTAATACCTGTTGTGTCAGCAGATTTAATAGCCATCGCAGTAGCTCCTTCGGTTGATCGCATCCCAGCTTAGTTTGAGCTTTGCAAAGCTTGGCTGCTCCAGCCCCTTGCATAGAAGAACCTTTGCTTTGCCATAGTCAGGCCTGATGTAACTTAATAACAGAGTGAAACAGTCTGGTGCATCAGGCTGGACAGCTGGGTTGAATCCAAGCTAGTAAAATCATATTTCCCCCATACCATTTTTACCTGAAGGTAGAATAAATTGGCCTAGGATTGCTCACCTTGACAATTGGCCCAACCTTTTGCTTTGTGAAGAAGCACAAAACTAAGCAAAACTGCAGTTCAGTTTCATTACCAACACTATGCTCAGCTCTACTATTAAAATGTTTTCTTTCTAGTTCTATCTTTCAGTTGTCACCTTCTCTAACAAAGCACCATTTTCTTTCATTAGCTTTAGAAATAACTCAAATTTGTTTCAACCTCCTCTCTGTACAGCTGTGATCTTTAATCCCTGGTATCAATCTCTTTTTCTGTGGTTCCTGCCTCACACTGTAACCCCTGCAACCTTGGAGCAAATGAGGCTATTTTTGTCTCTGGAGATTTGATGGAAGATAACACAGTTATTAGGAATATCTTTTTCTTGCTCTAATAATGATGATCTGCCTTCAGTAATTTTTCCATGCCCAAATTGCCAGCATGGCAAGAAGAAGATTGACATGTTTTTTCCTGGGTGTACATGTAGCTACATTTCCCCTTCCTTTTTCTTTTTCCTTCTTTGTCTTTCTTTTTCTTTCTTTTTTTTTCCACCTTCCTGTTCTGTGTGAGATATTTATTTATTTCAAATTCCATTTCACCCCATGCCCTATTTTGGCTTACCTATTCATGTGTAGCTTGTAACTGTCAGCATTTACACTACGATGCTCAAATTTATTGCTGACTACTGATACAGCTACAATTTCATTTTGGTCAAATACCACAAATTCTCTCACGTTCCCATAATGTGGTTCATATGCCAGTCTAAGGAAAGAGATCACCCCTACAGCACATATTACCATTCAGCTTCCCTGATTGTGACATGGGAAAGGACAAGAGGGAATGCCCTTAAGTTGCACCAGGGGGTGGGGGGTTCAGTTTGGATATTAGGAAAAAATTATTCTCAGAAAGAGCAGTAATACATTGGAAGAACCTGCACAAGGGAGGTGATGGAGTCACTGTTCCTGGAGTTTTTCAAGAAAAGGGTAGATATGGGACTGATAGATGTAATCTAAATTGGTCACAGACATGGACTGATGCTTAGACTTGATGATCTTATTGCTTTCCAACCTTAATGATTCTGCATTTCCATGGTTCTATGGTTACAGGGCAAGGCTGTGCTATTCTGGAAAACCATAACTCAAGTTTTTGCTTTTCTAAAAATAACGGGAATTCGAATTAACAAAGGATAAAAAACAATTCCTTATTTCCTTCCTACTATTATGTACTCTTTCCCCAACTTCTTTTGTCATTTTTTTTTTTTGTAGCAAATAATTCACTCTACTTACAGATGCATCAAATCAAAGGACATTCTTATGCTTCCTCTGGAAAACCATTCTATAATTCTCATTGCTAGGTGTTTTTCAAATTTCTCTGACCTTTGTGTTAAATTTCATTTTTATGATATAAATTCAGCTTTCAGCTTGTGCTGCAAATAGACATGATTTAACAGTCAGAATTTATCTTCGAAGATCCTGGGCAAGACTTCAGGGTGCCTTTAGCAAATTGCTTTTTTCAGTAATCCAGTAGGATACGTAGAATCACGGAATCATAGAGGTTGGAAAAGATCTCTTAGATCATCTAGTCCAACCATCCACCTACCACCAATACTGGACACTAAACTATATCCCTAAGTACTACATCTGCCCTTTTATTTAAAAACCTCCAGGGACAGTGGCTCCATCATTTCTCTGGGAGACCTGTTTCAACGCCTGCCAGGTCAGAATATGACAATCACATTTTCAGTAAAGCAGGATATAATTAAGGAAAATATATTAGCAGAATATTTAAAGGTATTTGAAGAGAAAGTTCACTAAGAGTTTGGTCGCAGGTGACTGAGTCTATTCTTCCGCTGCTCATTCAGTCTTATGACTGATGATCTCCAAACTGTCAGAATAAAGGAAACTGAGCAATAAATCTTTCTTTTATTGTTATTACTATATTAATAATAGATTTTATTATTATTTTCTCTATGGGAAAAAATAGCTGAAGAAACTGAGCTTAGTGGGAAAGGAAGACTTTGAATCGGTCAGAAAATAATTTATAAGAATAAATGAGACAATAAAAGAGCTCAGAGAATCATACTTCAAGCAAAAAGGTTCAGACAATGCACCAAGAGTAACACATGAGAATGTGTGTGTGTGTGTGTGTGAGTGACGCAAGTTCTTCAAATCTGGATGTAGAAACTAGTGCCTCGCAAACTTCACCGGCTTACATCTCAGGGAGTGCCAGAACACTTTTCCACTTTCCTTTATAGAGATATCAATAAAAACAACTTTAGTCCCTGCTGAAGAATCTTTTAGTTGTGAACAGTTGTGGGTTGTTTTTTTTTTTTTTTTAATTGTTTGTTTGTTTGTTTTTCCTTGGAATTCAAGCTTTGGATCCTTTCTAATAGTTTCTTTTTCTGTATTTATCTGGCTTAGAGAAAACTGAATTGATTGTGGTTTTTTTTGTTTTCTGTTTTTTTTGTTTTGTTTTGTTTTTGTTTTTCCTTAGGTCCAATACTCTCTCAACAGAGATTCTTCAGTCAACATTTGGCTGGGAGTGGAATTTTAATTTCCTAATCAGCCTATATGAGCCATGCTGTTCAGACTTCATTTTAGCCATCTCAGGAATGTAGAAGATTAAGACCATTTCTGTCTCAGCAGGATGCACAGCTCCTGATTCACATTTTATGACACCACAGTTGAATTATTGCCGCTTTGTTTTTGCAGACTTCCTTGACCATTCACTGTGTAAGTCTCTGGTTTGCAAAAAATCAGCACATAGAATAGTTATAGAAAAAATATGCTTATTACAAGAATGCAAGAATGGATGCTATAGTCCTCCTATCGAATACATTATAGCTATTACAGTGTTTACATATTATTCATTTCTTGTTTTCATATCCTCTTACCTTCTTGAGCAGTCGATCAGTCACTATCTTTGTAACTGACACTTGTAGTTGCCCTTTGTTAAAAAATTGATCATGTTATTTAAAAAAAAATATAAGGTTCTTCCCATCAGAGCTGAGGAATTTTATTTTTTGAGATTGATTTTTTTTAATGTTTATTCTTAACTTCATTAGCAGAAGTTCTGTTTAATTGTAATGTAGTTTATGTGTATAATGCCATGTGTTGCTTCTGCATGAAGAGCTGTATAAATGCAAATGAGCTAATTAATTCATAACAACAAGTATTATAGCAACACATTGACTGTCATGCTCTGCAGTTTCCAGTTGAACTGAAATATATATGTTTTGTTGGTAGAGGAATTGCAGCAGGAGTGTTAATAATTTCAAATGTAAGTACCCTTGTCTGTCTATATGGACCTGTGATTGTGCATGTGATAATCTATCAAGACTGAATTTATTTAAGGACTAAAGATTCTCTCTTCAGTCCTAGTTGATTCATGTTCTGTGTGAATGTCAGTTAAATCACCTCTTTTGATGCTTTCAGACATCACCTATTGGAGAAATAGGGACAATGATTCCTTTTCTCCCTCTGAAAAGTACAAAAAGAGCCATGGATAAATTGAGTTATGCAAGTGGAAAGTAATGAATGTGATCTAAATCCTCAGTAAATCATGCTGAGTTCAACTTCAGCAATATTTACACCAGACTGTTATAAAACCTGCAAAATTACACAAAAATTACTCTTCTCTTTCTCAGTTGTTTCTAACAGTCTGCCTACAAGATCTTAGATTCTCTGAATTCTCAACAAGCTGTAAGCAAACCAGTATATGATTTTGACTTCCAAAGCAGGATTCATATTAATAGCAAATAGCATGGGTTGACAACCTTTGTCTAATCTCAAAAAAGTACAATTCTATTGTAATAATATTTAACGATTTCAGGGCATCTTTTCAATTGATAGTCGATGAGTTACTGAAAAAGAAATATAGAGCAACAAAAGACCTTAAAAATCTTGAAGACACTCAGCTTTTAGAAAGTTTGCAGGGAAAAATTCTGCTGATATTTTACATAGAAATTATTAAAATATCCCAAATATTCTGTACAGAAAGTGTGGCAGAAATATTTCCACTGATTTTTCATCGGGTTCCCTGGCACTTGAATTGATGTTTAAGCATTTTGTTTGTTTGTTTGTTTTTAAATGTAGGGACAATGCAACTTTGTGTACCGGTTTCTGACTATCTCTCCTCCTCATTGCATGTCTATGAGCAAGTATGAAGAGACTGAGACTAAAACTTCCTTCCCTGAAAAATAGCTGAAACCTCAGTGCAGAAACACCTTTTCTTGTTGCAGCTGGATGCTTACAGCTGCATGATGTAATTATCCCTTGCATAGCTGCTGAGCCAGACTAGTCATAGACCCACTCCTCACTGACAACAATCAGCAGCTACTAAGGTACATAAGACGCACCTGGATCTGGAGAAAGACATTGCAGAGATAAAAGCACTATTTTCACATAGAGTAGTTGCTGTTATTTTTCCTATTTATAACCAACACAATACATCTCAAACTTGACTTTGCTTCCTGCAATTATTTCTGAAAAGCATCAGAAGAGTCACAAGCCCTCACATTGGTTCATTATTCAGCAGTATTCAGGAATTCACCAGAACAAATCTTTGCACTCTCACATTAACAAAGCTTTCTTCAACTTAATCAAGGAGTTGTTATTAATAATTATCCAATGTTACTTCAAAATAAGTGGATGAGTTATATGATTATGGTTCCAAGTTATATGCATTGATTAAAAACTTCTTATGAACATATATCCCATTTAATTTTATATGCAAATATGCTCATGTATGTACACGTGTAAGTGCATATGCATACATATTATACAGAAAATCTATACAGCTATGCATATTTTTATGCATCTTTGTTTACTTACACATATGTAAACTGAAAGAAAAGGTGTAATACTCAGAAACAGACATTCAGTGCAGCAAGAAAGAAGAAAAATAAATCTCAAATTGCGCAGTTATGGAGAAGATTACCAAGTGTAAGATTGAGAAAGACTTCCAAAAATATGATGTTGAATATAGCTGTGTAATTATGCAAGCCATCATATTTCTTTCTACTGTTTTGTTGCCTAGTTAAATTAAATATACGAAGAGTGCAAAAAAAGATTTATATTGTATGAAGGCAGTTAAACATTTCAGATTGCTAAAAACATTATCTTAATTATCCGCATATTATGCTCAGAAGAAAATCATTAGGTTTCTCTTTATGAGAACTGTCAATGTTAAAAATACTTCATTCCAGAAAATTGGATTTAAGGAAAAATGTTCAAAACAACTGATACTTAAGTCATGAATAGTTTACTTCGAACTTTTTAAGTACCTCAAATCTAGCTTAGACAGCTAGAGATTGGAAAGTCTTCTTCGAACATCTGTGAACCTGAGGAAAAGTATTGATTCCTTTGGACATTTATTTATAACAAGAAAGAGAGGATTGGAAAGACAAAGATATCACGCATGAGCAAAGTGTATAGTCCCCAGTAAAAGAGAAATGTGATTGAAACCTGGAGGCATTACTGCAACACCAAGGCACTAGAGTAAGGAAGGCAAGCAAGTTGTTACAGTAAGAAAGACAGAAATGAGAGGGGAGGGAGTGGGATGGAATTATCTGACTTGGATTGCAGACATCCCAAACTGAGTTCTTTAGTTTAATCTTATTATCAAATTTCTCTCCTTAGTTTAACAAATACAGAGGAAGAGATAGTTACTTCTAATATATGATTAATCCCATCCTTACATTAGGAGGAAATCCATAGCAAGATTATGCTTAGGACAAATCTTCAGTGTGAAAACACTCCTTTCCACTTTTGTCTATTATTTATCTGTGGGGAAGCCTAATGGCAGCTTCAGCTCCTCACAGGGAGTAGAGGGAAATGCTGAGCTCTGCTCTCTGTGACAGCAAGGCCAAAGAGAACAGCATGAAGCTGTGTCAGGGCAGGCGGTGTTTGGGAAAGGGTCTGCACCAGAGGGCGGTGGGCATGGAACAGGCTGCCCAGGGCAGTGGGCACAGCCCTGTGTTAGCGGAATTCAAGGACCATTTGGGCAATCCTCTCAGGCATCAGGTTTGAGTTTTGAGTAGCCCTATGTGGAGCTACGAGTTTGACTCAGTGATCCTTGTGGATCCTTTCTAATTCAGGATATTCAGTGATTCTATGATTAAGCTCACAGACCTTTGGATTAACAACACTGTTAGTTCTTAAATACTGTACAAATAGTTCAGGTGTGAAATTCAAACTATTTTTCAGTCAGCTGTAAACCTGATCTTTTGTAAGTTTGTTTGAGGTAGAAAGAACCTGGAAATATGACCGGCTGGTAATATTGGCCCAAAATTTTATTAAAGTGCAGTATCAGAGACTCAGAATAGAGGGAAACATTACAATTCAGTTTAGTGGATGTGGTGCAGACATAGCAACGGGTGACTGAAAACACGTGAACTGAATCTAATAGGTCTGTGAGATATGTCTTGAGAAAGGAGACTTAGCTAAGAAATTATAAGTCTGAGGGATTTACTATTTAACAGAGGCCTGGGAGAAAATATATGTTCATTTATGTTTCCTTCTTGCACAGGTCATTCTGCAGTCTTTTGTACGTCACGTAAGTCCCAGAAATAATTTGTGATTGGAGATGCTTCCATAATGTAACATGAAACTTGAGATCTGGGACCTTATTTCAGCAGAGCTGAAAACTCGGCAATTACCTCTGAGTTTTTTAAAGAATGTTCAGGGCCATTCAGTTCTTAGGGCTTGGTGATGTTTCAAAGAGTTATGCCAATGGTCAGTATACACAATCACAGTAGGAAATACATTTTGTCTCAATACTAAAAATCTAAACAAAAATAATAGTAACATAGCTTGGGGTATAAAGGAAATTTATAATGATTGGGAGGTGATTGATTTATTCATCAATAGGAAAAAAGTGCAACACAACATATATGATATGAAATTAAGAAAAGATCCTAAATAATTCTGATCCTGAATATCTCTAGCTTTCCTGGGTAGATGTCACAGTAATGCACATGTTATTTACCCGGCAGACCAGAGCATTTTCTCTGGAAAAAATGAGCTTGTAATGTAAATGCTGACACAGCTTCAACTATAACAGCATGAATGAAGACAGTTTAATAACATTTTTATTGCTGTAACATCTTTTAAAAATGAAACACCTGGGCCTTGTGCTTAAAAATAAAAATCAAGAGAATGTTTTGTAAGTTCTGTTCTCTTGATACGATAATAAATTAATCGAACAACCCAAATACTGGGAATTAACCTACCCTACCAATATTTAAAATTATCCAAAGGAAAGATAATTAATAGAAATAATAATGTATTTCCCAGGGTATAGATTGTTATATAAGATAATATTTAGAACTTACATTTTAAAGACAAGGCAGATTCCTGCTATTTCTCTGTAGATACAGAAAAATGTGCAAAGAAATTTTGAACTATGGGTAAAATTATCATCTGAAATTACAAAACAAATGTAGTGAGAATTTTGGTACATGACATACTGGAACATGAGCTTTATCTTAAGATTGGCATGCTATTAGGAAAAATACTAAAAGCAACATCTTTATAACTGTGCTCCATTTTGTGTGAATTCCAGGAATTGCTCCAAACGTAACCTGGATCTGCTTCCAGGAAAGTCTCAACTTTTGCGTTATAGAATTTGCATCTCTTAATAAATTACTTATCACACTGTTGTGAGAGATGAAGGAGAAGGAAAACTGACGTGTAGTAATCCAATACTCAGAAGCTCAGCAAATGTCCAAGCTCAGGTATCTGTGCCCAACTGCAAATGTTGCCAGGGCCCGTTCCAGAGATTCATTGAGTCTTCAGCTTTAGCAGCATTAAAGTTTATGGCAAAGTCTGTCTGTTGCTGACATGGCCTAATAGAACATGTCAGGAGAAAGAGTCAGTCAAGTTTTTGACTCCCCTCCATGACACCGAGCCAATAGATTGTCAAATATGATAGATTATTAGCATAATTTTTCAGAATTAAGTAATCAATGAGACTGTTGTGTATGATTCTACTAATTTGATGGCATGCTGAACTCTGCAATCCATAAATCTTGAAGAACATACCCTCTTACTGACATTTTTGTATTAAAATGAATTACAAATATCATAAAATATTGTTATTTAACACATATCTTAATTTTAATATACAATTCAATGATCTGATGGATTTTCTGATGGTACTTTCATAAACGTGTATAGAGAACCACATTTATTTACATGACTTCCATATAGATTTCAAACCTATTAATGCAGTGCAAACAGTTTTACATCTTTAGGTTTGTAATGATTTTGTGAAGAATTGTTTTTTCTAACAGAAAGTTGGTGAAACTTCATTGAGGAAATCTCTGTCGTTACTACAGGCTGCTTTCACCTCATCTAACTTTATTTGAGCAATAGTCAGTGTTTGATTTAAGATACACTTCTATACTGGTCAGTGGACAGTCTTGATTCATGCTATTTTTCAACAGTGCTTAGAACACATAGGATGAATGACCCTGTGGAGATGCCAATTTCTCTGTCCAGGACTTTGAGAGAATCTACACAGCACCCTTTGAGAGAATGCCTAGATTTTCCATGTCTCCAGTTCACTTATACTCCAGCCTATTTACAACTGCATAAATGACTGCATTATATAATCAACTAGAAATTTAATATTAATCTCCTGATTGTTTAAAAAGGTGATTCTTAGTGATCAGATTTAAGTTCCTTATTAGTGGTAAGGTAAACCCTGAAAAATATTTAAACTTCTAAGGTGACTTTTGGTGAAGTAGAAAGTGTGACAACATTTGAATGACAGTTGTTTTATAACTGTTTTTACCCAATAGTCAATACTAAAACACAACTATTATATTCAAATATGAAACTAATCCTAGACAGCTCTTCAGTATCTGTCTGTATTCACACTAAAAGGTGTCCTATTGATTCAGATTTCATACAGGACTGAAGCTTTCTTGAAATTCAGAAAATGCTGAAGTAACACCTAGCTGACTGGTTTCTTTTGTTTATATCTCATTTGTAGAGCATAGTAGCGAACTGCTGTGAGTCTCTTTAAGTTCTTTAAGTGTATAAAACTGAGTTCTCTTTCACTGTGGAAATAGCAGCAAAGTATCCCTTACTTTCTGTGTTCTCTGAAGCACTTGTCTCAGAAGATAATCCAAAAATGAGTGTTCTTCTGTAAAGTCATTCCCAATTTTATACAAGTGACTAAAGAAATAAGAGTTCACTAACATGCTGAAACTCATTTTAAAGTTGGCATATTAATTTCAATATGCATCATTTAATTTAAGCACTTTTTTGAGAACCACAAGCCTAGTGATTTTTAGTGCCTGAAGATCTAATGCTGCTAATTGTCCAGAATTGGACTTATATTCTAAGACTATTCCAAAATATCGAGGTAGGTAAAGCGTAGGAATTTCCCGTGTAACTTCAAGAAGCCATTTTTTTCATTGCTGTCCCATCTGCATAGCTACATCTTGTGTTTCTTCAAACTTTTTCTTCTAAACAGCATTGCAAAGAAGTAATTTAATATCACAGCAATCTATATGTCCACTTTTAGTTAGTATTATACATCTTTAAGACAGGCTTTATGAAAAAGGAAATATGGCTTCTGTCTGAACAACCAGTTTTGTGATCTTTTCTTCATTTGTTTTAACTGCTTTACCTAATTGCTAGGAGGGTGATTGAACTATTGAAGCAAAATAGAAGAGTTCCCATAAGAGAAAATCAGTAAAAGTTACTTGAATCATCTAATTACCCTGATATTACTGAAGGATGTAGAAGAGTTTTCAGTTCAAATGTTCACCAAGAGGAGATAAATTTGGGAGCATGTGTTGGTAAGAGTAGTGAAGTGGTGTTTGTTTGGTTTTCTTTATTGTTTTTACTCAAGAAATGGAATAACAGTCCAAGAAAAAGTCACATCTTTCACCTGAAAAGACATAAATGAAAAGACCTTTGAAAAGGCTTAGTTTCTTCTTGACACAGAATACAAAGTTTTTGAAACCTTACAGTCTTACAAATGGAGTACCCATCTGATTTCCATGTTGTAGGAGCTTTTGTATCTTATACATAGATTGCAGAAAATAGTGACCTAAATTCTGTTTTGTATAATCTTCATCCTTTTTAACTATTTTTTGGAAGCATGACCAAACACTTAAAGCACTTAAAGGTGAAAGTTCTACTTATTGTATTTCTTTCTGTCTTGGCTCTTTCAAATAAACACCTTAAAAACAATTTATTATTGGCATTTCTCTGTATATTTCCAAATTTATACATGATAAATTTTATCTATGCCTATATTTCTGTGGAAAATACTCCACAAACAGTAAAATTATTACATTGTCTTACTTTCAGCTAGGATGGATTTTTTTCTTCACAGTGTCTGTTGGGATGCTATGCTTTTGATGCTAGGAAAAAAAACCAATAACACACCAGTGTTTATACTTTGCTGCTAAGTAGTGTTGCACAGAGCCAAGGCCCTTCTTTGTGAAAGGCCCAAGGGGCTGGTAAAGAACAGAATTAGGACAGCTGAATTAAACTGGTCAAAAGGATAATTTATACCATAATATATATATAATATATATATTTATAATTTATAATATATTTTATATAATTTATAATATAACTTATGCATGATATCATGCAGGAGTTTTGAAGGGTGTAAGAGTTCATCTTTTTCTCTTCTGCTTTTCAGGGAGCTAGTGAGGGGTGTTGAGCTATTGCTTGTGCATCACTTTTTATATATGTTCATATATACATAGTAATAACTATTATCCTTTTCCTTTCCTCTATCTTAGCAAGTAGTTTCATCTCAACTCATTATTTCTACATTTTTCCCCCGAATTCTTTCTCCCATCCCACTGGGAAGGAGAGGGCAAGCAAATGACTGTGTGGGCTTAGCCACCTTCTGGGTTAAACCACAACATGTAACTTTTCTAGAATTTTCAGATTCTAGAATCTATTTTACAATAATTTCTGGATTTTTTATTTGCTCAAAGAGACTTTGTACTCTAAAGCACCAATGTGCAATGCTTTTTGCTTGCTAAGAGAAAGAATACAGCAGCAGTACAGAGAAATTGAGCTCATCCATCCCACAGAACCCTTTCCCTATGAAAGAAATCATGGAATACATGGTCAGTATTTTCAACCAGGACCAAGAATTCCAAAAAAGAGTCATAATCCATTGTAAAATGTACAGTTTTTATTTATGTTTAAATAAAATAGAAACTATGATTGAGAGGGGTCATCAGAAAAGTTTCATAAAATTTAACAAAGCACCATTAGTGTTTTATTTCCCTTTTTTTAGCAAAACAAACAAACAAAAAACAAAAACAAGCAAACAAACAAATCTCTGGCACCACCTACCACTTATCACTGTCCTGAACCCTGTCAGTTGGCCTTCCAGTTACTGTTCCCTCCTATCCATGGATAAGACAAATCCATTCATCCTCGTTTTCTTAGATATTTCTATGATGTTTGTTATTAATCATCAGCTATTCCTGTCCTGACCAAGGAAGAAGCAGGCTGACCATAAATTCTTTCAAACCCCTTGGGTCCTCTTAGACTTATCACACTGTCTTTTTATGGGCAACTAAGGATTTGTATGAGCTGTTTGGGTATCTTTACTTTTTCCATACTAAGTACTTATACATTTTTGTGATTTGTTGCTATGGAGAACACAGTTCAATGAAAAATAAATGCATTGTGACTATACAAGTCTTCTGGCAGAACATAAAGAAACCCAATAGAATGATCTGCAATTCTTAGGAACAATTCAGTATGCATTTTCTCCAAAACAGAAATTTCTTCGCCTCAGTACTTAAGTTTCAGCAGCTGTTAGTGTCATGAACCAAAGCAATAGCACTGTATTTAAGATTAGCTTTTAATTTTCTTCCAAATACGAAATGACAGAATTACAAAAATTTTGATTTTTAAGTACATTTATCCCAAACTAGATATCCTCTTTTCTCTTTCAGAAATGTTCTAGAGGAACCATAGTTTTAAATATTATAAATCTAAATTCATTCCAAATAATATATATTTATATATGCAAATCAAAACAAACAAAAAAGAACACATTTGGGTGTTTTAGAGCACTTAAGTTAAAATCAAATTGCTGACTAAATAAATTTAAATATGGTGAACTTGCTAAAGCATAAAAGTAAGCAAATGTTTTAATCACCATTCAAAAATTATTAAGCCATCCTTAAACTTATAAATAGCTCTCCTGTTTTCCTTATAACTCTGTGCGTGCATTGAAGTTAACTTCTGTTTGCGTGTTGCGCCAAATTGAGATCTCCAGTAAGAAAAGCTAAATTTGGTTTATTTCAGGTACCAGATGAGTACAAAGCTTGACATCCATACAAGTCATACAATTGTCTTTGTTTTTACAGACATTAAGGTGTCTACTGTACCTGCTCAGCACAGTGCTGAATAATAATGTTATTTGCATGTGAGCAAAAATGAAAGGCTCCTTGTTACTCACACAGAAGGTATTAAACCTCTCACTGGTGTGATCTTGAAAGATGATAAAGGGTCTGGAGCATCTCTCATATGAGGAAAGGCTGTGTAACCTGGGTCTATTCAGCCACAGGGAAAGAAGACTGAGGGAAAATCTGAAAAATGTTTATAAATATCTACGGGGAGATGGGGGGCAAATAGATGAGGCCAGCCTCTTCTCAATGGTGCATAGCAACAAGTCAAAGAGTAAGGAACTAAAATTTGAACATAGGAAATTCTGTACTAGCATGTGGAAGAATTTCTAATGGTAAGGGTGGCAGAGCACTGGAACAGGTTGTCCAGAGATGTTGTGGAGTTTCTTTCCATGGAGATATTCAAGATTGTCTATCTGGATTCCTACCTGTGTGACCTATTGTAAGGATCTTGCTTTAGCTGAGGAGTTGGACTCAGCAATCTCTTGAGGTCCCTTTTAATCCTGAATTCTATGATTCTGTGATTCTTAAAATCACAAAGACTTGGAATTGCAAATAATGTCCTTTGTTCATTTACTAGGCAAATGAAAAATGAATGTTTTAACATCTGTGTGCTCTTTGTGAAATTAAACAACCACATTGTTATCATGCAGCATTTGTAATGTATGCAGTGTGCAAAACATATTCCATACTTAACATGCTCCTGAAGTCTAGAAGGATCTCATATAATGTTAATGTTATTTCTTCACGATGTCCAGCTCACTGTATAAAGTCTCGATGTTGATCTGGCTTAAATTGCTAGGATTCATTTATATTTTTGAATCTGTGAGCCTGAACAGCTTTGCCAGATATTTAATAGGAATTAATTCCTCTTTCATCGTTTCCGAAACTTTTTGTTTAGGGGTTTCTGAGGTAAAACTGTGGTGAAAATAGTCATGACTTGAAGATGTCAGTGCTAAAAGCACCACGTGGAATTTGGAAATATGGAGAATCTTAGCAATGGAAGATGATGGGCAAAAAAGTTTAAAAAGTATTCTGTAAGTTTAGTAAAAAAATGTTACATGCATTTTTATTTCTCATTATTAAAGAATTTCTTGTCCTAATTGATCTTTCCTTATCTCATTTTAAAGACAGATTCTGTAACTGTTGTATTTCTCCAATCTGCTTTTTTGCACTTCTTATGTGTTTATGCTAATCCTGAGGGCAAACGCTCCTGATTTAGGAGATAGAGACTTGTAGAATAAAAAGCACCCCTGCCTTTACAGTGGCAATTAACAACACCTAAACATTTCCTAGAGATAACAGCCTTAAAATACTGATCTGATCCTTGTCTCTGCAGCAGCCTGAACAAAACCCCGGAAGGTCAGCAGAGTGACAGGTCAAAATAATATTCTGTCTGTACTGAGATGAGGACACAAATCACAGCTGCTAGGCTAAGGCTTTAGACTGTCCTGGGATAGTAGCAAGAATGGAGAAGAACTGTGTAACACACATATCAGAATGTATGCAATTGTCTTATGTATCCAGTATATTTTATATTCTTCATACAGTGTAAAGATAATATTTCTAATCTTATGTTATTGAACAGCAAAAAACTTTTGAGTATTGGAGAGAATGTATGTACTAATGAATGGTAGGTCCCACAGAATGCAGAATACTGTATTATAGTTCATATCTACTTTATGTGCCTAAAACTCATGAGATTTTTTTACTTGTATATTAATGAAGCTATGATTTTTCCAGTTCAAGTAATAATGAAATCCTATAAAGGGTTTGGTAGCAATGGAAAATTTTCACTCTGATTGGTCTAATAAACTTATGCCAACAGCTCCCTCTATGTACCATATAAAGGATGCTAGCAAATGCACTGTCTGGAATAAGTATTCCAGATAAAGATATTTCTGGGGAAAAAGAATAATTTCTGTGCCATTTAATCTGTCTATGCTGAGGATTAGGAAATTTTTAATAAAATAAAATAAAATAAACCTAACATCAGTTTGTGCCACTTACATAGTTATAATTATGTACTTTTCTGTTTAAAATTTCCTTGACTGTTTATTTATGACTCTGATTCATTCAATTCCCTTCTTAATTCTATTTTATATACATAGATTACTGTAATGCAAGTAGCTCAAGTAGACAAATTAGAGCAATGCAATAAAAGGACGATAACTCAGCGTTGCCTGTGTAAAGCCAGGAAATGGAAGGTGAGATAGTGTGGAGGATTATCTCTAAGTGAGAGCTGCTCATCTGTATGGAAAAAAAAAGTGCTACATTATTGAAGAAGAGCATCACTGTCAACTACGTAGGGCACCACAGAAGAAATCAGGGTTTTTTTTCTCCACATTCCCACTTGTTGCTTCTTTTCCATGTGACAGCAGAAGGATCCCTGGTCTCCTTTTCTTTTGTCTCCCTTTCTCCCTTCTCCATCTAACTTGTGAAACTTCACAGTGGGTTTGATCTATCTGGGTTGTAACACCTTCACCATGGGCTGTGTCTGTTAAACACAATTTAACAGGTTACAGTACATCAGATTAATTGAGATAATCTTTTCAGACCTGCAACAAATATGAAAAAAAGGATTTATTTTTTGCCTCCAATCTATTTCATAGCAAACTGTACAGGGTTACACTAACTTGCATATTCTATGGGCTGAAGCATGCTTTCAGTCCCTGGTACTCAGCTGACACTCAGCCAAGCTGTTAAACTGCAGATTGTGATTCTAACCATGGGTGGTGCCTGCAGCATCCACCACAAATTTGTCTTGATATATGCTTTTTGCCACCAGCTTCTAAGATTAACTGCAGAAATAGTGAATGCTCTTAGACCTGAATTCAGATTAATTCTATTAAGTACTTTTTACTTACATAACAGAAAGTGATGCACTTGTGAATCAGGGAGAAAATAAATGCAATTGCACACACTGAAAAGAAGTAACACCGTTTTGCTTTTTAATCTATAGATCCATCTACTTATTTGGCATAGGGTATGTCTACTCACCAAATAATTTATCAAGTACGTATTAATAAAGCCCACTAAGGAGTCAGAACATGACCAGTATGTGGAAATTTTTCAGAATGACTTAGAAGTACGCATTAGAATTTTTCTGCCAAAGGTCAAAATTAAACTACTTTCCAGGAAACAAAGGGAGGGGAAAAGAAAGGAATTTTCTCATTTCTGTAATTATGTTTTAGAAAAGTTGTATGGGGTTTAACCAGAAGAAAGCTTAAGTAATTGTGTTCACATATCAGCACAGAAAACTCTGGAGTGTGTGTGTACAAAGATGAGTGAAAAAAGAAATGAACTGAAGCTCAAGGAACTCTCCAGAACTGTTCCCAATTCTGCTGTTTACTTCCCAGTGTGAGTGCTCTTCCCATGTGCTTTTGCTGTTCTCTGATTCACAAGCAAAGCAGCATCAAATATATCCCTTTTAGGCAATCCTTTCTTCCTCTCCCAGAAGAATGCAGGATACAAAGATGCTATTCTCTTTGATATCTCTGTTTTTTAATTCAGTGGCACCTAAATGCTACAGTAGAAAACATCCTTTTTTTTCTCCCTCTCAGTAGACATTTGTCTCAGAGAACATGCAGTGCAATCAATAAAGTTAAAGATGAAAAGAAATGTTTAAGTCCCAGCTTCTGAGGGACAGAAGCATCAGTGGGTTCCAGGCCACAACAGGACCACAGCTTCAGCTCCTTCTTCAATGAGTGCTGAGACTATGGCAGTTTTTTGCTGCAGCCAGACTTCTGGCCTCAAAGCCCTCCATCCCACCCTTCCTGCGCACATCTCTGATTTGCCTCTTTTCTAATCCCACGCAGGTTCCTATTCTCTTCAAAGAGGTGCCCCCTGTGTCACATACTCCCCCAAAATGCCATCTGTGTGGTTTCTTTCCGACCACTAACGTAAAGCTCTTGGATAGCCCCCTATTTACTTGCTTCAGAGCTGCACTTACAAGGCCCACCACCTGAAACACTGCAATCAAGCTGACAACACAACCAATCAAGGTCTGACCTGCAGCTGTTTCCTAGGAAACCCAAGCCACTGCCACAGAAACAGATTGTACACAGTGGAAGGAAACATATATTTTGAGTTAGGAAAAAAATAAAAAGCTTTTGAGTTTTTTCCCTAGTACTTCTGAGTTATTACAAAGCACTTCTAAAATAATAGTAATGAAAAATACTCTTAAGAAAGATTGAGTGATGATGGTCATGTAAGTACTTTAAGCCAGGCAGAGAGCCTCAGAGAAAGACCTTGAACTAGGTCTGCTTGAGTGCTTGTTCCTGCTTTGCTACTGAGTCACTTCATAACCTTTGCCAAGTCACTGCTAAAAGATTTTCGAGCCATTAAGTCCATAGTTCCAATGAACAATAAGTTCAGATCAAAACAGCTTGAGTACCTGAAGAAGACAATTTGGAAGAAAGGAATAACATTATCATGACCATACTAGAAACTCTAAGAAAATTGCTAACAGGAAAGGCCACCTCTCCTGCAAGAGGAAAAAATTCCATCTCATTTTACGGCAGTCAGTCTGCTTAGGAGATATATTTGCCATTTAGATAAGTTTTAAGTATTACTTCTCTTTAGTGGAACACTATTATTTTATGCTACAATTTAACTCACAAGTAAATTCACATTTGTTTGTGAATTATTGTCCAGCTTCTTGAACACAGGTTGCAGATGGGAATAATGGTATTCTTGTAATACGATTGATGAGTGTAATCAAAATAGGACCTATACAAATGGAATAAGGAATAACGAATAGAAATAATGAATAAGGAATAATGAAAACTTCCCAGGTTGTCTTTCACCAAAATGAAACTTTGACTATTCTAAGTTTAAACCTCTTAATTTCACGGTGCAGTTCCCTTCATCTCCATTCATATGAAGTAAACTTCGTATGACTTGTGTTCTAAAAGCAGTCTTTTTTTCTCCACTCATCATGAAGAAATCCCAGGAAAACTAACTCAGAAGCTGATCACTCAAATTCTCTACATCTAATTGGGTGAACTCTATCCACCAGAAAATGGAGTGAAGAATAAGCTCCAGCAGGGAAGTTTTAGTGAGTTTGGGGTAGAAAGACTCTGGGAGAGAGGTGAAGCAGTTTGACTGGCGCAAGTGTCTTCTGCTCTATTGTTCTGCTCCACGAACAACTACTGTGAAGAATATAGGAAGCTCTGAGCTTACTAAGTTTTGGTGGTAACTATGAGGAAAGAATCTAAGGAATGGACAAGAAAGCTAATCAAGGTCTTCCACCTGTGTTCCTGGCTAATTCATTTAACCACGGTGTAAGGGTTTTGTTATCTCTCAGGTAACACTACTCAAAAGCACATGCAAGAGGCATATCCTAATTAATTAAACATGAACCTGATCTTTGTGTGATCATAAAGTCATACTAAGTACCTATGCGGGTCCTGGGCAGAAGCTAATGGTTGACCTTTTCCCATCCACTGTGAAATGTTTGTGTTGCTACATGTCCTAGCTATGCAGTGATTTGGAACATTGGGCAAGTACCTTTGCATTGTACTCAGAAAAAGACAGAACCAGTATGAAGATGTAGAGGTGGGTACTGAAGACAAAAGCATACTGCAGCAACAGGCTATTTTAATTTTACTTTTAGACTGAAGGAAAAATCGACTTTTGATTTATCCAATCAGGTTTGCTAAAACTATGCCTCACATACATCAAAGAGTAGAAAGAACATTAGGAAAGAGCCCAGTCACTATTCAGACAATATCATAGCTCTGATGAGGATGGAAGGTGTTGTTTGCCCAAGAGAGCTGTATATTTCTTCCTACCATGAATGCTCATTGCTTCTCCTGAAGTTAAGTTCTCTGCCAAGCATTTTCTGCTTAAGATTTCTCCCTACCCTCTGGTGTTGTCTCTTCACAGTTCCCTTCTATTTTGTATTGTGGCTGTGGTGCTTAATGTGATAATTAATAAGAACAGTGAATTAAAGCTTCCAGCTATGATGAGACAGCAAATAGATTAACAAGAAAAGAGGTTTTCAGGTAGAAGAGTGAAAGGAATCTCAGTTAGATTGTTCACACTCTTCAGGCTAACAAGAAGTTAGTTGCAACAAGAATATTCCCAAGTTTTTCATACAGTTTTTTAAAAGTTTCTTCATGTGACAAGTGTTGTCTTTTAAAGTTGTCATGAGACACATCAGGTGGATCTGGGGAAATTAGATCAGTCTTTAGAATTCACTTCCATGTTGTGTGTCTTAACTCAAACCCTTTAAGGACTCTTCAACTAACAAGACTCCCTCTTTTTTTCTCTCTGCTTTTCTTTTTATTTGGTTTGTTTCTTTTCTCAGCTACCTTTACTTCTTTTGTCCTTTATGAAGGGATGCAGTGTGTTCATTTTTATCTCTGGTGTTAACATCCTATATTACTCAGTTTCAAATAGAAGACTTCATGCGTTGAAACTTATGCAAGGAAAACTCGTTATTCTCCTCATGTGGAGTATGAAATGACTTAGAATATAATCTCTATGCCCATAATTTGAAGTCAAGCATGTTGTTCAGACAGAACCATAGGCAATGTACTTGTGTTCCCTAGTGGCTGAGAAATAAGAAAGAATTCAGCTGCACTGTAATTAGTGTAATCAACATGTTATGGATTCTCTTTTAAATCAAGAGACAGGCACAAGTTGTTTTTTATGGACTGAAAGCAGTTCCAATTTCAGTTTTGTCAGTCTTTGTACAGCTGTTTAAGCATGCTTCTTTATGAGTTCTCTCATTTTAGATATATTATTTTTAGTAAATGATTGATAATGTCCATTGCCTTTCTCCATTCTAGACAAAAGTAACATTTTATTCCTAATTTATTCCTTATTCCATCAAACAATTAATGATTAAAAATTAGAATTTGGATGCTTACTGGTAGTCAGGCAGCATGACCTGTCTGTTTTGCAGGACCAAGGACGTTAAGAAAGGAATTAATGTGTCATTTTGGTTTTGGATACTATTTTTGAATCTGGATCCATAAAAGTTAGTCAGTATAGACTGCATACTTTTGTTGGGCCTATCCCTTCATTTGTTGGGTATTGTTAACCATAAAGCAGGGATAATTAGCATTTCTCAAACATTCAGAAAACTGTGAAAATAGTTATATTAGAGAGGGCAGCTCAGAGTCTGAGATGACAAATGGTAATGCATGAAAGTATATTTTTTTTCTGTTCTGCTAAAATTCTGGAGAATTCTGAAGTGTGTCTATGCTGCACTGAAATGAAAACAGGAGGGAGATCTGTCTCATATCCTTCAGGTCAAGGCACTCACCTCTGCTTAGCTTTAGCATTACACTGACAGGCTGAGGTGGTCAGAGTGACATCTTGCACTTTATTTGCTCTTATAAGTTCTCTGGTCATCCATATTAACAATTCTAGAATTAGTCTCTTTCTAGTCTACCACAGACCTGTGATATATTCCCTGTTAAGACTGCTTTGATCAATTCTAAAAGAAGTTACACTGAGCCCAACAGAATTTTAATGGAAAGTTACTTCACTGAACAACACGTCAGTGACTGTCTGAAGCATTTTTCCTTCCTAAAGATATCTTTAGGAGATAGAAGCTTTTTTTTTTTTTTGTGTGTGTGTGTGTGTGTGTGTGTGTGCCTGTATGTGTAGGGATTATTTTCTACAATTCCTTTTGTCCCTAAACCCAGAACAAACTATCTTAAGAGTGCCTACTGTGTCTAACAAGGTGGACATTTACTACTGTGCAAGACAAAGCCTGTCTTCAGTTTCAGTTTCTCATTACCTCTATCTTTCTTGGAGAAACACCTTAACTAGACATATAAAACATAGTGAAGAATTATTGATTGCAGTTGATATTCAGCTTCTAGCTATGTTTTTAGTAAGAGAAACAGGAACAAATTTGGCCAAATTCACAGGAGGAGAAATAGCAGCAGTTATTAAGCTACCAACTCATTTCACTCACACCAGTGCCCTCTCTACACAATAGCCCACAATATCTTTTCTTAAAAAACATGGATTGGATACGCTATGCTTTTCTTCATTACTGGAATGTGTTAGAATTGTTCCCAGGATATTTATTGTTATTATATGTTTACCCCTTCTTCGACTGATTTGCTGTTTCTCTAGTTGATAACCCTGATATTCCCCCTTGCTTAATCCTTCCTTGGACTCTGCTGCTCAATTGTATGAAGGTGTTATCACTGCTGATTGACAGGCCATGTCTTTTGTTCCATTTTCTTTGTGTGGGTGGGGGGTTAAACTGATGAAAAGAAGGATTAGATGGTGGTTTAGCTAGTAGCTCAGTACTTGGATGACTGATGTCATGGTAATTAGACCCCGGTGAGCTCTAAGTAAAGCCATTGTATGGTTATAATAACAGTTTAAAATCCAAATGTGTTTGTTGCATCCTGCAGTTGTTTCAAAAAAAAAAAAAAAAAAAAAAAGTATATTTTTTGCTCTTCTCTGAATTCAAAATCTCTCTACCTCCTTGGAAACAAAAATTGTGCTGATCTGTGTCTACAGCTGACTGTGTCCTAGTTGCTACAAAATTCCTTTGCTGCTTTGTTTAATAATAGGCTTGATTCTTTTTCTTCTTTTCATGATAAATTCGTTTGTATGGAACCTGACCTGCTAGGAAGAAAATCACCACATTACCTGCAAACTGACTTGACTACCTTTGACAATAGACAACTGTCATATTGATTTTTAGGAATAGTTATTCACAGACAAACCTTAACAGTGCAGCACCTGCATATCTACTGAACATTTTTTTAGCCCCTGCTTTTGTGTGTGTCCTTGAATCAATGAACAAACTGCTGCTGTTGATTGTATCCACTTGGCCAGTATGTCTAGGGGATAAAGAGGAATCACAGCTACTGAAGAAAGGATAGGAAAATTATTTAAAAAAAAAATAATGAATCCCTCAGTTCCTAAGCACCAGTCCAACAAAGATATTTAATTTCTTGCTGGTCTTACCTTTTAGTGAGATGTATTGTTTATGAACTTCTGGTAGGATGGAATCAAATGCATTTTAAATTCAGCCTTTAAGATAAAAAACAAAAATAAGAAATAAAAAACAGAAAGTTTCCAGATTAGATTTTGGAAATGGATGTGACAATTCCAATGTAGAAAGGTTGCAACTGTTTTAAACACAGTTATCTAATAATTTTGTTTTTCCCTTATAAAGGGGTAGTTTCAATTTGTAACCAGCAGTGACATATGAATATTTCTTTATCAGTTGGAATAGGATATCTGTGCACATAAATTTGCCAAAGTACATAGCTGCTGGGTACAACTTTCTGGATACTCCTAAGCATTTTAAAGATAATCGCATTTTTATTGTGAAATTTGAAAGTACCTAGAAGGTACTGCCAACCTTTGCAGCTCCACTTATTATTATTATTATTATTATTTTTATCCCTACCAAATAAATCCTTTGTGAAATTTTGGAGATTTGAACACAGCAAAATTCTTCAAGACTTATGAAAATCTCCCTCAAGAGAACTCTGGCCTCTTGCCACTCTCCTCTTCTATATATCCGAATCTTTCCAAAGTGTAAATGAGTGTCTTTGTCAGTTCATTGCTACCTGCAATCTTTATTTCCCTTGCATACTCTTTACAGAAAATAAGAATAAACAGGAAGACAACAGAAACAATGGAAAACCGCTGAGGGTACTACCCTATTTCATCAAACATAGCTGGCCAATGACTGTGTTGTGCAAATGTTTCATGAAATGTGTTATCCCTTTCTTCAAAATATAAGTCCTTCTTCTGCAGAAGGCCCTTAACTGCTGGATGATTGTCTCAGGAAAGTGCACGTGGAGATATCTGTGTGAAGCTGAAGGACATCAAAAAGAAGTCAATACACGATTGTGATGTCTTACCCTTTTTTTGAAGATTTCAAGGTCTGGAAGGTGTTTGTGAACTGCTAGACTGCAGTTAAGGTTGTTTTTCTGTTGTTTATTTCTCTCCCTAGAATGACATTTTCATTATTAACTTTCTCATGGATGGTGACTGAGATATGACTGACAGTATTTTTTCCAATAGTATTGTGGGAGTACAGTGTTATATTGTATTATAGATATGCTTATGATTAGATTGCCTATTGGCAAATTATCCTTTTTTTCTAATACTTAGTTCCTTTTTATCTTTAAAATGGAGAGAAAAAAAAAAGAAAAATGCTACTTCTCTTGTGATACATCCTGAGATTTTCTGGCAACCCTCACTGTTACTGAACCTTTTCTAAAGGGCCAAGTCCCTGTGTTGAAATGAAACCCTTCAAATTAACTCATCCTTAAAAAATCCGAGTTCATTACTTCCATGGTTTGGACAGGCCTATGTTACTTCCCTCAACACAACAGTGCTCCCATGAAGCAACTTTATTAATACATCTAGGAATTATAGCACTGATGTTCTCATTTTTAACTGCATAAAATATCTTCAACTTCTTATAAGTACCTGTGTCTACTTCAGCAGATGATTCCAACATTGTTGTACATCCTGTGATTGTTACTATGGAATGCCTTCAGCTGGTTCTTGTCTGGAATATAATATGAATGCAAACTGCACTTAGCATACTTCTTGTAGAATCATTCATCTTGAAGATAACTCCTTTATAACTAGGTTTTAGTTAAAGAATTTTGATAATCTTTGAAATATAAGGGTTAACAGCATGCATTTCCTGAAAAAAATCAAGGCTAAACTACTCTTTGTTCTTTATCAGTCTTTTCTTCCACTTAATTCTGGAAAGAGGTTGTCTGACAACCAGTACCTGGCAAAAGATTTATAGGATGTTAACACCCTTTATATTATTTCTCACTTTGTCAGAGCTAAAATTCTGTAATAGTTCTGATAAAAAGAGACCAAGAAGAAACTAAAGTTACGAAGAAAATAAATATTGTGCAAAGACTCTTGGGATAAATTGTTCTTTCTATAAAAGAAGTTTTGTTTTTGTCTATTTCAGACTTTCACCAATAAAATGTAAGGTATAAGAAATTTATCTAACACTTACAGAGCTTAGGGACTTCAGTAAGTAATATCAGCAAAATGAAGATTTTTCTGAGGTGTGTCTTTGGTACAGAAGTCCAGTATAGCCTCTGTGGATCACAGTGCCTACTAAAGACAGTTGTTGTTAGCTGAAATCATTCCTTAAAGCTTTCTTTACGACCTAAATGAAAAGAATTCATCATCCACCAGCACCAGCTGCTCTCTCCATTATATAAAACCGTGTTGGTAATCTTTAGGATTACCTTTGAAACTTCAGAGGCAATATGTGTATGAAGAACACTTTCACAATTCCACTGCATGTTTCTTTCCAGCTATACTAATTTGCAGTGATGAGCCACCAGAAGTTAGCTTGCATTGCTCTTCCTTATGCCCTGTCTGCTCTTTGGGATGGCAAAGCATTGGATACAGAAGTTTTATCTCTTCTATTAAGTTTAACCATTCTCCAGCACTGAGACCACTTTCTATGCCGCATCTCAGATCCACAATGTTAACTCCTTTTTTCACTGAGACTGTTTGTTTCCTTTCCAGTTGTCTATTGGAAATCATCTATGAGGTGTGCTGGATATCAAGCAGCATCTAGAAAATGCTGGGAGAATGTTTATTTGTTTTTGTAGAAACATTTTCAGGGATTGGTCCAACAAGCTAGGAGTTTTCTAATATAATTTAATTTACTAGTTTTGATGGAGCCATCTTGACCCTGCAGCACTAATGAATATTAGTAAGAGCAATTATTAAGCATTGGATGATAATGCACAAGGTTGTCCATATAATTATCATTGTGCATTGACTTGTTTGTGTAACTCTTGAAGCTTTTGTGCCTTTGATAATGTCCTCAGCTTTGGGCCAAAGCTTAAAGGAGATTCACAAAAGAAAATGAAGTACTGGCCTAAGAGTCTGGAAGTCTGGAGTCTGGAAGAGCCTGGAAGAGTCTGGAATATGCCTCAGGAATTGCCCTTCTAAGACCATGGGACCAAGTTTAAATTTCTTTATGCTTGCAATTTCTGCTTGTCACTCCTAGTATTGTCTACAGTAAAATGAACACTGGTCTCTCTTTCCATACAGGGCAGACTAGATATTGATCCGAATGTAAAATGCACAACCATGGAGCATCAAAAGCTTACTTCAGGTAAGATTTGAAGCATGTTTTTAAATTTCACTCTATTTGCCCAAGTCACCCCAGGTATAATATCCTGAAGGAGACTCACCATATAATAAAGTATTTCCAGACTGCAACAAAAATCCACTTAAGCAGACAAAACTAACAAATCAAACAATTAAAAAAAAAAAAAAAATTAAGGCATTTTACCATCTAAGAGATCCTCACTACCTAGTGTGATGGTTATGATCAGTAGTTAAAAGAGAAACAAAACAAGAAATGGCCAAACTAAATGGAAAAAAAATTAAAAAGGTTAAAAAAAAAAATCATTTATGAAGCAGACAGATAATTTCAAAAAGCTTTCATACCAGGAATAGGGCACCATTACAATGAGAAAACCTTTAATTATGTTGTAAAGGTCTGATATTCCACCGAAATGTCATTTCAAAATAAACTTCTAACAGTTAATTATCAGTGATATTTAACTTGTGGGAAAATTAAATATCACTACATACTCCTGTGATCATTTTATTGCTTTTGTAGACATTTTAATATTTTAATGGTTTCCAAGTAACAATGAAAAAGGCATGCCACCAAGTATGTTTTCTTGGCTTTCTGTGGATAACCATGTAACCTTTTCTTTGTCTTCTTCATACAAAATAGACCTCTGAGTCAGTGAGGGACAGGACCGGGCAGAAACCTTTGGGGAATAAATATGGGAATAAACAGTGCTACAATTCTCTTAGACAGCATGATTCCTTGGAAAGAAGTTTATTAACTGTTGTAAGTGGAAATGCAATGCTGAATGGACAAATACTGATGCCCTGTTAGCATTCAGCTGGCAAATCAGATGAATGTGCAGTGTTCCAGTTAGTGACCTATGCATTATCCAAAGCTTATAAAATGTACTGTGCGACTGGACTTAAGAATGTATGCAATGACCCCTATCTGGAAGAATGGAAGTCTCCTGTGCTGTTGTTGTATAAATCAATACTACACAAGATAAAAGACTGAGAGTGCTGGGAAAAGGCATGAAATGTAATGCCAGAAGGGTGCATAATGTGAATGACTATTCAACCAGTTATTCTGATTGAATTGGCTGTAGAAATGGATAGGTTCAACTAAAAGTGTCTGACTGGGATTTATACATCCTTCTCCTGGGTGAGCCAATGATTATATGAGTCATTAAAGATATTTAGCTCAAAAGCGCTGATTTCTCTCACAATACAATATTTAATTGCCTGCATTTGGCATGAGCTTTCAGTTCAGTTCAGTTCCCAATACTGTGCCGCCAAAATCCTCCCAGATAAATAACATTATGTATTTTAAAACATTTAAATCATCCTGAGATAAGCATTATAAAAAAGTGTAGGAATGTTTTTCACAAATTTCAATAAACATAAGAGTTACTCTTCATCGTGTTTAGCGTTAGCTGAGATTCTCACCCAAACACTTTATTTTACAAATATTAAGATATAATATTAATATTTTACAATATTAAGTGAAATATGATAAAAATCTTGGAAACTGGGAGTATTGGAATTTTTTACAGGGTCAACAATCTTTGGTACGAAAGCAGGAAACTGATGCTTTTACTTCTATAAATTAGCCTGTGTGCTAATTGATGTTCAGAGATATTGTGAGACTGAATCTTTTTGTAGCAGCAGGAAATCTGTCCAGTATTTTGGCAATGTTAGAATAAAGGTCTCTGAGCTAGAACTTACAGGACCTTCATTGAATCTTTCAACATGGAACAGATTTATGCATTGTTCAGCAAGTAGAGTATTCTAAGCTCGTATTCTTTAATTGCTTAAATATCTCCTTCAGCTAGATCAGATTGCTCAGAGCCCTATGCAGGCTGACCTTGAACGTATCCAGGGATGGGGCTTTTACCACATCTCTGGGCAACCTGTGCCAGTGTTCCTTATTCTTATCATTAAAAACTTTTTCCCTCTCGAGCAGGTAGCATCGCTAGCTTTTAAAAGAAGTGTTTGAGAATCTGGCTATTAAAATGAGGAGCCTGTTGAAGAGAACTCAGTCATGTCTGGAAGTCTGCTAGGATAATCACAGATTTTTCTCTTTTGCTCTGGTAGAAGCCTGCTACCAGAGAAAGATTGAGAATCATCCCTACTTATTCACTGGTTTGGACAGTTTCCAGCTTCAACTCTATCTTCTTTGCTTCCCTAGAGGCAGCCAATAACACCTCTTTTCCTCCACAAACAAACAAGGAAACCAATCTGTTTGTTCTTAATTCTAACTGCCAAGTCTTAGCACTAAGACTGATATTGAGTTGGTGTAAACTGGAGTTTAATCGATCTGTGTGGATTTATCTCCACTAAAGGTTTGTTTTACAGCTTTTTGACAAACACAGGCACAGTGTTTTGTGGAGGGTGGCAGTCTACAGTGGAGGAGAGGATGGTATGGCTACTTAAGCTATCCCATGTTTGGCATTGCATTGTGTGATTACTTCATCAGAAAATAAAATCATTAATGTTGGAGAAGACCACTAAGATCACCTAGTCCAACTGTCAACCTATCCCCACCATGCCCACTAACTGTGTGCCTCAGTGCTACACTTACCCTATTCATAAAACCCTCCAGGGACAGTGACTTCATCACTTCCCTGTATTCTATATCCACTTTTGCAAAGATATATCTTGTTATGCAAACTACTGGGGACAGGTGATAATAAATTTATTTCTGCAACCTCTGTTTTTAATATATCTTTTACCTTGGCAAAAGGTTGGATTCTGTCATTACTACAAATTATTAAAGATTCACATCTCGTGCTTTTAGTTCTTCAGATCCCCAGTTAAAATTATCTTGCAAATATAATGAGCAGCACAATTAGATATAAAAGACAAGGGAGAACCAGGCACTTTCTAATGCATGGAGATGTTTCTGAGTGTTTTGAACTAGTTTTGTCAAGGTCAACTAGCTTAACTTTCCAAAGAATGCAACATTTTAAAGAAAATCAACAACTGCTTGTAATCCATTTTGAAATATTTTTCCCAAGTATAAATCCCCCAGATAAATGTTTGGTGTTAAATTGATATTTTAAAACAGCTAAAACAAAGCTTGAATTGAAATAAATTATTTTTACTAAAATAATGTAAAGTTTATTAAAGTAAATACCATGTTATTATATAAAGAACAGTTTTCTGGCCTCTTTTTTTTTTTTTTTCTTTTTTTTTTTTCCCCCAAAAATGAAAATAATATTGTTTGTGAGCTGTTAGCACATGTTATTAAATTGTTAGAACAAGTGGTCACACAACACCAAGGAAGTTCCAAAATATTGAAGGTTGTATGTTGCCTAAAATTATGACTCTGAATTCTTAAAAAAAAGTAATAAAAATCTACTCAATTTCCATTAAATTAATCTTTCTTGACCTTCTTGGAGGTTGAATGAGAGGTAGTGAACAAGTCAAAGAAAAGTCAAAATTATCTGATACAGATGAGCTGTACTTATGAAGTAGTGATTCTCAGGTAGCTGAAATTTTTGAAAGTCCCACTGTCTCTCTGAAAACACTTTAATTCAGGACAACAGAAAGCTTTACGTACACAATTTGCAGCTCTTCCACTATTGCTGCCATCTCCAGAGTGAAATTTGTAGAAAATAGGGGAAAAAAAAAACATATACAGTAGCTCAGTACAGAAACCATTAAGTGATATTTTTTTTGTATGTGAGCTGAGCAGAACAAACATGATAAAAACATTACATTCTATATTTAAAATCTTGGGCTAGATTCAAGATTTGCTACAGTTTCTTCATATTCACTGTATGAACTTTTGCCTTTAAGCTCGTCCCTGTTGTTATTTATTTTTTAAGGAGATGCTAAAGAGCACAATGGAAGTTATTCAGAGTTGAATACTAGTTAACAGATTTTATTTCAGTGTTGATAGGAAGAATATCTAGTAGTATGATTGAACAAATATAATCCTCTCTTTCCCACCACTTCCAACGCAGATTAGTTTCCCCCTTACTTAGGAAATTTGAAAAAACAAATATAGACAGATCTCTTGCTCTTAGAGAAAATAAAGACTTAAAACAAGAAAAAGGACAGGAATTTCTGTCATCACTGAAAACTCATGGGTAGAACTGTTAGAAAAAAAAAAACGTGATATATCACTGGAGACGGTAAAACCACATGTATACACAAATACATGTAAGCACATGCACACACTCAGCAGAGATGGGGAGACCTCTATCTTCTTAAAACAGGCATCCCCAACTCATGATCTGGGGGCTGTGTGCAGCCTGCCCTCTGCCCCACACTATAAAGGCGTTAGTTCTTCCCCGCATAGTGGCCCCAAGTGAACACCCATTGCTCAGCAACAGCCGAACTGTCCACGTGCTATTAAGTCTGTATCAACTCAAAGCAGGGCAAGGGAAGGCAGTGCTCTGCAGTGCTGTTTGAAGTGATGGCAAATAATTGCATGCATTTTGAGACACTGTCTGTGTTCTCACTTCTGATAAAGGAATTTGAAAATAGGTTTCAAGATTGCAATTAAAAAATCATTAATTTCTGTTTACAACACCATTTCCAGTTTAAATAAATACATTGCCTGCAAATCTTCAAATGGAATGTAGAGTTGCAATCATATATTCAGCTCAAAATTCTGACCATGTCTCTTTACCAGACTTTCATAGAATCATAGAATAGTTTGGTTTGGAAGGGACTTTTAAGATCATCTAGTTCCAGCCCCCCTGCTATAGGCAGGGACACCTCCCTTTAGACCAGGTTGCCCTATCCAGCCTATCCTTGAATGCCTTTAGGGAGGGGGAAATCCACAAACTCTCTGGGCAACCTCTCCCAGTGTCTTACCACTCTCACAGTAAAGAATTTCTTCCTAATACCTATTTGAATCTACTCTTATCCAGTTTCAATCCATTTCCCCTCATCCTGTCAGTACATGCTCTCGTGAAAAGTCTCTTGCCAACTTTCCTGTAGACCCTCTTCACGTATTAGAAGATTGCTGTATGGTCCCCAGAGCCTTCTCTTCTTCAGGCTGAAGAGCCCCAACAGTAAAATTGCCTGGTCACAGCCTGAAATCAATGTTTAAGAACCAGGCAAGAAGGCATGACTATCCTAGAAAGCTCAGATGCAAACAATACACCTGAGTGATAAGATGGGCTGGAGCCTGGATCCACCCCTTCTCACCCTCATTTAAGAGTTAGCAGCCAAGGGAGCAACATCTCTCTGGATAAAGGTTTCTCTTCTCTTGGGCTGTCATCAGCTGTTAGAAGGAGTCAGCCAATTTTTCTGTTTTGTTGCCTACTAATATTGTGTAGTGCTTGTATTGAATTAGAAGGTATTATTATTGTCTTCTTTTGCTGTACAGCCTGTTCTTATAGGGGAGGTGCTCTAACCATCTGATCATCTCTGTGGCTGTCCTCTGGCCCCACTTCAACAGCTCAATGTCTTTCTTGTGTTTGGGGCCCCAGAACTAGATGTGTTACTCCAGGTGGGTTCTCATAAGAGCAGGGTAGAGGGGCAGAATCATTTCCATTGACCTACTTACTGGTCGTGCAGTTCTCAGTGCAATCCAGGGTGTGGTTGGCCTTTTGGGCTCCAAATGCATGCTGCCAGCTTATATTGAGTCATTTTGTCCACCAACACCCCAAAATCCTTCTCCTCAGGGCTCCTCTCAAGCCATTCTCTGCCCAGCCTATATTTGTGCTAAAAAATTGCCCAGGTACAGTACCTTGCCCTTGGACTTGTTGAATATGATGAGGATAGTATGGCCCACTTTTCAAGCTTGTCCAGGTCTTTCTGGATGCATCCCTTCCCTCTAGGGAGTTAACTGCACCACTCAGCTTGGTGTCATCTGCAAACTTGGTAAGCATGCAGTTGATTCCACTGTCCATTGTGTTACCTATAAAGATGTTAAATAGCACTGGTCCCAGTACAAATCCCTGAGGAATGCCATTCATCACCAGTCTCCACTTGGACACTGAACCATTGACCACAATGCTCTGAGTGAGACCATCCAGTCAATTCCTTATCCAGCATGTGGTCCCTCCATCAAATCCATTTTTCTCCAATGGGACAACCAGGATGTTGTGTGGGACAGTGTTAAATGCTTTGCACAAGACCAGGTAGATGATGTCACTTGTTCTTCCATTATCTGCTGATGCTGTAACTCCATCATAAAAGCCCACCATGTTTGTCACATATGGCTTGCCTTTGGTGAAGCCACACTGGTTATCTATCACCAATCACCTTATCTTTATTTTCCAAGTACCTTTACCTTAGTGGTGCCTTCAGGAGGATCTGCTCCACGATCTCGCCAAGCACAGAGATGAGACTGACTGGTCTGTATTTCCCTGGATCGTCTTTTTTTTCCCTTCTTGAGAATGGATGTTATGTTTCCCCTTTTCCAATCAGTGAGAACTTCACTGGACTGCCATGACCTTTCAAATATAAAGGATAGTGGCTTGGCAGCTTCATCCGCCAGTTCCCTCAGAACCCATGGATGGATCTCATTGGACTTTTGCATCTTCAGGTTCTTGGTCTCAAACCTGATCTTCACTTACAGCAGGCAGATCTTCCTTCTCCCTGTTGTTACCTCTGCTTTCTGTAGCCAGAGCAGTGTGGCTAGAGCTCTTGCCTGTGAAGACTTTCATAATATCTATCTTAACATAGAGAAATATCTCTCACTTCGCAATCATCCTTTATCTCATTTAATTGCTTCTTGGCTTGCTGAATGTTTATGGAGACCAAACAGTGAATGTGAGCACAGGTGTTTCCGCAGCAGCAACAGTGGGTCACCTCTGCTGGTGCAAATTTTTACATCTGTGGCATGCAGGCTTTTGGTGCTCAGTATGTTGAAAAACAGTGTTTTATAGCTGAGATTTTTCCATATCAAATAGTGTTGTTGTGACTTTTATATCTGTTATAATTTCCATAAAAATAAATAGAAGGCATTACTTTCAGAGCAACTCATGTATGTGTGGCCCTAGACAATTCCTATATCCACTCAAACAGTCCAGGCAAGTCAAAAGGTTGGTCACTTGTGATTTACTCAAAGTGTGAATTGTTCTACTGTATCAGGATACAGCAATGCTGCCTTACATCATTGTCATTACTTCTGGCAGCAGCATACAGATAACTTTAACTTAAGGAGAAGTCACTCTTATTGATATAGAAAAAAGTGGTGAAGAGAGGAAAGTGGATTGATTGGATGTGGTGGATTTGTTTGTTGCTTCTTTTTTTCTTTTTTCTTTCCCCAAACCTGTCAAATGAGAGGCTGAAGTAAAAGCAGCAGCTGTTTGCTTAAGAAACTTGGGAAGCACTTTGGCAAAGCATGAATTATACTGAATAAAAGTAGTTAACGGAGGAAAAGAGCTAATGCAAACAATATTCAAAAAGGTCTAGCAAGTCAAAAACGTTGTGAGGTAAAACTGCAAGACTCAAAGGACAAGGAAGAACTGGTTTGACTTTCTGTCCTCCATCTGCCAGTGTGAACTCATATGTTCAATACAGGTTGCCATTTCCAGCACAGGTTTTGTGGTTCTAACCTTTTGGCAGGCACGTAAAGAATCCATTTAAGTGAGAGCCAAACTCCTGTCAACAACCCAAGGAGAAGGATATGGCTCTGGCTCCTATAATTTTGCATACAACCCAGATGGAAGTACAAGCACTTCTATGTTGAAGTGCCAAGTAACTCTCCCAAAGCTGATATTATCTTTTCTTCATCTTGCCTCAGAACAACTTCCCTGCTTCTGGGGACTCCGCAGCTGTGTGCACTCTAGCAAAAGACTATGTGTTGCAAGCCAACTCGTATGTATTTGTTTTCAGCTTCTGTAAGGAGGCTTTCCCTCCTCTCAGTTCCACCAGGGACTGTTCAACCAGGAAATGCAGCTGCAGATTCTTCACAGTTTCTTTAGGACAAAATTTAAAGGAAAATCCTCTCATTTTCTTGAAGCAAACTACATTTCAAGCAGAAGTACATCAAAGAAATGATGCCATAACCACTTAGTAAAGGAGAGGAAGGAAATATGAGGTTGTAAGGGGGAACTGAAATTTGGCAGTATTGATAGGTTTAAAATTATGTAAAAAATTTAATTATTTTTGATATTGGTTTCCTTTGTTCAGAAGAATATTAGGCTTGTGCTTTGTACTACTATAAAACAGCAGATACAGACAAAACAGCAGAATACAGACTGATTCCCACACTAAAATCATTGATGTCACTTATGACAAGAAATAGTGTTTCTTTAAATGCAATTAAGTAGTGCTGGCTATTAATATCTTTTGCTTCCTCATAAAGCCATATGCTGATTTGAAATTGACCCAGAAGTAAGGTCTCCATCAACTTAGTCTTATTTTGATCCCAAAATGTGTCTTTTCACTGCCTGAAAAGAAATATTTTTCCTAATTTTGACAACATGATGAGCTAGAACTATTTAAGGCATGGAGAAAAACAAGAGGTATTATGGAGACAGTAATAGACCAAGCAGGAATAAGAATCTTGTTCGTAACTAAATCTACAATAGGAATAGTTTTCTTCTATATAAATTAATTTTATGTATTGATATGAGTAAGCCTTTACTTTCCTGCATTCAAAATCTTCATCTCCTTCAAATGGATGAAATCTGGATAAAAATTATTTTGCCTTCAAACGTCACTGAATTAGATACCGGGGAGAAAAGGGCAACCAGTAAGCTTTTGGAACTCCATTATATTATACGGATTTCCTCTTTCCTCCTAGGGTCTTCATGTCTTCAGGATTTGGGAAACCACTTTTCCATGCTGCTTATCTGTGGTTCTACTGGGGAGACTCTATGGACATTTTCCACTTCATATAACCTGGATACATTCATATGCAAGGCTGTTATTTGTGCCTATCTTGAGTAGCTGTTGAGTCATTTTCAGAACCACAAGCTGTGAGTAATGGGAATCTAAGATCAGAATCACTGTGCCTCTTCCTTCGCTTGCTCATGTTTCCTTTAGTCAAAGGTAAATTTGTTTATTTTGTTGAACTATTTGATGAGTGGCAAGCTTACTCATTTCTATAAGTGACTATTTTTTCCTACATGCGGGTATTAATATTTTAGTCTCCTTATTTGGAAGTCTCCCACTTGATTAATGCATTTGATTATTATTCTGAGAGAAGTATCCTCACTACAACCCATCATTTATGAACAACATTCCTGAGAAACTTCAGCTTTTCAGTTATGTCAAGCTGACCAGTTTCTATGACTTACAGCTAACTGAATACAGCTGCTGGGATGACATGAAAGGATAAACCTCAAATCTTCAAAAGGAATAAATTAGTTTACTACCTGCCAGCTGGATGTCAATAATCATACACACTCATTCAGCACTATAATTTCACAACACTACGGTCAGTAAGTACACAAGATCATGACAGAATTTCAGGCAAAAAATAAAAGGAGAAGGGATATATATATATACATATCTCCATTTCTATTTTTATATACTTTTATATAATATATATATGTTCCAGATTCCAGCGACAAATTGTTGTATTCAATTGCATAAAGTTCAAAGAAAAGTTATGGGAATGACCAGAAATCTAAAAAACTAATATGTAGGGAAGGATTGATTGAATGGATCTGAAAGAAGAGAAGAAAGAGATGTAGATATGTGTACCTTATAACAGCAAAAAGGTAGACAATTAACATGAAATTAAGTGAATAAATTGTTCTTCATAACCATGGCAGTCAGGATAAGAGCTAATGCAATTTTAATTTCAAGAACGAGTTTATAATTGAACCTTAAGAAAAGTTTTATAGCAGTAAAATTAGTGAAGCATAGAAGATGTTTTCTCAGTTGATTACAGAGTTCTCTCCCACCTCCATGAAAGGTTTTTAAAACAGACTGGGAAAGCATCTGTCAGACACTACATAAATATGATTCATTTTACCTTGAATCTAATAGTATGTCTCTTGAGATCCTTTCTGAACTGAAGAATCCATGACTGCATATGTAAGAAAACCAGAACATAGACCATGCTACATAAAGAGCACTAATTGCCACAGCAAACATGAATCCTCTGATAGTTCTTCAGCTGAACTTTGGTAACCCAACATATATAATACTCATGTTGTTGGACTGTCTCCAGATCCTTCCAACAGCTTAATGACAAAAACAAGAGACTTAGGGAAGGCTAAGGAAAAAAGAAAATCATTAAATAATTTTCTTCCTTGTGATAGTGGTATGGCTGATATCTTGACAATCAAAAGTATGAGAACTGTAGAAGGAATTCTGTTGTGCAAGCTGAAGCTCTAAGAGAGGAGACAAGGATGTGATCATACAGTAGGGAATATGAGCATTACACGTATTTTTCCCTTTGATTTCCCTTTAAAAATATTATTCCTTCTCACAAAACTTGTTCTTTCTTTACAAATATTTACAACCTCAAAACATTTCAAGTATAAAACAAAACTTTATTGATTCATTTTAAGAGTTCACTAACTCATAAATGTTGAACTTGTTTTAGCTGAGTTGAAATAATTTTTAAATCTAACCACCTTATTTTTCTGTATGATATTAATTATAGAGATCAAATGCAAAGGAATGAGGATGATCAAGCACTGAAACAGGTTGCCAAAGAACTATGTGAAGTCTCCATTCCTGAAGATACTCATAACCCAACTAGATTCAAACCTACTATTACTGACCCTGGTTTGAACAGGGATGTCAGAGGAGACAGTCTCCAGAGATCCCTCCTACTATCAGCTATTGTAATTAGTAGAAAAATACAGGCAATTTCCTGAGCACTGTGATGTGATTATTTTTTCTTTTAGTTAACTATAAAGGAAACTGAGGTAACTAAATTTGTAGTGTTGGTATTTCATCAGAGTATCTGCATTTAGTTCAAGCAAGTAGACATTGAGAATCTTCAAACTCTGGTTTACTCAGCTAATTACTGACCATTTCTTATCTACATAGATTTATTCCTTGGGCTTTTAAAAGAAGAGAAGTGAAGAAAAATGGTTTTCCTTTATCAATCAAATGGCATTTGCAGCAGATGACATTTGCTGCTCTTAGCAGAGACTGTCAAAAGCTGAGCAAAATGCCAGATAACCTGTTTAGTCCTTCACCTACTGTGTTTTATCTGTCCTAGTGCCAAGGTATTCAGAAGCCAAAATAAGTCGAGTCCCTTGAGAGAAAACAGATGGTAATTAAAACAAAAGGGGCACGGGATTCATGGAGACAACACTTTTCAGAGCTGTTGGATACATTATCTGTGACCAAAGGCTCACAGAGCAGATAATCAGTCAGCACAGACTATAATCTGGAACAATCCCTTTGTTTCATGTTAGGCCTAATACAAACTCATCTTAACAATAAGTGCCATCTTCTGAAAGGCCGTACATAATCACAATTTTCCCAGTCTCTTCCACAGCTTGTTTTGTGCATCAGTCACCTTTGTCATGGTTTCTATTTACCACGACTGGTTGCAAGAAGTACTGCAGACTCTCTTGTAGCATGCAAATCAGTAACTAGTGCTCATCCCAGATGCTCAGCTGTGTGTGCCAGACTCTTTGACTTACTCTTCTCCAGGTTGGACAAAGAACAATTTTACTGGGATCTCACTTCCTGTGTGATGATGGTTCAGTGTTCCCCACCACTCTGAATACCTCCTGGTTCCTCCTCACACATTGATCACAAAATGCCAGGGACTTTTTCCATTTATTTTCTCTTCTATTCCTTTATGTCTGTCATGAACTCTGTTGGAAGCTTTGAATCACTCCCAGCTGCTGCTTAGTATTTGAGAAGGTAGACAAATGCTTTTTGTAAAGCACTTTTGTAAGAGATCTGTGGATCATTTGTGGCAATACACTGTACTCTCAGAGCAGATAACTTCTTTAAAAATATCTATGAATTTTCAGCGGTGCTATGAATAGCCAGGATAGTTTCAACCCCCCACTCCTCCTTTTTATTTTATTTTTATTATTTTAGATTACTTTTTATTTCTAAAATCCAGTACAATTTCTTAATCAGAAAGATCATGGGTCATTGAATGTATCCAAAAGTTTTATTTAATTGACAATGTACCAGAGTTGGGCCGTGTCTGCAAAAGAAGTCACTGACTTCAATGCGGAGATTCCTGATTTAGAGTTGCAGTCAGCAACACTGTGACCTTTGTAAGATTTCAGTTTTGCCTGCAAAAGCATCCTATACAAATATTCAGTGTAATGTCCTGTAGGATGTCAAGAGAAATCTGTTCTCACATTGAACTAGAGCTCAGTTATGATCTAGGAGAAAAAAAATGGGCCTTGTAATCTCTTTCTAACCAATATATCACAACCATAGAGATATTGCTCATTTTAATACTTATCTAACCCTGTTTTCAAATGTTCCTAAGTGGTTCCTCAGTTATTTCCTGCAGCAGTGGATTCCTTCTGGCGAGTTAATCATGTGCAATATATATCCATATACCCATCTAAAGTTCATTGCTTTCAATTTCATCTGTGCTGGAGGTGGAGAGAGTTGATTCTCCCAAGACAGCTCATCACTTATGACAGTTTATTTTTAAAAAATAAACTGAAGCTTTATATTTTGAAATCCTTTTCACTGTCATAATTACAAAGAGAACTTGCAAGTGAAGCCTGCTGTGATAAGGCCTTCTGAAGGCGGGAGAACTCCATCTACAGCAAAGAAATCTGGCATTTAACATTTTCAGTTCTCAGAGCATCTCTGTATCAACACTGACACAATCGTCTGAGTTCAAAACTGATGGCAGCAAAAGCTGTCTTTTACTACATTCAGTTTTGGAAGTGGGAGTACAACTGGCAGGAAAAATGATATTGCTGACCTCTAGGTTTTCATCATTAGCCTTGAAAGATAATGAGCCATTAAAGTAGCATAAAGGCATGCTGTCAGTGTTCAACAGTTTGCAGTTATACATACTCTAAAATAGTTCTCAGTTTGACACTAAAATCCACTTTCCCATCCTACTCCCACAGTGAGTTTTCTTACTAAAATGCAGTGCCAGTCCTCCACCCACTGACCACACTGACTTCGCACTATTTTGACATTGCAGAGACCAAGTTAATTTAGGTAATGGAGGTTTTTCGTACAGACAGTTTCTGAAGTTTATGAAGTGCTTCTGTTGATTTTGCTGGCTGTTGCATCAGGTTAGCAAAGAACAGCCGCTCCGACTTCTATAGAGGGGAAATTGAGATCAGATGTAAAGACAATGGCTTCTTACAAAAAGAGTAGTGAAGCACTGAAACACATTGCCCAGTGAGTTATGGTGGATGCCCATCCCTGGAGACATTCAAGATCAGGCTGGGTGGGGATTTGAGCAATATGATCTAGTTGTAGGTGTCCCTGTTCATTGCAGGGGAATAGGACTAGATGGCCTTTACGGCTCCCTTCCAACTCAAAATGTTCTATAATTCTACTTTCAAGTTATTGTTATTTCTTAATAATACCACAAACCCAGAAAAAAAAAAATTATTACATTCTCAAAGAGCACTCACCTGATGAGATGACATCAGCTTTGTCCTCACAAAATGACATTTACATTACGCAAGTGAGGAACTGACATATGGAGGCAGGTTGTAGCAAGGTGAAGCTTGGCCTCTTCTCCCAGGTAACAGAAATAGGATGAGGGAATGGCTTCAAGCTGTGCAAAGGGAGGTTCAGGTTGGATATTAGGAAAAATTTCTTCTCAGAAAGAGTGGTCAAGTGGAACAGGCTGGTCAGGAATGTGGTGGAGTCACCATCTCTGGAAGTGTTCAAGAAATATGTAGATGTGGCACTTAGGTGCATGGTCTAGAGCAGTTACAGGCATGGGTTGATGGTTGAACTAGATGATCTCAGTGATCTTTCCAACCTGAATGATTCCATGAGTCTAGATGTTATTGTAGGTATCTAGGAAAAAATCTGATTAAGATCTTGCTGCTCCTCCTGCCAGCAGAATGTGGAAAAGGTGAAAATAGGAGTATTTCCTTGTGTTTCCTTCCTTCCAGTCACCCCAAGAGCAGTTATCATCCTCTATTGATGATCCTCCTCCAGTACCACTCAAAGCAACATCTAATCCGATTTTCCTGGACTCTTGCAAATAGAAGGAGAGATCAGTCAAGGAAGATTTCCTGTTTTCTTGACAAGTTTATTTCTCTAGACAATCTCTTTTTTCCTTATCCTTAGAGCATGCCTTTGTTCCTACTGTAAGAAATCACAGCAGTTCCAGATCTGTATGATACCAGTTGCTCCTGGGCTTTGTAAAAAAACAGTTTTGTTGCTATCTACCATATAGAGGTAACAGAGATATCCTTAAAAATGCACATGAACTCCGGGAAATATCACCTGAGCGAACAGAAAACTTTAACTTAATCCTCTGAGAGCATAACACTATGATGAGAAAAAAACACAGTCCATTGTAGAAAAATTGCTCAGCTTTCTGTGTTAAGAACATCTCTTCTCTTTTTTTCAATCAACAACAACCAAAAAAAAAGAGAAGGAAGAAAGTTTATGTATAGCTTTCAAATAAAGTTCTCAGGGAAAGATATGGCTTGTATGCCAAAATGACTGACTTTTACAGATCATCATAATTTTCTATTTAGCATTCAAATGTATAAATCTCAAAAAAACTACTAGTACAAATTTGGATGCCAAAATACAACAGTCATCCCTCTGCCTACATTCCCTGCCATTTCAAATTTCTGAATTTGAAATGGATTAGGGAAGAAAGTGCTAAGAGCAACTCTGGGTTGATCTTATCTCTGCAAATTGTTATTTATATTTCCAAGAACTCTCTTGATACCCTTCTATGCAAGCATAATAATCAGTGTTCTATTCATTCTCTTTCACAGAGCCATTCCCCTCCATTTGCTCTGACTCATCAGTTTTATCGGCCTTTCCAGGATATTTTTACTTCTTTTACTTACTCTTTAGTTATCGAACCTGAATGTAGTACACATAGTGAGTGAATGGAAGTGATAGCTACAATACTCTTCATGTTTTGTATAGGATTTTTCATTCATTTTTAATTTAGCTTTGTTTTCACTTTTTAAAGTATTTTGCCTTTATAATGACTGCTGAATATAGAGACCGAGTCTTTCAGTGTATGTCCTGGGAGCCATTCTTTTCACATAAACATTAGATCTGTACAGAGTTCCTGATGTTTCAGCAACATGTGTTTTTTCAAAAGACCCTGATTGAATGAAATTAAAATGAAATGAAATTATATCAGGAAAATATGCCAATTTTGGCAAGAGGTAAATTCAAAAGCAACAGAAAGTGTTTATCTTCCCTGCTCTAAAATAACTGATACAATAGTTTTACTGAGGAGCATGCTATGGGTGAAGTAAGTTGAGGAAAATTCCTAACTCTGTCAAAAATCACATTGAGCATTTGCATCATCAAAACTGAAATATCGTCTATTCTTCATTCATCAAACTGAGAGGTTTTTATATATGTATTCTGATAAAAAAATTCCTAAATTGTGAAATAACTCCAGAATTAACTGTAAAAGTGGTAGTCTTAGAAGTGATATTACTTTTATATTTAATTTTGTTATTTGATTGTGGTTTTGTTTTGTTTTTTAATCTTTATTAGCATTTCTTTTAAGTATATTGTACACAGTGGCTGAACAGAAGTCTGCAAATCCTATTCAGTTTGAAGTGAAACTTAACTTCAGAGAACTGTATTTGTAAATCTAGTTACATATGTGAAACTTTTTGAACCTGTTAAGTAAAGAACTTGTGTGAACACTGACCAAAAAAGAAAAAATAGTAAACAGTTTCTTCCTCAAACAGAAAAGGTTACTTCTGGGTATGTATCATTTACTAACAGTCCTGTCTTTTTATTAATTTCAGCCATCAGACACGCAGATTAGTAACTAAAAGCTTTAGATGGCCTAAGTTCATGTCTTCAAAAGCAATCCCCTCACCTTGTGCCTCATCGATGGCATGTGAATTCATCCTTACCTTTGGTTGGCTTATTATGGAAGGTTGATCTTAAAGATCATCCTCATTTTTTGAATCACCAGAAATTCTGTTCTGGACGAAACCAAATACAAAGTGGTGTACAGCTCTATTTCCACATCTTTCAGAATGGCTGTCCCTTAGTAGACACTGATGACCAATTTGCCATTAAATAGATTAAATTAACAAGAAAACCTACACAAGGAGATGTGTAACCAGCCCAATTCCTGCATTGCTTTATCAAATTAATCTCTTTGACCACTGGAATCTGCGATAGAAAGTCATTGTGGCTTCACTGATTTACATGTGCTGAGGAGAGCTAAATTCACAAACTTCTACAATAAATATCTATGCATCCCTTGTAAATTCCAATAATACTCTTTGCATGCAATCAGGACAGAGGATATTGGTATGTGAAGCACAGCACTAGCTAACAATGATGAACTGAAATATTGTCATTCACCTGGTTAAGCACTGGATGGAACAAAATCAAGTGCAATGTGAACTCTTTGGGGTTCAGATGCTAAGCCAAAATAAATCAATAAATCATTGTGCTTTGTTATGTTCAGGGCAAATAAAGTCCACTTCTTTTCCCGTGTCAGAACAACTTGCTGTTTGCTTTGATTTAATCCTGACTAATGTATCAAAGACAGAAAATGATTCTGAAATTGTTAAGCTTGATAAAAATTTAAGTTTAAAAATAACACTTATGTCTTGCACGGTTTTGTAAAGAGAAGTGCTGTTCTTGTATGTCTTCTGATTTCATCTTCATTTCATCCTGGTTCCCCTTAAAAGGTTACATTATTCTGCTTTATGTATACATAAATGTCCTTTAGGGCTTTGTTTATTTTTTTCTCTAGCCATATAGAAAATAATGAGGTCCCCAAAGAAAGTCTTAAGTGTCTCCTATACAAGGAGGGAGAAACAACTGGCTGTCTTACAAGCCCTTGTGAAAACAGCAATTTGTTCATTAATCATGGAAGTAAAGCTTCATCACTGGAGATTTAAACTAGCCATAGTCCATTGATAATAACAACAGCTTCAACACGAGTAAAGCATTCATCATGACAAGTCTGTAAATGCCGTATAATGATACAACATTAACTCTTTCCCTTTTAATTTTATGAAAATCTTGCTTGATGCAGTAATTATGGCAGATCTAATAGCTTCCTTCCAAGCCTCCAAAAAGAATAAAAATGAAAAATGCCACAAGTGAATTTAATGAGCAGGTAAAGCATTTCTACTAATATGCACAGTGTGTGTCTTATTAAAGGGTTTTAGAGCACTGAAGATTCCTCTCATTATTAGCAACAGCTGAGATTACTTCACAACATCGAATATTTTATAAAATATAACATTGTGTGAGGTTGAGCCAAGCATGTTTAGGAAGATAGAGTTTGTTGAAGCTTGAGCCCAGAGTCAGAAAAATAGACCACTAATGACCTCAGTTATCATGTTCTTATCACCAGTTAAACATCTGCCTTTTTCAGGATTTGATTATTGTCAGATAATTTCCTATAACAAGCTCCCTTGGTGTTTATGTTGGCCTATGTAGGAATGAAGGTGGATAGGTCTGTGTCAGTGGAGATTTAACTGGCTTGGACTTAGGCTGCTATAGAGTCATGCTCTTAAAATAAATTGTAGTCTGTGCAATATGTAATATATTCTTATATCATTAAGCTGAAAATAATGATTCAATGTTTATGCTCAAGCATTTATATATTTTCCTCAGCAAGAAAACAATCCAGGATCTCATTAAATCAGATAAAAATGATTCAAGGTTCTAGACCTTGGTGTTTGCTTTGGAAATTACTGTGATAGACTTAATTTCATAGGGGAAAATTTCGGCAGTCACAATGTAAATAGAAATGGAAAAGCAAAATTCACTGTAAAGAAAAAAATATTTAATGCATAGCAGTATTATTGGGTCTTCTTTATCTTAAAGGGAAAAGAATGCATAAAGGGGGAACATGGAGAGGATGGAACCAATCTCTTCAAATATGTACACAACAACAACAACAAAGCAAACAAACAAAAAAAGAAGCAATAACATGTTGAGGGAATGGAAATTATCTTTGAATAGTGGCAAAGGATTTTGCAAGGAAGGTAGACAGGAGCTGGATTTGTGTCCCTGAGAGGCTGTGGAATCTCTGTCCTTGTACATTTCAAAACTGCTCTTGTCAAGGAACTAATTTAAATTTAAAGATAGCTTTTGTTCAATCAGGAAGTTGAATTAAAGATTTCCAGAAGACCTGTCTAACTCAAATTATTTTATGATTCTATAGCTCTTTCATTTAATGAGAATATGGAGATAGTGTTCAGGATAATATGCATGCAATGCGAAAGATAATTAGGAATAAACCAACAAATCTAATCTCATGTAAGAAAATTGCTAGGTCAGATAGTACAGCAGGCCAAGAGGTTGCGAGAAAGGCAGAAGTTAGGAAAGTCTAGAAGACTTCAGAAATACTTTTGTTACAATAATGTGTCAAAAGGTGTTTAGGAAAACTTATAAGCATGGTAGCTTGACATCAGTACTGAATAAAATAAAGAATACAAAATTGCCATTTCCTTTTCTATGCCACTAGTACCAATTTTTTTTTCATTTCCTCCGCTTCACTCCCGCATCCCAGCGCTTTGAGTATCATAAATAAGCATGCAGAGCCTTTTGTTTTCTTAGTATGAATACACAATCAAAAAGAAATGGATTTTTAAACAGCCAAATAGCAGCTCCCTGGTCACTATGAGAAATAGGCTTATCTGATTGATCGAGGCACTCTGTCCTGGAAAGCAGTAACTATGAAAAGTCCTAATAATTTGCCCTGAACTTCCATTGTGATACTGTGCTAATAGGACTAACGCAGCCTTTTGTGAGTACAAATCCACACCTAGAAAGTAATATGATAAGAGATGAGATGAGTTTACTCTCAACATATAACAAATGAGGTTGATTCTGGAGCATTGTTCCCATTTTAATGTGAACACTTTTATGCTTGCAGTTTAAAAGAGGTAGAGAACATTTTAAAGTATTTGGAAAAATATGAAGCTCAAGAGATTTAAGAAGCTCAAAAAGGCATAGAAATTGATTTTGACCATAAATAATTTTGGACATAAGGAAGAACTTTTTCTCTCAGAGAGTGGTCAGGCACTGGAACGTCCTGCCCAGAGAAGGGGTGGAGTTGCTGACCCTGGCAGTGTTCAAGAGCTGTCTGGATGACGTGCTGCGTGACATGGTTTAGTGCTTGTGGTGGCAATGGTGATGAGGAGACGGTTGGATTAGACGATCTTATAGGTCGTTTCCAACCTTGTGGTTCTATGATCCTATGACCATAAATAAAAGAAAAAAATACTGAATATGTGAATATCCTACATGTAGACCTGGAATTAGAACAAAACTACATATAGAAGCCATACCTGAATGAAATATTATTACCTTTTTTTTTTTTTTTAGTGTAGTCACTAACAGAAAAAAAAAAAAAAAAAAAAAAAAAAAGAAAAAAGAAAAAAAAAAAAAGGCAAAGAATAAATACCAATAAATACCAACAAATTTATTTATTTGGCAAAGTAAAATACTGAAAAAATATATTTTTAAGACAATAACACAGTGGGAAACTATGCAGGAAGTACTGGCGTTAGAAACCTCGATCACTTTCCAATACTGAATTAATCATTAGATTTGAATGATATGTAGATTTACTAGAAACAAAAAAAAAAAAAAGTAAAAAACAATGCAGTAATGTATAACACCTGCAAAATATATCACTTAGAACAAAGTTTCTGCAAATTGTATTTATAAAAGGAAAATGTATTCTTATCAGAGCCTACAACAGACTAGAAGACGTTGAGTACATCCAGCCATCAGTGGGATCACCTATACCATGTTGCGTTAGCTCCTGTTTCCCTTTAAGAGTAGATGTTTTTCAGAACAAAAATAATGTATTCTGGTACTTCATCACCCAATAGGATTTTTTTTTTCAGTGGTATAAACTAGTATTTTTTCCCTGATATATTTTAAATTATTATTTCTGTGCTGGAGCCATCACAAACATGGAAGATTGGCTTCTCTTCATCCTCTTTGCAGAATTATTCTTTATGTATTTGAAATCATAGAATCATAGAATCATAAATCACAAGGTTAAAAATGACCTGCAAGATCATCTAGTCCAACTGTCCTGCCACTATCATTTCTACCACAAGCCAGTAAATCATATCTCGTAGCTCCTCATCCAGACGCCTCCTGAACACTGCCAGGGACGGCAACTCCACCACCTCCCTGGACAGCCATTCCAGTGCCTGACCACTCTCTGAGAGAATAAGTTCTTCCTTATGTCTAACCTAAACCTCTTCTGGTACAACTTATGGCCATTTCCTTGCTGCCTGAGAGAAGTGGCCAAAACCCTCCTCATCACAGCCTCCCTTCAGGAAGTTGTAGAATGCAATGAGGTCTCCCCTGAGCCTCCTCTTCTCCAGACTAAACAATCCTAGCTCCCTCAGCTGCTCCTCGTAAGACTTGTGCTCCAGACCCCTCACCAGTTTTGTTGCCCTTCTCCGGACACATTCTAGGGCCTCAGTGTCTTTCTTCTAGTGAGGGGCCCCAAACTGAACACAGTACTGAAGGTGCGGCCTCCCCAATGCTGAGTACAGGGGTAGATCACCTCCCTGCTCCTGCTGGCCACACTATTTCTAATGCAGGCCAGGATTCTGTTCAGCTGAACATCAACCAACACCCCCAGGTCCCTTTCCTCTTCACAGTCGTGAAAATAAAAAGCCAGGAAATAAAAGATCTCCATCCTTCAATTAGTTTAAACATGTTTTAAACAGCTAGAGTTTTGTAGGTTCACTTTTTTTTTTTTTTTTTTTTAAAGACAGAGTTAATGTTTTCCAGATCATACAACCACTTTTATTTGAATTTATTTTATGACTTCTATTATCTTTTTTTTTTCAAACCCTTGTGCTACATTTCTGAAATTAGAAACACTGTTTTATTTTTTTCATGACTTGTTTTGAACACAAGCATGAATTTTCTTCCTAGTGAAAAACTTGATTGTTAGTTACCTGGAATGTAATATCTTCACTGTTGTGTTCTCCAGCATGAGAATAATTACTATCATCATCAGCTCAGCTCAGTTTATGGAATAAGCATTTGTATTTGAAACTAAGATTCTGAATTTAATTCCAGGGCCTCCTCATACTTAGATCAATGTTAAAAAATCAATGAGATATCAGTAGAAACGGAAGCAGTATCATGCAGTAGGGCAGCAATTTCTTTTAACCATAATATGCTCCAGTTAAATTCTATAGACAGAGATTTGTAGATGAATTTCAAACTAAAAAAAAAAAAAAAAAAAAAAAAAATGGATTACAATTCATTATCACATGCCTGTCTTTTCCCTGACTCCTATCCTTAGTTTTCCACTTGTGACAGTAGAAGATGCTTTTTCTCAGGAGTTAGAGCAAATTTCAAGATATCTGCTGTTTTAGTTACAGCCCTGACTGCAAGAGACAAGTAATCTCAGATTCCATGTTCTGATGTATAATGGAGGAAAACTACTTGAAATATCTGTCTTAAATGATCACTAAAGTCTTAAAGGGAAAGAATAATAGTTTAGATCACTGTAATAAATAAATGGTATGAGATACTGTAGCTACTATGGGCAGGTGGCATTTATTTTCGTTTTTCCTTTTTACATTTTAAATATAAGTATTGAAAGATACAACATTAAAATAATAATAATAATAATAATAATGACCAATAGACAAGCAAACAAACAAATAAATAAATGAAACTCAAGTGATCCTGACATGAAGGGGAGGGCGGTGTGACACACCAATTTATAAATGTCTGTGTGGCTGGAGGGAGATGGATTTATTGCCTGATATTATATGGCAACAAGGTAAAATATTCATCAAGATGCACAGGACAAGACAATAAAGGGAAATAAAAAGACATTTGTTCTTCTGTAGAATGAACTTCTTTCTTACTTACCAGTGCATTTCCAAATGACATACAGAAAGGACCGGCAGATTCAAATTAGGGGTTAAGCAAAAGGTAGCTAAGAAGACCAAGAAACAACAGGCTTTGTTTAAAAAATAGAATGAGAATGAAGCTAGCAACCTGAGGCAATTGACATGAAGTAGATTATAAAGAAATTGGGAAGGGTTTGTATTGTGTCTTTTTTTTTTTTTTAAGTTAAAACATAGAAGAAATGAAAAACTGCCTCCTTTACAAAGTTTCAGTTCTGCCTTCAGCCAAGCAGAAAAGCTAGTGTTATTGAACCAATTAAGACTGAAAGCAAACAAAGATTATCCATTCCATGATATCCCTTTTTTGAATGCATGTTGTAGTTAACCAACACATAAAGCTTTATGGAATGTATTCTTTCCCTGCAAGATGGTCAATTAAAGTGTTAATGTACACTAAAATTTTAGAATTATAGCGGAAGCTAAAAAACCCTTTCATTATAATTGACTTTAAGTGTTTGATTTTTTTATTATTATTTAAATTAGTCACTCTGGTTCAGCTTCTTCATTCACAAACCACTTTTGATTGAATAGTGATGTCACAGAAGAAAAATGCATTTCAAGCACTAACGAGGGGGGAAAATTAGGTCAATACCTGCAATATGAAAAATGGGAATGTCATGTTCAGAGCACTGCGTGCAGTTACAAGCTACTATAGTATGTCAGACTTATTCACTTTATAGCTTACATCTACTATTTATTTCTGCTTTTAATAAAGACTCCTTTTATTCCTCAGTGAGGGCTAGTGTTGATTGTAAATAATCACATTCATTGTGACTCAGCTTAGAAAATTACCTTTTGAAATTGGTAATTCCCAGGTACAGTCAAACAGGAGAATTCTTTCCAGTGGAAAATTGCCTTTTTGATTAAAATCTTGAAGTTTTTGTTATCTGATTAAAAGTGAAAATTTGAGGAGAGCAGACATTGAAAGAATGTATTTTATGAAAATGAGATTTTCTGTCCAAAAATGTTCACATAAAATATTTTGCAGACTCTAATACTTTCTTGTTGTATCTAACTTTTCCTTCTTGTCACACGTTACTAAGAAAGATATAAAAAGATAGTACATGAAGTATTCAGACTTCCTTAATCCTTCTTGCTCTGTCCAGGTTAAGGTGCTACACAAAGCTTTAAATATATTACAGCTTCTGAAAATATATAACATATGGTCAAAAATGCCATTTTTTTTTTTCTCTCTTAGAGATTCAAGGGATCTCATTTAACTCTGAAGATTTCTGGGGTCATGGAAGATATAGCTGCTCTGAAATGGCTTTCCATATTCTGAATTGCAAAATGATGGCATGCAGTTCATTTGGAAATACAGACTTGTTAAAGTTTGCATTCTACAAAATTATGTTCAATGAATGGACAGGTAAGTATGTAAAGTGATTTATGCTGGCAGTTATCAGAGCAGTAATGGAATAAAGCGACACATTCTCCCTGTACATGCCTGAGGTTGATAGGTAGATAAAAATCATTTGGTTGAAAATTTCATTAGAAGAAGCAGTCATGTTTAGAATCATAGAATCATAGAATTGTTTGGGTTGAAAGTGACCATAAAGATCATCTAGTTCCAATCCCTCTGACATGGTCCTTTGCTTCTGCAGGCTAAACAACCCCATCTCTCAGGCTGTCTTCATAAGGAGTTGCTCCAGCTCTCTGGTTGTTTTTGTAGGCCTCTTTGGGACAAGCTATGCTAGGTCTCTTTCTTTCTGATGCTTCTGTTTTGTGTGCTGATTTCCACCATTAAAATCTTTGTTTCTTTTCTATTTGCAGACATTTTTTTCTTCATCAGTTGAGAGTCCAGAAACTATTTCTTACTTATACCTATTTACAACCTTTTGTTCCTGATCTTGATCTTGTGATTCTTTTTTATCAAAATCTCTGATATTGGGTATTTTAATGCATTCTGTCTGGAGCAGTCCTTGAAAATCAATCAAAAATTGCAGAGCTCTGTGCTCTCACTGTTAAACAATTACATTTCCTCTCAGCTGACATTTGTTGTTTTGCTGCTTTCTTTCATGTGAATGTCAGTACAACAGCATTAACCATAAGAAATAAGAACATTAAGTTTAATGACAATGTTATTTTTCATATAAAGCCCCTCTCACTTTTGTCAGTAGACACTATGAACTCAAAGTCAACCGTACCAGCAGTAAACAAGATTATGTGTTGATAGTATATTGCAATGATACCAGCAGTTAGAAACAGACTAGAAACTTGTCAATTGATACCATCTTATTTACGCAAATCTAAATAAGTTTATTTTTAAAAACAATCCAGAGAATCTATTTAAATGTCCTTCTGGAGTGTTAGACTCCACCAGGAAATCTTTGATGTGTTTAGAAAAAAACAACTCCATGTACTGTAAGTTTACTCCAAATATGGATGCAATGTAGTTATTTCAAACATGGGGTCAGAAAAAGCTTGACTGAAAGAACTGAATGTACAGTTTTGTCTTATCTTTTTTTCTCTTAATTAACAAAAAAAAAAAAAAAAAAAAAAAAAGAAAGAAAGAAAAAGAAGTGAACGATGTCGTCCATCAAGTGAACCCAATTCTACTCTTTCATGCTAAGAAACCATCTGTAATGACATCAAAGTGAAGTGTATGATCATATCTAAGACAAAGATTACAAATGTTTTATCCTTGCATACAATGAATCCGTTCTGCCAGAGGAGCCAAGATAACAACTGGAGACAAAGACAAGCACATATTAAAATATGCAAATACCCTAGGAAACCCTTCGCATTCATCTTCACTATAATAAAATCTATCCAGGTGGTTGAGGCTAGGTTCTGACAGGTGATCCTACATCAGCACTGGGTTCACTCTTAAGAAAAGGACTCACTTTTGCTCTATAATGATGTTAATGGAAGGAAGATTATCTGAACATTCCCTGCAGTTCCTTCTTTATATGCCATTAGACATATGCAATTAAACATGTGGCACCTTAAAAGTCAGTAATGGCTTATATAGGATAATAGAGCCTAAGTGGCAATAACATTGTATGTAAGATGAAGTATAAATCTGAATAACTATCGAGGGGATAATGTTCACTGTAAGTCCCCTGACAGTCATTTTTTCCTCCTACAGTGAAATCCTAACACTAAATCAAATTCTAATTTTATGAAATGCAAAATCAGTTTAAACCTTTGTGCAGGTTTAATTGCTAACATTCTTAGAATAAATAAATAAATAAAATTAAAATTAAAATTAAATAAATGGGAGTATTAAGGAAAGAAGAGACCGAGCCAGAACTTAGATATGAAAGATGGATGTTGCTTAAGCCCCAAACCTGACTTGAATTGTACATCTAAAATCAAGGGCTAGGACTTTCCTACTCTCCTGATCTATGTATGGAGAGGAATGAATATAGACTAATATAAATTGTAATTTCATATGTTGTTTATACTATATAAAGAAGGTTCAGTAGCTGTTCAAAAGACAGTTTAAACTGAAAGATCTCTGCATTGAATCCTAAAATGTTTATATTCAATTTTTTGTACTGTATCCTGTTTTTCAGAGCACATTCATTAGTGAATTTATTAAATAATTAGTGTACTTGTCAAACTGTAAATATATATATTAAAAATATATTAAAATATATAAAAATATTACATTATAAAAATATAATATTGAATTAATATTGGCTCTCCTTATGCACTCCTTCGGTCTAAATCTTTGTAGCTAAATATGAAACCTTTGACATAGCTATCTTTGCTGAACCAAAACAAACTGTGATTAATTCTTTTTTTAAGCTCCATCAGCCATGATGATTGTACTATGTTTGTAATGGAGCCAGTTCACTTAATAACATTGCAAGGACACATTTCACACTGTGTAATAGTTTTTAACCATATATATAATCTCACATGTCATTAGTCAGTTTTTTTCAAATGTGTTCCCTAGCAATTTATATGAAATGCACTAGTATACTGAAATGGGTCTAATAAAAAAATCAATATCACTGAATGGGCAATTATGGTTTTTTTTCTACTTACTCTTGTTAACTATGCTAACAAGACCAAAACTATATAATCTCAACAGATCAGGCAGCTTTTGAAGATCTCCAAGGAAGACACCTCACAACCTCTCTGGGCAACCTATGCCAGAGCTCCACCACCCATGCACCAGAGAATTTCTTCGTATTGTTCAGAGGTAACATCCTGTGTTCCAGTTTGTGCCCATTGCATCTTGTCCTGGAGCCGGGCACCACTGAGAAGAGCCTGGCTCCATCTTCATTGTACTTCCCCTTCAGGCATTTACAGACATTAATAAGATTCCCTGAGACTCCTCTTCCCCAGGCTGAACAGTCTCAGCTCTCTCAGCCTCTGCTCATAAGAATGATGCTTCTGTCCCTTGATCAAGAAGGGAAAGTTGAGGTTAATCCTTTTAGTGATTACTGAAATAAAAAATTTTAAAAAGTGAAGAATCAGACTGCAAGTGCTTATAGCTATTTATCTGATGATGAGTGGCATTATTAGAAAAGGTGACTTCAAACTTCTGATAATTATCTTTGGATAGCCATTCAGTTGTGTGATCGTATACACCATATGCTATTGTGTGACTGGTATATAATTATTTAGGCATTTGAAGGAATCTCAGAATTGCAGGGGTTGCAAGGGATGTCAAGACATCAAGTCCAACTCCCCCACTGAAGTAGGTACCCTACAATAGGTCACATGGCCAAGCATCCAGACAGGTCTTGAACATCTCCATAGAAGAAGACTCCACAACCTCTCTGGGCAGCCTGTTCCAGCACTACCATGGTCAGCCACTGATCACGCTCATTTCCTACAATAACTCACTGTTTACTGCTTTACATACATTGGAAAGTCGCTTAAATCATCTAGTTCTTTCTTTGACTTCAGGTGATCTGGAAGATAAAGCAAATCTCTCCCTCTCTTGATTTGGATACTAGTAATTTCTCTAACTAATACTGGAAAGACCAGCAAAAAGACTTAGTGAAACTTCCACTGAGAGGGAAGATTACATGGCTATAACCTACTCTTGCAAATATTTATTTCCTTAATTTCCTTTGTATAAACAATAAATAAAGCTATTTTCATGCTCTCCAACAGAAAATAAGGATAATGAGGATAATGTGCAGATAATGTGATGTAATTTATTATAATTTAAGAAGTAGAAGATGAAAAAAAGGTTTTGCTTCTTTGTATCTGTTGTATCAGAAAAATTTTGGAAGTAAAAAAAAAAAATGGAGGGCAGTTTTTCATATTTTCTTGCATTACACCAGATTAAAAAACTGAAAAGTTGGGGAAGGGCTTTACTCTTTATCAGAATGATTGCAAAAAACAAAAGATATGCTGTGTTGAATTTGAACATTTCTTTTACAAAGAAGGAGAAAGAGTCCTAATGTACCATTTTACAATTCATTTAATTGCAGATAATTATTATTCTTTTAGTCTTTTGGCAGTCAGTATGAAAACATGCTGCAAAATGTTTTCTTTCATTCTCAGAGATCCATCTCATTCAGAGTATGAATGTGCTGTAGTCAAATCACTCTGGCCTCAGTTATGCAGACATATAAACCTTGCTCATCTGTGATTCAATGTATTCCAACAAATCTAGACCAGTGGTGAGTTGCTCCCTAAGCTTTTCTGCCTCTTTCTAGTGACTACAAAGAAAGTCAAGAAATGAATGGTGAATGGCCATGCTGTATATGTGCTGTTTTACTCTTTGGATCTTGAGTGCTCAGATAATGATCAGAGATTACATCTGTCTTACTGAGAGGACACATGGCTTTTATTGAGCCTGTCTGTGGATTTAAGACTTTTAACATCAGAGCATGTTACTTATCACTTCTTTAATATACCTTTACTCTTGCCAGCAAAACAAGATGCTTACTATTAGTGTTTTACTTTTTTTTTCCAACTGTAGTATTAAGAGTAGATATTTTTCATAGGTTCTGTGCTTTTGCCCATTTATTTACATATCTTTGCCATGTTTAAAACAATGAATAAACTCTCTTAAGATTGTAGCTGCCCGCACATATCTTCGCAGTTTAACTCAACTTCTGAATTCCTTATAGCTTTTTAAATGTACCAGTGTATTCCACTTTTCTTTCAGCTGCTGCTGAAGAGAACCAGACTTTTGCAGATCTAGTTTTATTTGTCATTCCTATGTTGATGTATCAGGTACTATAAGACGCCTCAAATAGTTTTAGGTTTTAGTTTTAAATACTGAATCAAATAAGCTTGAGAGACATATGCTTATTTATAGGTATTGTTTCCTGTTTATACAGAAGTATTCTCCTCACTCCTCATTAGATCTCCATGGCATAGTTTAAAGGAACACAAATATGTGTGACCTGAGTAGTTCCTGCAGAACTGATAATTGTTCACAGACTGGCAAAGCTAACACAGGACCTGAAGGACATCTGCAGCACTCTGGCATGGAAAAAAGCACTAAACAGCATCAAAGATGTTTAATGGAAATATGGGAAGCTGCCTCTAGCAGGCAGGCAAATCTTTACACTCTTCTCCAAAATTATTCTTTGTAATATTTTAAGAAGGCTCCATTAGAAGAAAATTTTTGAGTAAGGCAACCTATTGGATTTTATGAGATATGATGTTATCATGCTCAGTATGTTGCAGGAAGATGTATTCAGTCCATTACCTGGACTGAATGCTTAACATTAAGCAAATATTCATTTGTTTTGCTAGCATATGGCAGGAGTCTTGGATAGTTTGAAAAATACTTAGTTTTTGATGCAATTCAGTCACCTAAACATAAGTGTCTAGTTCTACGACTTGTACAGACTCCCAGACATGTACTCCTCTGCTGTGGCATCTGGACACCAGGTGGGAGCCTTTAGGACATCTTGAATGTCTCTATGTGCCTACATTCAGGAAAATGTATCACCTCCCCTAAGTCTATATGTAAACATAATTAACATTAGAAGCATTTAGAGATAGAAATTTTAATTTGTTCTGTTTATTACTTATTATTTAAATATAGCTTAACAAGGCAAACAAAGCAAAATGCCTGTATCTCATTATCTTTTTATATTCTGGACAAAAAAAAAAAAAAAAAAAAAAAGACAATGCACAAAAAGTGTCTAAAAGTGAGCAGCTTGTGGTTATGTTGCTATAGTTACAGAATGATCAGAGGCTTTGCTAAGCCAGAAAAAGAAATGAGCAGCTTCAAAATAGTTTTGCACCTAGCTGCTGCAGACAGTGTTGCATTTCCAAGTAGACATGTTTGTTCTGCTTTGCATTGGTGAAATGTGAAGAACCGTTTGTCTCTTGAAATTTCTAAAGAATAAAAATCGTTTTCACTTTACTGAGAAATTCTGAGAAATTCTATTCAGATGAGAACAGCTGCTATTAACAAAGGTAAGAATACGGTTGTGTTTTGTTTTTTTGGTTTCTTTCTCAGAATAAGTCCTTTTCCCTTTTTTCATCATAAAATGAAACACTTGGAAGTTTTGCAGCTGAGAATAATAATAAAAAAAAAAAGAATCATAACATAAAAATCCTCAGGAAGAAAAAGAAAATGCAGAAAAAAACATTTTGTCTACTGAAGACTAATTTCAGTATAGATGATGGATATAAATAATCACGTGGAGATGTCAGTGCTAGAGACCTTAACAGAACTTAACAGAAAGTTTTATCTGGAATTTGTAAGAAGGATCAGAGACAAGGAGTTGGATTTACATAAGCTGACAGTCTGTTCCTAAACTTTTGCCTTCTTGTTTATAAATATTTTGAAGTTTACTTGTGTATTGTGTTTCCCTGAACAAACAAAAAGACTTTGTACTAAAATATAAAGAATACGTAAGACTAATCATTAACAGATAATGTTCCTAATTCTCTCAGTTCCCCTTCAGTGAATTCTCATGCAGACAATGAAGCATCTGCTGCTTCCAAACATGTTCGTCTTTCTTTGCATATTGAAAAGTGCAGAGGAAATCCTTTACTATCTAACTCTACTTTACTCTGTTGTAAATGTATTTTAAAACCATCTAAAGAGACTTTACTGTAAACTGAAATATGTACTCTTTTATCTAAATGTCATTGTAATGAATGGCTACCTCCTACTGAGAACAGTAGGACTGCAAAAGGATTTGATTCAGTAGTTGAAGAGGTTGTTTTTAGTGAGAAAAAAAATAAAGGGATTGATCTGAAATAAATCAGGAAGGAGATTAGCTAGAGATTAACTAACAGGACTTGCTGACCTGAAGGACTCAAAAAAGGAGTATGAAAGTTGATTTTACTACTGCCTATCACCCTTTTCACATACCACTTTTGCATGTTGATTGTAGGCTTTTGCAGGCTGTTGGGCCTGCTTTGAGGTACCTTTCAAGTGAGCTATTCTATTTTGTGTTTCCTCTCAAACATCTTGACTCTGGTGAATCAGCATAAAAAGAAATTATTTTCTACTTTTTTTTGTACTCTGTTGAAAGTTTTAGTGGGTTTTCTCATGGAAAAAGAAGAACAATTGAAATCACCAGATAGTCAATCAGATTTAGCCTCCAAATAAGGGCTAACGTCTCACACAGAATCACAGAATCACGGGGTTGGAAGATCATTTACTCCAACCCCTCTGCTAAAACAGGATCCCTACAATAAGTCGCACTGGTAAATGTACATACTAGTCTTCAATATCTTCACAGAAGGAGACTCCACAGCCTCTCTGGGCAATCTGTTCCAGTGTTCCATCACCCTTACCATAGAACCATATAATCATAGGATGGCCTAGGTTGAAAAGGAACACAATCATCTCGTTTCAAACCCCTGCTATGTGCAGGGTCACCAACCACCAGACCAGGCTGCCTGGAGCCACATCCAGCCTGGCCTTGAATGCCTCCAAGGATGAGGCATCCACAACCTCCTTGGGCAACCTGTACCAGTGCTTCACCACCCCCTGTGTGAAAAATTTCCTCCTAATATCTAACCTAAACCTACCCTGTCACAGCTTAAAACCATTCCCTCTGTCCTATCACTATCAACCCTCATAAACATCTGTTCCTCTTCCTGTTTATATGCTCCATGCAAGTACTGGAAGGCCACAGTGAGGTCTCCCCGGAGCCTTCTCTTCTCCAAGCTAAACAATCCCAATTCTCTCAACCTTTCCTCATATGAGAGGTGCTCCAGCCCTCTGATCATTTTAGTGGCCCTCCTCTGGACCCACTCCAAGAGTTCCACATCTTTCTTGTGCATAAGGAATATCTTCCTCATGCTAGTACAGAACTTCCTATGTTCAAGTTCTAGGCCATTACTCTTTGTCCTACTGCTATGTACCACCAAGACAAGCCTGGCCTCGTTCATGTGCCTCCCACCTTCCTTTAGATATTTATGAACATTCATCAGATCCCTCATCTGTCTTTCCTCCGGACTGAACAAACCCAAGTTACTCAGCCTTTCTTCATTTAGGAGATGCTCCAGGCCTCATCTCTGTGTTCCTCTGCTGGGCTCCTTCTCAAAGATCCCAGTCTTTTTAGAACCGGGGAGCCCAGAACTGGACATAGTAGTCTAAATATGGCCTCATCAGGGAACAATAGAGAGCGGAGGATCACCTCCTTCAATATGCCGCCCACTCTCTTTTTAACACATCTCAAGTTACCACTGGCCTTCTTGGCCACAAGGGCACACTGCTGTCTTATTGCCAATCTGTTGTCTGCCAGGGCGTCCAGTCCTTCTCTGCAGAGCTCATTTCCAGTAGGTCATCCCCTAACCAGTACTGATGGGTGCAGTTATTCCTCCCCAGTTGCAAGGCTCCACCATGTCAAAGAAGTCCAAACTTGCTTTCTGCATAGTCCTGGATCTGAAATGATTTTTTTGGGGGGGAAAAACTCAGGCTTGTACTGCTGTCATTTACAGCAAGTCCAGAAGAGCATCTCTATGGCAGTTCTGCTATCATAGCAGAACATGACAAGATAGAAACCTGCTTATTCATGAGTTGCCATCACTTACAGCAAGGGAAATGGGCCCCCGACCTTCAGCTGCTCTTGGTTATATTAAACAGAATTCCTGGGTTTGGTTCAAAAGTGCACCCATAGAAGTCTAATACTGTGTAAGTATTAACAAGACGTCAGATAGTCCTATGATGCTGCAGATACAGCACAGAACAAGCATTAGACAAGTGCCCTTCTGCAGACTCATATGGAAGCCAAATAGGCAAACTGAAGCGGACTCTAGATACCTATGATCAAGTAGCTGTACTGAACCAATAACTCATTACTTAGTTGTCCTTGTCTAGGTGTATAGGGTCGTAGTAGGCACTCTATAACCTCCTATTCAGCTTCTATCTGCTGGCTCAGAAACTGGTTAACTTGTAGGTCTTGTGACTTACTTGTCAATTATGTACAGACATGGGAAATCTTTTATCATTTGAAACAGCATTAAACATCTTTCAGAGAAATGAATCTGCTCCCAGGTTTTCATTGATTATAAGGAGACTACAGACATTTTCATTGCTTGTGAAAAATCTAATTTATATAACAACCCATAGATAACCTCGTCTGCAGACTGTAACCCACTTTTGACACTTATAAAGTGAAAATCAGTAAGAAGTTAATTATTCTACCATTCTTTAATATTCAATAATGTTCTGAAGTGAGATTCATTTCATATCAATGTAGAGATGTAAAACAGAACAAAAGAATCATTCTGTGGAGTCAATCAGTTATCCTCAGTGCAGTTCGCTAGCACTATTTGAGATGTTTCAGGGAATCCATGTGGTCTCCAGATGCTGCTGGAGAAGGTCGCTACTGTCCCATGGGTCTGATATCATATTTTCTGGCCATACATGATGGCCTCAGGTGCTCTATGGTGTCATTATGACATTTGCAACTGAAGTTCTCCTCCCCCTCCCAAATCATTAGTCTCACAAAAGACAGCATAGATACGCCAAAACAGAGACAAATAGTGCTCAGTATTTGCCTGCTTTATATCTCAGGCTTCTAAATACAGTGATGGACAGGTAGAGACCAAGATGAGGAGATTTGCTGATGACTTTCCAGAGAAAACGCACAATGGCTTGAAGGTGACATAATTGCTTACCCCATCATGTTCTTAAAATTTCTATAGATCTTATGGTGGAAAACTGATGCTATTCATTAAGCATGCACTGAAGATTTACCATTAGGACAGTAATTTTTCTAGTATAGAAAAAAAAAATGCAACTCATATTTCAAATAAGATACTAGAAACTCTTCCAAAGTTCTCAGTGGGATAATGTGCTTTCAGGATGAAGGGAGAGAAAAACATGCCATCTATTAGGTAGACATTACACGTTCCGGACAACTTAAAAGTTTCCAGAAATTTATACTGACCTCTTAGCATAGAGTTAACTGTGATATTTGCAGGATTATAATTTTGCCATACAATTTTCTTCTGCTTGAAAATTAATTTCATTTATTTTGTGCATGTTAACATTTTTTTGACCTGAGAAAAACAGGATCTGGAACACAATGGTATAGGCTTGCATCCTACCAATACTAAATCGCGCTGCACAGAACTGTCATTGTTACTACAGTTCTTCTGAAGCGAACTTCTCTGTTTAATCAAAGATCATACGAAAACAGCACAATAATAACTTTGAAATAAAAGATAAGTATGTGTCATCCAAAGTAATTCTTGAATTGTTCTGTTGGGCTATAATTTTTGAGCAGCAGTTCCCCATTCTGAAAACCTGTTATTTATAAGAGAATTAAACAACATCATCAGATGACTTAACTGACTCCGAAATTGTAGTATGAGCAGAAAAGTGGGAGTGAAGTGCCAGACTATCAATTGAAGCATTATTCTAACAATGTCTAAGGTGATCAGAAAACAAAAATAATCCGTACTTCTACTCCTGACTACCGATTAGGGAACAACTACTCATTCATTGTTGTGAGCAAAACAGGCTAGAATACTCAACCAAAGGTTATTTGAATGTAGAATATTTTATTTCTTTGTTTTGGCTAGTGCTGGTTTGTAGACAGATTTATTTTTTGTTTCTTCTCTTTTTCTTTTTTTTTTTTTTTTTCCTGTGCACTCCACAGTACTGAAGAAATAAAGGACGAGTTTATATATGTGCATTTAGGCTCCTGGATTTGGTTAGCTAATTGGATAACCAGGATTACTAATATCCTTTAAATCCCATCCCTAAAAACACAAGTTTTCTTTCAGTTCTGTGCAGTATTTACTACTGTACAGAGCCTGGGGTCAAAGGTGAGACCCAAACTTCTTGACTGTGCTCAGTTTTGGGCCCGTTACTGCTAGAATATTGATTGAGGGTATGCAGAGAAGAGTAATGAAGCTCATGAGGGAACTAGAGTTATGAGGAGCAATTGAGGGAATTATGGTTGTTTAATCTGTAGAAGGGGAGGTTAAAGAGAGACTTCATCACTCTGCATCTACTGGAAAGGAAGTTGCAGTGAAGAAGGTGTTGGTCCCTTTTCTCAGGTCACAAAAGATATGATGCAGCAAGTTGCACAAGTTGAAGATCAGATTAGCATTAGGAAGAAATTCTTTACAGAACACATGGTCAAGCACTGGAAAATTCTTACTTCCTGGGGAAATAGTGAAATACCCATTCCTGGAGGTAGTTAAGACATATTTGGACATGACACTAAGGGCTTAATGATGAGACTCAGCAGTTCAAATTGATTCATCTCTGTAATCCTGAAGGTCTTTTCCAGTCTAGGTGATTCTGTGATTCTGTGCTGCTAATTTAGTACATATAACGTTAGTGGAGATATAAAAGCTAGTATTTATTTTATTTCAGAAAAATTCTAAAACCTTGAAAATAAGAGTCTGATTTATCAGTCTAACCACTGATACCCTAGAGCCATTCAAGACAGCTAATGATAACTGATCTTCAGCCAGATCTCCAAGAAGAAAGGATATCTTTCTGGTCTTATGTCATATGTGCTAATTTGAGGGTAATGATACACATGACCCTTGTGAGAAGCCTTTGTTTATGAAACTAAATCTCAAATGCCTGAGCATAATGTCACCTTTATTACAAAGGTGGTTTTGGGAATATTAAAATAGGATTTTCTGGGCAACAGAGAATTGGTCTAACTGTTGTTGGTTGCTGTCATTGTAAAGGAGGAACTGGGGCTTCTAGGGCAATGATTTCTACTGGAATAAGAATACATTATCCAAACTCTTTCCAGCACATTGTTAGTAGCAGACTGCATGCTCTGATTCAGTACCTCACCTCCCTTTCAGGCTCTTCCACTCATTCTCTCCCAGTTTTGTCAGAAGTTACTTAGTTCTGCATAGCCCAACTATAGTTATGGTAAAACAAACACACAAAATAAGAAAAAACTCCACAAACCAAAACTATGTTCTATAAAACTGTGAGCTGGCTCTGCTTGGTTATGTAGTACAGCAATAAAATAACTGTTGGATTCTCTAACAAAATGTACCCTACACCTGGGCAAAATTGACAGCCTAAGATACATTTATGGCAACTAACACTGTAAAATCTGGACATTTCATATGTTTTATGATATCCTACAGAGGTAAAAAATAATAATAAAAAAAAAATAAAAAGAGAATTATTTGACAACTGAGAGTAAGAGGCACAGAAAGGCAAAATGACATGTAGGATAATACATAACAATTGTGACAGAAAAGGAAGCTATATCAGTGCACTCTAATTTCCAGGTTTATGTCTAGCTACTAGGATAATCTAGCTAGTAGGTAATTCTTCCTTCTCCAAGCACGTAATCTTGGTGTTCTCATTGATTTTGTGTGTTTTTAAAGCAAGATTTTAAGAATGGCTAGTTTATGTATTGGTTGAAGTCACTTTCTATTGAACTGAAAAAATGTTTTGTCAGAGAAATCACTGATATAGGAATCAGTTCAAGGTGAAAGTTTTCACTCACTCATCCTGATTTAAGTAATATCTCAAACTCACATATCTTAAGCTCTGCACACATCCACTACACAAGAAATGCAGAACTCTGTCAACTGTGATATTGTTTGGAACATTTTACAAGACCTCAGCCTTGTCAAGATTAATTGCTGCAGGTGTAAATTAGGTCAAGATTACAGATTGTACAAGGTGCTTTTCAAGTAGAATTAACAGGAACTTGAGTTGCCTTTGTATTAACATATAATATCTTTTGACCTCTTCCTGTCACGCCAGTCTCCATTTTCCTGCCCTGTATGGCTGTCTGCAGTACACTTGCTTATCCCAAACTGCAGTAGTTGTCCATGTCTGGGTGGCTGAATGAAGTCCCAGGTCCATCCTCAGGGTTCTCTGACCAGTAGAAAAGCACATTTCTCTACACAGCAGCAAGCTGCAAATGGTACATTTGCATGAGAACAGTGCATTTCTACTTGTTGCACTTCAAGCAATTCATATTTCTTTAAAGGTCCTCAATACAATCATCTGGTCTGTCATCTCCCCCCAGTTTTCTATAATTTCCAGACTTGTTGAGAATGTGCTCTGTCCCATCATCCAGGTCATAAACGAAAATGCTAAGCAGTATTGTCATCAGCATCAACCTGAAGAGTAAGCTGCTAGTGGCTAGCCCCATTTCATTTAATTACTGAATTACGAAGTCTACCTGCCTGAAATTTACCTGTTTTATCAGGTAGGTTGTCCAAATTTCCTCTAAAGCCAAAGGAGATACATTATTAAAGGTGGGCTTATTTCATGCTGAAAGATAGATACTTACCCTGTTGAGTTCTTTCTTTGCACTGAGTGTAGATGTGGCCTTGATTACCATGGTTAGGCAGCTAGTTTTCAGAAGCTGTGGGTGGGTTAGGTGTATCTCACATTTCTTCAAAGAATTAAAGTGAGCTATCACTGAAAAGATAGGTTGAGAAAGAATCCACATTAATATACCCTAGTGACATAAGCAGTCATCAGCATTTCACTCTGATTTGAAGCGTGTTGTAATCAGAACATAGTCCATCTGGATTTCCACATAGAGCTTGAAAGGACTTTCTCACAGTATTTCTTTTAAAATGAACACATTTCTGACAATTTGAAGGAAATATATATACATATATATATATACTAGTTGTTGAAAGGTCAGCATTTCTTAGGAAAATCCATTCCAAAATGCTCTGCTAGTCAAGCCAATATATTCTGCAGAAAATATTTAGTAGCTGCTCTAGGTGACATGATCCTTATCGTAAGTCAAGAATGAACATTTGAAATGAGTCTTAATCCCTATGAGCTGTCCGTTGATGGGTGCTAATAAGGATTGTGATCAGTAGCTCAAACAAAGAGCTATCCTCTTCATTATGAAGTACACTGACAGATTACAGCAGAAGAGAAACTCACATGTGCTTTGTACTATTCACAGTTTAATTACTAAATAAATAAGCCTAAAATAAAACAAAATGAAAAATAAATCCCAACCAAAATGGAATTTGACAACATCCTAATGAAATACTGTATGGAATGTTGGATGTGTTTGAGATTAACAGCAGATGGCACTCTCAGGTGGTAGGAAAGATAAAAATGTGAATTTGGAAATGCTAGGAATTTTGAAACTGCAGAAAAATTGTAACTGTTGGAACTTAGCTGAAGATACTCCAAGAACCTGTTTGCAGCTTTGGGGAGCAGAGCTGTTTTTCATCTCCTCATACTGCCCCAGTGAAAATCTAAAAGCGTCTTGATATCTTTAAAATAAATTAAAGTGTCTGTTGGTCAGAATAACATCAGATATCCCCAGTCATGTCCAGCTTAACGATTGGTAATAGCTACATTTCTGAGGCAAGAAGTAGAATAACAATAGGTTTCACTTACTTGAAATTATTTTAGTACACAACAAAAGAACAAAGTTAAGGTGTCCTTTAAAAACCCTGTGTTGTGCTTCTTTCTGCAAATGTTTATTTTTCCCAACATGAAGATCTTGGATGTTTAAGGGGGTGGTATAAAAAAAAAATAAATCTATATGAGATTCCAAACTCAGTTTTGTTTCTGCTTTCACCTGATTCTTGTGTTACCAAACTGCAGGCAGTAAGATTTTGACAACTTCACAGTTTAAAAAAATTATCAGAAAATAATTTATAAAAAAATTAACTGTTCAATGTCAATGAGCATTTGTGAAGTGTGTTGGTCAAAGATTAAGAAAGAAGAAAAAAATTGGAACGAAAAAAAGCTTTTTTTTTTTTTTTTAACAATTTGACATTTTAGGGCCTGCTTTACCTATTCACACAGGATGTATTTTCTTATGATGAGATGAATAAGGGCTATAAATACTTTTTTTTATACATTTTTTTTCCCACCGACAATAAAAATGGATCCAGATAGTTAACCCAGACATGGGTGCAGACTTCCATGTCTAAACTGAAGAATTCCAAAGAAGTTCATGTGGTTAAAATGCTTGGGAAATATGTTCTAAGATTCTTGCAGACTTCCAAGTCAGCATTGGCTGTGGTGGCCAAATGAGATGGGCTGTGAGGTCTGTTCCTGTGAAGGATAAGAAACAAAAGGGCTGTGCCTGTGTCAGAAAAAAAGTAATTAGAAACAAACTAAGCCTGAAGCCTCCTTTATGTGAAGAAATTGAAGGTAATCTAGACATAATGAGGTAGTAGTTCAGAAAAGAACAATAGTGGATATTGATATTATGTAAGTAAAGAGGCTTAAAGGTACAAATATATTTTATTTTTATTATCATGGTGGTCTATATTTCAAAGAACAAGAGAAAAAGTACTGATTCTCAGAGTGCCAGAATTAAGTAATGCAAAAATCTGGACAGAACCTTTGGTGTCCAAGTATTAAAGAAGCTTGAAATCTCTCAAGTGTTTTTGAGGAAAAACAAATATGCAAAAAAGTCACATAGGATTCATTTGCCTGTGTGCGCAAATGTTTAACAGATGCTAATCCTTATAGGAGTGCTATGAGAATTAATTACTGAGTGTTGATAAAAATAATCCAAGGAAGCAGTTTTTCCATACAATAAACATATTTAAAAAGCTGTACTTCTGACTTTATTGATTATATAGTGAATAATTTAACTGCATTCTTGTGCATGAAGACAAGCAAAAGTCTTTATGTTCATAGCCTAAATATTATCAAGTCACAATTGTGAATTTCAACATATGCGTGATTCATAAGAGACAAAAATAGGTATTGCTTCTTATTTTTTCCTCTTTTCCAGAATAAAGGAATTGTCTGCCACTTGCTGCAAATAGTGGAATAAAATTATCCCATGTGCTTTTAAAACATCTACAGTTTAACATGTGCATTTCTTCATGTTTGTAGGAGTCAATCTGTTCTGGATAACTTCGGTCCCATTGGAGTCTCCTCCTTGACGGGGGTAATTTTCTTCTACAATAATTCTACTCAGCAAATTTTGAAAGACAAGACTTCCCTGAACACACGCACACATAAATCAACTATGGACAAACATTAATAATTTAAGGTCTCTGTGTGCAACCTACTGTGTTATTTTTGCGCATGTTTCTCCCTGTTTTGGCCATTATTGAGGTCAAATCCCACTGTTGGATATAGGAGTAATACAGTTATCTCCTTGCCACTTTCTGTCTACTCTGATAACAGTGTGACACAATATTAAGAAACTTATCTGTAGCATTAATTGTATGTTTGTTCAGTTCCTAGTACCTCTATTCTTGAAATTCTTCCTAAGTATTAGCTCCCAGGAACCAATATGACTGAGAGGAAGTTAAAATATTGAGACTCACATGTGACTGTGACTGATCTACGACACTCTATTTGGACTAGTTTTCAGCAGAGTAAACTGAGATAGATACCATTGCTTTGGATGCAAATCAAATTTGAAATGTCTGTCCTGTGGAATGATCAACGTTAACTTTGTTACATACAAAAATATCTGGGCTCATGAGAACAATTTACATAATTGTTTGTGAACATCCTCCACTTGCCTTTTTCATTCCCTTGGTCTTTGTGAAGATACAGTGATCAAAGGGAACCAACACATTTTGGAATTAAATCAAAATATTTGTTAATTTTCACTGTTGGAGAGACTTCTTTTGAGATAGAATACAATGTATTTATAAATACTTAAAATTATTACTCCCAGCAGTATTACTGCATGACCTTTTAACCATCTTTTTGCAGGATAAATATTCTCCATGTTATTAATGAGCTGCAAGAGTTGCAGTAATTTTTAGCTGGCAAGAAAATCTCTTCAGGAACCCACCATTTGTATATTTGTATACAACCTTTTGACCCTTTCTTCTGTCTTTAGATCCCCAATGGTACCACTACTAGTTCAAAATTGAAACCCCCTTTATAGAGGAAATTCTGATAATTCAAATGGAAACAAAAGAATTACAAAAGTTTGTGATAAATGGTCACCGTTACATATACATTGTAATAAGAAACAATTACAAAAATGAGAAAAAAATCAGAAAATTGAACAAAAAGAGTTCTACAAGTTGCATTAGTTCCTTAGCACTAATGCAATTGTAGCATCTTCTGTAATTTCTCACATTCTCTTCTTCTGATCAAATTTTTAAAGCTACCTGCAAATGAGAATTCACAGGTTATCTATTTCAATACTTCATTAATCTTTCTACTTTTTTCCCTCCTGCCTAACCTGAATCTCTTACTTTTCTGTAAATGATACACCTTTTGTGGTGTATGTAATGGAGTACCCATTATAAAGGAATCCAGAAAGCAATATATTCTGTTTTGCCTTTCAACAATTTTTTTACATATCTGAAGATAGCCACCTCAATAAATTCAGTTCCTTCAGTCTTTCCTCCTTTGCTATGTTTTCTAGATTACTAATCAGGTGATTTTTTGTTTGCTTATTTTTCCCAAATAACTCCAATAAATTTCTTTCTTGAAGTTTAGCATTCCAGACTGATTACAATGCTCAAAAAAAAAACAAAACAAAACAAAACAAAAAAAAAACATTATTCTGCTTTGATAACACATACCAAATATATACATAAATATTTTACATGATGATTTAATTAACTGTGAATCTAAATGTTTAAGAAGAAAATAGCATGTTCCATTTTGATGAGATTTTAAAAACCCATTTCAGAGTTTTTGTCTAAGCATGATTTTACAGATGGGTTTGATTTGATGAGTCAGTATTTTTCCAACACCAAAAAACTGAAAGAAAATTCAACTAAAATGCAAGATAAGTCTCTGAGTAATTTGAGGAATTCAACAGAGAAAATATAAAAAAGGAAAGAAAATAAGGGAACAAGTCTGCTGAGAACTACCAGAAATAAAACTGACTCCTCAAAAAGAGCATCTTGTTGACTCTACGTGATTTTAGATTTTTTAATTTTGTTTTTAAGTTCACAAGAATAGGGTTCAGAAGTTGAGTTGCTGTGCAGCACTATAAAGTCATGAGAGAAAGATCCTCATGACAGTTCTTCTACATCTCTTCTGAGTTTATTCTCATTTTGCACCTCCCCTTTCCTATGAAAGCATTACAAGTTTGGAGTGGGTCCAGAGGAGGGTCACAAAGATGATCAGAGGGTTGGAGCATCTCTACTGTGAAGAAAGGTTGAGGAAATTGGACTTTTTGAGCCTGGAGAAGCCTCCAGGGAGACCCATTGTGGCCTTTGGAACTGGATAATCTTCATGGTACCTTCGAAGGTAAGCCATTCTATGACCCTATGATGTTCCTGTGATTTACTGTTATTTCCTGCCATCCTCAGAACACATTGTTTAAATTCCCTATTGTCATAGAGTGGTAGAATGTATTTATCTAAAAGTACACTGCAGAAGCCCTAATGGCAATTAAGTTTCTTGAATACAAAGAGAAAAATGATTCAATGGTTTTAGCACTGAAGAATACACAATATCCAAATCAATACTATTTTCAACTGAGCTGAGGGGATTTAATAGCAGTGTTACATCGGATAAAGCATTCACAAGAGAAAAAAAAAAAAAGGACTTTGCATTTTGAAGATATGTCCATATAATTGATTTTTCCTCCCATTAGTCAGTTAAATGAACATTTCCTTTAACCTCTGCTAATGTTTTGTCTTGTTTTGGTTGTTCGTTAAGGAGAATATTTCTTCAGAGTGTTTGTAGGTAGTAAATGCAGTAGAGGAAAAGAATATTTGTAAGCTTGCAGACCACAATAAAACACTAAGAAACAACAAAGTATATTGTGAAAAGCAGTGACAATGCTGAGTTCCTGCTCTAGTAAAAGGACTGGTCTTGAGTTTGCAGTGGTCAATGGAGCAGCGAGTAATATTAGGTATTCTTGTAAAGTACTTCCACAAAATGAAATCTTGTGCCCAACATAAGAATAAAGAATGAGGTAATCAGGAATTCAGTGAAAGTACAAGGATGCAGAACATCATTTATGTATAGGATAATTCTTGTTTATTATATCACTTCTCCCTATGTTATTCAGACTAAGATCTTTAGTCAGTGTGTGCTGTTTAAATAATAACTACAGAGGCTTTATCTTTCAGTGAATAGCTATCATGATAACAACCATATCTGAAAGAAGCATAGAGTGTTCAGGTAAAATGTTGAATAAAGCAAATGTAGAAGTAAAAAGGAATGTGGAAAAAACATATAGATATTTATTTATTTATTTTTCAGAGTGAGGGAAAATGCATTTTCAACTCAGTATATGGCACTGTGACCCAGTATGACTTAGGTTGATGTGTTCATGTTCCTAGATACATTTCTGTATAGCTCTTTTGTAATAAAAATTTATTTTATCCGGTATCCATGTAACCTTTACTTTTCCTGCTATATCTGTACCCTGATTCTAACTATATTTGTGAATGTTTCCAATCCTCTTAAAACTCAATTTTCCATTGAATTTTCTATTAATTGAAAAAGTGTTTAATTTACACATTGTTTATAATGAATAATTACTTAAATGCCCATGGTCTTAGAGTCATGATTTCTAGGTTATGAATCTCATAGTCTCAATGGTCTTGAAAAGTGATGTAGAAGAAAATGGTCAACGCAACTGTGCTCTGAGTCTTCTGAAAACTGAAATGTGAGAAGTAGTTGTGTTCTTGCTACCTCGAAGCAGTGGAGATCTGTTGCCTAATGGCTTCTTCATTGTAAGAAATAATGCAAATTTAGCTTTCATTAAACCCTCTTCTGCCACCTCGAGTTCCAAAGTCTCCTCCCCTTAACAACACAACACTGCCCAACGCTTGCATTCAAACCTCGTATGTGTCTGCAATCAGTCTCTGCAAGCAGTGGATTGATTGACATAAGAAAGTCATTCCGATTCAGTAAAATTCATGCAGTTTACACTTCCTATTGATCTTTTTGATTATTTTTTTCCTTTTCACTGTAAGAAAAAGGCTTGTCAAATTGCCAGAAAATGCTTTGTTTCTGGGGTGTGGAAGAGCTCTCTAGACTATAGGGCAGACTGACAGTTATCATTTCCCTTCCCTGCAGAAAGAACTGATAATATTTCCTAGCATTTCTTCATGTTAGAATGATAAGAAAACATCACAGCAGACTATTGATACTGACAAAAAAGCATGAGATTTAAGAAAGCACCTACAAGTTATGATAATTTAAGCAGAGAACACTGCAAAGTGACAAATTATCTTCAAAGAGCCATCAGTGTGCACAGACATGATGAAGGAGCCTAACTTACTTGAAGGGATGAATGGGAGCTGATCCACTAATGAAGACAACAAGATCTAGAATTCATTGTAAGCTGCCTTATCTAGATGCCAAAATGAAAAATAATAATATCCTCGTTACTTTGTACTGACAGATCACTAACAATTGTTAAGCAGTGCTACTAGACGGACTGCTGGCCTTATCCAGCATATCCTTATATTAAGATATTCACAGATCAAGTGAGATCTTTCCAGTATGTCACCTTTAATCTCAGTTCAGTTTTGAACATACTATATCACCCACCTTTGGAGATTAGTTGTTCTGCTAAAAGGGAACTTATTTGTCCATTAGCAGTACCAGCAGTTGGTTTTGGCAACAAATTCTAGCATAATGAAAATGAAAATATACATCATATTTCCTTTCTCTGTCTTTGCATATCTGATCACATTTAAAGCAAATTTTTCCATTCTGACAGTAAGTAAATGAATAAATCTGGAAATCTGGAAGTGACTGCTGTTGTTAGTTTTCTATATGATCCCCTTTTGAATGAACTTCAGAGCCATTTCTGAATTAGCTCATTTATCGTGCAGAATGGAGGATATTGCAGAACAACCATTTTTACTCCGTGTTTGGTAATTAATGTGTATATGTGTTTTGAAAATTAAGTCCTGAGGGCCATTTTAACAGCAGAAGCAAATATGTATTGAAAATAACTCTTGTTCCTGGGCCAAGTTATGCATGGTCATTGGATTGTACTTTCCATACTCCGTTTTCTCTTAATTTTGCCCAGATATGAGATACTGAAGTCTAAGCTCTAAGGCTGAGACATTTAAAGTCACAAATTCCATTTTTCAGAAATTTTTCTAACCAAAACGCCCTAGATGGGTTGTTCAGCTTCTGCTAGCTCTCGAGTGCAGTCAGTGCTGTTTCCACACCAAGTTTTATCTCCAGACTCGTAGAAGTTTGTATTGAAGAGACATATTCTGCAAAATCCACAAGTTGCACTGATTCTTATTTGAAGCTCTAGACTGAGTAAGTGTGAACAATTCATCTTGTCAGGAACAGAAATTAAGGGAGAAGTCAGCCTGCATGTGGGTGGTAAATCTATGTATGTGGAGAGTTGCTAGCCTTGCAGGATGTGTGCTGAATGATTATGTTCTGCCTGCTCAATACCATCACATTTTGCATACGTACCAAGAAATAGGCAAAGAATCTAACCCAATGGACCCTCCCCCAAAAAAATGCAGAGTCCAGAAGCTGGTTGCTTCTGCATCCTGTTCATAATTTACCCCCGGCAGAGGTATTACAATCTGGTTTCATTTTTTGGCTCTGCTGCTTGTAGACTGTAGGACAGAAATTTAAATACCTGCAGCCCATGATAAAACCTTTCCAGGTTTTGATGCAGCACGAACTTGGTGAGATAAAGCAAACTATAACACACATCGATATTAGCAAGGAGTAGTGTTTGATGCAGTCAATAGGTAGACTTACTTTAATATTAAACATTCCTCTTGGGAAGCCATATCTCTTCCACGGAGTGAAAATGGACTTGCTGATCTAATAGATCTTTGCCATTTCAAAATATTATGATTCTGTAATAACAGTGGCAGACTGTACTGCCAACAAAATAATGGATCTTAGAACAGTATTTATGGTTCAGTACAGAGTAGAAAGGAGGAAAAAAATATACTGCAGAAAAGCAACACATTGTTGGCCCTTGTACTTGTTAATCTTTGCAATTACAAACCAGGATAGGCACGAATACATTTCCTTAAAATTTATTATAGTTTTGTCTCCCTGTGTTTAGAAGAATCAAGGAGTTGGATATGTTTGTTTGAAAGGACACCCAGTTGCTCTGGAGCTTCTTTTAAGTACTACTTTTTTCTTGAAAAATACTATTTTGGGTAATTTCCTCTCAGCAACAGCACAGCAGTGAATCATAAAAGAATGAAGCAGTGACAGCTGCTATGGTATTAAGGTTGAACCTTAATTTCCAGCTTAAGCTTTGTTATAGGTCATTTTTTCCACATTTCTTCATTAAGACAGTCTGTGATTCTGATTTTCAGCAATTTGTTTCAAGTCTCTGTGCCTCCTTTTCCTCTTCATTGGCTGGTCTTTATTAATTATCTTATTTAATGAGAACTATTGTTGATCGGTGTATGGTTGGATGGTTGGATGGTTGGATGGTGGATGATCCTGTGGGCATTTTCCAACCTTGGTGATTCTATGATTGTATGAATGAACTCTAATGGGCAACTTCTTGCCATACTGGGAGGATGTTTTTAAACAGGCTTGTACAAAACCAGTGCCTAGTTATGCTTTCTGTGTTGATTTGGATGATGAAGTTGTAAATTCAGGTATAACTGCTGGGAAGGGGAATTATTTGTGTACTGATTGTACATAGAAGGAATAGCGTTTAAGTAGACATTAGAAAAGATTTTACCAGGAAGTAGTGTTTTTGTTCCCAGGAAAATGTTTGTGCCAAAGTTGTGATAAAACATTAAAATAATCTCTACCCAAAGAAAAGCAGGGAGCCAATTTGTCACATTAGACATTCACCATCTTCAGAGAATGAGCTTTCTGAATGACTAATGATGCATCAAATATATTTTCTAACAAACTGCTCATTTATCCTTCACCAAGCTCATTTCTCCACCCCGATACCAGTGAAAAGATTTCACAATAACAATTCACACTGAGAATGGCTTTCAATCAAAACTGAAGACTAGTGCAGACTCTTATTGATCCAGGAGTTGCATTTGAGGCTATGTGTCATGTAAGAGTTCTGATGAAAATATCAGAGCTGCTGTCACTCTGACTAGCACCAAAGGTTGCTTTACTGATCTCTAATCAAAGTTTTCAGGTATGCTTCAATGACATGTGCAGTAATTCAGAGTGGAAGTTCTCAACAGGGACCAATGTCATATCAATCTTATTTAACATCTACTTAATGTTATTCCTTCAATGTACAATCAGTACACAAGTTCAGCTAGGCAGACAGACTACATCTTGCACCTCTCAACTCCTTGATCACGTGTGTGAATTATTACTGACATTTTCACCCACCTTTTTTTCCTTCCCTTACTCTTGTCTGTCTTTAGAAATTTACAATTTTGTCATTTTAAATTTAGCTTGAATTCCAGCTAAAGACAAATACATGCGTTTGCTTGTGGAGTGCCTTACACAATTTCAGGAGGTAGAAAGAGAAGATCAGCATTTGCTTTCTGAGAATGATATGTCTGTATGAACATAAACCATCATTTTATATTCACTCCCCATCCTTCGCCTTATGCTTCACAAGAAAGTGAGATTTGATGATAACTTTTGCCACCACGGAGTTGACTTGATAAACACAATGTTGTAGGATGTTTTTCCAAGTACAAAGATTAATACAGAAAGAAGCGTGGAGTTGTTCACTAGAGAAGTTCTGTTTCCTGGTATTGAAAATTGAAGTGGAAAAATTAAGGGAACTATGGTTTTCTTGCTCAGTTAAAAGCTGGAAATTTAAGTTAGATGTGTGGCACAAGCAAGCCTTCAAACTTCTCAGATGGAGTGATTTAAAAATGACTGATTGTTTGCACTTGTAGTCTTAACAAATGTGAAGGCTTCCTGAAGTTAATTTTTAAAATTGAGATATTACTTAGATTAAGATGGCTTAGAATAACTAATTCATTACATTAAACATTTTGTTAAATGTCACAGCTGAGCTGGGGTCTTCCTCAAAGTATGTCAAACTTACGTGAGGAAACAATTTCAAGTAAATATTGAAAGTTAAATCTTGACCCCTGAGCTAGCGTCACCTGATCCTTTACTTCAGGGCAGACATAATTCTTCCTTCTTCTTTCCTAGAAGAAAATGTTGCCCTTAAAGAATCATGTTTAGCATTTCTTTTAAACTCCAAGTTTTCAATGCTAGGAAAGTCAGGTTTTGCATAAGATGAACTGGTCCTTATCATAAATGTGAATTCCTGTATATAACTTTCTTATTATCAGAAGTGGTGATTTTATTCCAAATTTGTTGTAATAAGTTAGCAGGAAAATTGTTAAACCTGAATTTATACTCAAAACTTTTATTTTTGGAATACTTTGAATCCAAAAATTGCTGTTCCATGTTAGTCACTTCATGTGCAATTCACCTCACCTAATTTTGGAAATGTGAAAGTTAAATAGGTAAATCTGATCAGGTCACTGTGAGCTCTCTTGATAGTCAATAGTGAAAACTAAGTATTTGCATAGAATGGTTCACAAAATCTGTCTCATCACCAATTTTAGGATGCAAACATTCTCTATTCCGCTTTTTTCTCTGTTGAATCCTTTTCTTTTAGGGACAAACTTGGATATAAAATATATTTATACAATGTCTCAATTGTAGCAGAAGGATCTTAATGATTTATGGATGATATTGGGAAGTTTTACACATATAAAGGATAAACTTTCATCAATAGGAACTTGAGCAAGGGCTCCAAAGCCTGCATTTAGACAGCAATGAATAAATAAAGAGTTCAATAAATAATGCTATGTCCTTCCAGAACAGCTGTGGTATAGAAAGTAAAGATCGCTCCATAGACTGAATCTGTGATATCTTAAGTATGTCCATGTTTGAACTGTGAAAGAGTTTTCACACTGAGAATACTAAAAAGACCTCAAAATTTATCTTTTATTATTAAAGATATGTATTCCAATAGTGAATGTTTCACGCAAATAATAAAGAAGAGAGAGAAAAAAAGAAAATAATTTTAAAAACCCTGCATTATATGCATTTCCAAGAAAATTAGGAAACTAGTTTAAGAACTAAGCTATAATAATCTACATTAGCAATTTAAGACTGAGATTGAAATCAAGATAGCTGATGTTTGATTTAAATTAAGGCAATCAAAACTAAAAGTATGGTTTATTTTTAAATGCTGTCCAAGTGATTTGCTGGCTTGTTAAGTTAAACATTTCAACAAAAACAGGTAGCTTTGACATCAGAGGACTTGCCCAACACTGGAATTCTGAGGACTATCAGCATCCTAATCATAAAAAACTGGAGCTTCCCATAATTATATATTGCATATACGTGTATGTATATTTGTGTCTTGGTAAATATAAAATGAAATTGGAAGTATGTTCGCATTTACCACTGAAATTCTGTCCTTATTCCCCTGAGTTTGGAAGCTAGAAAACTATTCCTTGAAGAGGATTGTAATGCCTTAAAGGTAACCCTGTATTGCAGTATGTATCACATGGAGTTCAGCCTGAGAAATGATACTGAATAGGTTTTGCCTGAAAATTCTCGTAGCACCAACAGCTGTGAGCTGCAAAGGACACAGGGAGTAATTCTGCATAGTTTTTAGATGTGCTGGAGGTATAGACAGAGAAATGGCTGGTTTTGCTCTCATTTTGGACTTAACTCTTGCTAAGCTCATATTTTTTTCACTGAAATCTTGTTTTATAACAAAGAAAGGCAGTCTATCAGAACCTCTGGGATTTGTCAGAAACTTGAAAGACAAAACAACTACAACAAAAAAAAATAAAATTTTTCAAAAACCTGTTAATACTCATGGGAGCCTTGCTTTTCCCAGGAGACAATTTTATATATTTTCTTACAATTTACACCGACTGCTGCTAAGTAGTGGTCAAGATTTCACACAAAAGGGAAATATTTGTTAAAGATAAAGCCTGTTATACTGCTATGCTCTAAGGACAACGGAGGAGTGCCCACATTCCAGATATCACTGTTAAAAAATTGTCACTGTCTTCATATCCTGAGTAGCAATTCAAGTAAGTAGGATAAAGAACTGGAGCAGTGTAGCTCTTCCCAGAGAGAGGGCATAATGACCCATCATGACCATTCAGCTTTTTGCTGTTCATTCTTAAAGTACGTCACATTCTTCATGTCTTCACAAAAATGATATTTAACTTTTTTGCAACCAGAAAGCCCAAAAGCTACACAAACTCTGATTGTTCAATCCAGCCGTCAGTATATTCTAGACAGATACACAATAGAGAAGAGAGCCGATTGACCGATGTCATTTACCTGGACTTGAGCAAGGCCTTTGACATGGTCCCCTACCACATGCTTATCTCCAAATTGGAGGGATGTGGATTTGATGGGTGGACCACCCAATGGATAAGAAATTGGTTGAAAGGCAGCAGACAAAGTGTGGTAATTAATGGTTTTCTGTCCAGATGGAGGCCGGTAACAAGCGGTGTCCCCCAGGGGTCTGACTTGGGACCAGTGGTCTTTAACATCTTTATCAATGACATCAACGATGGAGTCGAGTGCACCCTCAGCAAGTTTGCTGATTACACCAAGCTGAGTGGTGCGGTTGACACAGTGGAAAGAAGGGATGCCTTTCAGAGGGTCCTCAACAGACTTAAAAGGTGGGCCCAAGTGAATCTAATGAGGTTCAATACAGCAAAGTGCAAGGTTTTGCACTTGGGCTGGAGGAATCCCAGGCATTTACACAGAATGGATGCAGCAGTCCTTGAGAGTAGCCCTGCGGAGAAGGACATGGGGATCCTGGTGGATGAAAAACTTAACATGAGCCAGCAGTGTACTCTTACAGCTTGGAAAGCAAATGGGATCCTGGGCTCCACCAGAAGAGGGGTGGCCTGCAGGGACGGGGAGGTGATTATCCCTCTCTACTCTGCCCTTGTGAGGCCCCATCTGGAGTACTGTGTCCAGGTCTGGAGCCCCCAGTACAAGAAAGACAGGGAGCTGTTGGAGAGGGTCCAGAGGAGGGCCACAAAGAAAATCAGAATGCTGGAGCACTTCCCCTACGAAGGCAGGCTGAGGGAGCTGGGCTTGTTCAGCCTGGAGAAAAAAAAGGCTGCTGGGCAACCTCATGGCAGCCTTTGAGTACCTAAAGGGAGCCTACAAACAGGAGGGGAATCAACTCTTTGAAAGGGTAGATAACTGCAGGACAAGGGGAAATGGTTTTAAGTTGAGGGAGGGAAGATTTAGGTTGGATGTCAGGGGGAAATTCTTTACAGAGAGAGTGGAGAGGTGCTGGCGCAGGCTGCCCAGAGAGGCTGTGGATGCCCAGTCCCTGGAAGTGTTCAAGGCCAGACTGGATGGGGCCCTGGGCAGCCTCGTCTAGTATTAAATATGGAGGTTGGTGGCCCTGCATGTGGCAAAGGGGTTGGAAATTCATGATCCTTGAGGTCCCTTCCAACCCTGGCCATTCTGTGATTCTGTGATTCTGTGAGGGGAATGGAAGGTTTGCTTCAAATTATAGAGAAGGGTCAGTAGCAAAATTGTGGCAGAAATGGAGCTGTAGAGCTCTGCACTTTGCATCCTCTCCTCACCAGAGGGGGTTCATCTTATCACCTCTGCATCCTTCCTGTAGCTCTTGAGGTGAACAGCATGGCTGAATTTAATGAGTGGCTCCATTTGTCCCTTAAGCACTGAAACATTCTGAAACTGATACTCCTACACTTTGTTTTCCTGCACAGCGGCATCAGCTTAGCATTTAATTTTGCTTCATTAGAAGAAAATTATATTTTAATTATATTTCATTATTTCTCTTAATATTTTCAAAACTGCTGCTGGCAGAGCCTTAATGGCAACCAATCTCTATTTCGTTACAGAGTATCTTTTTGCATTCACCTCACATCTCCATTATGGGCTGTCACATGCTTCATGCACAGCAGTAATGGTCTGGGTAGGCATACTCATGAATATCCTGTTCATCTCCTCAGCAGTGGTGTAATTGAGGGTAAACACAAATCAGTGATGTTTGCCCACTTCTAATGTGGGCAATTCTAATTCCGAGTCCCTCCCACTTCTGCCTATGTGGACTGTATGTCTTTTCTTGACTTAGTATCAAACTGTTTCTTCAAAGGAAAGAACTGGACTCAATGATCTTTATGGGTCCCTTCCAATTTGAGATATTCTATTACTCTATGATTCTATGGGAAACTTTCAGAAATCATAACAGATTACTGATGCTTCTTCTGTCCTCCGTCCAGACCCAACTGGCTTAGCAAGGAATAAGGACTTGCTTGCTCAGCAAATACGTACTTCACATTTTCCAAAGGCATATAATCCACCAGGGATTTGCCATTCAGATGCTTTTCAGGTTTATATATGAACAAAATGAGGTACTATGTGGTATTATGTTTTCTGAGGCTGCCGAAGAGTTTTAGTGCCTTGTTTCGTACCATGGGTCAGAGGGAAAGAGCACATCTTTATGTTATTATCCTGATTGGCTGTGACATGCTATACCTATGATGAGATCAATATATTCTGCACGCAGCTCAAACTTCTTCTCGCTTAGGTGATCTTCTTTCTTCAATTTTTTTTTTTCCATTGTGTAACTGTGAATGATGTGCTACATCTTGATGATGGAGCCTGGCTTCTCTCTCTTCTTTCAGGATAGTACAATGTGGTAGAGTTCTCCTTTTACATCTGAAGATTGAAATCTTAATTACTTTATCAAATAAAATATGTCAGTAGCTGTAAAAGATCCCAAACAGGCAGTGCATAATTCAACGTATAAAGGAACATGGAGGTCACTGGCCACCACAAAACATAACCTGCCTATGTTAAGCACAGTGACATAGATAACTTGACAAAATAAAGAAGCTGTAAATTGAGGGCTCTTTTAGTCTAATATGTTGCAAACAGTTTACTAGGTAGAGCAAAAGCTGTTTGCGCAAGCAAAGCAAATTCTTGCAGCACTCCCCATCAGCTGGCAGCTGTTCATCCTGCGTAACAGTTTCTTGAGAGGACAAACACCATTAATCGGAACATCCCTCCTTCTTCCTTCTTTTCTCCAGCTTTTATAGCCAAGCATCATGCCATGTGGTATGGAACACGCCTTTGGCTAATTTAGTCTGCTGTTCCTGTTCAGTCCCCTGGCTGCTCCTTGTGCACCCCCAGCTCCTCACTGAGGGCATCACCAGAAGCTGAAAAGTCTTATACTCAGCAACAATTAAAAGCATTACATGCTATCACCATTATTTTCATCAAAAACCCCAAAGCACAGCATCATAGAAACCTCTACAAAGAAAATTAACCTCACTGAAACCATAACAAAAGTATTAGTCCCAGTCCTAAAAATACTGCATAGCAGAAGTTTTCAGTAAAGAAAGATATAAAAAAGAATAAATTTGCCCCTTTTGTTAATCCGTTTTTCCATGACTCTCTCATTTTAATATTCAGTGTTATCTTCGTATGTGATTCAATTCAGGATACAATTATAACAGCAAATTCTTCTTTTTCAATATTTAATGATAAAACCTAATGGATTTTTGAAACTCTGGAAGAAGGGACAATGATCTTAACCACAGGGGATATTAAGGTAGTTTGGTAAGAATATGATAAAATAACTGTTTTCTATAAGAGTTTCTGTAATAGCTTTGCAAAGCTTCTCTCCACTTATAGGAAAGGTATAGAATAATACATTTAGTAGGAACCACATTTTGATTTAGAGGATCATAATTCTTGCATTGAGAACACTAGATTGCAGAGTTATCTATGCATATCAGTGCAGGGAATGTCAAAGCATCAAATATTTCATGGAACTAAGAGAAACAGAACGGAATTGTGCTCACTATTTCCTACTTTCTTCTTCTCCTCCCCACTGAAAGATAAGAGCCAGTGCCCAAAATCCTGTGCAATTCTCTCTATACATCTGCAGCAAGGAGAGATATCTTTTTTATTATTATTATTATTATTATTTTGACTGCTTGCTTTTTCACAGCAGTGTTCTCTTATTAACTGTGAGGCCAGAAGAAAACCAATATAAATCTGAGCAATATTAAACTCACAGTGTGCCATTTCCCTCCCTCAATGGCTGGGCAACTTTGACTAGCTTGACAATGCTCAAACAGTAAGTACTGTCAAATTTATTTTAAATAATTACACACCAGAAGAGTTACATCAAGAGGAGAATGCCTATAATTTGTGCTGTGCCAGTACTTTTCAATTAAATTTCAATTTGATCTCTTTGAGTATCCTCACCCAAATTTGCAGCAAGTTCTACCTCAAACTTTGGAATTTAATCAAGCATTTGTTTGGTGCAATGATCTAATATTCTACAATGCAGTAAGTAACTGCAAACCAACTCATAAACACTTCCTACAGGAGGTTTCTTAGCTTGAACACCATTCTTCATAAATATGTTAATTCTCCACTTTCAGTACATGGAGGGTTGTGGTGGAGTCCATGTGCATGTACACATGTGAGTACACATGCAAAGAGACTAACATCCATCACCATTGCACTGTTTATAAGGATATGTAGCACTGAACAAATCACACTGTATGTTTCCTAGATATCATTGAGATAGGAAGTAAGATAATTTCCACACATACATCTGCCTCATTTAAGCACGTGACATATGTGACTGGATGTCTAAATCAAATGCAGTGGAGAAGGTAGCAGCCTACAATGAAACCGTGCATGGGAGATGTGTTTGTTGCTGGCTGAGTACATAAGCTTGGTCACACACTCCACTCCATATTTTCTTGAAGGCTTACTGGAGCCTCCAACTTCACATATAATACACATATTTCATGCTCATTGCACATGCACACCTATACATGCACTTTAACAATACCTCATTAAATGCTTTTAGTAGGGTTTATTAAAATTTATTTTTAAAACAGGAAGAAATTGCTTTTACATTGAATATCATTTAAGAAATTCATTGATGCTGATGCACTTAGTGAAGATCAAGTTAGACACAAAAAGAACTTTACACAAGACATAAAATCTATGTCAGAAAAGAAAGGAAGAGGAAACAATAGAAAGATATTTCAAAGCAACAGTACATAATTCTGAATTTGTGGTGTCTGACAGCAGTAAAACAGGTTTTCTCATCTTAATTGATGGTTAGTGGAAACCTGAGGCATTTATGAAGAACTAGTGGAAAGTTTTAAAACTAGGATATGCTGTCTTCCATGGAGTCTCATTTCCCTGCGCAAAAGGAAATAGCACTACTATATATCTTATTTTCATTTGATATGACTAGCAAGATGCATGAAGGCAATCTGAGGTGACAATATGGAATAGTAGCATTTGTACAAGTATACATAGATTTGCACTGCTTGCTCGTATTTGTGAATTCAAATTGACACAGCGCACTATATAACCTTTTGCACTGATGAGAATCTCAACATGCAATGAATGCATTTGTACTTCTGTAATTGTCTCTGTAAAATTGATTGAAATATCAGAGCAAAATGAAGGAACTTTTCTTAATCAGCTAGCTGGAAGTTTGATGTTAACAAGGTTTTTTTATTTGAATTAGTTTTAATCCATAATGTATAGTTTCTGAGTGCACTGCAGTCACATTCCCTTTTATCCCAGTGATCCAGGGTCAAATGGTAAATGCACTATACTATTTCTGAAACACTGAAAACTAAATAGAAAATTCCTATACACTGTCCACCAGGTAGTTGTGTACCCCCACTTACACACCACTTTAAATCCATTTTTTCTCTGAAACATGTATTCACATAATTTTAAGCCAACAATTTTTTCAAACTAATACAATTCTTCTCACAAGGATTATAGTGGTGGCCAAGTTTAAAATTAAATACTGAACACACATATCTTTTTGGTTTTGGATGTCATCAAGCCAAAACTAGAAGTATATTTTTCCCGTTGGCAGTCTATTCACTTCCTTCATCAACTCGTAAGGCATCGACATTGTTCATTCAGCAATTATAGCTTTTAATTATTTTTTTCTTTTGGTTACTCGGTCCACCTTGCATAACCCCCTCTTTGCACACAATTCACTGAAAAAAACATGTCTTAATCTGGTTCAAGTCAAGCTTTTATTCAGTGATGACTCTTGTTACACCGAACTCTAGATATGTAGGATTATTAAATACACAATGGCACAATGACCTTCAGTCAGCAACAGGAAACTGGTCAAAGTAGTAGGCATTTTTAAGGATGGGCTAAGTCTCTTGAGTGGGTGGGTGGGAGATGTGACTTTCAGTAATCTTTGAAATGGCTCTTGTAAAAGGCAAGATGGGTAGGAAGTTTGGATGAAGCGGATGTGTTTGAAGTTTTGGGAGTCAGGAGTACATTTCCCATGTGGATAAATCTTGCCAAAATTTAGTCTAGCAGTTTAAACTCTGAGTAATCAAAGGGAGCAGGCAATGAAAGAGCTCAGCTGAAGTCACAACAGTGTACTCATCTAAAAGAAGTCAATCAATTTAACTTACAAAAGTGCCTATTTTTCTTATGTTAGATCTGAAGTGAGACCAGGATTCTAGTCCTCATATTTGCGTGTACCAGCAAAGGAACTCGAAATAATAACGCCAAAAGTACAACTCCCCTTACAACCATTAGTTATAGGAGATTTACTTTTCACATTGCATCTTTCCTTTCCCTGAAAAAGGCAACCTTGAACATCCAGAAAATCTTTTCAAATTGAAGTATGATACTTTTATTTTTTAAGTTCGTGCAATGTTATTTTTTCATCCATCTCCATCTGAAGGCACTTTACTAAGCATAACCAACAGTAGTATCTAAAAGAGTGTTCTAAGGAGGGATATGCTCACTCTTCTATTGACATTGCTCCATTTTCCTAAGATCTTTATATTCCCCTAGAAAGTAGGCTAATATGCAGGTGTCTGGCTTTTTAGAATGAATGAATCTGACATGAAGATGCTCTAAGGACATTCTTCCTCAGTTCTTCCCACTAGTACTGCTCTACTTTGTATTAAATACTTATAAGTATTTTGAGATTAAGATGTGTTGCTTCTTATTAGGATAATCGGGAGATTTATCCTAGAAGTGGGGCACTTGCTTTTTGGTACTGATGTTAATGAAGTTGTACATAGTAGGACAGTACTCATAGATAAAACCAAAAAGCATAAAACATTCTCATGAGTAGATGGAATACACAACAGTAGACATCCATCTAAGAAATGTGAGCTCCTACTCCATACTCCTGAGGAATTTTCAATCCACTGTTTCTTTCAGTTCAGATGATACATTTGCCAGTTGACAATGATGAACTTAGCATTCATTTTTCTTTCATTTTTACATTAAAGAAAATACTATGGATTATTTTTTTTTTAGTGCAGTTATATTTTTCACATTTTCTTCTGTAAGAGACAGTAACAAAGCCAAATAAGAAAAACAAACTAATTTTACCTTTTTTCTACTTCTTCTGCTCTCCACTACCCTTTCTCGGTAATTCAAGCACTCTCTAATTATCATGATAAGATTACAAAAGATGGCTAAAGAACCACTGGAAATCAGTTCAGTCTCCAAGGCCACTAAGGATAAATTACATTTTCATAAGTCTATCTGAGTCTTATGCAGCTGGGTTGGTTTTGGTGATGTTGTGTAAATGAAGCCTTAACTCAGATCCCATATATTTGTGACTTTCTCTGTGAGCAGTTAGGTTACATTGCATGTAAGTGCATATATGTTAGCATTCTGAATATGCAGAGTAGATTTATGACTACGAGAGGCATTCTTATTGTTCACCTATAGTGCATTTACCATTCCCTCCCACATTTCTGGCGTTTAAAAAATAAGAAAAATTGTCAAATTTTTCAAAACTATTCATCATTACATAAAAATGCAGTTCCCAAAATGCACACTGAATGTAAACAATGATAAAAAAGAGCAAAATAAAATAACAAACAAAATAAAAATAAAAGAGAAGAAAGGAAAATAATCTTACTGACATTTTCTTGAATTGAATGTTCTCTTTATACAAACACAGAAGACTGGTTTCATTACTCAGTGTCAGGAGGTCACACTATAGCAAAAGCTTCCGTATGTCACTCATCCCATATCTCAACAGGAATTTGCTTTCTTTAGGGGAAAAATAAAGTACTGGGATTGTTGTAATGTTAAATAAATAATGTACATGTGAGACAGATGTAAAGATACTTTAACACCTTTATTAACTGCATGGACGATGGGGTCAGGACATGTCCATCAAAGCTTAAGGAAAGTACTATCTATTACTAAATTCTAAAAATAATTCACTGTCATTATAAGACTAGACTATGGAAGTCAAGTTTTTGGTTTCTGTTTATCACACCGACAATGTTCACTGTAAGTCTGAAACGAGACTGTTAGATAAAATGACAATGAAGCTTGAAAACTTGAATTCTGAGGTCTCAGAGACCAATCTTCCAATGGTGCCATTAAATTCAAATTCTTGGAAGATGGTAATTACATAATAATGCTAACTGAAAAAAAAAAAAAAAATTGTTTTTGTCTTAAATGTCAACAGCAAGAGCAGGGAATGAGAAACCTAAAGGCATAAAAGTGAAATCTCAATGAGAATACAAAAACCAAAAAAATAAAAAATATCCTGTTCTTTACCAGACAGACAGAGGTTTTCTCTCCCGTTCGTTCTATTACTTCATTTCTATTCACATCTCTGTCCTTAACTTGATGCATGACTTTGTTCAAGTTACTGCTCTTGAAATTCATGTCTAAGATTGGGTTAATCTTATGTATAAGATTCTGCAGAGATTTTGAAATTTATGTACGAAAAACATTTCATAAAGCATTGTTGTAGCATCTCTCATTTGTCACTTCTCGCCCTCACAGCTAACAATCACCTTTGACATATCATTACTTATAATGGAACGAAAAGATTTGTAAACAATTTTCCACGTCATTATGTTCATTAAATACACTCTTTCACAGACTTGCATGCTATAGGAGAAGGATTTTTTTCAAGACATAAGTATTCATCAGACTCTATATAGATTGTCTATTTTACCATTTCAAAAATCACTCTTTCTGTGCTTAGAGCCTCAGAAAAGTTGATATGTACAATGAATTCACTCTTAGATACGCTTCCTTCCTTGCATTTTTTCTGTTGTTTCTAAGTCTATTGTGTTGAAAGTAACCACCAAGTAACCCAAAATGGCATTGCTCTGCTGAACTGTCAAATGTGAGCATTACTCAATCATTTCTCCTAACATTTTCAGTGCTCTGAATTTCAAAAGAGTAAATGGATTGCTTGCAGGTAGCCAAAATGTGTTTGAGGTAGATAATGGAAAGCAATTTTCAAACAGGACAAGACAGAGGCAAACCATATTTAGCAAATACTAAATAAAATAATGAATTGAGAATCTCCACAAGAGATTCTTATAACAGATTCCTGTTCTTCAGTGGAATGTGCATTTCAAGTGAGAAGGAGTAACAGCCGACTGTCTTAATAATGTACTTCTTGGAAACATAAATATCTCAAATATACCTGATACAGAACTGATTGTCAAAAGAGAATTTTAAATACTAATATATTAGTAATAAGCAGGTTTCTCTCATAAATACAATTTCTTACTTGAGCTTGACAATTAAAATCTGCAATGTGTTCATCTGAGTCTTCTCCAGTTGGTGGATAATGAATAGATCATGATTTGCTATCCCATCTGCTTGAGTGGTCCTGTTTACAGGAAATTAAATACACATACCTTGTAGAAAAATACTTTACTGTTATCTTTCTGTGACATTCAGGTTTATTCAGTGTTTGTTAGCAGATGGAGATGCTTGAATGGCTCCCACCTTCCTGTGTAAGGTGTTTGCTCATGTGATTGCTTTTACGCAAGTAGAGAAGAACAGGGATCTTTTGACAACTCCAAATACTAGAGAGTCTTTAATTATATGACTTCTGAAATTTGTTGGCTAATTTCAGGCACTCAAGTAGGAAAATTTTCAAAATATAGAACCTAACAAAGGCAATTAGACTTTTTACTCTACAAACAATTGCATCATGATTTTGAAGGAGAAATTAAAGGCAGAATTTCAAATATGATCATAACACGTTTAAGTACCTACTCCATACCTGCCAGGGAGTAAGTTCAAAAATCTGGCCATGGCCCTATATGAAGCTGGAAAAGTTTTCTGTAATTATGCAAACATGTTACAGGTACAAGCTTTTATTCTACTAATTAAAAATCATAGTGAAAGAATATTGAAACTGCAACTTACCTCCCTCACTCCCTCAAATACAACTGCTGTTTTTTTTTTCTTTCTCTAGTATCAGCACTGTGAACTGCTTTGGAAAATATCTGGCTGTTTTGGCTGCTCCACAAAACTCTATAAAGTAAAACAGGCAGAAAGTAGATGGGTGGGCAAACATAATGGCTAGCAGTCAGACAAGTAATCAAAACAAGAGCTTGTGTGTTATGTTAGCCTAATATCACTACTTTGTCTTTCTGTTCTATTGGCATTTAGAGTGAAAAAGGAAATTCTAAGCAGTACTAAACTATTCACAATCCTAACATAGTTCATGAATACAAAACGCTTTTGCCAACAATGCAAAGATTGCAGTTTATACAATGCAAATGAAGAATTGTTACAAAACTCTATTGTTCAGGAATCTGAAAAGCTTTAGCATATCTGTGGGGATTATCTAACTCCATCTTGTGTTTACTTAGGTTTTCCTTCTCTCCTAATCCATTATTTTTTTTCCTGAGATATGTAGGTGAATATGAAATTTATCCACTGAGAGTCGGGGTGAAAAGAGGCACTGTACGGATCTTGCCTCTAACCTAAAAACTCAAGAAGTAGCCTAGAAGCAAAACAAACAAAGAAAACAAATGAACAACAATTCAATAACAACAACAGAAAAGGGAGACTATTTGAAAGACAATTTGAATATCAAATGTTCCATTGCCTGGTGCACATAAGCTATTCTTTCAATTTGCTGTGCTTCCTTAAAGCTTGAGGCTTATTTGTCAAATTTCAATCTGGTTCTCTGATCTAATTTTTAAATCGTGAGTAATTCCCATTATTTATGTTAGAATTTATATTTCTATCCTTTATAATCTCAAGTACTTTATTAAAAAAAAAAAAAAATTGAACTCAAAATCAGTTAATTTCTTTTTTTCTTTTTTAAATGTCAAAGATGGAAATTTACACTGAGTTTCACACATTATCAATGTTTGCAATAACTTATCAATTGTTTGCTGATGTTTTTGACCAAAATCTAAGTTAAATTTCATATGAAATTCAGAAAAAAACAATAACTAAACGTAGAGGTAGTTATTATTGTAGGTTTCTATTTTGCTGGAAATTTTCAGTTCTTGAAAGCTGTGATCTTTTGAGCTTACAGAAACTAGAAATCAAAGCTTTTCTCTTCCAGATAATTTTTCATTAATGATGAACTTTCTAAGAAAAAAAAAAAAAAAAAAAAAAAGAGTATTTATCTGAATATATTTATTTGTTGAAAACAAAATTTGAAATCAGAGAAGTAAAATGTGTTACCCACCCTAAAAATATTGTGTGTGTATATATATATATATATATATACACTCTTACAGAAGATCGAGCTATAGCACCATGCTGTATTTCATAAAATGTACAGAATACAGCAGTTCATAAAATTAAAGTATATTGTATACTGGACCTGGAAAGCCCTGGACAAGCTACTGTTGTACTTTCTTATCTGTTGGGAGAGTATTTTGGAAGGAACTAGTTCAATAGAAAAAGAAAAAAATCTTGCATGAGAACATGTCATTTTCAATTAGGAAAAGACCTTGGGTAGATAATGGATTTATTTTGGTCCAAAAATAACATTCCATTCCACTGCAGCCTCGGGGTTCGGTCACTCATGAATGGAATTAATCTCGCATAGCTTCAGCTGTCATGTAGATGTTAAGACTTGATACAAACAAATTTCACTGTTAATACCAGTTGAAAAATAGGCCCTTTAAGAGGCCATTTCAACTCATCTGTTTTAGAAAACAAGTTTAGGATGAGACAAATCATATCCAGGAATTTTTACTTTTGTTTATTGATTGTAGATACTGTATAGACAAAGCAAATGTAGATAACTAATACTAAAAGATCTGAATCACACATTACGCTTCTTCCACATCTCAAAAAATATCAGGAACTTAAATTAAATGGTTCTATTACGCAGATACAGGCTATAGTTGAGGAATATGTAGGAATAAGAAAACAATTTCCCCTCCTGGCTCCATAAGTGTTCGGGTGTTTTTAGTTGTTTGGTTGGTAGTTTTTCTTTTTTCGTTTGTTTGGTTGTTTTTTTTTTTTTTTTTTTTTTTTTTTGTATGAGTAAAATCTAATCAAGAATACTCCTTCTTTTTACTTTTATTTTTCTCAAATGAAACCTACATGTTTAAACTAGAAAATAAAGGGGAAAAAAAAAAAGAAAAAAGGAAAAAAAAGAAAGCATTAAAAGTGAACTGTAACTGCAGCTCAAAGACAGTAATATAATTGCCTGAAAGCAAAGCCCTGCATGGGAGAAAATTGAGCTTCTCACTTTATTAGCTGATCCTTACTCTATTGTTCCATTTTGTGTTGAGTAAAACTTGAGGCAGAACAAAAATGCTATTACAAACTAGTGTATTGACTCCTTGATAGGCCTTCATGTTTCCTAATCAGCTTTTTTCTTTTTACAGTGCTCACCTATGTTGATGTCAACATAATTACTGTATTACTGACCGAGATTTTCCCCCGCACATCTTCCCTCATTCTTTATTTGTATTCCTAAAATCACATACTAAAATGAGAGTTGTTTTGAACAGGTTGATCAGTCATTTGAAAAGCCAATTGTCCTCGAAGGAGGATTACCTATATTGTCACTGTGAACATGTAGTCCATTAATGCTTTATGCGAGAGCTGTCAGTTTCCATTGTAAGAAGTATTTTAAGTCACTGGGTAAACAAATGAATGAGGTTTGGTATGTATTTCTGAACTAAGTATGTTAAAACCACTAAAACCATGGGGCAACCATCTGATTTTCAAACTTTTGGACACTTAAAAAGAGTTTTATTTTTTGGGAGGTTCTTAATTTGAACATACTAAGCTAAGAACATTTTTGGGAAATTTTATATTAATGTATTTTTTGTTTTATGAAAATTGGTTACCTAGGTCTTATTCAGTACACTTCAACTATTTTTTTCCAAGTTCTTTATAAACATAAGAATCACTGCTCCCCATTTTAAGAGAAAGGAAAACTGAAATATATAGATCTAGATTATTGATGTATTTACTTTTCTGGGTACTTACAAACTGGATTTTTGTGTACTGTTTGTTGTCTTTTAGGTGTGTAAGGTGTTGCTTCATTAATACGTCCAAAACACCAAGGATAAGTCAATGGAAAATCAATATGCAGGAATGTATGAGGATTTTTTGGACAAGTGCTACTTCTTTGGAAAATCAGTTGGAGTCAGGTTCGTCCTTCATGTAATTCCTTCCTTGAACTCTGCAGCCCCATGAAAATGCATCCAATTTATCCTTGTTAGTAAAATAGGGTATATAAACATACTAAAAGGCCATGCTAATGAGGACTTACACTGCTTCCAGTATGCAGTGTTGAGCTTTATGGAACTTTATACTGTGCGTTAGGAAGGCAGTTTTCCCCATACAAATATTTGCTCCACTAAAATGAAAAAGAAAAAAAAAATCATTAATAATAAATCCAATAATCATGCATTTTATATAGTATAAACCAGGCAAATGGCTTGTGCTAAAAGAGATTATGGTGTAGTAGACAGTATACTAGAGTGTAATTGCATTGGTCTTGGTTTAATTGGGGGTATAATAAAGGCTTGCAAGATGACTTTTCTGAAATCCTTTCATCTGTTCTGTGCTTATTTTCTTTCTCTGTACAGTGGGAAATATTTAGAAATCCTGTTTTTTTTAAAGTTCTGTGAGATCTACTAAGGTCAACATAGGAGCTAAGAGATGTTACTAATAGTATCAAAGTTACTAAAATAATAAGAAAGTAAATGAACTTGTATGTACCAAGTATAGATAAGACACTCAGGATTTTATTTTTTTTTAAAGAGAATATAACTAATTTTGAAATAACTGGCCTTTTCTTCTTTGTCTTCTTTTACTTCTCTATCACCTTTGTACTAAGAGTGTTCAGCCTAGTTCAAAGAACCAAATGCCTTGATGTTTAAGCACATCAAGTATGAGCTGAAGTTCATTCTCCAGTTCAGTTTTATCTCTATGTAGTCCGCGTCCCAAAGTCCAATACCTGTCCATAGTGAGAGTTGGAATGATACAATCATATTACATTAAAACCTCACTCTTGTTTTTTGAAGCACTAAGCCTTAAATTCACTACTTGTGGTAGCAATTTGATGACTATTTGTGTCCTACATACTTCTAAATCTGACCTCAGAAGTTATTTCTTCATTCTGTGTTCCAGCTAATATGCTGAAACCCTTTTCTAGAAAAACCAACCAGCAGGAAAATGAAGTGAATGAAAAATATGGAGAAGAAATGAATGATCTACACATCAAGCCTGAAGTACATAAAAGAATGGGCAAAGATACACATTTCTACTTGCAATTCAAAATGTATTGTATGGATAAATAATCTCCAGCTTCCAAGCAAGAGTTCACCAGATTTCAAAGTCAGTATTGCAAGGACACCAGTCAGGAATTATGAGCTATGGCCAAAAACCATATGTGATGACCAGATGCTACAACTGATATTGGCAGCTGTCATAACTTGAGGAGCCCACACACGTAAAAAGTGTGACATGAAGCTGCTTTTTCTCTATTTGTAGTCCGAATGTTCTTTTGGGACACTTCAGCAATGGGGACAAAGGACAATTTTTGAGAAAATGAAGGAATTTCAAAGGAAACAGATAGTTTCTATGGGACTGATGCAATCAAACTGATAGAAGTTTTTTGTGACCTGTAGCTGGAAAATCTGTGAAGATCATAACAGAATATGTAGCTATTTACTAAATCAAAGAAAAGCAGAGAAAAACACTTGAAAAGTACTTGCAGCTATTTACTAAGAAGAAAAATGTATGCTCATTATTCTAAAGAATATTATAACAATGGGTCTGGAAAAAAAAAAAAAAAAAGAAAAGAAAATATTTCAGTATTTCCTTTTGTGCTATTCAGACCAAAGCTTAATTATTGTGACAGATGACAGAAGTTATGGGATCTAAACCCATTTAAATGAGGATGCCAAGTACATCCACAGAAGCAGTTTTTAATCCAGCATACCATTTTTTGAATTTTGGTACATTCAATTTGTCTCATACAACATGTCCAAGAGTGCCATCTAATGATGTTCAGTAAAATTCTTAATTCAGTCTTACATCTTTGGCAAAATACAGAAATGTAATGCCAATAGGAACGCCGCAGCAGCATAGCAAAATTGTTAGAGGATCATTTTCTTTAATTTAATGTTATTTAATTCCCTGCCAGTTTGAATATCTGGCAATAAGTAAAAAAAAATTTCTTTTTAAATGATATAGCTGTGATGAAAAATCTATTAACAGAAAATGCTACAAAGTTTCATTATGTAATACGACAAAAATTGATCTATAAATGTTTATTTATGGATTGTATGTGCATTCAGATTTATCAGCAGGCTGCACATTCATGCCACTTGCAAATTCTTATCTGAACTTGTTTCTAAATGCCTTGCAAATAAAAGCTCCTATAAATATTAGAGTTTGATCCAAAGCCATTAAAATCAGTAAGATCAACAATTTGATTGATTTCAAAAGGCTACATATCATGTACTTGAATATATCAGTTATCTTGATTTTTTGCCATGCTGTATGTAATCATTTATTATTAAAAATAACATTTATTTAATCTGTCTAAGACTGTCTGAATATTATTGCATAATACAAGGGAAGAAATGCTTTTGCAAGAGTAAATTATAACTTCCTTCCCTAAAAGATTACTTAAAGATTTATCAAAATAGTAGGTGATACAAGAGGAAATAAAATGTTTTGGGTATTTTTTGTTTTTGGTTTTTTTTTGAACCTGTTCTCCACATTGCTGCTTGTATACTGTATGCATTGAATTGAACTGGAATTGAACTGGAGACTGGTGAGGGCAAGGAAGAATTATTCTCACTTTTAAACACTGCATTTTCTGCTTTTATTTGAACCTTCATTGTGCATCAACAAGCAAAAATTATAAGCAAATTATTACGATGCTACTGATAGCATTAAATACTCAGGAATCTTGACTGATTTAACATTGAATTCCACACTTTGCACTATCATTATGAAAGACTACTTTGTAAATAGAGTGCATATTTTCATGCATGGGAGCATATATTCTTTTAAGTTCTATGAAGTCCTCAAACTACACCAGCAATGAGGGACTGCATTGGCTTGGCTTTTTGGAAGTAGTTCATCCCGTATGCTATCACGATATGGAGAAATGATTCACTTCACAATATTAACATTAAGATGATTGTTACCTGGCATTTCTAACACCAGGATGAGTGAGTGACTTAACATTTCCCATAGATCCAGCTCTTGATGTAATCATTTCTGTACCAGAAATGATTCATGTAAGAATCATGTTTCATGTCAGACCTCATGTAAGGGCAGAGTGTCATGGCTATAACAACAGAAAACTAACAAACAAACAAACAAACAAACAAACAACAACAACAACAAAAGAGACTGAAAAATGCAGTATAGATTTCATTTAAGGTATCCACAACTTTTCAGAGACTACTTGTGGTTTCTAAGGTTTAAAGGCCATAGTAAGCAAAACCATGAGTAGTGCATGTGAAGGTGTATCCACGAAAAATATGTTTTATCAATACTTGACAAAATTCTGCTGTGCTTTTCATTCATGCTCCTAAAGTTTGTCACAGAAATCCAATATTTAAAGTGTGCTGGTTGAAATAAAAAGGTTGTGAGAATGAAAATTTAACGTATATTCACTGAAATATGTAACAATAATTATCAAGTATAAACTATAAACAACTATTGTCAGGTATAAACTATAAATGTTTCACATTTTTGTCATTCAAATTAGCTGTAAGTGGGGTGAAAGAAGACTCCAGCAATGTAAGATTCTGTTTAATGATCTTTGAAATAATATGTTTCACAGATCTAGTGATGAATACACCCATCACATGACACTCGATGACATCATATGACACTCGATATTCCTTATTTGTAGGGGAATAACAGCATCAGTTTTAGTAGTTTAAAGCAGATTTATGATATTATTGGTCCAAATCCATGAGTGCACTTCTATCATCAAGACAAAAAATCCTTATGGGCAGTAACGAACTTCATCCTCATATTCTTTTCCCTTCTGCTGGAAGGATTTTGCTCTTTGCATCTTTGAGATCACATCAGTAACTTTCTCCTTGCTCATTCTTTCAAATATAGCCACAAGGCATATTGAGAATCAAAATTGCTTCAATACTTGACAGTACTGGTTTCTTAAATCTTTCCTTATTCCTGTACTGTAGGAAGAAAGTCAGGATTTGCAAGTGAAAGAGTTGGAGTTTTTCATTTGAGATTCATTAACTTAATTGGTGAAACTGTTTTGAGATTTGTAAGCATGCTGTGGGACTTAGAAATACTTTGTGAGATTTGCAAAATACATAAACCTTCCAACTTCAATGACATATGTCTGAAATTGGCCGAATATCATACAAAAAGCTTAAAACAGTTAGTTTTAGAAATTCCTCTTCAGTGTTTCATAGTTCACAACTTACATATTCATACAGAGATTTAGCTCTTGACAAGACAGGTTCTGCTGTTGTTTTTCACCTGAAATGATGACTGATGGCAAAGGATCAGATGGTTGAGTATCATGTTTTGGACTGTGGGAGAACAGCTAGGAAGAGAGTGCTTGGCATTGCTGGAAGACGTAGGGTCAGACCCTGTGCAAAGACCATTACGAGACATTTTTCTCCAGGTCATATCATGGAGAGATTAATAAATTAAAATGGCATTTTTCCTGTCACCTCTGCAAATAAACCTGAAAAGGTCTTTGATGTTTGTTAGGTGTTTTTATTTCTTCAGTCCTTGTAAGGTAAACAACCTCATACTTAATAAATGCCTGGAGGAAAGGAACTCACACTCGACCAACACTGTCATTGGTTACAATCCTTGCTCAGTTGATTTATATAGGACTTGACCTAAATCTTGTTGAGATTAGTGATAAGTTTTGAACTGTTTTCTTTTTTTTGGTTGTTTTTGTTTGTTTGTTTTTTTAAGAAGCCAGTGATAAAAACACACACATTACTGCTGGTACACCAAATATATTTTTGGTATATGCTTAAAGATCTCAACCAATGTCCACTATTTCAATAGCAAGAGTTTGTGCTGTAATACAGAATGTCAAGATCGTGGTTCTTGCTACAGTAGGTGTCATTCACATACATACAAAGATGTAACTTCTATTTTAACAAGCTAGTAAGATTTCAGCTAACCATAAATAATAGTAGCAGGACTGCAAGAAATAAGGATAACAGCAGCAGATATAGGATGATTACTTAAGTAGCTACTGAAAAAAGTTGATTCTTTACTGAAAAAAATGACAGTTTATATTAAAAAAAAAAAAAAAGTATTAATGATCCATGGCTGATTCCAAACTAAACTACCATCGTTTGCTGGCTGATCCATAGGGGTCAAAGAAAACACACCTTATCTAAGCTTTGCAAGGAGTAGGTGAGTGGTTAAAGTACTGCTTTTGTATTCACTGCAAGACAAATTCTTCCTGGAAAGATAATGTAGTAGATCTCAGGTAGCTAGAATTAATATATACATATATATATAATCCTGAGCCCCAATAGACAATTTATTTTTAAATATTTTTGGGGGAAATGCAAAAAGATTTATTCTCACAAATGCTTACCCTGCTGCACTGAAGAAAGAAATTTGATTTATTGTTATGAATAAGGAGGAATAAATTGGGCTGGAAATGTCTGTTTCTTCAGGAGACAAGCTTACACTCTCTGAGAACACAGATAAATGAACTAAAAAAAAAAAAAAAAATCTGAAATTAATTTCTGAATCTAATTTAAGTACAAGAGCTTCACAAGTATCCCTTGTCTTACAGCTGGAATTCTGTGCACCTCAATGTACAAATTATATCCAGAAGGAAATGGATCTGGAAGGATTAGAGTCTCCTCCCTCAAGCCACAGGTTCCCCTATAGATCCATTTAAACTAAGCAACAGTGTAAATTGTCCAACATTTAGAGTCTAAAGAGACCAGGAAGTACTAGAAGTACAGAACAATATCATCTCTCCACCACCCGTTTATGTTTTGTCATTCAAATCAGATATATAAGACTAGTTTACTAGATTTCAGAAAGAACTGAAAGGAGACATACTAGAAAAAAAAGTGCTGGGAAAAAAAATAAAAAGAAAAATAAGGAAAAAGGAAAAAAAAGGGAAGAAAAATAGATCAAATCCGAAAGCATTTAAACAGACTTGCAGTACCTCACATATCAAAAATACATTAAAAAAAGTACAGTATTGATTATAACCCTTCCAGACTCAACAAAACATGGGAAGCAGCACTAAGGAACTAAAAGGCAATGTTTAGCAAACAGAAAAAGGGAACTTAACAATCCACTAGAAAGAGAGGTTATGGGTTGTAGGAAATGTAGGCAGAAAAAGAGCAAAATTCCTGGCTAGTTGGAATAAAGCAGGTTCTGAATAATAGCTATAATACAAGTCTGAAGCTTAAGGGGGTGGCAGAATATTTAATGACATATGTGTTTATTCAATATTTCTGGTTTGTAACTTGAAAGTAGCAGGAGGATGTATTTGACTCATATGAACATGATAAAGTATTTTCCAGTCCATTAGTAGCAGTGGAGGGTGTTAAACATCTCTCAGAGATAAATAATTTTAAATCAGCAGGCCAGGATACTTGCAAGGATGGATTCTGTGTGAGTTGATGGAGGACATCTCTAGTTCATGCTATGAATATTTAATAGATAGTAAGAAAAGATAGGAATAGAGGCAAAACACCAGCAGACAGTACAAATCCTGCGCTCTGATTCAAAGAGAGCAAGAAAGGTGGTTTCAGCACACTCTGGACACGATTAGCCTGACATCTGCCACAGGAAAATTTAAAGGAGAAAGGATACTGGTAAAAATTCCTAACTGTTTAGCCTTGGAAGATGATTCTCAATGCATTGTTGTTTTTTTTTTTTTTCCTGTTTTTTTTTTTTCCCTGCTTTTTTTTTTTTTTCTCCCTGGGAAATCAGTGCACTCAAAATAAACAATTTAATTCTTTGGAATGACAGGTTTTAAAATAGAAAACGTAGTAAGACTTTTCAAAAGAGTGAGATTTAGTACTTCACTGCCTTCTGGTTAAAAGTTGTCAAGGAAGTATGCTTAGTGGTTGAAAATTAGCTAACTGTCTTCTCTCAGAAAGAAGTTCAGTGGAGAAATGTTGTCATCCTAGCGAGGAAGAAAGATGTTACAGGTTTGCAGGGAATATCACAGTGCTACTCTCTATTTTAACAAGACAAGCAGGAGAATAACGTAGGTGACAACATGACTAGAAATGTGGGAAATTGTGGTGGACATAGATTAGTCTTCAAGTAAATCATAGTCCACTAGATAGGTCAGAATCAAGTATTTAGACATAGCCAACACATGTCAGATAATGAAGAACAGGCAGTGACAACCATAGTTATAACTGGAAAAATTATGTCCCAAAGAAGAACAGCAGAAAGAATTTAATGAGTCACTATACTGGAGCAAAACTGAGACTCATGTCATCAATTGAACCTTTTGAACTTTTTGAATTTTGAAATCTCCTGTAAACCAGAGATCCTCCAGTGGAACCTGTAAGAACACTCCAGTGAGACAAATGGTGCTACAGTGCCATTGTTTGTCTTGTTCTTGCTGAAAAAAAAAAAAAATCAACAATGATTTAAGGGCTAGAGAACTTCACCATGCAGTATTTGAGGAAGTCAGTATCTTTAACCTCTTAAGAAAGAATGAAAGGTAACTCTCTATGATGTGCAATATCTCCATGCGGAGGAAATGCGGTATGCCAAAAGCTTTATTATCACAGAGTTATCTGTTAGGTTTAGAGTTTCTGTGAGGTGAAAATTTGTCATTTTCTTAGAATCATAGAATCACAGAATTATTAAAGTCCACCAAGATTACCTAATCCATCAACCATCACCATTTACACCAAGCTATGCCCATAAGTGCCACATCTGCACATATTTTAAGAGTTAGGATCCTTAACTGCAGACAACAGTAATGGAAATAGTCTCCCAGCCAAAAGCAGGCTACTCACAGATCCCTCTTTGGATGTCAAAAGTTTGAGAAGTTCCAAGGCTTACCAGTATGGTAACAAGGACAGCAAATAAAATTCATCATTTTTGTTTTAAATTCCATTTGCAAGTTATATTTTACATAGTAGTGCACTTGTCAGAAAAGATTTATATGTAGACAGCACCAATGCGTTTCTTAGGTAATTCTTGATTCGGGTGGCTGCCAAGGCAAATCATCTATTGATTTTAATGGAATAAGCAATTAGCTAAGACTGGTAAAATGTCAGACTACATGCTGATCAGAGAGAACAAATATGAAGTGATTTTTTGATATTTTCATTCCAGTGAAGAATTTTTGGCTTTTTTTTTTGCAGTGCAACTCAGTTGCGACCAGTTATTATTATTGCTGTTATCTCAGAAATAATAGAATGGCCTGTGTTGAAAAGGACCACAATGATCATCTAGTTTCAACCCCCCTGCTATATGCAGGGTCACCAACCACCAGACCAGGCTGCTCACAGCTACAGCCAGCCTGGTCCTAAATGCCTCCAGGGGTGGGGCATCCACAATCTCTTTGGGCAACCTGTTCCAGTGCTTCACTACCCTCTGAGTGAAAAAGTTCCTCCTAATAACAAACCGAAACTTCCCGTCTCTGTTTAAGACTATTTCCCCTTGTCCTATTACTATCAACCCTCATAAACAGCTGTTCCACCTCCTGTTTATACGCTCCCTTCAAGTACTGGAAGACCACAGTGAGGTCTCCCCGGAGCCTTCTCTTCTCCAAGCTAAACAAGCCCAGTTTCCTCAACCTTTCCTCATAAGAGAGGTGCTCCAGCCCTCTGATCATCTTAGTGGCCTTCCTCTGGACCTGCTCCAAGAGCTCCACATCCTTCCTATGCTGGGGGCCCCTGGCCTGGACACAATACTGCAGATGGGGCCTCACAAGAGCCGAGTAGAGAGGGACAAGCTCCTCTCTCTCCCTGCTGGCCACCCCTTTTTTAATGCAACCCAGAACACAGTTGGTCTTCCGGGCTGCAGGCGCATAGTGCTGGCTCGTGTCCAGCTTCTCATCCACCAGCATCCCCAAGTCCTTCTCCGCAGGGATTCTCTCAAGGAGATCTTCCCCCAATTTGTATAAACACCTGGGATTGCCCCGACCTGAGTGCAGAACCCTGCACTTGGCCTTACTGAACCTCATTATGTTCTCATAGGCCCACTTCTTGAGCTTGTCCAGGTCCCTCTGGATGGCTTCCCTTCCCTCCAGTATATTGATTGCACCATTCAGCTTGGTGTCATCCACGAACTTGCTGAGGGTGCACTTGATTCCTTCATCTGTGTCTTTAACTCCACCCTGACACAGACCCATTGATTACAACCCTTTGGCTGCATCCGGCTAGCCAATTTCTAATCCACTGAACAGTCCATCCTTCAAATCCACACCTCTCCAATTTAGAGAAAAAGACCATGTTAAAGACTTTGCAGAAGTCCAGGTAGATGAAATATATTGCCCTTCCCCCATCCACTGAAGCCATCACACCATCATAGAAGGCCACCAGATTGAGCAGGCAAGATCTGCTATGCACCCAAAATGCCTAGAACTTGATTAATTTTGTAAGACAAATTGGCAGCAAAAACAGAACTGACAACATATAAATAATAAGTCAGTATAAGTTAATGTGAAATTTTACTATTTTCCATATCTGATTACAGAAATCTCTACTTTTATGATTTTGAATGTATTATTATTTTATCACAATCCAGATTTCCAAATCAGACTCAGAAAGAGGTTGCCAGTCTCTGATGAAGTGAATAAAACAGAGAAATATTAGTAAGTGTATTGATCATTAATGAAATGCAGAATGCAAATTCAGACCATAAACAGCTAATGAAATAATTAGCCAGCTGATTTATTCAGTGTAGGAGTAACATTTGCACAGGCTACTTAGCATATGGTAATAGCAAGTGCAAATATTATTGTCTAAGAGAATTTTCACTGTTCTATCTCCAGTGATCAATTCAGTGTAAAACCCAGCAAGGAATCTCAGTGGAACAGATCTTTTATTACTCACAAATTTTATTCTCCTTATAGTTAGCCACAGGCTAGTATATTGGCATAGGTTATCAAAATTCAGGCAAAATTTGTTGTAGATCATGGATGAGTAGCCAATTTGATATGCAGAATATTCTTATTACCCTACAAGATTACCCATCAAGATCACATTGCTGAGATTTACTGGCAAAGAAAGATATACATAGGCAAAAATGTTTTAATGCATGGTACAACAGCTGGCAGATTAAAAACATAATTAAATATGTTCTCAAAAAGCACAGCACTGTCAGTAATCAGTAGGAGTAGGGCAAAAAGTGTGGAATATTAGAAGTTACTATTGTTTTCTATATACTTTCTCTTTTTTTGAGACATACCTGACAGATGAATATTTTTACTCTGCAATAACCAGCCAAGCAGCTCAGCAAATGCAACGACAACTTGATAAGAAAAATGATGTGTTTATAGATATAAATAGTTTGAGCATGCACTGCTATTTCCATAGACTCAGAGAGGTTAGGAATAAACCTTGCAAAACAGAAAAAAAAATATAAATAAATAAAAATAAAAAAAAATCAGCAGCAATTATTATAACCCTGCAATATATGTTCTGAGGTTTAAAAAAATAATGAAGAAAAAGAAAAGAGAGACTTGTTTGTTTGTTTGTTTGTTTGTTTCCACAGGATGTATACTTAGAGGCCCTGCAAATTTTATACCTTTAAAAGCATGGAGCAGAAGCACAAATATAAAGTTAAGACTTGACAGATGTAAAAGTGATATAAATTGCTGTTGACACTGAATTTGATTGCGGCTTTTTCCTACTCCCCAGGGACCCCCAAATCACTCAAGGATTTCCCCTGGCTCATTCTTCTCTATATTTTAAATTCAATCTCTAGGCCAAGCTTAAGGCAGAACTGGATGATGATCTGGATCTTTGTTTTACAGAATCTTGTTGGGGTTTGATCTTAGCTTGAACCCTTTGGGATACTCAGAGAGTTACACAAAGATGAGGCAGGCTTACATGAACAGTTTTATTCATGGAGTTTGTAGCTCACAGCCTAAGTTGATTCAAATGCTGAAGTTACCCTTAGGGGTTAAAAATAAAGAAAAATAGAATGAGAATGGGAAAGGGGAAATTCTCTCCAGTGTCCAGTTAGGAAGAAAAACAATTTTCTCTCTCTGATTGATACATCTCCTGGTGTCCTCTCTAGTACAGAAGTTGTTTCCTCACAAAGTAGTTTCCACTGTGTTCTGCCCCATCTCCCTGTTGATGGTTTCTGTTTATGACTCTAACAGCATATCATAGAATCATAGAATCACAAGGTTGGAAATGACCTACAAGATCATCTAGTCCAAATCATCTGTTCCATTCACTGGAACAAGGTTTGGTTTATGTGGTAGGATTGACCATTAAACTTTGTGCATATGTATTTTTTGGGTAATGATTGTTATCTTTTTTTCTTCTAGTCAAGAGTTATCTATGATGCATTATGTCTGCCCACCAGGCAATCCAATTGTCATCCCAATGCTTCACTCTACCCAGTTTTGTGCACTCACCTGGCACAAGTTCACCCTAGGAAGGCCCCGGTGGTACTTAGGAGAACCACAGATGGGATCTAGAGGCAGACAGAATTCAGGCTAGTACGTGTGATTTAGCTGTAGGGAGCTAAGTTTTAAGGGTGGACATTTTTGTTCTCAGTACAGTCATAGCAGCTGAAAACATGAAATTTTTGTTTCTCAAATCTTTTGTAAGCTAAGTTAAAACTCTTGTTTTAAGGCTTTACCACTCTCTTTGAGTTTATCAACAACAACTAAAGAACTCTTAGACTTGTACCTGTTTGTATCTCCAAATCTTAAGAAAAGCAGAGAAATTATCATACATCCACTTCTTTTTCTAATGTGGATACATTAAAAAATCTTTGTTGTAGAGTCAGATCTTAAGAAGAGGTTAGCCATTCTGTCACAATACAAGGTCGATGATGTCCCAGAATAATAAAATAGGCAAAGCCTGACGTGGAATCTTCTTAAACTTGGGTAGATTTCATTATCACTAAGATGAATAAATTTGATAAGATTAACAAGTCTATCATTACTAATTAAAAATGCACACGTATCATCAGTGATGATACGTCAGTCACATTAGTCTTTGTGAGAATAATTAAGTTCTCAGTATAGGTTCTTAATCTTGTCGAACAATTGGCAGTTTGAGGTAAGGAACAATATTGGATTACAGGAGATTCTGCTTTAAAAGAACACCTGGAAGAATGAAATGAAGACTAGATGGAAACAACTACAAAGAAATGTTCACTTCCTGTCTCATCAAAAATACTTCTCAATAAAATAATATATAATCTAACAATATTGTTGTATATTATTAGCAAGTTCCTGGGGGACATTAGAATTTTGAGAAAGTTAAAGATAAGTACACCTTGAAAGAAAACTTTTTCCTGTTACAACATTAATCTAGCAAAAAACTGCAAATTATGTTTTCCTCTCCTTCAGTCATGAACCCTTATCCCATAATTCCACCAATTTTAAAACTTAGTCCTGATGAGCCAAGGAAGACCAGGGTAAAAAAACCACAACTCTAAAATCAACCTATTTCACTTTGCTAGAGACATGCAGAATGCAAACTTTAAGGGGCTCATGAATCAGACACTGCCCTTGTTTTTACATCTGCTGCATAGATGAGCTGAGGACACAATACAAACTTACCATGGAAAAAGCAAACAGAAAACAAGTCTTAAAGAACATACTAAGAGTCATCTGAAGGAAATTTGCATGTGAAATGTATCTTATGAAGAGCAAACACAGACAATTTTAGCATCTTAACTATTTTGTATTGGTAACAGTAAATGCTTACAATACAGCAATGTATCAGTTCTATTAATAGAAAACTTCTGTGTAAAATTTTGTTAATATTGAAAATGCACTTTTTCCTAGCAAGCCTTTTTTCACACAGCTGCAGAGAAGCTGAAGCATCTGAGGGCAGATGGATATATCTGATTTACAAAAATGTGCCATGTGTTATTCTTCAAAAAATTTGAAGTTCTGATCTTCCCATTGAAGTAAATAGGAGCAAAGTCAGACCAATGAGAGTTCTCGGAAAATCTACCTACGGATGCAATGCTAGCTGCAATAAAGTATGAAGTACGAAGAATGAGAAATTGTTAGCTTTAAATTAAGGTCATATTATGTTGCTGGACGTGGCAGCACTGTGTATTTAATCCAAATTGAATGCTTTTCTGAATGATCCACAGAGCAGTCTGGAAAAAGATAACAGAACAGATTCAGTGGCCAAAAGCATCGGTTTCCTTTCTCCATGCATTCCTTTGTAGCTAGCATTTACAGAATAAAATGTTGCATCCAAGTTGCTAGATAAACATTATGGATTACCTACATGGTCTAACTGAGACTGAAGAAAGATGTGCAGAACCCAGAACAGGTAAGGACACTGTAATAACATCATAGCTCTGGATCTCAGATGTAGTTCTTCACTACTTCTAGAGAGATCTGATTCAGAGCTCTCAACTGCCAATGCCAAAGCTTGAAACTGAGCTATGGAAAATTCTGTCTTCCAGGTGGCAGTAATAACTGTGCTGGAGAAGCAGAAAGAACTCTGATAGCAGAAGGGAAGGCAAAGTGTTCAGACAAGACCAAGTGAAAACTGTGACTAATATGGCTTATTGCTGCAGATACTTGCATGGAAGATATTGCTGCTCTGTCAGAGAGAAAAAATGAGAATGGCAATTCAAAGAATATTAATACGAGATTGACAGATGAGGAGGAGAAGGAAGGAATTGCTTGTTAATTAATCACCACTGCACTGCATAACACAAGCCTTGTTCTGTTCATTTTCCACGATGATATCAAAATAAAACACCAGGATTAAATGTTCAATCCATCTATTTTCATCTTTATTCTTGAATTAGTCTTCCATTAGTAGAACTGATAGATAGCAAATATCTTCTTCACACTCTTCAGCATCTCATAGCTAGCAATCTTGGAAGAAAGAGAGTAGATGGCTAGAAGCTGATAGAGGAGAATACATTCAAAGTTATTTGAAATCAATTTCTTCCTTTTTCAAGTAAAATTCTGAACATTAAGTAAACCTAAAAAAGCTTTGTGTATTTATATGCATTTAATGAAAAATAGACTTTGACAAGGCCAAGAGCAATGAGAGGAGAAGACCTCCAAACCAGCTCCTCAGGAAGGATAATAGTCTCATTCACAGAATCATAGAATTGAGTTGGAAGGGAAATTTAAAGGCCATTTGGTCCAACTCCCCTGCAATGAACAGAACCTCATCCAGACTGACCTTGAATGTCTCCAGGGACAGGACATTCAACACCTCTCTGGACAACCCGTTCCAGTGCTTCACTACCCTTACCGTAAAATATCTTTTCCTTATATCCAGCCTAAAATGACACTGTGTGATATCATGATGACAGATTAAATATCCTTATTTGATTGCTATTATTGCTTTTTATTCTTCATAGCATTTTAAAACTTTTTTTTCTTAAATACGCCATTTTTCTCCTCTGCCCAAGCAATGCTTTATCATCTCTGAAGCGAATGAACAGAGGAAAACCATCTCTGATAAAGCAAATGGAAAATTCTTATTTGGATTCTTTGGAATCTTAGTGCCACCTGAAGACCTAGGTCCTAAGTAAATAAGCAGTGTAGACTGTCTCCACCCACTGTCTGAAGAGACTGCAAACTACTGTCATCATCTGCAGCACAAAGGCCCAGCATAGCAGCTGCAGAATGAAATACAGCATATTTTTGAAAGGAATGAACACAACTGAAAAACACCTCAAAATATAAGCTGGAGTTAGTGTTACTCAAAACAGATTTTAGCAACGTGGCAGGAACACCACAGAAGAAAGTGTGAATATTAACAGATGCACATTAGGCACACAGCTCACCCACGCGCTGAAAGCGTCTGTAATGGCTAATGATACATTTCTGAGATGGGTGAGACAGAGCGTGTGAAATCATTTGAACGAGGGGAAAGGTGTACTTCAAAAAGGAAATTATTCCCGTGACCCAAGAAGACAGAAGGAAAAAAGGCTTCCATTTTATACAGGTGAAAATTAGAAAACTTCCTTTGATTTCAGGGAAAAAGGCCTCATTTTGTGTGAGTTTAAAGTCTGGTTCTGCACTGTCAAATGTTGGTCTGATGATATGTTTTCTCCAAGGGGATCACAACAGTGTAGCTATGTGATTGTGTTTAATTATTTTAAGATCTGAATTACTACTTTTTCTTCCCTTGCATTTTTGTAAAATTGAGACAAAGATTTCCCAGGGAAAAAAAAAAATGTTGCATTGCAGTTTTACTGTCTTGATCACTGAGACAAAATATTTTGTGAGAATAAAGCAAATTTGAAATGAAATTCCAAGAAAAGTCCTCTGTCCAAAGCAACATAGAAACTTTTAGGGTGGCATCCTATCTCTTTCTAGGAGCATATGTTTATCTATAGGGAAGTACTACACTTTGACTTGGGAATATAATTGATTTTTCTGTTTTTAGAAAAACCTGTAATAATAAACATTCATTTGACAGAAAGTCTGGCTGAATGGATCAGCCACATTTCCTATGAGTAGAACACACAATCTGCACCTTTTCACGATAACATCATGATGGCTTCAGACACATGTAGTTCAACTGTCTGTGCTCATCTTATGAACCTGTTTCAACAACCATATGCACATTTTAAAGCACAGTACAACAAGGATTCATTGATCATAAAGCAAGCAAGGCTGGATTCAGAAGTAGTTTTCATCCAGCCTCAGTGCAGTGGAAATCCAGAAAAACAATATTTTCAGTGTAACTAGCCATAATCTCCTTTATTTCATAGTTTACATGCATCTTTTGGGCCTTGTAACATTCTCTCTACAAGGAGAATTTAATTTATGTTCTGTACTTAAATAGTGAACAACATAAAGTCAGTTTGAAATTATCAACGTTAAATCTGCAGACACAAGGGAGCGGCAGAACATCAGGAAAAAACAACAACACAATAATAACAATAATAATAATAATAATATCACTGCATGAAAATGTTTTTGTAGATAGGTTTATCTGACTTTTATTTTCAAATATTTTATCGCACTGTTCTCTTTGTCTTCTCTTCTTGGATGAATCCCAAAAGAATTTCAAATTGCAGGGTGGTGTGAGATCAACACTCTCTTACACTTAACCATGCTCCTGATTGTTCTTAAAGGATTACTTTTGAAAGCAGAGGAAAAAAAAACAGGTTGAATCTTATCAGAATTTTAAGATTTTTCATGTCTTCATGCTTCACAATGGAGGTTTGAAAAAACTGTGACATCCTAGTCTCCTTCTGGCTAGTTGAAAAAACTTGGAATCATGTTTGTAATTATCTCTGCTGAATGAAAACATTCAACATTCATGCTTAATCCAGAATGAAGCTCTGGAAGTGACTGGGAGTGTCAAGCAGTTTTGCAGTCTCATTGAGTTGGCTTTTTTTAATTCTCATAGCACTAGAATTCCATAGCAGAATGCATTCCTTTCATGTATTTTCATGTATCACCTGTCTTTCCCCACCCCCTCCTTTTTTTTCTTTTTCTTTTTTTCTCTTTTTTTTTCTTTCTTGTTTTCTTCCTTTTTTCCCTTCCTCCCTTTCCCTTCCTCCCTTTCCCTCCCTTTCCCTCCCTTTCCCTCCCTTTCCCTCCCTTTCCCTCCCTTTCCCTCCCTTTCCCTCCCTTCCCTTCCCTTCCCTTCCCTTCCCTTCCCTTCCCTTCCCTTCCCTTCCCT
>NW_024962265.1:4304531-4314836 GCF_019238085.1 Lagopus leucura | reverse complement strand
CCTCCCTTCCTTCCTTTCCTTCTTTCCCTCTCTTCCCTACTTCCCTCCATGCCTTCTTTCCTTCCCTCCTCCCTCTCTTCCCTCCCTACCTCCTCTCCTTCCCTCCCTCCTTTCCTTTCCATCTTTTAACTTTCTTCCCCTCTCCTTCCTGCCTTTCTTCCTCCCTTCGCTCTCTCCCTCTCCCCTTCCTTCCCTCCTCCTCCCTTCCTCCCTCCCTACCTTCCTTCCCCCCCTCCCTCCCTCCTTCCTTCGCTCTTCTTTTCCCCCCTCCCTGTCTCTTCCCTCCTCCTCCTTGCTTCCTTCCCTTCCCTTCTCCCTCCCTTCCTTCCTTTCCTTCTTTCCCTCTCTTCCCTACTTCCCTCCATCCCTCCTCCCCTTCCCTCCTCCCTTACCTACTTCCTCCCTCCCTTCCTTCCCTTCCCTCTTTCCGTCCCTTCCTTCCTCCGTTCCCTTCCTCCCTTCCTTCCTCCCTTCCCACTCTTCCTTCCCATCCTTCCCTCCCTTTCCCTTTTCCTTCCTCCCTTCCCTTCCTACCTTACTTCCCTCCTTTCCCTCTCTTTTTTTCTCCCTTCCTTCCTTCCCCCATTCCCTCCCTCCCTTATTTTCCCTCACTTCACCTTCCATGCCTTCCTTTCCTCTCTTCCTTTCCTTCCCCCTTTCTTCCCTCCTTCTTTCCTTCCTTCTTTCCTTTCCTTCCCGTCCTGCCTTCCTTTCTCCCTCCCTCTTTTTCCTCCCCTCCCTTTCTGTCCCTTCCTTCCCTCCTTTTACCCCTTCCCTCGCTCCTTCTCTCCTTTCCTCCTTCCTTCCTCCCTTCCCTCCCTTCCTTCCTTCCCTTCTTTTCCTTCCTCTCTTCCCTTCCCTCCTCCCTCCCTTTCCTCCTTCCTTCCTCCCTTCCCTCCTTCCCTTCTTTTCCTTCCTCTCTTCCCTTCCCTCCTCCCTCCCTCCCTTTCCCTCCCTTTCCCTCCCTTTCCCTCCCTTTCCCTCCCTTTCCCTCCCTTCCCTTCCCTTCCCTTCCCTTCCCTTCCCTTCCCTTCCCTTCCCTTCCCTTCCCTTCCCTTCCCTTCCCTTCCCTTCCCTTTCCTTTCCTTTCCTTTCCTTTCCTTTCCTTTCCTTTCCTTTCCTTCCCCTTCCCCTTCCCCTTCCCCTTCCCCTTCCCCTTCCCCTTCCCCTTCCCCTTCCCCTTCCCCTTCCCCTTCCCTTCCTGCCTTCCTGCCTTCCTTCATTTTCAAGAGTTAAGGTTTATTTTTCACAATAAAAAAAGCACAACAAAAATAGGTAAAATGGCAAAGGATGTGTTTTTCCTTGTGCTGAGACTGGAGTTTTTCATTCTGTGAGACAAAATATATTATGATGCTTTTGGCCCTTAAGATGATCTCTCTGCCTGCAATACATCACATCTAAAGTATTTTATCTCACATCTCATCCGTATTCTTTTTCTTCCCACTCTTTAAATTCATCAGCTATTTTGAAAGTACTCCCTGCTGTATTTGTTGCACTTAATATCTGTGAGAAGTCACTAGTAGAAATACGCTTTCTACTATTAAAAATGTTTAATGAAGGAGGAAAAAGAAGAAAAAAACAAGAACTCTTTTTCCATTTTTATTAACATGTTTAAAGCAACTTATTAAGTATTCTATGTATAAAATTATCATTTTTTTCCTTTTTGTTTTCTTTTTCACTTTTATTTTTATTTAGTCTTTTCTTTTGTGTATTAACAGCAACAAATCAGTCTGCTGATATAGCCACATAGCCAGGGTCTGAGGGCTCTTATACCCTCCAGGAAGGAAATTCACTATGGTAATTTTAGCCTAATCAATTGATAAACAAGATTTAAACTACCACAACTTAATTAAACAAAATTGAAATTTGTATAGTGTCATAATGTCATCTTACTCATTCAAAATCTTTTCACTGACTGAGAAAGGAGATTGTTAGAGGTGAGTGCCTGAATGAGGTTATTCAAGAATCAGCCAGGTGTATCCGGGGACTCACAGGATAAACAGAAGGCATTCATTTGAGTCATGTTGCCTCATATCTTCTAGTAAAATTTATTGGCTATTTAGTAATCAGAGAAAAAAAATTATGTGTGGTTAAGAGAGTTGCCTCCAGCCATAAGGGCAGTCTGTGACTGATGGAAGAACAGAATAGAAATTTATCACCCATTTAGAATATAAATGGATGAGCCATTTTCAGCAACACTTCTAGTCATTTTTTTTTGCTGTTTCATTAGTATCTTTTCATAGCAAGTGGGAAAATGTGGTCCTGTGGTTGGAAATCCATGACTAGAAATAAAAGTGTTAGATTTTGGATGATAACTTGTAGTTAAAAATGTTTTACAACTTCCTTTTGACAATGACTATTTCAGCATCTGATAAAACTAGTTAAATTTGTTTTAATGAAACAAAGAATCCTGGATTTCTCACAATTGGTCTTTGAATTCATTGATCAAAACTTTATTGAAAGACAGCAGATTTTCTTGTGGGTGAGGAAGACCTCGTGTAGATATTTCGCATTAGCTAAGCACCAATGAAAAATTCAGAATGCAACTTATGTGGGATTTTAACTCTTGCAGTCACTTTTTAGTTTATTCGAAGTGCACCTAAATTTTGTTGTTTAAAATCCATATCACATAGTGAAATACACTTAAATCACCAGGGGTTTTCATACCATTTCACTACCCATCTTTCTATACCTCTAGATAAAATTTGGAGCTGATCTCTTTGAGGAAACTTTATGACGTAAATCCAATATAGTGAAACTTCCTATGCTACAGGGACACAGGTCATTAACTTATTTTATCTGGATGACATGTTCATAGAAAATAGATAAGCTGCTGGGTGCACATGACATTCTTCAGATCTTTTATATTCAAAAGACCACCACACATATCAATGGATTGAGAATGATGGATTACTTCTGCCTACAAATCTGATTTTGTCTGTATCAGCAGACAATGTTGGATGCAGCTGTAATTTTCCAATAATAATAAAAACACTATTTTAATTTACTTAGCAATTTGCCATGTTTATCCAGAAACCTATTTGTTTTCTGTAGCTTCATGTTGTACATTGATGATGACAATCATTCTAGATATAATTACTCCTTTAACATAGACCTCTGATGCAAGATCAATGATGTTTAACTTGTTCATCTAGTATGATTGGGTTTACAATAAACAATCTCAGGAAAAGTTCAAGCAAAACTATTTTCATGAAACATTGTTTCCAAATAGTCTTTATCTTAATGTATTTCACTAAAAACATATTTTAATTTCTACCTACACAGAATGACACTAAATAATGTTTTCATGTGATTATAGAATGACTTAGCTTGGAAGGGACCTTAAAGATCATCCAAATCGGAGGAGGATTATCAACTCCCTCTCCCTGTTGCCACCCTGCTGCTGATGCAGTCCGGGATACTCTTGGCTTTCGGGGCTGCAAATGCACACTGATGTCTAGCTTTTCATCCACCAGGACTTCCTCAACAGGGCTGCTGTCACTGAGTTCTTCTCCCAGTCCATACCCATATCTGGGATTGCCTTAACCAAGGTGCATTAGCTTGTATGTGGCTTTTTTGAATCTTATTAAGTTTACATGGGCCCACTTCTCAAGCTTATCCAGGTCCCTTTGGATGGCATCCCTTTGAATATTCTACCTGATCAACTGCACCACTCAGTTTAGTGTCATTAGTAAACTTGATGAGGATGCACCCAGTTCCATTTTATATGCCATTGACAAAGGTCTTAAAGAGTACCAGTCCTCCTTTGCTCAAAGATACACCATAAAAGGCCACCAGATTAGTCAGGCATGATCTATTCTTGGTCTAGCTGTGCTGGCTATTTTGGGTCACCTCTTGTATGCTCCTTAACACATATTTCAGGAGGTACTGTTCCATGATCTTCCCAGGCACAGTTTCCCAGAATAACTCTTTCACTAACTCCTTAAACATTCGGAAGTCTGTTCTTGTAAAGTTCAGTTTCCTGACTTCTAATTTTGTAAGAATATTTCATTAGCTTTTTCTTGAACACAGAATCCTAAATCTCCTCTGTGACTTGTAGCTTTATGTGTGTAATTTACATGACACAAACTGTGCTATTCAGTCATGCATGCTGCTCACAGCACCATTTTACATCTGCATTCTTCCCATTACATTAGTTATTTCCTAGCAGGAGCAATTAAAGGCTTTGTATGCCTCTGGTTACATTCCTGAAAGATATACTATTTAAGATTTTCATTAATGTTGCTAAAGTAAGAGAAGGAATATGGCTCCAGAAAAATACAACCAAAGGTATTTCTCTCAGACACTTCTTAACAAGAACTGGCTTTGAGTGGGAATGGGAGAAACAGATGGGACCAATGCAGTCGTGTGCTGATTTCATCCCATTTACATTTCAGTCTGTAAATAGAACGGGATTTCTATAGAAATCACTTTGAAATTCTTATTCAGTGGAAACAGACACCTTCAAAGAGTAGGAAACCCCTAAACACACTTCTTTTCAGACCTAAAGATCGCAGTTGGAATTTTCCTCCTTTCTACTTTTTCACCCACATAATCTAGTGTTCTTATAGTTTTGGGTTTGCTTGTTGTTGCTGTTGTTGTTTTCAAAAGAAGTACTATCTAAAGGTTTTTCTTGTGTCAGAGGACATTTTTAAGGAATAAAAATACTCAAGGACTAGTCTTTCAAAAGTAATTAATGCAACTTGGACAGAATTCCTTTGAGTTACACAGGTTTTTCTGTATGCAATATCTCCTATTTATTTCCACTGAAATTACAAGAGATACAAAGAACAGAGTAACTATATTTGACAGAGCAAATTCTCAGCTACAGAAGACTCTTTTTCAGCAGAGTCCCCACCATTAGCTATGCATTTTGGCTATTAATCAACAAGAGCCTTCTTGCCACACTTATAAAAATCTATACCAATGAATATGACCCACTGTTTCACAGATGCTAGGAAAACATTGCTCACTCAGTGCATATTTCATCAGCCCAAACATATGGAATTCAGAAGGTGCCAAATATGATGGGTGTGAAGAGTGTCAGTGTGCTCCACAGTGTTTAATATTCTATAGGGCCTGTCATTATTGCACTGCAAGAGAAAGGTTGTCTTCTTCTCTGGCCTGACTGGAAGCTTAGTGTTGCTATGTAGCAATCAGAGTTGATGGTTTATCTACATTCCAGGAAACCCAGAATAATCACCCTTTCCCTATCCCAAAAGATCATGCATGCTGCTTTACTGAGGGCTTTAACTTTTTCTTCAGTAGGGAATTCTGAAATTGCTGCTCCACAGACTACCATTTTGACTCTGGCTCATAATGATGACACCATGTCTTGTCACAGGGAATGATGCGATACAGGAAACAGTAACCTTCAGCCCTGTATTCATTCAGTGTCCTGACAAACTTGCATATAGTGCTCTTTTTGTTCCTGTGTGAGCGTTCATGGGACTCATCTGTCACAAACTGCAACGTTCCAAAGATGCCACTGTTTCCAATGCATTTAAGCTGATATTCACCTCCACACACAGTTCCCTGGTCTCAATCCACTGATGTGTGTGGAAGAGATGACAGAGATGCTCTCCACTTCATGGTGTGACAGCTCTGCATGGCTGTGTAGTTTATGGCTAGTCATTTATGTCACTGTCACCACTGCTGAAACACACCACTCACTGCCTCACTGTGCTCGCATCCACTGTTTGGTCTCCATAAACATTCAGTAAGCATCAATGAATGTCAGTAGGAGAATATTTTTTCTGCATGGAGGAATTCAATGACATGCTTTTCTTCATGTGTACTTCCATGTCAGACACCATTTTGTCAGACTTTCCCTCTGCTGTCTGTTACATGGCAACAAAATGTAATGGGATATTGGTGGGAAGGTTCAGCCTCAACTGCCATATCACCAACATCAGCCTCACTCTTTATGAGCCAAAATAATAAAATAGGAGGCATTACTTTTGGAGCCACTCTCATGCTTAGCAAATTCAGTAATTTAACGTATGATGTATTTTTCAAGTAGTGTCAGCATACAGGTTTCTCCACTAATCAATGACCATCAGATTCTCATAGCATCCATATAGTTCTTAACAGAGCAACCTGAATGTCTTAAGTTAGGCCGACAACCAAATCAATTCAGGAGGATAAATTATTCTGACAATTTGTCAAAAAAAAAACCTGTAATGTTTTCCAAAACTCTAGAGGAATCATTAAAAATATAAGTCTGTGTTCCAAACAGTGTTCATTCATGTCACTCCATGACCTAGGAAAATACAGATTTTTCCAGGGTTAGGCCCAAAACAAGCGCAGACTCCATTTATTGACCTAAATTTCCATATTGCCAATATGGAAATGGAAATATCCATATTACTTCCCAGCCAGTGGAAAGGAGATCAGACTCCAACAACGTCTTTACCTAGGGCCTTGCACCTGAAAATAACTAAAAAATTTCATATTTCCTTAACTTTTGTGAGCTTTCTTAACTTAAATGCTATTGTTTCTTTGGATGTAACTAACTCCTCTCAGATCTGTGAAGAGAATGCACAAATGTATAATCCTGCAACAGCAGTTGTGTAGCAACTGTTTTGGAGAAGGAAGGCAATGCAGTTTCCAGGTCAGAAGCTGTGTGATGAATTCAGTGGAAAGTATAAATATGAATTCCATCATGGTAGAGCTCTGATTTGCATAGAAAGCAAAGCAGGGGATTCAGTCTGTTTACACAAAAAAATTAATTACCTTGTAAGAGGGGAAAGTGCCATAAAAATTACAAGGGTTGGAGAAAACTCCTTCTAGTTGAGATTTAGAGCTGTGAAAATTTAAAGAAATGGCTCTGTGAAAGATAATGCCATTCAGAGGAAGGAAATGTGGGATGCAATGGGAGGGCATAATGCATCAGAGAGAGGAGAAGAAGAAACAAACAGCAAAAATGGTGCCTTACATTCATAGCTGTAGTGGTGAGTATATTTTGATTGAAAGAGAAGAATAAATATGGTATCCTCATGGCTTTAGATGCTGTATTAATGTTTTCTGTGGGAGAGTTGTCTTGATAGGATTGCTGTGAATCTACAGGTTGGCCTGCAGTGCTGAAGAAGTCAGAGCAAATGTTCCAATAGTTAAAATCACAAAGTTTGTCACTGTATGTCTCCTAATTGCAAGCGCCATAAGAAGTGAGAACTAAGAACCATGAATTTCACAAGAGTAGAATGCATTATCCTTCTACCAATCTTTCTGTCTTTCTGTAGTATACAAAGGAATAGGAATCAGATCTGTAATTATGGCCACCGAAGAGAACACAGTATGAAGATATCACGCTGAACAAAGTCCATCTTTTTTTTTTTTTTTTTTTTTTTTTTTTTGTAGATTCTTAGCCCTCAGTGAGTAAAATTTAAAATCAAATTAAAGAAAGCAGCAATCATTAAGGAAATATCTATTGAAATAAAGGAACATATTTCATGATTGATGGGGAGGAAAGTCATCCTTTTTATGGCAGACTGGGGATACCACTATGAATCATACCTTGCAGTGCAACCACCAGCCAGATGGACATGCTCCAGGACCTCAACATCTTTCCTGTAGTGAGGGGCCCAAAACTGAACACAGTACTCGGCACTGGTGAGGCCGCACCTCGAGTATTGTGTTCAGTTTTGGGCCCCTCACTACAGGAAAGATGTTGAGGCCCTGGAGCATGTCCAGAGAAGGACAACAAAACTGGTGAGGGGTCTGGAGCACAAGTCTTATGAGGAGCAGCTGAGGGAGCTGGGATTGTTCAGTCTGGAGAAGAGGAGGCTCAGGGGAGACCTCATTGCACTCTACAACCTCCTGAAGGGAGGTTGTGGTGAAGAGGGATCTGGCCTCTTCTCCCAGGCAACGAGCAGGACACAGGGCAATGGCCTCAAGTTGTATCAGAGGAGGTTCAGATTAGACATAAGGAAGAACTATTTCTCTCAGAGAGTGGTCAGGCACTGGAATGGCCTGCCCAGAGAGGTGGTGGAGTCGCCGTCCCTGGCAGTGTTCAAGAGGGGTCTGGATGACAGGCTGTGTGATATGGTTTAGTGCTAGTGGTGGCAATGATGATGAGGAGACGGTTGGACTGGATAATCTTATAGGTCGTTTCCAACCTTGTGATTCTATGATTCTATCATTCTATGATTCTATGTTTTCTGTCCAGCCCATTTGTGAAAATCTTGCTCTGGGACTTTGTATGACTCCTTATATGGCAAAGATGACTTTGTTCCCATCATCCACCCAGCTGTACAAAAAGCATAACAGAGACAGAAATGTTTTTCAGGGCAGAATTACTCACAGACTGCAGGCTTTATCTCACATTTCACAGTTTTAAAAGTAAGTTTATTGACCTAGATTTGCAAAGACTGCATTTCCTCTGCTAAAACATATTCTGTTTGTTCCCTGGTAATATGTCCTCACAACGTCCCTTTGATGATTTTCATACTGCTGTTTAGTCATATTAGCATTCAATTCTGATCCCTGGTTATGTTAGCAGATGAAGGGAAGTACACAGACAAAACACATTTGCTTAGCAATGCCTTGAAAAGCTTTTATTAGCTAGAGTTTTGAAAATATCTCTTTGTACAGTATTTCAAGTGTTAACTAGCAGCACAGGGACCAGCAGCAGCTGTTAGCTGATTAGCTGCTTTGCATCAAGAACATCTTGGTTCATATTTTTTTCTTATGAACTGCCTAATAGTCCTATAGATAGGTATGTATGTAATTACTATAATTAATATGAGATAACTAATTAATGGTACTGTAGGAAGTACACAATCAAATTAATGTTCCTATGGTAATTTGGAAGAGAATGAGGATGTTCAGAGCAGGGAGATCACATTTTTCATCGCCAGTAGCGCTCTCCTCTCACTTAAGGCAGCTTGCAAGATGACAAGCCATGGCTAAAGCCCTAGACAATAACCATAGTGTATGGGCTGGGGGGTTTATTAGAGAATATATGAGATAAATAATTCAGGACCAAAATCTGAAAGCACTCTCTGAACCTGCCTATGTCTGCTAAATGGCTTTTTAAAATTTTGTACAGGTTTTTGCTCATGGTTGTTTTACAACCAGTTTAGATTGGCATTTAATATTCCTTTCAAAATGATGCTCAACCAGCTCCTGAAAACTGATTGGTCAATATTTGCTCTTCGAACCTTTGTTCTTCCTTCAGGCTCTAATGTTGTCCACAGAGGTATAAAAATAGCATCACCTAGGAGATGTAACTTTGCTAGTAAGACTACCCAATAAAAGCAAAAGCTAGGACAATGAAAAAATGTTCCTACAGTCCTAAAAGTTTAGCTCAGGCACAGTGATATCGGTGTTATACTGACCTTAGGTAAACCACTTCTGCTTGGCTGATAAATGAAAATATTTTGTTTTGATCTTATTTTGATCTTATCTTCAGTTTGATATATTCCCATAAACTTTACCAAATCACAGCAATCTGGAGTGAGACAACTGAAGTTCCTTCAGGGAGGAATAAAATAATCTAACTTTCCAGTGAAAACCTGCGCAGACATGAAATAGTTTTCTGTCTTTTGTTTGTTTGTTTGTTTGTTTGTTTGTTTGTTTCAGAAAAGCAAAGTATAATACATGTTAGAAAATCATATTATTTCCTGCAAATCTTTACAGGTATATTTGTGTTGACTATAAAATTTTGCATGGCTAAACTTAATTTCATTATTCTTATAGCTTTTAAATGTTTATTTCAGATGCTGAAATGTTTATTTCAGACTATCCTGCATGAAGATTCTAACTCAAAAGAAAAACAGCATTTTTTAACAAAATTCAAACTGAAATGAGATGATGAAATTATCAATCTCAGAGAAAAACAAAGAGAGAAGGGTGGAATATATTTCCCAATGAAAAAGCTGAAGATGTAGAGCAATAACTGTGCATGAGAAAAATAATTACGTCTTCATGTTTCCTTTCAGGATGTGTTGCAAAACAATATAAATACATAAAAAGATGAACTTCTACTAAATAAATCCAAAATCATAGATAAAAGTATAAAACTTTTCAGAAAAGAAAAAAAGATTTCCCATCATATGATCACTAAGTAAAAGTTCTATTTATTTTGATGATTATTTGGGTTCAGGTTTGCTCTTTGCACAGGCCATCACTGTCAAGGGAAGTTTAGAGAACTGTGGAAGTTCTCTATCACCATCTACTGGAAGAAGTCCTTTATTGTTCCGTACATGAAAGCATTTTTAAAAATACAGTTTCTAATGACTCTCTCAGCTATGCTGGTGGGAAGGGAAGGGAAGGGAAGGGAAGGGAAGGGAAGGGAAGGGAAGG
>NW_024962265.1:4299632-4304431 GCF_019238085.1 Lagopus leucura | reverse complement strand
GGGAAGGGAAGGGAAGGGAAGGGAAGGGAAGGGAAGGGAAGGGAAGGGAAGGGAAGGGAAGGGAAGGGAAGGGAAGGGAAGGGAAGGGAAGGGAAGGGAAGGGAAGGGAAGGGAAGGGAAGGGAAGGGAAGGGAAGGGAAGGGAAGGGAAGGGAAGGGAAGGGAAGGGAAGGGAATTCTTTTTTGTTAATTATATCCAAAACTTGTTTTATAACTTGCAATCCAGTAAATAAAACATTACTCAATTTTCAGAGGAAGTTGACAGCTTTTCTTCATGCTTTCTGACTGGATCCTTCTCCTAAAGTGCTCACTGTAGGGAATAAAAATTATGGAAGTTCCATGGCTGAGGGAATTCTAATAGTTATCATACAACAAAAAGAAGGACAGGATATAGTTATTTTCATAGAAAAAGTAGCATTTTAAAATACCGTAATTTACAGCTACCTCCTATATTAGTTGCAAAGACAAAGGGAACAATTTATGCTCTGTGATCGCTAAGAAAATGGCAAGAAAAAAATGGGAGCTAAGTTACATACGAGACATGCTTTCTAATGAGAAAAGCATTATTCATAAGTTGTTGACAAATTCTACAAAATTTTTCATACAGACTTAAAACCAGATGAAATGATTTTCTATTAAGAATGAAATTATTACTGTTTAATCTGCTTTGAAGGTGACAATATTTCATATTATTTTTGGTCTTTTTTCTGTAACTTGGTTAGTACTGAACTTTGTCTTTTATGTCTCAAGATATTGCTCACAAAATCTCAGAATCAACGAATCATTTGAATCAGAAGGGACCCTTATAAAAGGTCATCTAGTCCAACTCCTCTACAATGAAAAGGGACATTTACAGCTAGATCAGGTTATTCAGAGCCCTGTCACCTGATCTTGAATGTCTCCAGAGATGGGGCAGGGAGGTGATTGTCCCTCTCTACTCTGCCCTCATGAGGCCCGATCTCGAGTACTGCCTCCAGTTCTGGGGCCCCCAATAAAAGAAAGACAGAGAGCTGGTAGAGAGGGTCCAGAGAAGAGCCACGAAGGTGATCAGAAAACTGGAGCACCTCCCCTACGAAGTCAGGGAGGGAGTTGGGCTTGTTCAGCCTAGAGAAGACATTCTGTGGTTCTATGATCTGCAGCACAGTAGTAGATGGAAATCACAGGTTAATTAGATTAATGTTCAACTGAAGTGCTGCTTTGCATAATTTAAGGAATGGAAACTAAAGTTTAGTAAATTCTTGTTCTAGGTGCCAAAAACTCAATCAGGGCTGCCTTGAGAGGAATACTAGTTTTTCAATCCTTAATCTAGAGCAGAAAATCTAGAATCTGACTCTTAATTCTAGAATACAGCTGATAAACTGTTGGATCAGTCAGTATTTGGTGTGTAGAATATTCCCTGTAAAATGCAAAAGCAGCTTCCTGTTCATGGAGACGAACCACAGTAGCCCAGAATCAAAGGTACAACTGCAGAATGACAACAGGAAGAACTAGAAAACGTGTTTCTCCAGATCTTCAACTTTGCCATTAAGAGTAGATATGAACATTTGTTTTCAGAAACATCATGACAGATCTTTTTCTCTAGGCCAGCAATTGTCCTGGCCAGGGTAATTTGCAAAATCTAGCAGATCCACAAAATGCTCCAGCTGTCCTCGAGCTGTATTTTCCTTAAACAATACCAATATTTAAATAAATAAATATGAATAGAAAACAAAGAGCACACACAAACATAAATCATGCATTCAGGATCTCTCTTCCCTGCTCATATGTTTATTTTTCATTTATTGCCTAAAGAGCATTTCAGTGTGAAAATATTTTAATTATTGACTGAATTCTAGTACATTAAAAATATTTAGCAATACTATAGGCATTACTGGAGGAGTTATTTACAGTGCATAACAGACTAACAAACAATGAAAGGTCAAGCAAACAGTAACACAGTAGTACTATATCAACATCTTTTATTCAACATGAAAAGCTGCAAACTGCTGCCTTTTTTTATGGTGAATACATTTTTTTTAGAGATGAGATGACCAATATTTCTAAGACACATTGGAATAAAAGTATTCTCTCAAGATTTTGCAAAGTATGCAGGAGCAGTGATGCAGACTGATATGTGTGAGTTAATCCAAGTGTCTATAAAAACTCTGACAGTTGGGAATCAAAGTGTACTGCACAAACAAATTAAACAAACTAATTTACTAAATATAGTATTGGAATGCAAGTTAACACATTATAATACAATATAATCAGAATTGAAGCTAATAAATCAAATATAATGAGAGAGAGAATGTCCGATAGGTGGATAGGCCTCACCACAACGCTGAGGTGAGATGCGCAGTCCAGTTGAGCAGCAGGGAGACGGGAGTAGCGCCCATGACGAAAGGCAGGCGAGAAAGAGCAATCAGGTGACCTTGCCAGGAGTTAAACCTCCTCTCCCTGACCGCAAGGTTCCCTGGGGAATGTAGTTCTTCTTCTCTTCTGGGCAGGTACCCAGGACTTGAGCATTAACAGTTAAAGTCCCAGTGCCCCACATGATGTTATGATGTGGAATACTGAAAGTCAAAAATCACAAAACCATGACACTCCTCAGAATACTAATTACTGTGTCCTTCAGGAACATTACCACTAATTTTAAGAGTATAATCGAGGTGTTTCAATATGAGGTTTATCTCCCTTTACTTTAGGGGCAGGATTTCTTTGCCTACATGTAGTATACATGCCTACATTAAGTATTACAGCTGATGGTTGTACTAGAGTGTGCTCAAGCTTCCTGCATGCAAAGCTCCTGTACTATTTACCATGTTAAGGTTATGCAAATCCCAGGGTATTTTATGCTCATTTGCTTTGGAAACTGAATTGGAGTTTTGGTGTCTACACAAGGGTGTTTATATATAAGACATGCATTCACAATGTGGTAAACTGAGTCACTTTATATATTCCTTTGATGAGATCCAACAATTCATCATCTATAATAGGCACCTAGGAAGCTGGTAAGCATATTCCGGTAGAGTATAAATCCAGATGTCTGGCTTTCATTTGGTTGCCTGCGCAGCTAATGCCATTTGAAATATTCCATGATGTCACCAGCCCTCTGGTAAGACCTGGTGTCTCATAGGTCACTTAGTTATCATGTTGGTCATCTCTCTGTAGATGTATTTGATGCCAGTGAATTCTCAGATGACACATGCACATTAGCCCTCAATTTTAACTTGAATCCAATCTTAAATGAATCCAAAGTTAATTTGTCTCAGTCAGTCATTAGTTTTTCTCTTAGACTCTACTCTGGAAGTCAAATTTGAGCAATTCCAATGGACAGTTTTTCAGAAAAGTCTTGGTAACCTTAAAAAAAAGACCAAAAATGTGTTGCCCTCTGAAGAGGTCAATATTTTCTTCTATGATAACTGTGGAAGAGATAATGAGAACATATCTTTTTTAGAAATTTTGATGATAGTTACTCCTTCATCTTCTTATGCAGTATACTGAATTCCACAAACTACTCATCTTTCATCCTGAAAAATACATAGCACATTTGTCAGGATTTTTCCTAATTTCTCAGAACACTGCTATTCTTTTCTTTTCTCATGCATACATACCTTGGACATGATCTCATTCCATGAAGTGGTATGCATATACTACATTTATGCTATCTGGGTATCCTGTGATATCCTGGTTGGTAACTAGGTGCTGTAAGAAAATTGATTCATCATAGGTTTGTTTTCTGCATGCAAAACCACAAGAACTTGCTGATTTACTTAGATTGCCCCAAATGGAAATAAAATCTGTGCTCAGGTAAATTAGATGAACTCACACTTTCATTTTTGTTGTGTTTACCAACAGCATTAAGAGTAGGTATATAAACACTACCTGAATTTGCTTAATGTCTCTTGGCAGGAGGGGGAGCTGTGAGTAGGGAAAAGATATTGGACATAAAACCTGACATGAATATGGAGAAAGCTGAAGGAAAAATATAAACATTTTTTACACGTTAAAAAAGGTTCATTCCACAGAGACATATACCTCCCATTAGAGGAAGCACGTGTTCACTTAAACACCTAGGGAAACAGAATGCTCTTAACACCTTACTTTTCTGCCTTATTATATTGACCATTTCACTTCTCAGTGAATTAACAGAATTCAAATAACTAGAAACTACGTTGATTCACAAATTATTTTCTACAGTTAAGATGGTTACTATTCATTGCTCATCTGCCTTCTACTTTTCTTTAGGCAACTGACCCATTAGGGTTACTAGAATGGCTGAAGCATATTCCTGGTACAAAGTGATATGTTGCAACATCATCCAGCAAAACATCTTCATGCTTTGCTTTAAAACAGAAATTATCCCTTTGATGTAAGCTAAATACATGCTGAAATGCTTTGGTGGATTGGGGAGAATGCTTACCATACAGTGATAATGAATACCTGGGTTCATGAGCAAATACCCTTGTTTGCATGTGAATGCAGCTGTTTTCCATAATATTCTCCAATTATTTCTCTGCATGAGCAGCAGTGCAAAGAGAAATCAAAACCACAAGGCACCTGTTTGAAATCTGAATGAAAGTTTGCCAGAAATATTTTCTAGTATTTACCCAATTCTACCCAGAATGAACAAGTGCATATGAAACTCTGGCATTTATTCTCCATTAGTTTACATAGCAACTAGACAATTTAAAGGAGTAAGAAATCCTTTCTTCCTTTCTTCCTTTCTTCCTTTCTTCCTTTCTTCCTTTCTTCCTTTCTTCCTTTCTTCCTCTCTTTCTTTCTTTCTTTCTTTCTTTCTTTCTTTCTTTCTTTCTTTCT
>NW_024962265.1:4286708-4299622 GCF_019238085.1 Lagopus leucura | reverse complement strand
TTCTTTCTTTCTTTCTTTCTTTCTTTCTTTCTTTCTTTCTTTCTTTCCTCCCGTCCTTCCTTCCTGTTTGTTTTTATAAATTTTATTTTATTATGCATTAAAACTTCTATAGCTCAAGAAATGTCAGAACTACAGACTCTGGAGGTTGGGAGAGTATTCTGGGAAAATGTCATGACACTAACCCACTTCTTAAACTTCCTTTGTGATCTTCTTTCCTAGATATTTTCATAACACAAGATGTGGTACTGCGTAGGTGTTATAAACAGCACCATTCATCATCTTGGTATGAGGAGTAGCTATCTACCTTTGGCCACTTTTGAAGATAGGATGGTTTACTGGGAGGATTTCTGGTCTGACTCAGTATTACTGTCATTATGCTCAGTCATTTATTTTTCTGTAATATTTAGCAAACAAAAAATCTGCATTTCATCCAAACACTTTCATTATTAATTGTCATGGGACTCAGTCCCTGAAATTATCTTGGTGCAAATATGAGTTACAGCAGAATTATATGAAATGTGCCAACACAGACAGATTCAATAAATTGTTTATTGTACCCATTCTTCATCTTCCAACATAGTCAACTTTTCAAGTGCATAACTGTTAAATAGGGAGAAGCTATTTCACACTGTCTCATATCCCTACTTAAAACTGGGACTACAAATTTCTGTACATCCCAGGTTATGTGCCAGCAATTTGGAAACTGTGAGACACATAGCGAGCCTTCATGAACAGCTTGTGTAAAAACCTTCTGGTGTTCCCGGTGTTGCAGAATGCCCTGAGGGCACATCTCATCCCATTGCTGTCATCTTTTGCAGGCAACCTTCATAATATGATGAGAAGAAAGATTTTTTTTAGATTCTATGTCATGAGAGATCTTTAAGAAAAGATTCCACACAAGTACAATGACTAATTTGTCATTTTTTTCCCTGATGATACTCCTACCACAGAAAAACCAGGTGGATAAGAGGATTTAAATCATGGTAAAACTTCTTTATAGAACGGGCACTGAGGGACATGATTTAGTGGGCATGGTGGTGATGGACTGATGGTTGGATAAAATGATTTTAGTAATCTTTTCCAGCCTTAATGATTCTGTGATTCTGTGATACATATGCCTGATTTCCCATATAACATTTTCACCTCTGGTTCACTCCATAAAAAAATTGTCAGGATTGCTTTTCTGCTGACAGTGGAGTTACTCCAAGAGTAGAAGAGGCATCAAAACAAAACATTAACATAAATTAAGTTACAAGTCTATTTCTCAGGTATTATCTGAAATGCACTGGGTTGTGTACAACTCCTGTTATCAGGGGTAAATACCATGGCTATTCTGATTCCTGAAAATCTCTGTAGTTTTGCCATGACAACTGACAGACCCTTCCTTTTGTTTTCCTTCACCTCATACCTATTAATATCTCATTGCCTTAAAAGTGAAACAGACTGTGAGTTTCTCTGTTCAGTATTACATGGAAAGAAATAATTTAACTTCTAAACTGGCTAAATTTGAGCATTGCACCTGGCAAGGCTGTTCCATGATCAGCAGAAGTGATAATCCAAAACACAGATTTTAGGTCCAAATTGTTCTCTAATATCTCAGAAACAAATTTCAGAAAACAGAGAGACTTGCTCGGAATCTAAAGCTTTTTACATAGACTTAGGAGGTTTGGACAGCTTTGGATAGCAGTATTTTGTTGTATACATCTGCAGATCATACATAACAAAAAGCTCAGCCTCCCTGTCACCATCCTTCTTGAAGGGGACATGCTTCCTTGTTTCCACGCCATGCATAGCCTGTAAACTCTGGGACTGCAATTGCCCAGGACTAGTGGTAAAGCTCCTCATTTCCATTGCTTATGAACAGAACTATGTATATATAAAATACACTCACATGTTGCTACCGTCTGAATTATCAGAATAGGACTGCAGTAGGCTCCTCCAGACACCAGGAGCGGAAAGATTAAGGTTTTACTTCATCATCACGAATTTACCAGCAGGAGGAAGAGTTGAGACAGACTCATAGTAAAGGAGGCTTGCTAGTGGAATTTTAGATGCTGACTGAATATTGTGGCCAGTAGGTGCCAGTAGTGCTCCGTACCACTGAGGGGCAGACGCTGCTTGCTGCCATTTAACTTCTGAATATATTAATTATTATATTTTGTGACAGAAATATAAGGTACCAAAAGAAATATATATGTATATAATATATACATATATATATATAAAGTCAAATAGCAACCACTTTTGTAATGGCATATTTCAGTATTTAGTGCATTTACTCTCCATGTTCAGCAGACACACTTCAGTCCTCTGCTTTGCTCAGTGCTATGCATGCTTTTATTAATATAAATATAATAATAATTATTATCAATAATAATACTGTCTGAGGAGAGTAATTTCACAAGTAATGTCACAAGTTGCAAGAACAGCTGTTTCAAAACACACAAACAAACAAAATCAGTGAAAAATAATATTATAAGTACTGTCTCTCCTATTAATAAACATGTTTGTGTTCACATGCATATGTATAGATATTTGCATGTCTGCATATGTATGCACGCTCTGCCTGCTCTACATTTAGCTTATGACTGCTTACAGGTGATTTTATGCATTTCTGAAAATACAAACTTTCTGGGTTTTGTAGATCTACTGAATTCTTCACTAAATTAATTTTCTGTCCCCGTTTATTTTAACATCAGGTGAGAAATGACATTTTTTATCCACAAGATGTCGGTGTTTCCTACAGTTTAATATCACAGCAAGCTTGCTGTTAATTATTTACAGGATCTGAAGTGGAATTCAGTTAATTAAAAACAAGAAACATGCAATGCAAAGGATTCTGTTTTTTAAAGAGCTCACCCAAATTGGAAAAATGGAGCTACTTGCCCTGCTTCAATATAGAAGACTTGAAAGGTTAACACTGTAAAACCAACATTTTATCCTCTTAGTTTCTCTGATATAGAAAATATAGAAAATTGTCATGTAGGAATAGGTTTCTACGAACTGTGAAAAATGAAAGCTGTTTGAGGGATGTTTCTGAGTTTCTTATCCAAGAGCAAATTTAAAGTTACTGTTATTATATAGTTTTAAAGTATATGTTTGTACAAATATTACACATGCTCATAATCCCAACAGCATGTCTTTGAACAGCAGTAACTAAATACTGATAATTTTCTTTGTGCCCACAGGATGTCATATTTCACTTTAGAATACAGCCATTAAAAAATAGAGGGACAATTACAGTCTTTGTTATCAGCTTGGCAACATACATATTTTCACCAAAGGACCCAATGAAAATGGGCATAGGTATCTGCTATTCAGCAGGTAAAATGTCAGAATCCATATGTGCACAGAGACATTTTTATTTTCACTTTTTGGATGGAGTAACAGTTTTTGCCTTAATTGAGATTTTCTTTGCTTCAGTGAGTTTTACATCAGTGGGAGCACCAACTTCAGTGGCATTGATGCTATTATGTCAGTTGGGTTCTCAAGCATCCAAGCCTGTCTGCAGAACTGCGTTGCTTTCATTGCCCAGTTACTTCCCATGAGATTTTTTTTAGACCAAAGTATAGATCAAACACTGCTGTCACCTTCAGCCTTTTAGTCTGGTCTAAGTGACCACAATTATTTATCCTGACTATTTATATCTAAATACAAAACTCTTTCCTTTTGCTATTATACAATTAAAAATGCAATTTTTGAGAACAATTTTGAGAAATGTTGAGAATTTTGCTTGTTTTTGAACTTTATTATTTAATATTATATCTGGATTTGTTAGACTGAGAAGTATGTTGTATATTTATATCTACCCTGAAGAGTGATTTATGATTCACCATTTGCATGCAAGCAGGAATCTCCAGGAACAGTCCTTCAGTTCTTACACTGCCAAGCATGGTGTCTCAAACATAACTACAGGCAATGAAAGCTTTATTTTCCTTAAGGCTATAGAATCAAAAGGACACAGTCAATACTTGAGGCAGTTTAATCCACTGGAGGACGCAAAGCCTATTTTATCTGCAAATAAGGATGGTTTGGAGGATCTGTTTGCTCTTTGAGATGGTTTGAACCTTTTGTTTTGCTTTTATCACAGAGATTACTTGGCAGCCATCCACAGCCATTGGGCAGCTGGCAATTGGCTATGCAGTCAACAGGGTCGCCAATCTAAGATTTTATCATACATTTGATAGCATCTGGTATTTCTTCAAGCCTCCATTTCTAGTGAGAGAACCAGTTTTTGTTAAAACTCGGCATGCCTGAATGTCAGTAGGCAAACAAAAAAAGCCCTTCCTCTGTTTTGAGAAAATGCAGGGCATTGCCATTGTAAATGATGAATGGGGATTTCTTCTCACTATAAAATTTCTTTCAACGTGTTATTTACCAATATGCTTAAGGATCATTCCAAAACAATCTCTCATTTTTACAGTCTGCAGCAATTAATTCTCAACAAGGAGGTTGGAACTAGATGCTCTTTAATGTCCTTTCCAGCCCAAGCCATTCTATGATTCTAAAATGACAGAGGCTTCTACTTATGATCCGTTAAAGCTGCAAGGTGAAGAAAGATCTGAAGCATGGATGTGAATACCTGAGACCTAATACCTTGATACCGCAGAGCAGAACTCTGCAGGAAGCTTTCTGCTTGCTGGTAGTGAGATGGTTGATATAGTTTATAGCACAATACTCACATATATCACCATTCCACAGCAGAGACTGCAGATGACTTTGATTTAAATGACTGGTGCCAAATTCAATAACCTTTCACTGTGCAAAACTGTTGTTAATTTTAACTGTGTTACACCTGGAAAAAAATAATAATAATAACAATAAAAAGAAATAAACTTGTTCATATCTCTTTGTTTCATGTTTTTTATTCACCTACTGGCTCCTCTTCAGAAATCTTGGGAAGCAAATGAATGATATCTCCTGCCACTACACTTTTAATCTCAGTAGAACTGTATCAGTTTTTGCTACCTGTGTATGTCACGTAGAGTACTTAAAGATAGAAAACTACTACCCAGACATTCTTTCTGTGCAGCCATCCTAATTTTACTTGTAATTTCTGCTCCTGCCCCTGGTTTCCACAATGACTTTGTGGCTTAGCTGCCCCATAAGTAAAATGGATCTCATGCCATCATAAGGAAAAAAAGAAAAAAAAGGAAAAAAAAAAAATAGTCACATAAAGTCTTTCGAGAAGCTCTGCATAATGGCATTATAATTTGATACTGCCGTTTCCCTGTTAGCAGTGATCAAAGATTCCTCCTCCCTTAGATCTGGTAAGAAAGCCAGAGCTGTGGTCTTCTACTTCTCATCTGATGTATCTTCAGATGTCCATTTTGTTATACATACATCACATAAAACAAATATTATGCAAGGCATCACTGAATTAAAGAAATAAAGCCTAGAAACTTAAACAGTGGATCCTGTTCCCATTGAAGCCAGTAGCTTTTTCTCATTAACCACACAGAAGACTTACAATAATCCCCCACCTTCCGTTTTACCACTTAAAGAGAAAATGGAAGTAAACTCTGACAAGCACATTCCTTTCCACCTTCTCTCCTCTCAGTAATATTGAACATACCCTAAAGAATGAGTAAACAACTAATTTGAGTTGAGTAAAGTAGAAGCCCCAGAGGTGATCAAAGTCACAGTTGTTTGTGTTTTATTTGTTTTTTTTTCAATCCAACATTTCTTCATGACAACACATTTATGTCGGATTTACTAGCTCATTTGTCTGCTGCAGTTCTACTTTATCAGCCTGGAGTAAAAAGAATTGATATGTCTGGTTAGATAAAGTAAATGGAAACTCAGAACTCATTCCAATTTACTTTTCTCTGATATATTTCACAAACCTGAGAGTACTGCATGTAACACTAGTTGCTCTTTGTATATAAATATTGCACATTAGAAAATCTCTTAGAGTAATGTTTATGTTTATTTTTCCCCTTCCTGCCTTCCCTGTTTGTGTGCTTATTGGTTTTCTGATTGGAAGACAAATGTCATGCATTCTGACTACATTCTTTCTCAGTCCAGTATACTGCCCTAAACAAGAATTCATCTTCATTGGTAGCCTGCTAGCCTGATAAAGCAGAAGGTGATATTTTCCAGGAGTGCTAGATACTAATGCAGCTGAATCTTACAAAGGCAATAAATTATTCTGTGCTGTGCAAGATGAGTTCTCAAAGATATTTGATCATTGCCACCGGTCAAATCTATCTTTGCTGTAAATTGTTTGGCTAGACTAGAAATGCACTGAGGATGGTTCCTGAATCAGGTCTTATTACAGTTTTTGTTGGATGCTCTGGTATGAGTCTTCAGAAGGAAGAACAAAAAGGGACCATGATTTGGAGGAATATAGAAATGGTGGTCATTGATGACCACTGAATATTGTGTTTTTGTTGGGAGATAACAATTTGGATGTTTATCTTGCTGTCACTGGGGGGTATTATATTTTGCCCATATGAATTCTAACTAAGACTTCATACAGTTAAACACATTAGACAATGATACCTCCCTTTCAATATCAGCTGAAAAGTCATAGGAAATCAGTAGACACCTTCTATAAAGTAGGGACTTTAGAGTAGGGACTTTCTATTTATAGATTTCCTGGCAAATGATTTGAGAAGGATAGGAGCAGGCCCATAGCAGGAGAAATAACATTGCAAAAAGGAAGACATGGGTTAGAGTTTATCTTTTTTTCTCTCAGCATTAAAACAGCAGTAACTGCAATTTAGATCTGGTTCTATGACAACACTTATTTGTGTCTATGCAAGGCAAATGTAACACAGCTTGTTTCTGAGGGGAAAATCAGCAGAAACAGGTGACTGTCATGTACTGAGGCAATCAAATAATATTTAAGAAAATAAAGTACCAGTATGTATCTCTTGCTTCTTAAAAATGCATATAAGACTTGGAATTTGAGTTGGAAAAACTTGATTCTTGTTTGGAGAAGACAACATATGATGTGTCTCAAAGGGAGATTGTAAAGGAAACCCAAAGTAGAGCTGGACCATTAGTAGAACTATATGTTGATGGACAGAATAGAGCTGGGGAATATGGAATATTCAAACTGACAAAATTTGTTTGATGTTAGGTTTTTATTTTTGAAAATAAGAGCAAAAAAATGATTTTATATTGGTCTATAATGATATATCTGACTTTAGAAGAAATATTCAACTTTTTTCTATGTGATTCAAATCTATAATTTCTCCCCTTCCTCTATATGCTTTTTTTTTTCTTTCAATTTGAAATGAAAAGCCAGTAAATTTGTATTTTTTATTACCAATATGATACAAGTTCATATTTTTTAGAAGAGACAACTCATTTAGAAAATGTGAAGGCTCGTACAGAGATTCATTCAAACTCTTCCATTTAATTAAGATTTTATTTCAGCCAAAGCAACTCACAAAGTTTAATCTGGACTCACAAATAGTTTTTCTTTCCCTGTACCCCCCCCAAAAAAGGCTTTATTTCTCACCGGACTTGAAAAATAACTCAGATTTAGAAATTGTTATCCTTTGTACTAATTATATATTGTTTTACCAGAAGGAAACCCTTATTCCAGCTTTTAATGCTATCCTTGCTTAAATTGGTATTTTGTCTACTAAGATTATTAAGTAACATGTCTGAAATTGTTGCCATGAATCACTTGTATTTCAGTACGATAGTGGCATCATGTGAATCCAAAACAATGGTCATTAATATTAAGTCCACATAATTATACTAACATGTAATGTTCAGCTTGGGGTAGTGGCTTGTTGGAACAGCCAGGGGCATGCACAGAGCATGAAGAAAAACTGTCTTTCAAAAGTGACATGAACTACATTAGTGCATCAAAAAGCTTGTTTGGGTAAACAGAACTAATAGCACTGGAAGTAATTCTGCTATGACAAACATGAGTGCCTCAAAGCAAACTGTAAGCACTATCTGTATTTGCAATTATCTTGATTCTACTCCCCAGTCACATCTGAGGAATGTTTTTCTATTCTTTGGAACTGTAGTTATATGACCAAGTTAAGATACAGTATGGAGCTGAAAAAAAATATCTAGAGGCTTTCTTAAAGCAAAAGCAATGGACACTGCAAAAGATCTTACTCTCCTTCAAGAAAAGCCCATGCCTCCTTAGTCTTATAGTGGGAGCCTAGACTCAGCGCACTTTTACCTTTAATTCCTTACTGAAATTCATGGATATATATGAAATTATATCAAGAAAAAAAAAATTCATTCTAACATACAATGTTATAGATCATTTGAGAATGATCTTTACCAAAGACAGAGTGGCAAGAGGCTGTCATACTGATCATATATTATACAAACCAAGAAAATCTTTCCTCTTAAATAACTGAGCATGAGCAGACATCCTCTGCTCACAAAACACAATGAGAAGACTGTTACTATTAAGGTTTCCGTATCTGAAACTCAGACACTTCTTCTCCTTGACTCATTTTTACAGTGCAGTTGAGGAATATCCTTCTGATGTTTCCAGTGGGCATTTAACATTCTGTTCAAAGTGGAAGAGACACAACAAAAAGAACTGGCAGAATCCTGTTTCTCAGCCTCCCAGAGGTCTTTTCTCCTGGTGGATAAAGCACTTTCTTCAATGTTTGTTGGTGGAGAGTCATGTGCCTGAGAAAGAGGAAGAATTTTAATCAGAAATTTTCAGGTTGTTGCTCCATCCCATTCTGTATTGAGTGAAGATGAGAACCACGGCTGCTCTGTACTGTGGGGAACCTAATCTGATTGTCATGTTCTCAGAATACATCTTGGTACATGCCCTAGGAAGGCAGAGGGGTAGGGAATGCTTGTGATTCTCCCACAAATATGAGGGTTGTGGTGAATCATGTGTCACTCCAAGATTTAAGATCTTCTGGGCATGCACAGCATCCATGTATAACAGCTACACAACATTCATTTCGCTTTTAAAAACTTAATTACTTCCCAAGTAAGGCAGTAGGTGAGCTCAAGCTGGGCAGCCTGGATTTTAGGTCTGGGATCCTGACCTGGCAGTCAGTCAGGTGTTCAGACCTCTCAGTGCATGACAACTAATGCTCATGGCAAAGTAGGGACTATATTTTAGATGGAATCTCTGAAATATGTATACCAATATGAATGAGTCCAGCTTCACCATACACAAAAATTTTGAGCTAGGTCAAGTCCGTTTGAGACAATAAACATGTAAAGTGAAAACAAATAAGACTAAGAGAAAAAAGAAAAAGTAAGACTACTACTCTGTTGCCAGAATGTCAACCAAATTTTTATTCCCTCACTTTCATCTGCTGAAACTATGAAGTTTACAGATAAATCTGAGAAGCTAAAAAGACCCACAGAAATGACATATTAGCTCATGTCTCCCTTTTGTATCTTTGGCTCTCCCAGGTGAAACAGTTTTTTGAAGTCACAAGAATGACTGACTCCTTTTCAAATCACTGGTAAAACTTTAAATACAAGTGAATGAATGAATAAATAAATAAATAAAATCCTTATTTTTTTTCACTGAAGGCAATTTTTTAACAAAAATGACATGAGTTTTGGAGGTGAGAGTTCAGACAAAAAAAAAATTATTAGAATTTTACAAGAATGTATTTAGAGATTTTGGTTTGTACCAGAGGAAGTTTAGGTTAGACATGAGGAAAAGCTTTTTCTCTGAGAGTGGTCAGGCATTGGAATGGCCTGCCAAGGGAGGTGGTGGAGTCACCATCCCTGTCAGTGTTCAAGAGGGTCCTGGACGAGGAGCTACAAGATATGGTTTAGTTTGTGGTAGCAATGGTAATGGTAATTGAGTTGGACTAGATGATCTTACAGGTCCTTTCCAACCTTGTGATGCTATGATTCTACGAGTTATGTGAAACATTTTCTTATGGGAAAGGAGAGCAATAACATAGTTTTACAAACATTTACACTTAGAAGATGAGAATATATATATACATAATGTGTGCAAGTCATTTTCAGTTGTGCTAGAGAGCCCAACTGACGCAACTTGAATTGTTATATCGATCTTCCTGTAAGGTCTACATGCCCACCTTAAATATGTCAGATTTCCTTAGAGTGCATGATATTAACCCAGTTTTATTTTAATCTGGTACTGCTGAGCATCTGCACATATCTGCATAATAATAAAGGCTTCATGCACATACACTTGTATACTGGAAAAGTATCCATACCATTCATGTTTTCAATTTATGTCACCTTTTCCCTGTGTCAATATCAATTAGACTGTACTACACAGACAAATTGCTCACAAGATTTTTTGTATCCTTTTCAATATCTTTTTAAAATGACGAAGCACCAGAAATGTACTTCAATTTCAATGGGAGGCAGAGAAAAAAATTTTAAAGTCAAACAAAAGGAAATTAGAACTTTGAAACAGATGACAGACTTCTGAGTGAACAGAAGGATCAGAAGGCAACTAGGCAGATAGGTTTGGGAGTTGGTTTAAGATCATAGTATAATATCTTGGTCTGATTCTGTTTTGATTCAGAGCTATGCTGTCTCATACTAACACTTGTACAAAAGGAATAGGAATACAAAATACTCCAATCTTCAATGTACATGTTTCATAACAGATGAGCTTCAAATTTATTCATTCCTTTCACTTTACCTGAGTTGATCATCTGCTTGATCTGATTCTGTCTCCTCAGCAATGAGCAATGAAAGCACAATAAATGTTTGCCAATAGTAATACTTCTCTTTTTCTCCTGGTGAGTGTGAATAAACCAATACATCACGTTGGAAAATACAGATCAACATTCCACTGTGAAACAGACAGGAATATTTCAATGTAGAAACTGCATGAGTTGCTTGGAGAGCAACTGAGAAAGTTATGGACCTGAAGAGTAGGCTCAGGATTGGTAAGAGTTTTGTCACTAGTCTGCAATAATAAATAGTGTATTACCAAGTGGCAATCATAACTCTCAGTGCTTTCCAATAAGTGGAATCACTTCAAGAAACCTTGGAGAGCTTCTAAGTTTTCTTTTTTTTGGAGAGTAAATTGGACGAGAAAGCTAGAATGAGCTTGAGAATGATTCGTTTAATCTCTTGAGCTGAAAAAATCCATGGCACACCTTTTCATGGTGAGAGCAGCTGTGATGTGAACAGGTGTTTGCCAAGGTCTATGTGGCATTTTAATATCTACTTGAAATACCTCAGTTGTTTTTCCATAAAGAGAGCCAAGCTTTGAATATGAGAAAGGAGACATATTCTAAAGAGGCAAGATATCACTTCGCTTTTAAGGATTCCAGTCTTTTTAAAGTGGCTGGACTGAATGAAGTGAATAATGGAAGCTACCTGCAATACTCTTAGTTTTAGTACTCATCCTCTCTAACATATAGATGGTTTTGGTATTATCAATGAATTTAAATAGTTCTACACATTGTAACTGTTGAATTTTTCATTTTTCATCTTACCTAATTGAGGTCCACAGTAAGGGACCTCATTCAAAACCTCTTATACAATCTACCAGTTTCAATGTAATACTGAAAACTTGACATTTCTCCCTATCACACTTGTCTGGGACTGTTTTAAGCTTAAAAATATTTTGAAAGACGAAGAAGATGGGGAGTGGAAAGAGAGATAACTGGGGACTGGAATCAATGATCTCTAGAGGTCCCTTCCAACATATCAGAAATTAGTTTCTTTCTTCTATAGGTCTCTACACAGAGCCTATTCCATCACGTTAATTTTTTTACTATTCAAGAAGGTTTTAGGGTTCTCCTGATGCCAGTGAATTTGGTACTGCTTTGTTTTACCAGCATCTAGGAGGGCTGCTCTTCACCTCCTTGAGGATATCTCCTTTCTCCCTCTTGTTACTAAACTGTCATCAGAGAATTTTCTTTCTCATAGATAAGCTGAAGTAATAGAGCTTCTCTCTAGTCTTTGTACCACAAAGCCATGCCTTCCTTCCCCGACCAGCATGTTCTTGTGCATCCTTGCTTCACTGCTTTTTGCTAATGTGTTGCATTAGCAGCAGTGTTGAAGTCTAAGAAAAACAGGTACTTTTCTACTTGCTTATGTGACTTTGACAAAACTGTAATCCTGTCTTGCTGACACTGAGATGAGCTGGTCAGCAATTTAGGGGCCACCCAACCTCACTCTTGACAGATATTCTATGACATCTGCCACACACTATATATCTGCAATCACCCTGATGTTTCAGGAACAGTTTAAGGTCTGCTGAAAGGTCATAAGTTGGAAAATTACTCTCAGCAGTCATTGTTTCAAAAAATGAAATCAGATGAAGAGATTTGACATAATCAGATCAAACTGTACTAAAGTAAGACAATCTATTCATCTTCGTTTGGGTTCTTCCTCCTGGTAAGAAACAACGCATCTAGGCAAATACCACACATAGGCAAATGAGGTACTTTTATTTCATCTGGAACTCATGAGAACGTAAAAATTGGCATTTTAGCAATTTACTCTCATCTTGTGAAAGAGAAGGGAGAATCTTTGACCTGAAAACTGTTCACCAGCTTCAGTTAACAAGAAAGAAAAGAAAAGAAAACAAAACAAAACAAAAAACACAACAACCTTCTTTCTTAGAACACATATCTTTTTGAGATGCCACAGATATGACAGAGGAATCAGTCAGAAAGATCTCTGTATGTCTGATTCAAACCATTAGAGAGGCAGTGGTAAACATACCAGACAGAGCATCAGCGTAAGTACAATATTTCCAACTTTTGCCCTTAATTTTGCAACTTACCTTCTCCACCTCATCACCAAGAGTGAGATTGGAACCAGTTCCACAAGTCTGCATGCCCTCTCTCCCACATGTACAAGAGGGAATTAAATGCATTGTTCATAGTGGTCAGATTACTTTCTTCTTCTTCTTCTTCTTCTTTTTCTTCTTCTTCTTCTTCTTCTTCTTCTTCTTCTTTTTCTTTTCTTTTCTTTTCTTTTCTTTTCTTTTCTTTTCTTTTCTT
>NW_024962265.1:4216946-4286698 GCF_019238085.1 Lagopus leucura | reverse complement strand
TTCTTTTCTTTTCTTTTCTTTTCTTTTCTTTTCTTTTCTTTTCTTTTTTTTTGTCCTGAGAAAAAAGGAAGAAAGACAGATAAATTTTGATCTAAAATCTGATTTGAAAATGTCATGCCTGAGCATATTCTTGATGCCAATTTGAATTATGTACATATCACTATATTTATTTGATATGTGAGGAAATATTTGGCGCCTTAACTTCAAGAGAGATAGTATGAAATTATTGTTTTCCTATATATATTGCTATTATTATTCATTTAATATGTGAGTTAAAGTACAGAGAGCATGTTATTGGTCAACCTGAATATAATAGATACTAAAGCCGTTGAAAATGTTAATATTCTTTAAATCTGAGCTCCATTTTAAACAAAAAGTTATTTTCATTTACTTGAATTATTTTATTTTGTTTTGAAGAAAAAAAAAAAAAAAGCTTCAGGTTTATTTATACATTTCTTTCTCACATGATTCCTGGTTTGCATTTTGGAGGCTGGAAGTGATTGTGACTCTTTGTGTAAAGACATACTTCAACTCCAAATCCTAATTTTCATATGCTCATGAAACCAGTTACTGAGTCTTACAGTTTTCTTGTAGTATATGTCTCTTGTAGGTTTTACATATCTTTTTTCCTGTTTAGTTTTAAAGCTGAGGATTGTTTATGTGTAGAATCCCAGCTCTAAACTAATTTTATTTCCTTATATCTGAAAGATTTTAATATGGCCCTTAATCTTAACTGCCTTGAGTGATCCTGATAATTATCATGCAGTGGCAAAAGGATGTTCTTGGTAATCCATGTTTTTTTTTTTCCAGCTCTCGATCTTTGACTTTTCTGAAAAATCTGCCAGATTTCCCAGTAACTGGGAAGCACAATAGAGATGCAGAATAATCTTGCCACTATAGATTCAGCTTGAAAGGTATACATAATTTCTAAGCTCTAAAAACTGTGAGTAGATTTTTTTCCTAGCTTGTATACATTATTTTATGCTTTACTGCTGTTGTGGCAAATTTAAATTTATTTTTATTTCCAGTGTTTTATTATGTTTGCACTCAACTGAGTTAGAGACCAGAATGGGTGATTGCTATACAGTAGTTTACTTTTAAAAGAAATAGGGCTTCTCAAGCAGCTAATACAGGAAGATGTATCACCAGCTTGAATAATTGTGACAACCATAGACGGTATCAGTGCCTGTTTGTTTGCACAATACCCTACTGCATTAAGAAAGCCATCCCAGCTGTCTTGGGCTCTGGAGTCACCCATTTCATCACTTGACACTGCAGCAGATGTTATGGATTGATAACAGACTTCACTTCATTCACTCCACATCTAAGATTACCTCTGGAAAAAAAAAAAAAAAATCAAATACATTATTACACTCCCAGCCATTTGTAAAGAAAAAAAAAAAAAAAAAAAAAAGGAAAAAAAGGAAGAAAAAAGATCAGCAATTTATTCTCTCTTTTGCAGTATTAAATGACTCCTTTTGGGTTTGAAATATATTTCATTTTTAAAGATAGTTTTATTTTTAGTTAGCACCTTCATGATTGAGGATATGTGTCTTATTACTTTCAGAAAGAAAAAGATGGAGATAGATTTAATGATTTAAATACTTTAAGACTTGGGCAGGTTTTAGGATTATGAGTTACATCCTCATTATATCAGATGCCTTATGTTTTCAGTGATAGCATGTAAATGCAGCATGTCTATTGTGTTGACAGAAAATACAAGCCAAGCACTGCAGATTTTGGTCTAGCAGATGAATGCTGATATTTGGATGCATGCATTCAGTTCTCCTTGTGATGCATTGTATTTTATTGGAGATAGAGTAGGTAAATGTACAATTAAATCATGTGTTATGTGTTACCAAAAAATGTGTATTTCAGGTGGGGCAGAGGTTACCTCTTAAAATTGTAGCCAATGTATAAAATGCATGGATGGAATGAAATGTACGATAAAGTTTATCACAGCCATGAGATTCTCTACCATTTGTGGGACTGTGCCAGGTGTGCAGCAAATACTGTGTTCTGTGAAAGTTGAAGGGATTCAAATGAAAGCACTGATGTCCTGTTTCACTTTGCTGACTTTGAGCAGTTACATGAATCACCTAAAGTGGGAGTGCAGTCATCTTGCATTGCCTGTATGGCTGCTGGAGAGCGGTCCTGGATGGGCTGAGTCACACCTGGAAAAGTCAGTGTCTCTCAGCAGCTGTTGGAGCTCAGTAAAGTGACTTGAAATTTGTTGGAAAGATGCAAGGCTAAGAAGGAGAGTCAGGTTGTGCGTCAGGAACCATTTCTTCTCAGAAAGAGTGGTGAGGAATTGGCACAGGCTGCCCAGTCAGACAGTGAAGTGGCCGTCCCTGAAGGTGTTCGAGAAAAGGGAACATGTGGTACTGAGGGACATGGTTAATGACCATGGTGGGAGTGGTTTGACTGGTCTCAGTTGACTAGTGGTTGACTGGTTTCAGTGGCCTTTTCCAATCTATAATGATTCTGTGACTCTATTCTATGATTTCAGTGAATGCTTAGAGACATATTTCCAAAGTTTAAATTGATATTATGTGTTATCTGGATGCTGATTTCCCCTAGACATTTTGGAAATAGCATAAAACACCAAAATATCCCTTGAGAGCTCTTACTCTTTTAAATTGCTCGGAAGTATCTAACACGGTTATACAGTATTGGCTTCTATTAGGACAGCAGGTAAAGTTCCTCCTCATACTGTGCCCAGTGCTGCCTTGATGGCTGATCTTTGTACAGCAGTTCCTAGTTCCTCATCATTTACAGCATGGCAAATTGAATCTGATGTTTTGAAGGACACAAAAAGACCTGAACTCAGTGTCTGCCTGTGGCAATACAAAAATCATATCCTTCACATTAAATCAATTTTGCTGTAAATTTTCAAATCATACAATGAAACTGACACCAACCTGACAAAGTTGTTATGAGACTGATTTTAGTATAAGCAGTTTCTGACACCCTATGGTTTAATTCCGAATAAAATCCACCATAGCTATTACTTCTGTGCCGTAGAAAAGGGTAACAAAAGCAAACCAGATAAATGGAATATTTTGTTTCAATTAATGTGTGTAAAGTTCAGCAAAGCAGTAAGGCATCTGAAACAGAGATAACATGAGAGATGCTTTTAATGCCATTTATGCTGACAGCTCCAGAGAGAAAAAAGATGTTACTATCTATCCTGTGTTTCAATTCTGAAAGAAGTGTACTACACAGCTTGTAGTTTACAGAGTTTAAAAATATTTAGATTTTACTTTTTTTCCTTAACAGGAAATAGTACATTGCTCAAGCTAGTGAGGAGCCTGTTCTATTTCTTCATCTAAATACAAACAGGCAAAATATTTTTTCAGGTATAAATAAGGCTTAATTTACCATATCTTTATTCTTCTCCTGCTTCTTATTTTCTTCAAAATCCTCAGAGCATGACTCTGCGGGGATGGAAATTTAAGCAGAACCATTTTTGTTTAGCTGATTTTTTTCACACACTTACATTACTGCAAGAGCCAAAACAACACATTATCACCCTGAAACCTTCTAACTTCTCCCTGTGAGTAATAAACTAGTTGTTGCAAGATATGACAGACTTCGGTGTTGGGGACCTCAAGAAAAGGGAGAATTCTGGATACAGGCTCTGAACATCTGCAGTTCTGTTACACACAACTGCAGAAATACATGTTCTTGTCTGATAAAGGACTTGGCAGAGAAAAGCAAGTAGAATTCTCTCCCATTTCGTATATAATGGAACATTAATATAAAGTCTCAATGAAGCTTTTCAACTGAGGAAAATACAGACAATTTTCATTATATTAAGTCAAAGCGTTCAATTCATTTTGTCTGCAGTAGAAAGACACGCAACAGTAACTTACTGTAGGCAACATTTCATAAGTTAATATCTAGATCATTATTCTTGTGTATGTTTCCTGGAAAGAATGTTAGGTGTTTCTTTTTTTTTTCCTCTCGTGGAATACATATTCAATTAGCTTATGAACTTTCCATTGTTATTGCTTGTATTCTGCCTATTGGACTTTTCTGACAAGTATCTACAAGTCAAACTACTGAATTGAACTCAGAGGACATATTCCCATTTACTCCTGAATCAGCTTTTTCAGCTACCACCCTAACAGTTATTAGGTAGGAGCACTTACTATGTATAGTTAACATTTTTACCCTCTATTTTACCCTCATTTTACCTTTTAAATTTGCCCATCTGTGTGTTGGTACACTTGATCACTTCAAATTGCTCACCTGCCAGCCTTTTCAATGTTCATAGTGCTGTGCAGTATTCATTTGCTGATGAATCAAGCCCACAGGCCTTCAACAATAAAGTCTGCCAGCATCATCACCCCTTGACTCCATTTTTTGATCACTTATACCTCATTTCCAGCTCACATGTGTAAGTAGAAGAAGCATAAGATCTCCATGAACACGGGGAATGTGCGAAATGAGAAGACTCATATTTTTTTGAGAACATCTTTCCATCCCTGCTTACAGAAGGGAAAAAGTTCAAGAAAAGCACACTTTCGGTAGCTTTGCTGTATACTTCATTTCAAACAAGTCTTTGCATCTTCACCATTCTTCTTACCATTGGTGATACCTGACAAAATTTATCCATTCTCATAAATTTCCACAGATTAAAATGCATTTCTTCCATTCTTTCAAAAAAACTAGATTTTGCACATATTTTGGACTCAAGATCTCCAAGAAAGCTGTTACTGTTATGGTCGAAGTGAATCCTTTACTTTTGTTATTTATCTTCTAAAAAATAACTCCACTCTCTCTGCTAAGGAAACAATCTGGAAATCATGCACATCAAGAAAACCTGAAAGGATATGTATCAATCTAAGAAAATTTAAAACACTGAGCTATTAAACTGTTATAGTTCAGTAGAGACAGCTCTTGTTGATGGGATTATTTATTCCATATTACATCACAGGCACCAAAAGAAGACCAGTACTTCTTCCATATGTACTGGTTTTGTACTTGAATAAATCCATTGCCCGTGATGGAGCAGTTCCTGAAACATATCAGTGTCACCAAGGGGAGAATCAGGTGCCTGTAATAATGTTTGTAATACGAAACAATTAATTCTTCATTGAAGAAGTCAGAGAAAGGTCAAAAGGACTCCCTGCTGACAAAGAAAATATGTGTGCCCCTATTTGGAAAGCCTTTTTAAGATTGTTAGAAGATAGTTAATATATTTTTTGCTCTAAGTTTTCAACACCTATTGTGAAAAGGTCTTTTAGTTTTACATTGGATCCCACCAGACTGAAAATAAAGCAACTGTTATTAATTAGTAACATGTATTTCTTAAACATGCTGAATTTGTGAATCCTCTTAAAACAGACTTGATTCTTTGGTTTCTTATGGCAGTGGTATAAATAATGAGCATTTTCTCAATGAAAATTATATCTCAAGAAAAAATATATAGTCCTTATGCCTTTTAGTTCTACTATTTTTTTCTTCTGCCAAGATATTCTCTAAATACCTATCACACTTCTCATGTGTAAATCCCCTGTGATGCTGGAAAACACTGTTCTTGCTGTTTCACAGACATTTGGAAACTATTTGCTACTGGAAGGTCTTTGGAAACCTTTTTCAGGTAGCATAAGAAATCTGTAGAAAGCGGAGAAGATAAACAAAGGTGTTCTGAGGCCCATGCTAGCACCCTACCTATGAGAATATTTAACAAGTTGACTGTAGGTTTCCTTTATTTTTAAAGGGTCCATATTACTTGGCAATAAATGTATGCCATTTGTATTATATTTCAACAGTCATTTCTCTGGATAAAAATTCTTAAATAAGTCACATTTTATGATTATCATCCATTCTTTTATCCATTTTAAAGGAACTACTGTCAGAAAATGGATGGTTTTTTTCTTCTAGTTCTGCTCCCAAGTTCCACAGAACAGCTGATGCAACTCAATGGACAATGAGAACAGAAATTAATGATAAAAAGGTATGATATTAAATTATACCTGAATAAAACAATTGAAGCATGACTTCTAAGAAAAGACATAAAAACTCTATACAGTTTTTACCATTGTATATATTCTAGGCTTACTACTCTGACAGAGAACTGAGAAATCTATGGTATTTCTCTTCCAGCATTTGGTATAGTGGAAAAAAAAAAAAAAAAAGTCTCATTTTAAAATCAGTAGAATACGAGTCTCCCAGCACAGATTATCCAGAAATGTCAGCCCAGTATTTCAGAGAAATAGACATTGTAAAGGTTGGTACCAAGTGACTTAGATGAAAGGGAAATATATTTGGAGGTTATGTCATCCCTCTCCACAATCTCTCTGACGTAAATTCCACTAACAGAAAATGGTTTAACATTAGTGATATAGTCCAGAGGTATGTAGCCAGAAGTATATGAGAATATGGGAATGCCAAGTGATGTGAAAAATAAGGAACTGAGTAAGGAAAACAACAAGGAGAATAAAAATCCTTTGGTTATAATGTTCAACATAAAAAAGAGAAGAGACATTTGAAATGTGATGTGTCACTGGTATCAGCATTTTAATAAAATATGATTCGTTCCACAGGGGTGGATGAAATCCCTTCCCTTTTAGAATTAGTAGTTTAAAATGAGGTACCTAAATTGATGTTCATCCCATTGAATTCAGTATAAAAGTAGCTGCTCAGGCAGAGCTAGCATTTTAAGCTTCATCTTTAATCAAGAGTAAGATAGGCACTCCATAAGCTAGTTAGAGCTAGCAATCTTATAGGATGTGTTACCTTCTGAAGGGGAATGTGAGATAAACTTAGAGGTCAAAAGCAACCAGGCATTCTCTGTTCTCATTCCATAAGAAAGCATAGGATAGATCTCTGGTCCTCATGGATATATATATGTATTCTATAAAAAAAACCACAGGGAAACTATTACCATCAGAAACAACAGCCAGTTTCCCCTGGGCTTGAGTCATAGAATCATAGAATCATAGAATCACTAAGGTTGGAAAAGACCTAAAAGATCACCCAGTCCAACCGTTCACCTATTCCCAATAGCTCCTACTAAACCATGTCCCTCAACACAACATCCAGCCTTTCCTTGAACACCCCCAGGGTCGGTGATTCCACCACCTCCCTGGGCAGTCCATTCCAGTGCCTGACCACCCTTTCTGAAAAGTAATACTTCCTCATGTCCAGCCTGAATCTCCTCTGCCGTAGCTTGAAACCATTCCCCCTGGTCCTATCACTAATGACACGAGAGAAGAGGCCGACCCCCAGCTCACTACAACCTCCCTTCAGGAAGTTATAGAGAGCAATAAGGTCTCCCCTGAGCCTCCTCTTCTCCAGGCTGAACATTCCCAGCTCCTTCAGCCTCTCCTCATATGGCCTGTGTTCCAGACCCCTCACCAGCTTTGTTGCCCTCCTTTGAACACGTTCCAGGGCCTCAATATCTTTCTTGCAGTGAGGGGCCCAAAACTGGACACAGTACTCGAGGTGCGGCCTCACGAGTGCTGAATATAGGGGAACAATCACCTCTCTGCTCCTGCTTGCAACACTGTTTCTGATGCAAGCCAGGATGCCATTGGCCTTCTTGGCCACCTGGGCACACTGTGGGCTCATGTTCAGCCGAGCATCAATCAATACCCCCAGGTCCATTTCCTCTACGCAGTCCTCCAGCCACACCGCCCCAAGCCTGTAGCGTCACCTGGGGTTGTTGTGGCCGAAGTGCAGGACCCGGCATTTGGCCTTGTTGAAACTCATCCCATTGGCTCCAGCCCAGCTCTCCAGCCTGTCCAGATCCCTCTGTAGGGCCTCGCTACCCCCAGGCAGATCCACACTTCCAGCCAATTTGGTGTCATCTGCGAATTTACTGAGGGTGCACTCGATGCCCTCATCGAGGTCATCAATAAAGATATTGAAGAGGACAGGCCCCAGCACCGACCCCTGCGGAACACCACTCACGACCGGTCGCCAGCTGGATTTAACTCCATTCACCACCACTCTCTGTGCCCGGCCCTCCAGCCAGCTCCTTACCCAGCCAAGAGTGTACCCATCCAAGCCTCTGGCTGCCAGCTTCTGCAGGAGAATGCTGTGGGAGACAGTGTCAAAGGCTTTGCTGAAGTCTAGGTAGACCACATCAACAGCCTTTCCTTCATCCACCAGATGGGTCACTAGATCATAGAAGGAGATCAGGTTGGTCAAACAGGACCTGCCCTTCATGAACCCATGCTGGCTAGGCCTGATCCCCCGGTCACCCTGCACATGCCGCATGATCTCCCTCAAGACGATCTGCTCCATAACCTTCCCTGGCACCGAGGTCAGGCTGACAGGCCTGTAGTTCCCCGGATCCTCCTTACGACCTTTCTTATAAATGGGAGTCACATTGGCAAGCCTCCAGTCTTCTGGGACCTCACCAGTCAACAAGGAGCGCTGACAGATGATGGAAAGCGGCTCGGCTATCACCTCCGCCAGTTCCCTCAGCACTCTCGGGTGGATCTCATCTGGCCCCATCGACTTGTGACAGTCCAGCTGGAGCAGTAGGTCTCTGACTGTTTCTTTCAGAATCACAGGGGGGTTAGTGTGCTCCCCGGCCGAGATTACCAGGTCAGAGAGAGGGGTATCCTGAGGATAACTGGTCTGACTTTTAAAGACAGACGTAAAGAAGGCATTCAGAACCTCCGCCTTTTCCTTATCCTCAGTGGTCACATTCCCAGCCTCATCCAGCAAAGAGTGGATATTCTCCTTTGTCCTCCTCTTACTGTTAATGTATTTATAAAAGAGTTTCTTATTCCTTTTCACACCAGCAGCTAGGTTAAATTCAAGCTGGGCTTTTGCCTTTCTGATTTCACCTCTACACATCCTAACAACTTTCCTGTATTCATTTTGAGTGGCCTGTCCCTCTTTCCACAGGCGGTAGATTCTCTTTTTCTCCCGGAGCCTCAGGAATAGCTCCCTATTCATCCACGCCGGTCTTCTTCCCCGCCGGCTCATTTTGCAGCTCAGGGGGACTGCCTGCTCCTGCGCCCTTAAGACTTCCTTCTTGAAGAGCAACCAGCTCTCTTGGACCCCTTTGCTTGCTAAGACTGAATGCCAGGGGACTCCCCCTATTAGTCCCCTGAACAATTCAAAGTCTGCCCTCCTGAAGTCCAAGGTAGCAGTATTACTATTCCCCCTCCAGGCTCCACTGTGAATCACGAAGTCTATCATTTCATGATCACTCTGTCCAAGACAGCCTCCAACCTCCACATCTCCCACCAAACCTTCCCTGTTTGTGAACAGCAGGTCTAGTGGGGCAGTTCCTCTCGTGGGCTCTCTGACCAGCTGTATCAGGAAGTTGTCCTCTACGCATTCCAGAAACCTCCTAGACTGCTTCCTCTGTGCTGTGCTGTACTCCCAGCATATGTCAGGGAAGTTAAAGTCCCCCATGAGGACAAGGGCAGGCAACTGTGCAGCTTGTGCCAGCTGCTTATAGAATACCTCGTCTGTTTCTTCATCTTGATTTGGGGGTCTATAACAGACGCCCACCAGGGTGCCTTTCTTGTCAGCCCTTCCTCTGATCTTTACCCATAGGGATTCAACGTTATCGTCCCCAGTCATAATCTCAGTAGCGTAAAAGCATTCCCTAACATAGAGAGCTACACCTCCACCCCGCCTTCCTTGCCTATCTTTCCTGAAGAGTTTATAGCCATCCATTGCCGCACTCCAATCGTGGGAGCAATCCCACCACGTTTCCGTTATGGCAACTAGGTCATAGTTTGCCTGCTGCACAATGGCTTCCAACTCTTCTTGTTTGTTGCCCATGCTGCGTGCATTAGTGTAGACGCATCTCAGCTGAGCCCCTCGCCTCTCACCTAATCCCACTACCACTTCCCCAGGCTGCTCTCTAGCAGGCCTGGCTTTATCCCCCTCCCCCTTCCTATCTAGTTTAAAGCCCTCTCTACAAGTCCCGCCAGCTCCTGGGCAAGTATCCGTCTCCCTTTTGGAGACAAGCAATTCCCATCTGCAGACCTCAGGCCAGATGCCGAGTAGACCACCCCATGATCAAAGAATCCAAAATTTTTACGCTTGCACCAGCCTCTCATCCATGCATTTATAAGATGGCTTTTCCTGGTCATCTCATCCCATTTCTTTTTCCACTAACAGAAAATGGTTTAACATTAGTGATATAGTCCAGAGGTATGTAGCCAGAAGTATATGAGAATATGGGAAAAGCAGGAAGTCTATGCAAAGGTATTGTTTGAAGTAGTCAGAGAAACTAGAGTACTATGATGAAGGACAGAAGAACCCAAGCACCAAAATATATAAGTCACGTGGGACCATGCTTAGGTTGTGTAAGCTGAAGAGTCAAGAGAGGGGGGAATTTGAAGGTCTCTAAAGACTGATCTCATGAAGATGCTTTTCAGAGCTGAGCAGTACTAGCCATTAAGACACTACAGACATGGTCACAAGCAGCATTCCAGCTGCCAGAACATAATTTGGTTTCTTAATCTCGGTTACTGTACTGTCCTAGAATGGGCAAATCAAACACTTTTCACTTTGAAAACTGAAGTGTGCACTTTGGAAAAGAATAACACGTTCCATGAAATTTGACTCATTTGCCAGTTTCTCAGATGTTTTCACTCCCCTTTGCATGATTAAACCAAGGAGAGAGCAGTGACTGTTCACTGACTTGGAACGATCCTTATCTCCTGTGAGGCAATACAATTTCTGCTGTGTGATCAGGGCTTTCTGGGAAACTTACCTCAAGTCCAAATATAAACAGTACACTGGGAGCTTGGAAGAAAAAAATTAAAGGAGAAGATGAAAACATGTTTACTTCAATAACGAGAATAGGAACAGCGAAGAATGGTTACGCACTTCATATACTCAAATCTATCCTCACTATGTAGACCAGAAAAGCCCCAGTTTCCTGTGCTCTGGTATTTTTTCTATTTCCATTTGTCCTCCACGGTGACTATGTCTTTCCGTTCAATTCTACATGTTCCTTAATGTACCAGAAGTTTTTATTCCACTACTTGATTGTAATTGAAATGTTATACACAAAATTAACGCACGCCTTGTGGTGCAAAATGGCTACAGTTTTTCTTAACCCTGAGAGCTCTTTAGGAGCTCAGCTAATTATTGTGGTGGAGGCTCCACTGGAAGACCCTTGAGCAGAAATAAGGGAGAGATGGAAAATATCTTAGAATAATTGTTCTCTTCAAGCCCCAGGGTTCACAGTAGCAGATCAAGGCACTATAATGAGGAGTTCAAGTCAGCACTCATTGACTCTTTACATTTCACTAAAGAGGGTAACATAGTATATTTGCAAACTAATACAGGTATTACCAAATTTTGATGTTTCCAGGGATATTGTCCTGATAGAAGTGAACATAAAATATTGTCTTTTCATCAGAATAAACCAAACACAACTACTTAATCTGGGGAGGAATTTAATCTCCTTATTTATACATAACCTAATATTTCTAATAAAGTATAAAGATATTTATAATTATCTGAATGAAAACACTGTTAATATTCACTTCAAAGAAACAGCTAATTTTGTTTTCCTTCAATTGGTTCCTCTCCACAGAGTGAATTTTGTTCTACTATTTAGCCTGCAACTCTGTCGAGTGAAGTCCGTGCATGAGACAGTTACCCTCCTTCAGAAATTATTTTTGTACAATAACAAATCCCAGCGCATGAAAAACAATAAATGAAAAACCATTTAGCGTGGGCCAGCAACTCTTAAAAAAAAAAAAAAAAAAAAAAAGAGAGAGAGAGAGAGAGAGAGAGAGAGAGAGAGATAATCACAGTTAATAGTGATCACATCAGTAAATTCCTTGGCTCTGTGGGCTGAAGTTCTAATGAAAAGTGATTGCTCCCATATAATTTGCTTTACAGCCTGCAGCATTGAAATCCCAAACAGTAAATAAGGGCAACTCTTAGAAAACACAATGTAGGTGTGAGAAGGACAGTGGCTATCTGATTGTCATGACTGTGATTCTAAATCGTGGGAAAATGTAGGTAGGCTGTGTGAGATAACAGGTGAAGAAAAACAAAATACTTGAATTGAGGTACAAGATTCCTTCTATCCATGCACTTAAACTCTCAGCTACCATGAGAAAGAAAAATCAACGACTACATAGAAGTTTGCTGCAAGAACTTCACTGCAAACATCACATCTGAAATTTATCAGAAGCCTAGCAGGATATTTATTCCTATAATTACTAATCAGAGGGAAGATTTTCTTATCTAACTTACTGCAGAGAAAGTATTGTTTTTTAATTTTCTACTAAGGGATAGAGAAAACATTTTAGTGCCCATTATTTCCTAAGTCTCCAGGTGCATGAGCACATATGCTTTTCCATTGTAACTGTGTACTACTTATCTAGTTACATGCCTAGTTCCTCATGTACTGCAATGAAAGCTCTGTTTTCAGTGGCTCCTATGTCCTGAGGGGAAATCCAATTGTAAATGTGACTATGCTTCTTCAGTATTCTTACCAGAAACCACAATTACTTCAGAGTCTCTGATCTTGTGTCCACCTTTGTGTCAGTATGGACAGTCTTCTTATCATGCACTGAATCATTTCTGAGATTTAGGATCTACTTTGAGTTTTGTTTTACTATAATGTTTATAAAATCTTACAGGTAGGCCACCATTATAATTAGAAACAAGATTGATTGTTTTCATTTGCCATGCAAAATCCAAAAATGTAGACAAGGAGAAAAGCAAATTTAATTAGATAATGTATTTGTAATAAATCATTTATTTCATTTTTATAAATCAGCAATGTTTCTGGTAATGTCCATCTCAGCTAGATCAAATAGCTTTTCAGATACCTCTTACAGAATCCTATTAAATGTACACACATTCCTATTCACATTATCATCTTAAAATTCCACCAGATTTTTTTTTTGCAAGGTTAGATGAGCAGCATTTTCATAAAGTAATGCTCATCTGGTTCAAGATGATCAGAGAATATACAACAACTGACAGGGTTCTACTCACTGTACATTTATTTAAGTTATTTTATGGGGTATGATAGAATAGACACAGTAGGCACAATAGACTTCAAGAGTTTTTCTTTCTGAAAGTAATACAGTGCATCTGGATTGGTAAATGCTAAATAATCAGTCTAAAGAATCTGTCATACTGAAAAGTCTCGTTAGAGTGCTCAATTAATGGATAAAGGTATCATCTGTGCCTTCTATCTGACACATTTACACATGACATAAGATACTTCAACATGAAACAAAATCCCTGACCCTCTTTTCTGACAGTAGCAGTAGCTGCAAGTACTTAATATGTTGTAGAACTGTAGCTGTGAAATATTTCTTTCCCTGTTAATATTCAGAGAGTGTTGTACAGAATTTAACTTCATGTTCCTCAAGTCTCAAGTCGCAGTTTGAGACGTGCTCTCAAATTTTCAGTGAATCTGAATGTTATGAAGCATGTCATAAATTCTCAGGGTCTTGAACACCACATTTGGAAAACGCTCTCAAGGAAAATCCTTCCAGATATTAAACCAGAGATCACATCCCCAGTTGATATAGATGAGATTAGTTGATTTTTCCCACTTGAGGATTTGACCAAGGAATTGCATATTATTTGCATTTGATTTGTAAGAGCAAACTGAAGCTAATATATTTCAGATGATTAAAATTTCTTATAAAATCTGCAAGCATATCCAATAATCTTCTCTGGATTTAATTTTATGAATTAAACTATCTCCAGCCATGCAATTAATCAGATGAAACAAAGATTAAAAGTACCTCACCATAGAAAATATTTGAGAACGGGCCTGTTCTTCCCATTCCTTCCTCTCACAACTTAGTTTTAAAAGAGGTAAGCAGAAATGGCCCTGAAAAAATAATGAAGATATTTTAGAATAAATGAGAGCACAAATCAGACTATTCAAGCTACATACTTTATGTAGGTACATGTAACAATACATAATTTTCCAAAAGAAATCCTTGATTAGGATGCCTCTGTATTAAAATGATTGAATCAAGACAAACTATTTTTTTTTTGAAAATTAGTATATTTAAGCTTTGTTTATGTTATATATCACATACGTTTATATATGTGATTATTTGATAAATTTTCTTGATTGCATTCAGCATTCTGGGGATCTTAATCCCTAACCATCCAGTGAAATATATGACCTTACCTAATCCAGTATTATGGCATAAATCTTGAAATGTACAACACATTTAGTACTATAGAGACACAACATTTACTGTAAAAGTGTTTTGCTTGGCAAAAAAATAGCACATATGCATATTCTTTATGCCACTGGCAACCACAAATTAAACATCTAATTTTCATACATTCATTCCAATTTGATGCAAATGAACTTCAATAGGGACTCAGAAATGACATGAGTGTCATCTGCATTTTTCTAACTTATGTTGAGAAAGCTCTTCAAACAAGGCTTGCTCACCAAAGCTAGATGCAGTTTAATATGCATGTGCATAGGTATCCTCCCATTTGAAAATATATGCATTTACATGGGGATTTCAACGTTTCTTCAGATCTCTTTTCAAACAACAAATATGAAAGGAAAAGAACTTAAAAAAACTGGTTTTTCAAGTAGAATAAAACTTGGCTTGTCATACTCCTTCTAATATGTTTTTCCTCTGTCTGACCTTTGCTCTGAATTTGTATGATGGAAGCTTTAGGGTTCTAGGACCCGAAGGTAAATGTGTGTCAACTTCATAAGCTTTTTTGGAGAGTACCCAGCTTCAGACCCAGCTTTGTAAGGAAAAAGAAAAAAAGGAGAAAAAAAAAGAAAGAAATATTTTTCATGCCGCTTCAATTAGGCCCCCGGGTGAAGATCATACAGCTTTGAAACTGTTCCGTTTTGACAAAGTTCCAAAGTGCTATACACATTAGGGAAAACTAGAGTTTGCTGTAATGTAAACTGTTTAACATGCAAACTGAGGTCAAATCTAAATTTTCCCAAGCGCTTGGGTTTGTTTAAACATTAGAACATGGTTTTGTGTCAGTGAATAGGAAAACTTTAAAGTTGTGGGTGGGAATCTACCCATCTTTCTTTGTTAAGGTTCCAAAGGCTACTGCAATAAAAACATTCATTTACTGAGGGGGCTACAGTGATAAGCGTCCAAAGACATTATGCATTGGTGTGAAAGAAGCACGTAGGAATAGACATCAGTATTGTGAGTGAAAAGAAACAAGTATTCCTTTCTTTTCTTTTCCTTTTTCTTTTTCGTTTGTAGGAGTTCCAAAGTCCAGTTTTAAATGAGATTTTTTTTCAGGGTGTTCTGGTTATCAGCAGTTCCATATTTTCCTGTCTGAATATAATAAAGTTTGAATAGCTGTAAGATTTCCTAAATTCAACAATAATTGTGTATTTTATTTCTGTTTTCCAGTCACACTCTTCAAGTCAGTGTGCAATATGTGTACCTGTCGAGTCTTAGGACCAAAACAGACTGCCTGATGGATATCAGTGTAGGACAATATCAACATCGATGTAAACCGGGAGTGGTACTGAGGATATGGCTTTGGAAACTAAAGAAAACTCAGGAAAATTTTGTTGGCTAGCACGGAAATTCAGACTAATTAGTAGCACTAATGTACTATTGTTAACTTATCATTAAAATTTTCAGTACCACAGAATAAAGAAAAATCATCACTCTACTCGATACAGTTAAAACACCCTGTCCAATATATTAAATACTTGATATTTCAAATATTTTACACTTTTTATAATGCTTTCATAACTTAGAAAATAAACCTTGCATACATTTATTTTTTACTTTCTTCTGGTTTTAAACCATGAGTTTAAAGCAATTGTGTTTATTGTTTACAACATCATCCTGGAGTAGGCAAATTTAATCCACTTATCCATTAATTTATAAAATTTAAGTGTCTAAGGCATGAGAATTAGAGGACGTAAATAATCAGAGACAACAAGCAAATCCACACACTATATGGAATTGAAATCTGAGTGCTAAAATGAATGCAAAAGAAGACAGTAATACACCATCCTTTATTAACTTGGTGTCTGTTTTTTTTTATCAAAATGGATATATCAACAACAATGGAGCCTTAGGTACCTTGTCAAGCTACATTTAATAGCTAGAAATATCCCAATCCTCTTGCCCAAATTTAGCTATCTGCCTTTCCTTATGATTCCCTGTATACTCAGTGAGGAAAACTATTGTTTTCTAGAAGGTTGTTCACAGCATCTTGGAAAACTCCTTACTAAAATGATACATTTCACATTAAAAGGAAAATAATGGGGAACATTGAAAGCAAGAGCATGTTTCAGGCAGGGCATTCTTCTTGACTGGTGCTTCCTTACTTCAGTGATCATTGTATGTACATGAACAATTTATAAACTGTTTCTTCAGAAGATATCAGCTGCTGAAGAATAAATAAATAAGTAAGCTAATCAAGCAGCAGTATTAAACAATGAAAGCTTAAGCTAATATTGCTGTTGAAACCTGTAGCAGGAATTTAGGATGGCTCTCATCTCAGAAATGATCAGAAGTGCTATAAGATGGCATGTTTGATCCAATTTATTGAACATGATATTTTTGGCATTTCAAGAAAAGCTTGTTTTTCTGAATTTTACCAGTGAAGCCCCATCTCTGAAATCTCTTTCATATGAACTTTTCCAAAATTTTCTTATAAAGCAATTTGTAAGTACTAAAGTTTTCTTGTAAGAAATGGTAACTGGAAGTAAGAATTCAGGCTTCCAGCTGAGGACAGGGCGAATGAATACTCTGCTTGCATGACTGCTGAACCACTTTTTGTTACTAGTCAAAATGAAATCATCAAGGGCTGGTTCTGGTACATGAGAACAGAAATCTGGTGTACCTTCAGAACCCCTCTATCACTGAATTGTCTTTGTATAGCTGTAATTATAAATCGGTTTCTCACAGAAGTGCAATGGTTACATGAAAATGTGTGGGCATTTCCAGGAGTAACATGTTGGAGCTCTTTTGGTCTTATACAAGTACGTGATCCTGATAAGAAGTAGGGCATCTGTTTCTTCAAAGCAAAAGGAAACACTTAAGCCTTCATTAGGAAGTGGAAATATAATGATGACCGTCTCTGGAGATCCTCATAGACTTTCTTTGTTCTATATCCATGTATCTGCTGCTGATTCATAGCATAGATGCAGATCTTAGTCCCTCTGGAAAGAAAAGAAAGCTCTTAGATATTATCCCCAGACACTACCAAAACACAAAAGCCATCTGATGATTATAATGTTGCAGAGACTGGAACTCTGAGGTTTAGGTTTGAATCACCAACAGAGAGGACCCTCTTCTGATACCATGCCAAGTTAACAACGTGTCTTCTACATCACAGTATATCCGCACATAAGATAGGTATAGTAGAATATTCTGCCTTACATGAATGACAAACTACACAGCATGTACTTCATAAAAGATTTTTATCAATATAAGATAGCAAATGATATTCTGGCCTTTTTACACATATCAATGAATATTTCAGAAGGGCAACAATTCATTTTCCATCAGTGAAAAGTTCAGAAATGCAATCCTTGGCTTCCAACTCCCACTCCATGCTTCTAGATCTGTAGATGCAAAAGTTATAAATCACATTCCAAGGCAATGGCCATGTCTTCACGTGGGAGCACTTCCAAGAGGTGGGGGAGGTGTCAAAAAAAACAGCAGGTGTTCAGAATTAAGAAATCCTGTTGAGTCAGGTTTGTTATCAGTAGAATGATGTAATGAATTCATAATATGCAGAGCACGTGCATATTTGCTGTAATGCTTCTATGCAGAAAAACCAGCCTCTGACACTTGGATAAAGAATCTGTTTCTCAGTTAATTCTTGAAATAAGTCTCTTATTTCCCCTGGAGGGAAAATAGTAGATGGCCAATTTGCCACAATATGTTGCATATATTGCAGAAAAGGGAGATCACAGATTTCTGCCCCTCCAGATTTCCATTCATTGTGCCATCCCCTACAGTATGTGGGGAAATACTGTAGGTAATTGTAGACTGACATAACACTTTGGAGAGACTTGTTCAAGGCTGAAAAGGCTGAATCAAGCCTTACCTTTAGGCCCTTGTCCAGAACATTGAGTGCCAAGCTCATATGTGATTGCATCAGCATATCACATTTCATTCAAAAAAATAAATATCTCTGTGGTTCTCTAGATTGGGAAAAGAAAGAAAAGGTGTGAACTATATATAGCTAGTACATTGAAGTGGCTTAGATTTGCAGAGAAGTTGAAGGCTTGGAGAAGAAAGAACTGCCTCAGGCTTCATTCAGAACAGCACAGTCTTTTTAAGGTAGCTAACTTAGAAACTGCAGTACCATGGAATTATAGATGACATGCTGCTTTTTCTCCAAAAGGTCCTAATTTGCTACAGGGTGAAATGTTGGTATAAAATCCTTCTGTCTGAAGAATCAGAAAACTTATATTGAGGAAAAAATCAGCATCTTGAAGGTTAAAAGCAATGATCTCTTTCAGGGAAGAGGCATTCTCTAAACAGCAAAAAAGACAGTTCAGGTGAAGAGAAGTTATTTTCCATTAAATCCTCAAGTATTATAAGCCTTTCTGTAAATATCTTTTCATTAAAATCATATTTAATAAGACAAAATAACTTAGAAGGTGAAATCCTTAACACATGCCCAGCTGCATGATAAGGGGTCTAAATTCCCTCATCTGGTACTGTAACACTGATTTAAACAAATATGGTGATTTTAACCAGTCTGCAAACTCTGTGGGATTTTCCTTGTCTTGTGAGAATACTAACCAGTGTTGTAACTCTATCAGTAAGAAATATGCAAAAGTCTGGATAAAAGAGAGAATCTCATGTCTGGAAAGACCCCACTGACCTTAGGAATATCTGCAAAGTTTAAATCTTGTTTTTGCTAAACCCTGTCATGAGTCTCAGACCTCAATGACTAGAAAAAAACTAGTCTCAAGTCAGTTAATGCAAGGGAAGCATTGCTTTTGCTGTTCATGTTATATCCTTGATTCTGAAGTAGATCTCATTAGATACCTAGTCAAAACAAAACAAAGACAAAAAATAATAATAAAAAAAAAAAACAAAAAACAAAAAACAAAAACACAAAACCTTGTAAAAGAATTGAGTTAATAAAATATAACAAAACATCCCTGATTCACATAAAACTCATTGCATATTACCAAATGTTAGGTTTGTGCCTTCAGGATATGAATTTTATTGGTAGAATTAGCACAGATTATAACTTTCTTGTGTTTTACCTCTTAGTTCAGGATCTCCAGTCGTTCTATTAAGCATACTGAAATAATGGGTGAATGAGCATCTTTTTCCCATTTTTTCTTCAGTTTCTCTGCATTTCATGGACATAACTAAGTACCTTCAGGGTATGACTAACCTCACTGATATTTGAATTCATTGACTGTACAGGATCTTCATTCAGTTATATGGTCTGAATTAATAAATAAACAAGTCTGTTCTTGTGTAAAAAAAAAAAAAAAAAAAAAAAAAATTGTAGTTCCAAATCTCCTTTCTGCTTTAAATGTATATCATCTGCAGACTTCTTGATTAATACTTAACTTTTCATTTTTAACCTCCAGATGTATCACAAATAGAAGCTGTGATGAACACGTCTCATGTTCTGCTGCTGACATTGCAAGCAAATGCATTTCTCTTGGTAAGATTAGCACAAAATATTCAAATAAGGAACTGCAGAAGATTTGCATGTTACAACTCAAAGTGAACCCTGTTTTTCTTATCACCTTCATCTTTCTCCTAGCTACCCTCTTCTGATACTATGACCTCCTACATTGATGAATACTGCAAGAGCACAGAGGTAGATATGAAGGGTGTAGGTTTGGCTTTTCTGAGGTCAATGGCTGTTTTGCCAACAACTTCAGTAGATCCACAGAGTCATTTCATGGAATAATTTGGCATCAGTTATGCATATGGTTACAAATGAATATATCATGCCTCCTACTCAGTAGTCCAATTAAGGTTGGTTCTATATGTAATAACAACCCCTTCCACTGAGTACAGTTGAAGATCTAGAAGCACAGATACTTGTTGCTCTGGTTGTTGAGGACATCAGGTTGCCTTTCCACAAATCTAAAAGGCAATGATGCAGATACTCCTAGAAATTCAAAGTGCTATTTGAGTATAAGAAAAGGATTATTGAACTATAATCTTATCTTTTATCCATAACAACATGAATGAAGACAGTAGAAATGATATTTTTTAGTTGTCGACATAAGTAACAACTCCAATATAAAATCTCAGAGATAAGAAGTGGACTTACTGTAACTGATATTTCTTTCTTTTTATTTCATTTTTGAACCCAAAATCAAGATGAAATTAAATTTTCATCTTGTTCCCATCCAGAAAACTATAGAAAAATGATTTCTTTGATTCAGCTAAAGCTCTGCTCATCTAAGGACTATAGAATTTAATCTACTACTGATATTGTTTAAATTCAATGCAAGTTCACTGTGAAATGTTGGTGATATTCATCAGAAAACAAAAGAGGTTAGTTTTTTAGACATATGATCATATTTCCATGAGTAAAACAATGCAAAGGTATTGTTGGATTTGAACACTGACAAAATCACAGTGCTCTGTAGAGTAGAAATTCTTTTCTGTTAATTTTTGGAAGATGGAGCAAAAAGATTTTAAAATATGAGTAAAGCTGATCCCACAGGACATGCTCTCCACTTTCTTTACATTCTTTTCCTCTGATATATATATTTCTTTTCCAGTTACCAGACTCAATAGCAATAGGGATAGCAGAAACCACCCTGTGAACAGCAACTCTGAGAAGCACAATGGACATCACTAGAGCTACACATACACAGAGAAATGTCCCAGTGCAGTTAGGGAAGGCAAAATTTAATAATTCCAGTACAAAGTGCCATGGAGAATATACAATAACACTTTTATTTTCCTTAATAAATGGCAGTACAACTTTTCTGATTTGGAAGAAAGAATGTCAGTGATTGCCATAGGTATATTGTATGAGTTAACAACACCATGTAAAAGAAGCACAGGAAAAATAATTTGCTTCAAATACATAAATCTTTACATTTAAAAGTTATTCATTGCATTTTTTTTTTAAAGCATGCAATTATATTATATGGCTATCAGATTCTTGTATTCTGTAAAAGACATTCATAAGCCCTGATTTTGTGTTATGTTGAGATACAACAGGAAGAAAGATAAACTGAGAGATTGGTCTAGGAATCAGTCTTCAACTAATAACAGAACTGTCCTATCTGAAATCTTTATCCTGACTTTTTTTTTTCCCCCCTTCAGTGGAGACTAATGTATTATCAAAAAAAAAAAACAAAAACAAAAACAAAAACCAGAAAAACAACAACAACAACAAAACACACACAAAAAAAACAAAACCAACAACAATACCAGCAACAAATTAAAATAAAACTGCTTGTGCTGTTTTCTGATATTTTACCTAGGAGAACTCGGGAAGCATTGAAAACTGCTTCAGGGAACTTATGCCATCTGACCTTATTTCGTGTGTTCCCTTCTATGAGCTGGAACAAAGGAATGGGCTGGGTGGAATTAAAGAGTGGAGTGTGTGTGTGTGCATGTGTGTGGTGCATGTGTGTCTGTGTGCATGTGTGTATAAAGAAGTGGTGATCAGACGTTGCTGATAAGAGAAGCCAGTGGTGCTTCTGGGTGATGTGTGTATTCAACTCCAGGCTGACTCCTCTTATGCTAATACAGCCAATTTCCTCTTTTATTTCATTTCTGGAGCCTGAATCTGTGATCTCTGATAAGGTTCCCAAGGATACCGCCTTCACTTACAAATGGGCAAGTAAAGGGGGGGCAGGTGACGGAGACTTGTAACTCGCAGAGAGCACTACGGGATGAATAATTTAAAACTCTGCCCGGAGATTTGAGGCAAAACGGAGAGATAAGAGACACCACAGGGTCTTCTCTGTTTATTCAGAGCTTCATCTTCCAATGACAGGTGACCTCTGAGGTCAAGGGCATTATGGGAAATGGAGCCAACAGTGGGAAAAGGTACTACGTCCCAGAAGGAAGTCACGATTCACTTCATGTCAAATGAAAAATTGATCCTTTCTTCCCACTTTGCAGTTTTTTTTTTTCTCTCTCCAAGTTTTTGCAGAGAAACTTTGGGCCCAATGCTGGTGCAAGTTTGAAGTGCAAGTGTAGATCATGAACAAAATGGCTGGTAGAAATGGGATTGTACCAGTGTGAAACTGGTGCGAGATAAGAATCAGGACCTTTGTTTAAGCAGCGTGCTGTCTGTGTCTGTACACAGTGAGTCTGCTTTGCTAGCAGTTTTATCAAATCAGATATGTATAAAGGCAATACCTCAGAAACATCACAGGCACAATCCACCTCAGTTAAATTGCTGTTTTTCACTGGAGCTACCTTAATTTACATCCTCTCAGATTCTGCCCTCATGTTTTTAAACAAAACACTCCCTCTAAACAGTTTTAAACCTTAATTTCTTTTATTTCATGTTGGCGTAAAAGTATTTAAGGTTATGATTTTATTTGGTGTTATAAAGAAGTCCAAATAGCTAAATATTCTCAAGAAACACATAGATGTTCCTTACACATTACACAACTAGCTAAAGCACATTCACAAACTCTGACTCTCACTACTGCTACTTCTCTTTCAGAAATTCTGAACTCAGGGCTTCTTCTACAATTAGAAAAACCTGATGCCATTCACCCTGGTCATATTTATATTGTTAGCTTTAGATTCTTACAAATTCAGACAGTAAGAAATATCCCTAGAAGAGTTCTGCTCCACATTATCAAAACCTTCTGCTCAGTCATTCCTATTTGTTTCAATATAATGCAGCCATGACCTCTTCAGAAAAAAAAAAAAAAAAAAAAAAGGCGAAGTCAAACGTTTCTCAGTGCCGGTTTACATTTCCCTGCCTTTTAAACTGCTGTTTCTGCTTTCCTCTGTTTGAATGTTACCCATGTTTTCATTCCTGAGCAATCACATACCTTTTAACTTTTTAGATAAACATGAAAACATACTAAGGTCACTGCCCGGTGAGAACTTAAGATTTTGCGTGACTGCCACCCAGTCGTACCATGTATGCATTTCTTTTTCAGTTCCCCCAGTCCCACAGCCAATCCCATCTCAGAAATATTTCTTGCAGGCTTTTGGAACCGTTTGGACAAGTCCTGAAGTTGACTCACATCACACCTCCCTTACTAGTTAACCTAGACCAAGCACAGAGCAATGTGTTGGGTGGCAGCAACCTGCCTGGACTTCTAGCATGACTCACACCAAGCCATCTTGCCCACTTTATTTCACATCCTTGTTTTCATACTCTTACCCTGATGAAATAAACATGATCGTAGGCCTAAAACTGAACATCTCACCCACAAAAGCCACACCACTGGGAGGGCTTGAAGTAGTTAGCTGAGCCACATTGCCCTGCTGCTCATTATATTCATATTACATATTTTCCATAGGGGTCTTCTGCAAATTCAACTTGGTCAAAGGTAGCTTCTGCATCAGTTATACCAGCATGACTAAGTGCAGTCCCCACAGTCTGATCTGGTGTTGTACTGTGGCAAGTGAGATTGGAATCAGCCCTTCTATTCTCATAAGGGTGTTTTTCCAGACCTATGAGTAATGATGGTGGGTAAACAAAATATTCTCCTTCGTGTTGCAAGTGAGAATAAGGAGGTGAGGGATGTAGATATTGACTTCATTTTAAATCATTGCTCCCATTCAGCAGTGGTTTTTGCTCTGGAGGGCAGGATAACAGCATTGATACTAAAGGGTCAAATATTATAGTGACTTACTAAGTGTACAATGCTATGTCTTAAGACCAAATTATGTGTTTGTACATGTGCATGCCTATACATTGGCAAAGTCTAGAGTATGTCAAGACGTTATACCTAATTAAGATAGAAATGTATACCAATCCACATCATATCTAAAGCAAGTGTGTCCTACTTTCAGCTCAGAGCAATAGCCTTGAAATTTGTATTGGCTTTTACTGCTTAAATTGTTTCTCTCAAAAACAGAGCGGTGGTCCCACTTTTCTTTTGATATATAGTTATAGATTATTCTCCAAAATCTTTCTTTTTCATATAATAGGAAAGTAAAGAAAATGCACATGATGTGGGAGGTTAAGGCTCGGTTCTTTCTCAAGCTAAAGAGCATTCATGCATACATATAGGCTATTTTGGTTTGAGTACGTGCTTAGAAGAAAGTTCAAGGTTTCTTAAAAGAAAAGAGGAGATGTATTTTTTTCACATTAGTCAGACCCTCTTTTCCACATTTTGTAGACATTTTTTTGTCCTAATTGAGGTGGGTTTTTTTGTGAGCTTCTTGTTCATCCATGTTGGTCTTCTGCCACTTTTGCTTGATTTCTGACTCTTGGAGATGCAATGATATTTAGCTTGGAAGAAGTGGTGCTTGAATGTTAACCAACTCTCTTGGCCTCCTTACCTTACAAAACTCTAACCCATGGGATACTTCCATGTAGGTCCTTGAAGGGGTTGAAGTTGGCTCTCCTGAAGTTTGGGGTTGCAATCCTACTTGCTTTGCTTCTTCCAAGCAAGACCTTGAAAACTCTACTATCTCATGATCACTGTAGCTAATGCTGCCCTCAACCTTCACATCCTCATCCAGTTCTTCTTTTTTTGTCATGAAATGAAAAACATTCTTGGTATATTTGGGGAACAGGCACATTCATGAGAATGCTCCTTTTTACCTGTTCACAAAATGAAAAGAAAAACAGAAAAAAAAAATATGTTGTGAATCTAATACCTTTTACACTAACCTAAGAAGGTCTTTTCCAATGAGCTGACCTCTATCTCCCTTCAATACATCCCACCCCTGATACTGATTGAATTATAAAAAATAAGATCATTATGCTGTTTAGAATCTGTCATTTACAATTTCCTTCCTATCCACATACTCTAAACTTTAGGGGAAAAAAATGTATTCTGATTCAGTTCTGAGTAATTATCAATGAGGAAAAAAATGTTCCAGATGTTATTCAGTCCTGTTTGCCTTACCACACTGCAGTGAGGATTGCTATAGGATATTCATTGTTGAATGAAAGAATGTATCAACATGATAAAATGTTAAAGATAACCAAAAATGAACAGAGGAAAAGACTGAGTAAAAATTTTTTTAATTTCTGTCTTATTTCTAAACATCACTGAATATCCCCTCTTCTAGACTATGGTTACAACAGGAAATTAAAGTGTGAAGAGACTGTCTACAAGACTGGACCTGATTCAATGAGGTGATTCATACTTCTGTAATAAGCATTGATGGTCAAATCTTGGACCCATTAAATTCAGTGTCAAGCTCAGTGATTTACTCAAGTGCTACAGTTTTCTGTCTTTAGCAATCATATTCTCCATTTCGTAAAAAAGTGGAAGAGGAAGGACTGTAGACACTAAATAGTAGAAATATGACTGCACATCCGCTTTTCCTTTTTTTCTTTTTATTTTTTTAATGCAGCAGGTAGGAACAAGTCTCCTAAATCCCACTGATATATCCAGTTTAGAAGACAGATTCAGCTTTCACTGCTAAACAGACCTTTCAGATATTTAAAATTGGTTCACCCAGAGGTGAGATGGTTTCTAAAATGAAGAGTCCCAAAAGGAGCATAAAATTGAGAGAAGGGGTATACCACAAACTAGGAGTTCCTTTTGATTCTGACTCCTTCAGATAAAACAGTAGCAGAAAACAATGTTGTATTCTTTCCTTTCATTTACATAAGTTTTACACTGAGATAACACCATTCAGGTTGGTAGAGCTACTACTGATTTATGATGAAATGAAAAATGAAAGCAAAGTCAGAATCCAAAAAAATATAATATAGACCACCTGTTTTGAAAGAACAACTGGGCTAAGAAATGTCTTATATACTGTACATATAAGAAGAATGTGAACAGGGCATGGTGGGAGTAACAAAAGCCTTCAATTATCCAAGCCTAGACTGGATTACATTAAGTGGAGGAAATAAGGTTGGCAGTATGTTTGTGGATCTGGGACAAGATTGCTTCCTAATTCAATATGTGCCACGACCAACCAGGAAGGAAACTTTATTAAAGTTGTGATTAAGCACTGAAAAGGGAATGATTGAATACCTTCCCTCCCTCTCAGAATTAGGGGAAAAGTAAAGATAATAAGCTCAAAAGTTCATGGACAAACCAAGCAGAGAAGATGATGGTAGGAAAAATGACCTAATTATGGAATTTCTGAGAAATTAAAATAGGGAACACTTGCTGAACACTAGCTTGTTTGCTAAAAATATAGATTTGACTTCTGTTGTCAAAGTGACTATATGACTTGATACTACTAAAAACAAACCATTGTAAATTCATAGGTTATGACAAAATCTCGTTTATTTATCATAAAAGTAAAATTCATAAGGAAGGTTACAAAAGCAAATAAATCAAATGAATTCTCATCTGCTCTTACAAGTCGTAAGTGTATTATATGAATTGTAGGAATTGCTGTAGTAAAAACTTTCACTGTGTGGTCGCAATTTATACTGACCATGTTTGATGTTTGCTGAAATGGCTTGAATGCTGAAATGACACTGGCTCAGCAAGTCTGATGAGCATGGAAAGAAAACCAACATTTTGCTGGTTTATCATCTATCCTGAACTGGGACACACCTCAGTTAACCCTGCCTAGTCCCAGCCAGTCATCTAGGTCACTCTGTAATCAAAAGACAGACAGGCATTTCCAAAGAATGATAATTCCCATTTATATTAAATGTCTACTTTATGATGGGTTCAGTTTCCTCCAGGTTTTTTTCATTAACCAAAATTAAATGATACTGCCATCAAGTTTTCCAACTAACTATACTATGTGAGACTTTTAAAAGGACCCAAATTATTTATGAAGATAAGGGAGTGACAACAGAGATTGGATCCTCCAAGTAGTAGTATTACATTATGGTGGCTAGTACTTGGGCTAGTAAACCTGCTGTTCTGATGGTTTTCATGACTTTGTGGTTCCACAGATCTGGAGCCTTGAGTTAGCTCTAGCCATAGTTGAGAAATCTCTGCACAATACTGTTTATCATAGGCAGATCCTTATGGCAGATAAACATCTAAACAAAGTAATGAAAAGGATATCTCTAAACAAAATGCATTGAGGTTTTCTGTGAGGAGCTAGTTTAAATTATTGATTATATCTTGGTTCTTGCTAAAGCTGGAACTCAGCTGTCCAGGTGAGCAAGTTCAAAGATCAGGCCTCCATTTCAGCTTCATTTTACTCATTCTATCAGGTTAGAAGCAGCTACTACTAGCATTACTGACACTGGGAAGAGCAACCAGAGGCCCTGTACCTCCCACTCATCACTTGCCTTTCTACTGAAGCATATTACTTGGATTGGTGGGAAATAGAAAAGAAAGAAATATTTTTTAAAACAAGATTAAAATAAAATAAGAGTAATTATAATAATAAAAATAAATAAAATAAATAAAGCTATACTTTGGACATCAATTTGTGGTTTGTGCTTCAAGGAAGAAAACAGACAAGGTGATTGTATTTTGTGAGTAATTGTATCCTAGTTAAATTTTAGTTCAAAATGTTTCATAATTTCCTTTCAAACTAAAATTCTAATAGGATAAAGTGACATGGATTCCAAAGGCATTTAGTGAATTTAGAGGGAGAATTTTAGTTTAATTTCAAGCTCATCAGTAAAATCCACCTTACTTACATTCTTATATGCTTTTAATCTTTCTCCAAGTTTCTTCTCTGCGTGATAAAGAAGGCTGATTCTGTATCTTACACCCCCATTTCCCATATCAGAGTGGTTTTATTTCACTGAATTTATCTTTAATTTTTCATATTCTCTGAGATTACTGCTCTTTATTAAGTTTTCTTGGTCTTCTTCATAACATTTGGTCTTCTTCATAACTGAGGGAAGGACTTAGAAAGTACTGAGGTGTTTAAACTTCTCCTAATGCAAATCATCAAAATTACAATAACTTTTCTTTCAAAATAAGACAGTGATTTCTGTCCTATTTGCAGCCCACACACTGCAGCTGCTTTCCTTCTTTCCCTGGATTTTCCAGATTTCACAAGGAAAACAAAGTGATGAAACAGGACTATGAAAATCTGGGGTGAGAGTGGGCTGGGGATGGTAGAAGGAAGAGGGATCATTAAAATGTCCATGCACAGAAATGAAGAGTCATAAAAAAAAATTTCCAAAAAAGGCCAAAAGCAATTGAGGGAATTGAAGCACCAAACTGAAGAAAGAAAAATAATGCATAAAAGAGCCAGATAATTTGAAAATGAGTCAGTAAGGTTCTTAATAGAAAGTGTGGGAGAATCTGCGACAAATATGCTTGACTTTTGGCAACAGTTTCAATTAATTCCCCCTAGCATAAAGAAATGATCAAAAACAGATATCTGATACTATCATACAGATCTTAAAAGAACAGTGGTAGTCTTTTGTCCCCTTACTAAACACTTGTTGATCAGACATCTGGGTTTGGTACACAAGCAACTAGATTAAATGTGATAGTTTTGTTTTAGGGGAAGTTGAGTTGCATCATCTTATGGTCCTTTCTAATCCTAAAATCTTCATTTCTTTGAACCTGAGTTTTTCAGTGGTAATACTTTCATTAAGTATCAGTTCATTAAAGATTTTAAGCATGTCTCCATGTCCAACCAGGAAAACTATATTGGCAAAAACTGATTAAAGTTAAGCAAGTGCTTGACCACCCTGTTGAATGTAAGGACAGATGATCCTTTTAACATTACTCTAAAATTAAGGAGAGATGAAAGACTCAGAGACAAACATAGCTAAGACAGGAATTGCTACCTAAGTTCAGACTTGGCTGTTCTGTTCTGTTTAGGTTCTTGTGACAGAAAACACTTTTGCTAGAATTTACATTACATGTAACACAACATGTCACTTAAAAGATGTAACAGAGTCATAGTGCGTAACAGAGCAAATTAATGCTCTGGTACCTACTGCTCTATATTATTTCCCCGTAGAGAATTTGAGACAAAGTAAATGAATGTAGAATAGATTTTTCATCCCTATTTTTACTTCTAGCTGAAGAAACAAACATTCTTTATACCTTCTATAAAACTGTCAATTCAATAAAACTGTGTACCAACAGATACAGTTCTGTAAAAGTGCTTATGATGAAAGCACAGGAATGTTCCTGTATTATAGTTGAATGTGGGCACATATGAGTTACACTGCTTCGGAAACATTGTTATCTGTGGGAGATATAGAGTAAGGAGTAAAGCCTCTGACCCTTGGTCTTGTACCATTATGTCCATGCCACTCTTCCCATCCAACATATATACACATACCTGCTTGCATATGCATAAATACTTCAGATCAAATAGTCATCTTGAAAATACATAAGAACATTTCTATGGAATATTTCATGTATTCCACCAGTAATCCCAAATGGGAATATAGCCAAACAAAAAAAAATCATGTTCATTCCCATGTTTACTCCCTTTATTCATCCTCAGTATGTTATGATAATCAGAATAGCAAGTATTGCAGAAACTAATATGGAAAAGCATAAATCAGATTCTAAAACCTCTAAGACTGGTATGCAAACCTTGAGTTGGGCACGTGCTTAAATGCTTGTTTTGTTTTGCAAACCCTTTTTGTTCTTTACAAGAATACATTCCAGTTGATTCAACCATGTCTCTCACAATGAACTGCCATTTTTTACAGCTTCGTATCTGAAGTGGTCGATGGCTAATACTGGATCATATATGCCGTCACATATTCCAAAATTTGCTATGATGACCACAAGGGTTAGAGACTTGTAATTTTTAATTTGATTTAATGGAAATAGAAATTTCCAACTTCTTGTGTATTTCTGCAAGCTAGATTCAGAAAACAAAGAATTTGATAAGATGAACAAGATTGGAATAGAGTTATGCTGAGGTCTATCCCCTTATTTGTCTGTGTTTTTATCACTATTGTGAATAGAATTTTATGACTCTATTTTGTTTGAAAGGGCAAAAAAATGTTAATTCTTTTTTTTTTTTTCTTTAATATATTCTATGCATCACAATACATGGGCATTCAAAGTGAAAATTACTAAATTTCACTGTTCTCAGTCCCTGTTACTGTGAGTTGGAGAAAGCTGATTATATCTAACCAACTGATATGGGAACCAAATTATTCAAATAAAGAAGTTCAGCTCCTTGCATTAACACAAGTTCACGTAAGATCTGTTATAAGACCCAGGGACCACCACAATTTCTTCATGATCTTTACTGGGGGAAAAAAAAATGGCAGATAACAAGCCTGACTTTTGCATAAATGTAGCATGTACAATCCCTCCTCAAAAATGCACAAAATTTCTTGCAAAGTTATGAGTTTGTTCCTCCCAACCCGATATAATTTTGACATTGATCTCAATGACATTCATTAACACTTGACAAAGGTTTATGAAGACCAAACAGTGCATATGAGCACAATGAGGTGATGGGTTTCAGCCATGGAGACAGTGACAATGAGTCACCTCCGCTGATGCAGATTTTTGTGAGCACAGCATGCAGGCTGCTCTTCATTGAGCATATGTATAGCTCAACATTGATGAATAGGTTGAAAAATAGTGCTCAGTAGCTGAGAATTTACTCAGCTTCTAAGTTTCCTAAGTTCTGAGTTTCCTATACTCAGCTCTGGTGAGGCCGCACCTCGAATACTGTGTCCAGTTTTGGGCCCCTCACTGCAATAAAGACATTGAGGCCCTAGAACGTGTTCAAAGGAGGGCAACAAAGCTGGTGAGGAGTCCCAGACTCCTGAGCACAGTCTCCTGAGTCCCAGACTCCGGAGCACAGGCCATATGAGGAGAGGCTGAAGGAGCTGGGAATGTTCAGCCTGGAGAAGAGGAGGCTCAGGGGAGACCTCATTGCTCTCTATAACTTCCTGAAGGGAGGTTGTAGTGAGCTGGGGGTCGGCCTCTTCTCTCATGTCATTAGTGATAGGACCAGAGGGAATGGCTTCAAGCTACAGCAGGGGAGATTCAGGCTGGACATCAGGAAGTATTACCTTTCAGAAAGGGTGGTCAGGCACTGGAATGGATGCCCAGGGAGGTGGTGGAATCACCGACCCTGGGGGTGTTCAAGGAAAGGCTGGATGTTGTGTTGAGGGACATGGTTTAGTGGGAGCTATTGGGAATAGGTGAACGGTTGGACTGGATGATCTTGAAGGTCTTTTCCAACCTTGGTGATTCTATGATTCTATGATTCTATGAATTTGCTCTATCAAATAGTATTTTTGTGTTATTTGTATCTGTTCTAGTATCCACGGAAATAAATAAGAGGCATTATTTTCAGAGCAACCTACTTATATCATATTTCTGTTCTCCTAATTGTACATAGTGCTGTTCAAATTCCTCTAGGGAATTTTGGTAACATCATTAGTCACAAGGAGAAACTATCCCAGATGTTATTCAGAACACTTGATTCACCATGTTGCAGCTGGTATTGACCTGGTATTTTTAAAGTCTGTAGTGTATCGGCTGAATCTAGCTTTCTATCACTTGATCTCCAGAACATATTTAGGTACTTTCTCATATTCACTCTAGTTTCTTCCTTTTTTTTTTTTTTTTTGGTTCATTTCCATTTGTGCAATGTATGTGTAATTAATGCATTGCATGTAATTCATTCTCACTCTCACCCTTTGCCCAGAGGGAAGTAAGAAATTGCCATAGTACATTTTGTTTTTGTAGGGCCAGATGGGTGTATATAACGTTTTTGTCAAGGAAATCAATGCAAGATGCACCTGGTCTGAATAGAAAACAATATTTGGGGTAGTCTTTTAACTACTCCATAGTCTCTCACTTGTTTCAAGAAAACCCTGTCTCTTGTACAAATAAGTTTCTATAATGCTCTCTTTTATATTTTACCAGAAAATAACTCTTTTTAACCATTGCAAACATGAATAAAGTAATACTAAACTCACTAATTTCCATTTCTTTCCAGTTCACCAGAATGCTTTTATTCATTCCTTCAGTTGTATTTAATGTGGTTCTTTTAGAGGCAATGTATATTTTTCCTGAGGAACAACCATGACCATACCTGACTTTGAATGCCACAACAAGTGAACTGGCTGTATATCAAAATCAAACCTCTCAAAGCAGGAATATAAAAAAAAAGTTTTTTTCTGGTTTTTGTTTTGTTTTGTTTTGTTTTTATGATAAGAATAGTAAGGAACTGGAACAGGTTGTGCAGAGAAGTGGTGGACGCCCCATCCCTGTGGGCATTCAAAGTCCTGAGCCCTGAGCATCTGACCTAGCTGTATGTGTCCCTGTTTCTTGCAGGGAAAGGGAGATTGGACTAGATGACCTTTGAGGGTCCCTTCCAATTCAAATGATTCTATGAATACTTAAGAATTAAAATTTTTACAGAGTGTTTAAAATATCATGATTTTTATTTTTTAACTATCACAAAGTTCTTGTGATATTTCTCAGGCATCGTGCTCAACCTGGTTGTTGTTTACACTTATAACAGAATATTTGTTTACTTGACAAAGGGTATACTGTCAAGCAGGAGGTTCTCTCATCTCCTAGACTAGGTATGGAGGTCTATCCATGGTAAGTTGAGCTCATAATCTTAGACCCATAATCACACCTAATTTAGTCAGATAGTTGTAGCAATTAAGGGATGTGTCACATCAAATCCCCTTAATGGCCTCTAGAGAAACACAGACATCTTAAGGAGGTTGTTCATATTTTAAGGAGAAAATTTCCTCTCTAGGTGCTGTTCTTGTTTTGTGGGGGGAAGATTGTCTGGTTGGTTAGTTAGTAGTTTCCTAAGGGGATTTTGGGTAGTTTTCTTATTATTCTGTTTGTTTGTTTGCTTTGTTTTCCTCATAACACAAGAGATGTCAGACCACTACAAAGTTAGGAGCAGACTGATCTGAGATGGTACCTGAACTCTTCCATTTCCTACTGCTCCTGTTCTGATGACTTTCCAAACTCTAAAATTTTATGGAAAACTTAGCCACTCCTAGTGCACAGTAAGGAGGTAAATGGTGCTCCTAAATTTCTGAAGATGCATCATTATAAAAAAGAAAAAAAACAAAAACCATTATGGCAGTAATACTGCTGCTAAAATCAAATGAGTATCTCAGTCCATATGGTATTCGGGGTCAAATTCATGCACAAAACAATTCCATTTTAAATGATCTGGATGTTTCACAGCTGCTCTGCCTTCTTGTTACAAAGCAAATATAGTGCACCAGAGAATCTGATGCCAAGTGTAAATCTTATAAATATGAAATAGCCCAGAGGGTCAAATTCATCCCTGACTGAGATACATTAACTTTATTCACTGTCTTGTGCCTCTTGTATTATAACTCAGCAGTTGTGTTAGTGTTGTTTAGATTGTACTGGCACAGCAATGACAAGAAAAAAGGGCATGAAATATGGTGGTTTGTCAGGCTTATATGACTACACATAAGCAACTGAAATTTTTAACGACTAAATGTTTTCTCCACATAGCAGCCTCCTGCTCCCCATCTGACTGGGATCGCTTACATGATGGGAAACACATCACGGTCAGCTGTCACATCCATCACCTTCTTGATCAAGTTGTAACTTCTAATTTTCGCATTGTATGCTACTCCCTTTAAATGAATGTTTCCCAACCAACAATGTAAAAAGAAAAAAAAAAATCCTGTTTAAATTAATACTTCTTGTTCTAGGTGCAGATTTATTTAGCAATGAGCAAGGACTTAGATTCCTTACAAAAGCAGGAGAATATATTAATCAGTCCATTTTTATGTGTGGAAAGAGAGGAGGAAGAGAGAAATCTTTGTATGAAAATGATTAAATTGGGACTGTTTAAACTCATTACTGGTGTAATCAAGCTTTCTGTTCACTTGAAAGAAAAGTTCAGAACAATTATATGCACTCACTACATGTTCTTATTTTTCTAATAGCCTAAAGATAGAAGGATTTCTTGCTGTCAGTGCATAAAAGATAATTTTTATTTCTACACTAGAAAAGAGCAGAAGAAACTAGTTTGATTCCCAAACTTTAGTTTTGTCTTAAAAGGCAAGAAGGTCAGAATCTTCTATCCATCTGTGCAGATGCTCAGTTCAAAACCATGTAATATTTCAGCTTTGTTATACCTTTGAAATAAAGGTTATATGCTATGGATGTCTTGTACCAGGGTGAGATGTGTTTTCTATGATACGGTGCAAGGAGGTTTTGCATACATATGCAGTAGCCTGTGGTACCACTGGATGGCAATGGTAACATTTGTCACTAACACTTTTAACTCTCCTCCAGTCACTGTGATCTTCTGTGTAAAGTACTTCAGTATTTAGGACCTGTTTTTTTTCCAGGGAAGCTATTGAGAACTTTTCCATTGCTGTCTGCCAGAGCAAGATTAGACTTAATATCTTTCAAAGAATGGATAAGTACTGCCCAGCTTTTTCCTATGTTCATACTCTGTTCAGTGTATGCTGGGAACTTCACAATGTGTATTGCAAGCTGCTGAGACTTGGCAACTTGATCCTATATGTAAGGATGTCATATACATCTGTCAGGTTCTGCTGTTCACAACCTTTCCAGTCAATGCGAAATTCTGTGCAAAGGACTCCAGCATTTAGGACCTGCCAGCGTCTTTGTGTTTGTTAATCTTTCCTTTCTGTTCAAAAGAGTGGGCTAAGAGTGGAAATTACCAATCAGACATCAACTGTGTATAAAGGTTCTGTTCAAGAGAAATGAAGATTTTCAATGGCTCATTAGAATCATTGAATCACAGTCATGATCATAGAATCCAAAGCTGGAAAAGAACACTAAGGCCATCTAGTCCAATTATCATTAATTTTTGTTCACATCTATGGAGCATCAGGAAATGTGTTAACAAACTTATGCTCTCAGCTCTGGGACCAAGTACATAAAGAATGCTGCTTTTAATATTTATAGACCTGCAATTTACTAGGGTTTTGGCTTCATTCAGATGGTAAGAAACATAGCTGAAGCCTCTATGTGCAGGAAGAAGGGATGCTTACTCAGGAGTATACAGGGAGCTCAAATGACCTGCACCCCTGCAAACCACACCATCCAATGCTTACAGAAAGATTTCCATTGATTATCTACTACCAGTGTCTGAATCATGCCTACTCACAAATTTTATTTAATTAATAACTCAAAGTAACAACCATTCAAACAGAATAGGTTGAATATTAACATCACACATCTTATTTTGTCATTGGTTTGGTATGTTAGCTCTTTTCTTGTGTAATGAATTAGGGAGAGTATCAGCTAAGAATTTTAATCAATCTTTTGAAAACCTTTTCACATTTGAAACTGAAATTTGTGTTTTGTTGTTGTTTGGGTTTTTTTTTGTGTGTTTCCAAAGACAGAGAAGAAAACAACAAATTTTTATTAAATGTTCCAGATAGCCATCACATTATTTATATTGTTGTCAATTTAGATAGACACTTCTGTGGTGTGATTCAGCTGACCTATTTTATGATTCTCTCTTGAATGAGATGCACTGTACCTGGAAACATTATGGAGTAGAAGCTCCACTTCTTGACTGCAAGATCGGTGTTTAAGATGAAATAGTGGGAATCCCACTGTTCTTTTTTGCTGATCATTTTGGAGGCTCAACATTGAACATAGTATTTCATAAATATTTTTCAAGGTAGGAGGTTATCTCTTTCTTTATCTACAACTATGAAGAAGAACTGAGACTCTTTCTCCAATTGCTTCAACCCTGGGTCTGAGCCTAGGTCTGAGATATAGATGCAGACAGGCTGTGTTTTATTTTACTTCTTCTGTGGAAAGGGGAAGAAGTCAGAGTTGTGGAAGTGGAATAAACAGTTAGCCTTTACAGCAATGGATGGAAAAAAAAAAAAAAAAAGGCAAAGAAAATGGAGGGAATTTGTCTCTTACAAATCAGCTGAAATTTCCTTTATGGTCCGTTGAGAATGAGGACTGGTGCCTTTGAGAATATTCACCCCATTACCTGGCCTCACTCAAAGAATTGAAGAAAATTCTAGAAAACAGTCATGGAGATGATGGAGATGAAACACTTCACTACTGTGGAGATATGCTCATCTCTGAAGTGGAAAGGGGACACGTAGAGCAAAACAGCACAACTTCCACCTCACACTCAGATGGAAAGTATTAAATAACACAGTTTGAAACGTATCTCCTGTAAGTTGGGGAATTCGTGCTGTCTAACATTAAGTGAACGCCTTGTAACCTTTTGCATGTGAACCACTTGTCTGAAATCCCCTAATGGGGAGATAGGCAGACTTCTTGGGCAAGATTCTTCTCATCATACAGTGGCATTTAGAGTTCATGCTGTTAAATGCAATTTATAAAAGCTTTTGATTATGAAGACAATAGTGGATGCCTTATTCATCTGTGTATTTCTAAACATCTAAAGTAAGGATTTTTAGGTGCTTTTAGCAGTTACACAATTTTGTGTTCATTCAGCTTCTTCTCAAGATGAAGAGCTGAGGGACATGAAGCAGGGAAATTGAGAGAGTGTGTTGTGCATGAGAACTGGGAAGGACAGAAAAGGAAATGAAGATAGAAGGAAAAGCTTACTAATGGAAAGAGCGAATAGAAAAGTGGATGTGAAATGGACAAAAGCTGAACTCGACTATACCTCTATTCTGTGTTATTTTTAAATCATGGAACTTTGTTTTTTACTGTTAATCTGGTTTTCTTAAATGTTTCCCCCCAGCTCCCTCAGAGCCTGAATGCAACCTTCCTCTTTCCTCCCACCCCCTTCGCACACTCATGTTTGCCTCTTCCCACATCCAGGACGTTTGACCTTTCGCTGATATCTGTCATAAATTAGCTGACCTGGGGCAGGACTTTAATCACAAGAGCAGGCTGTAAGGAAATAGATTGCCATGCAGAATTGTGCAAGTTTGATTGTACCATTTTAGTACACTCAGAACTGCTGAAAATGCAGCTTTATTTAAGGTAAAAGTTGCTCATAACAATATGAGAAAGAAGATGAAAAATTATTTCCACTTAAAGGAAGGACCACCCCACAGACTTTGTGGTCAGTTTTTTCTCAGCCTTTAGCATTAGAGGAAAATGTACTTGTGATAAACTAATTGAGTTCAGCAGATTAGCCACCTGGACAATGATTAGGTATGTTAGCAAAGGCTTGGGAGTATAGTATGCATTTCCTGTGAGAGGAGTAAATTAATGTATGTCATATATTTATCTATGATGAGCTAGAAGCAGGTCCATTCACTGTTGTACTCACCAGTCTTCATCAGTACCCATGCAACTGCCATTTTTAATTGGCACTTTCATGTTGCTATTGCAACAGAGTAGCTTGGAAGATGGGGAAAATAATTTATCTTGTTCACAGAGAAATAACAGAAATAGATTACAATATCTTCCTGGAGAATATTCTAGCAGGTGATTTCTCAAGCCTACAATATTCATTCCAATATGGTACCCATCACAGAGTGCACTCGCCCTCTTCTCCCGGGTAACTAGTGACGGGATGAGAGGGGATGGCCTCAAGATACACCAGGGGAGGTTTAGGCTGGATATTAGGAGAAACTTATTCTCTGAAAGAGTGGTCGCACACTAGAGCAGGCCGCCCAGAGATGTTGTGAAGTCACCACTTCCTGGAGATGTTCAAGAAAAGAGTAGATGTGCACTGAGGGACATGGTTGACATGGTTAATACTGGTGGTAGGTGGATGGTTGGACTCAGTGATCTTGGAGGTATTTTCTAACCTTAATGATTAAATGATTCTATGATTCTATATGTAATTGAATAACAATTAAACAGCTTCTGCCCAGTTAGCCTAAAAGTTTATGGTAGTACTTTCCAAAAGAGGATGGTAGAGAGTCTAGCTCATTGTGTAATTAGCAAGAAACTCAGCCTGGGCTTGTTGTCCCCTCATTGGCTGTTTACCTGTTCCAACCATACACCTGGGCACTCCTGGAGATTAGTGAGGACGTTAAATGAATGAGGATTACACTGGAAATGAGGCCATGTTTCTTTCCCAGACTTATGCCTGTCTTGTATGAGATCCTACAGAGATTAGTCAGACATTCTTGGTACAGCAAATGTTGTCAGCTTGTGTATCCCTTAAAGGGAAGATGGTCACTTATCTTCTCAGGTATCTCTATTCATTCTTAGTGCTTGTAAAGAAATCTGATGAGGGCTGGGATTCATATTTAGGGATAAGGAGTGGGTGAGGGATAAAAAGTAGGTTGGTTTGCTTTGAATAAAGCTTGATCTTGAGAGAGCTGAGGAAATACCTTGTGTTCATTCCCACAGAACTCATGTGTGAGATAGAAGAAGTGGCGATTTCATTAGATTTTGGTGGGCAGATCTGATCTAATATAGTGGAGTTAAATACAGTATTTATGAAACAGCTTTCTAAAGTGAGAAGAAAAAAATCAACATAAAATAACACCTTTCAGATCATTCTTCCTTGTTAATGGCTCCTGCTCACAATAATATAAGATACTAGAAACTAGAAGAAATAAAAATCAAAAGCTGATGCTTTTTTTCCCTTAATCTTTCCTGAGAAACCAATCAACAATGAACCACAGTGGGAATTTCTGAGTCTGAAATTTAACACATTTCTTATTTCTTTTTATAATTATGGCAGTGCAAGTCTACAATGATTCCATACATGTCTCTGTGCAAAAGTGAGACCCATAAATTAGGCCTTAAAGAAAAACTATTAGTACATAACAGCAGTTACCCACTGTAATGGGTAACTTAAAATGAACAAGCAGCATTTTGCATCAAGATCATAAACACTGCCATCTAAAGTAAAGGGAAAGACTTTATAATTGCACCTTCTCTTCCAGCTACATGTGTGCTATTGCTTAGACGTAGCCTGTCCTGAATAACAGAGTACAGACATATTTTCTAGCCATCAAAGCAACCTCTAGGCCCTTTTCTGCAGACGTGACATCAGAAGACTTGTTGAATCAGTCCAACTGATGGCAGTCTCTGTGGTTATGTATAATGTTTATACTTCCCAAAAAATGAAAAAAAAATGGTGCAGACTAAAATCTCTCACATGCCTTCAATTACATTGACATTGACTACAGAAGCACTCCTTATTCTCCATGCTTCTAAGTGATGGTTTGAATTCAAACGGTGGAGTCTGCTCTTAACTTTGATGTTTCAAAAGCTTTAAGAGAAACTATGCAATCAGAAAAAAAAAATCTAATTAAAAGAAAAATGATGAGATCTGAAAAAAGTCATAGGAGTCAGGAGAGGGGGAGGGAAGTATGTGCTAAATGCCTGCTTTTAACTCCAGAAGTTCCCTTTTAGAGTAAGAATAAATCAACTAAAAGACTTTGTTTTTAAAAATTCATTTTTTTTTAATGATAGTGGAGAAAAATTTGTGTAACTACATAGAAAAATAGAAAATTCCAATTTAGAATTCCATAATGAAACGACACCATTCTAATTTCTCCAGGCCACGGTTTGTTAATATTCCACAAAGTCCCAGGATGCAACTATAAGACAGCATTCAAATCTATGAACATGAGGCAATCATGCTCAGCAGAGTATAACAATAATTATAATAGAGATTAAATAAAAATAATTAGAAAAAGTTCATCTAGTTTTGATGTATTAATTATTTTGACCCTGTTCTATTCAGAGTCTAATTATCTGGTTCAGTGAAAATGCCAAGATTTCTACGACTCATAAAAATTACATTCCAGTAATTATGTCAGCAAACTAAACAGTATTCATTTACCATGCCTTTTTATGCACACATTTGAATATGCTTTTTTAACTGTTTTTGCTCTTTGTTCCTATTCATGGGAAATAATACCTGTAGAGAAATTTGAAAGTCAGTAGCACTCTAAATGTAATGTGCAATTCTTGCTGATATTTTTCTTTTGTGAAGCTTCTGTAAGTCTCACATAACCTTTGTTTAAAAAACATGAATTAAAATTCACTCTTCAGTTGTTTCAAAGAAGCATTTTGAAGTCTGTGCTGTATTTAAAAAAAAAAAAAAAAAAAAAAAAAAAAAAAAAAAAAAAAAGGAAAAGATTTTTAAAGTGGCAACACAAAGCAGAATTTCTTTTCAAAGATGTTACCCTCAAAAGAGACTATAAACCAAAGGTGAACCACCAAACATTTGGCCAAGTTATGTGCACTATGGCCGTGGCACAATATTCTTTTAGAGGGATAGAATTTCATAGTAGTGTGTCCCTTTCTTTGCCTCATACAAAGGCAAATAAAACATGTATCTCTGCTTTGTTCTCCAAAACACAGTGCCAGATTATACACATCAATCATGCTCAACAAAATATCAATAAAATTACATTCAAGTGAAGATCTGAACCTCATTTCAATGAGTCTGAAGTGAGACCAAGGCTGCCTTTTTACACAGAAAGGAACTTCATCTCACCATAGGGTTGCTGGAGTCCAGTAGGTATTATCTAATTTTAAACAATCTGACTTTATCTAGCACCACAGCCTTGTCCCAGCACTTTTTAACCTGTCATCCTCTATCCAGATAAAATGTTGAAGTAAACCATAGGGTCAACTCTCAAGAGGCCAATAAAATAAATTCTAAGTTAGGAAAAGGATTGGAACAAATCACAGTATTTCACTGTATCAGTGTGGATACTGTGTGAGTGGAAACAAAACAGCAACGAAAGCTTTCACCAATAAGGAAAAAACTTCCTTATATGAAACTTATTTGTACCAAATACAGAACTGCCTTTGTACCATATAAGGAAAACAAAATATCCCAAATCAAAATGTTGCAAATATTCAATTGATTTAAAAATAAATTCTTCATATAGTGCTTTATGATCTTCTTTGGCTTCCAATTGTTCTTGTTTCACCTGAACAGAATAGGATTACAAATGCTCACGCTTTGTTTGTGTGTTTGTCTCAGGAAAAAGAAAATGCTGTTATGCTGATGGCTCTCATCTGTCCCCTAGAATTAGCCCAGAAAATCACAGTTACTTGGTGGATTAGTATTTCCATCTGCTGTTGCTAGCAGTAGTTGTCTGTAGAGCTTATCAAGCAGGACAGAAGACGAAGAGTAGAAGAGGTCCCACGCGTATTCTCCACTTTTTCTTGTGTGCAGTTACACAACTGTAATCTATACAGCTCTCACAAATGGAAACTCACATTTCTGTCTCTTAGTTACCAGTTAACTGAAACAATCAAAATAAATTTTCCTTTAGGAATAGGAAATGTGCACAAAATCTGCTAATATTTTCCAGTTCAGTTCACCTGCTCATCGTTAAGTGAATATATCTTAAGATAATTCAATGTTTAGATATCTTTAAGGGTTTCTTCATAGCGCAATTCATAAGTACAGTTTCCTGTTTTTCATCCTAAAAATTTCCAGCTGATACAAGTCAATCCCAAATCTACTTTCTAAAATAACTACCATTGTGATATTTTCTGTTCTACAAACAGAATGGTACTGGATTTATGCTTTATTTTCTCCTTGCTTTCTGCTTTATTGGAGATTGAAAGACCATTTAACTTTGATCAAACCTAATGAGCCACAAGAGAACATAAAATGCTACATGGATAAGATACTAGACAGCTCCTTCTCCATTTCCACTTGTCTACTATGTTTAACTATTTTTGAAATCATAGAATCATAGAATTGCTCAGGTTGGAAATACCTTAAGGATCATCGAGTCTACCCATAACCTAACCAAACTACCCTATATCTAGCAGCTCTCTGCTAAATCATGTCTCTGAGCACTGCATCCAAACAGTTTTTAAACACATCCAGGTATGGTGACTCAACCACCTGCCTGGGGAGCCCATTCCAGTGCTTAACAACCATTTCTCTAAAGAAGTTTTTCCTGATATCCAGCCTTTTCCTGACATCCAGCAACTTTAGGCCATTTGACCTGTCACCTGTCACCTGTCACCAGTGAGAAGAGAACTTTGGCATGGCTACGAGGCTTTCACCTCTATTGCTCTGGAAGAAGAATGCTCCAGTACGTACTGCTGTTCCAACAATGAACAAACAAACAAACAAAGCAAAACAGAACAAATAAATAATTGCCTTCAAAAAGGATTTTTAATTTTCTCTACTGAAATTTGAAGTCTTGATATGAGTATATAATGATCTTTCATATAGGAACAAAATATCACTGTGTAAAAAGGCAATAGGATAATTTTATATCTTTGAAGTCTGCAGTGACGTTATTGTCAAGTCACATGGAAGACTGCCTCGTATGAAAGACTGCCTTAATAAAAAAAATTATTGATAATAAAAATGGAAGTACGATAAATGTGTACCATTCCATTCTGTCTTCCTAAATTAGATTATTACAGTTTTGGAAATACAGATGACAAGTGTCTTGATAGATAAAATGTCTTTTGCTTGATATCAGTAGAACAGATAGGTTGACATTAAACTTCATCCTCAAGTATTACAATTACTATTAGATGCAAGTTGCTTGGTGCTCCTTGATATTCTTCAAAGACCTAGATATTATTCTGTACAGAAAACATGAGCACAGCATGAAAAAAATGCTACATTCTTGATACATTCTCACTTGCTTTATACGGTGTTGGGGCAAGAAGGAAAAAATATAGAGCTAAATAATCTCTTTCACAAGACACGAGGCAAAGAGAGGGGAAGAGGGGGAAGGAAGAGAAGGAGGTAGACGAAGAAGGGAAATGGAAGAAGGGAAAAAAATCTCATCAGTGTTATCTCATTTGCAGGGAAATTTTTCAAACATAAAAGTATTCAAAAATCAGTGAATATTTTCCCACACTTCAGTAGAATAATGTATATTGCTATTGTTGTTTAGAGAAAAAAATTGCAATGCAAACCACGTTTTTCAGTAATCAAATATATATGAAATATGAATGGAATAAAGAAAAAATGAATCTTTATTATTCCATAGAAAGCTGGGCTATTTGCCTCTGATGTACAAAAGTTTCTGAACCAAAAAATGACCAAAACAGCAAATCAAGGTCTCTCTTACTCTTTCTTTCTGTCCCTTTAGCTGAAAAGGCTATCATCTAACAGTACCTATGTCAGACCGCAGCATTTTGATTTAGTGTTGAGATGTCAACTTAAATTATTTCTATGGATAGTTCCCTTATGAGAAGAAAATTATCTCCATCAAAAAACTGTATCAGATGGGTGGGCTACAGCTATCAATTACCCTCCGAGTACAAGCTTTGACTAAATCTTGTTTGCTGTTTATTCCCCCATGGGCCAGAGGTTAACTGTTAAGTTGAGAACTGATCCCAAAGTAGACATTAATGTCTTAATGCATTTTGTGGCTGTGGATCTTTTTGGCAGCAGACCCCTGGGATTGTATTGTTTCTCATACTTGACTAGGTCACCAATTGCAGAGGGCACCTGGAATGCTTGAATAAATACGGCTCGGTTTACCTTCTTCCCTCAGTTATTATTTCAAAGCTGTGTGTCTTTCTACTGTTAGGGAGGTTCATGTGTCATGAAATATTTTCAAGGAACCAATAAGAATAACACAATCGGTCTTTGAAGTGGCAAGGCCCGCCTGTAGTGTTGTTTCAGGAATGGCTATTGTAGCTTTGCAGGACTGCAGTTTTATGAAGGGAAATGATTTGGGTGTCAACTTTCTCTGCATTACACTTCAGAAGTGTCAATGAACTAAAATGTTGAGTGTTCATCATGGGTCAAGCTCCAAGGTCTGGCTGTGGTTTCATCAGCCAAGACTATCAATTAGCATTTTTCTTTCCTCTAGAATATGCATTTAGGTGTCCCACTACGTGAGGATAAATTCCAGGATTCAATCATCGCATAACAGATAAGACTGCACAGGTACTTAGGATATTTTACAAGCCTTGCAGTACTTTTCCAGCCAATGGGGTTAGTTTCAGAGTTGTGAGTTTTCCATGCTGACAAAATATTTTTACAGTAAAATTCCCTTTTTAGGGACCTGGGGAGTACTGTTGTTGTATGATGTCAGATATTTATCCCTGCCCAGTCATAACCTTGGGTACAGAGAACCACAAATAGTTTATGGATACCACAGCTCCTATCTGCCGGTAAGGCTTTGCCTCTTCAGGTGTGTAGAGAGAAGTGAAGGATTGGCTTTCATACCCAGCAGCACTTCTGCCAACTTCACTCTAGTGTTTCTAGCTGAAATAATTGCTTTCTGAGGCAATTAGGACAAAGAAGAACAAGAGGGGTTTGCAAAACCATGCCAGACACTCTAGGCCCACTGGGAATTGAAAAAACAAAACAAAACAAAACAAAAAAACTCACATGAGGACTTAACTACAAATTTCACAACCAGAAATACGTCTACAGGTATTTTATATCAATTATAGTGGCTGCTGATGAAAGAAAATTACAGTAAAAATAATCAGACTTGAAGGGAAACTGCAGTCGTATGGAATAAATAAGTGGGAGACGATGTCTATGAAAGCCCTGTGATGAGAGGCTGCTCTTCTAAAGCACTACATTATCTTCCTGCAAAGTCCCAAGCTTCTGAGTTAAAAGGACTCAGCTGCTTATGGGTGATATCAACCTTTAGCTGGATCAGTCCCAAAACAAGCCACCCAAGGATCAGACCACACTGTTTGCAACCAGGACTGTGCATGCATAGGCAATTACTCCAGGAGAAAGTGATGAGAGAAAATGTAATGTAAACTCTGCACTCAGCCAATAAATCTTACAGTAGCCTAATTTTTCTAGGGCTGATGCCTCGAGCTATACCTGTGTGGGCCGGAAAGGAAGGAAGGAAAAAAAGTCCTCAAGTTTCTAAAATTCCCTTATCCTGTTTATCAGAACAGTGCTGCTTCTCTTAAATTTTCACCTTTCCTTTGGGGATTTTGGTCTCCAGATGAGGCTTCAAAGCCTTTGGAATACTAACGGAGATGTCCTTGTCCAAGAATAGACCAGAAGCACATATTGTGCCCAACTGTGACTAATTTAATGGTGTAATCTCTGAGTCAGCAGCTGCTGCTTGTTTTCAGGTGACTTTTCTAGTGCTGACCAATTTCATATGACTAAGGTTGAGAAGTAAAATCTTTATTTTTTGAGTCATTCTCCACTTGATACTCAAGTATTGGACCCTCAACATTTGGAAAAGATGGTCAGCTCAACTGCAATCTGCTTATGATCAGTATGCACAGAAGAAAAATAAAGCTAGTTGCAGTCTTTGAACTTAAAATTCCTGCAGAGGAATACATAAGATGACTTCACCTACTTCAATCCATGAGGAATTCATTGTTTTTTGGTACTGCTCATGAGAGGGAATAAAATCTGGAAAGCTGAAGAAATCATAACAGTCTTGAAGGACTGAGCTTGATTCTGATTGTCAAAGAGAAAAAATTAAACAGCTATTTGCTTTGTCTGAATGTCCCCACAGTCTCTTTTTTTTTTTTTTTTTTTTTTTTTTTTCCCTAGCCTACTTTCTCAATATTTTTCTCTAAATAGAACAAGAAGTCTTCCATTAATAGCTTTGCTGGCATCTGCTTTCAGTCACATAAAGAAAAATTTTGATAGCAACTCTGTGAAAACATTTGTTGAATGTTTCTGCCAAACGGATTTTAAATTTTTTTTCTTCTGTTGGATATTTTCAGTTTCCTTGGAGAACTTTTTCTCTGTTTATTTCAATTACAATAACACTTAGGAGAGGAAGAAATATCAAACTGGAAATAAATCCTCCAAATTTTTGTTCAACTATAATTTCTAACAAGAAGGCAAGAAATCCCTTGCAGCTCTTCCTATAACATAAAGAATATAATCAGTGTTTTTTTGTTAATAGACACAATTCTTAATAATTAATTTGCATTATATCTACACTGCATTTATTCATACTTATTCCTGACATATCAGGTTGAATCAATAAAACTCCCTTTCCTGTACTAAGCTAAACTTTGCTTTTTTTTTGCTAAGTATCAGTACGGCTCAAAATCACATAGGGGGACAGTTACCACAGATCAAGTAATGTACCAAATACTACTTGTTATACTGCAGTAACCAACTATGAGCCTGAGCCCAAACTTGCATAAAGTAAGCACGTTAAATTCATAAGCTTATTTAATAGCACTGTGCAAATGTATGGACATTTGTCTAACCTAATTGTACTTCAGCCTGTTTTGCCATTTAAATAAATAGTCAGAATAAGCTTGATTTTAAACATATCAGATTTATTGAAGATGTTTCTTTTAGGCATTTATTTTATATTATTGTAGAGGTTTATTTTAGCTCTCATTTTCACCCAAGAAGGTGGAAATTATTTTCGGCCTTCATTGGAGCTGTTGTGAGTGAAATATCATGAATTACCCAACGATTTTATGATTGTGGGATGGTTATTTACTCAACTTTTTCATATATTGAGTGCTTCTTAGAAAAAGGTAAATTATTTGACAGACTTTAAATATCTAATCTTGCAGCATACAAGACTTGGTTGCGTTTTAAATTGTACTGTTAGCAGTGGCACCCTAAAAGCTCTTACACTCTTTCACATAAATGAAACAACAACAAATTAACCAGTAAAAATAAAAATAGAACAAGTCATTTCCGTTATTAGTTGTGCTGCTCCTAAAAGTTGGTCCTGCCTTTCTTGTCCAAAACTTTAGTTTTTACCTCTCAGTCTTTTCTATACATTTGTGTTGTTACATTGTGGATAAAAACATGTCATACTTTAGGACTAAAATAACAATTTGTATTTATCACTGACAGTGACATTTTGACTGCCTATTTTTCAGAATAATTGGTTGCCTTTTCCAGTCTTACTGACAATCCCATATCAATATGAATTGCAAGAAGATGAAAAAAACAGTTAGAAGGGATGGCAGGGGAGAGTTTCTCAAGCTTCACAGCCCGGAGCAGGAAGGTATGTTTAAGCATCCCCAGGAGCTATGTGTACCAAAGGGGAGGAGAAAGACAAGGCATTGCCTAGGCTTCAACTTTGAAAATGTCATGGTGGATTTAGGTACCTAAATCCCTTTAATAACCCATCCCAAAGTGATTTGGCTGAGGTCAAAAATACATTTTACAACAAATCAGGGAATGAAGCCCAGATGTGCTATGGCCTGTACAGGCATTTTAAATCTTGTTCTAGGTTTCCCCTGAACTCAATCAGAACATGCCTGCTATACTGTCTTAGCCTTCTCCTAGCATCTTTATGAGGTGCAAAATATGGAACCTCCATCTTTGGTGGTTTAGAGCATCAAGGACCATCATAAAATTACCATGAGGGGGACAGGATTTGTAGCAACAACAGTGATCATGTGGACTTTGCTCTCTTTTTCACTCCCAAGGCGAGGAATTTTTACAATACCCTCTGGAGTTCCCCTGGCCTCGGCATCAAACATAGAGTGCAGCAGCCAAGAACAGGCCCACACCCTGAGCAACTTGCCAGCAATAATTAATTAACTAAGGAGCAAACAGCAGCAAATATTCTGTGCATAGGATCACAGAGTTTCATTTGGTTACATTCCAGTGATTGGAGGGTCACTCCATCTCTTTGTTTCATTTTGTTTTAATGTGTGGGTGTATTTTTTTGTTGTTGTTCTTGTCGTTGTTTTTCTTGAAATGAAAACTCAGAATCTGATTTAATAATCAAAATCCCAAAACCGGGCCTTGGAAATGAACACAGAAATGGAAACAATTTAATATCTCTTTGTTAAACTTGAAACTGCAGTGGCCCATCACCATCCTTTCAAAGTGATCATTGCTTCTACAACAATTTCTTGACCGCTAGGGTTTGCTCCACAGTGAGTACTTCTGTAAGCACTGCTCCTCAGCAGGTATTTTGGCATTACTGTCTTAAGAGACTCGTGAGGGCCCTCATCAGTTTGTTGTTACTTTTTCTGATGCTGCTGCTACCTAGCAATAATGCCCTCCAGCACACTCCGATGTCCACAAGTACTCTTGTCAAGACTTTGGAGCTCAACTTGCATGTCATTCGTAACCCAGAGGGGGAAACACAAATGATGTGTTTTTGTACTTATATTGCTTGCACAGCTCAATCTAGTAGGTATGTTCAAAGCATACTATTTCAAAGCACAGCTGTCAAACTTGGTGTAGGTACTGCAGTCTCATTTTGTGTAAGGACACCCCAGCTAGAGTGCACCCCACTGCCAAGGATCTACATTAATTTTTGACCCCACTCCACAACTCTCATTTAACAAGTACAGACTCTAAGTAGGAGGTTATGGAGAGCCTTTGATGAGGGCTCCAATCCGCTATAAGACACACAGAAAGGCTCATAACTTTTGTAAGACATGGAGAATTGTACTCCACACTTTGCATCGCTGTTCTAGAAGCTGTGGTGTGCTTAATTGATTATCATATAAACAAATTGTAAAATAAACTAGGGTGATCTATGGGCATAGATGATCTCAGATCTCCCAGCAGAAGCGTGCAGATAATAATTCAAAATTCCTTAAGACAGAAAGTGTTTCAATGCACAGTGGGGAAGCTACAGTTACAGTGTGCAGTGAGCTACACTTGGAGTCCCCCCTCTCCTTGTTTCTCCAAGGGGCATGTTGCTGTGTGGATCTTGGCTATGCAAAGATCCTGGTATGGCATGGTGCTGTTTCGTAACCTAGTTAAGACACTCACCTTGCATGAGGGGAGGGAAAGCTTCAGTTCTAGCATAGAGGCCACTAAATATTTCAATACCTGGTATTAAGTATTCAAGGCAGTGGGAACCTGAGTCTCTCTCATCATTAAACTGTAGATCTGTGTTCAGCTGTGCTTGTTCTTTCACTGAATCAATGAAAATTTGTGCAAAATGAAATATCCTTATCAGTAGGAACTTTCCCCTGTACACCCTAACCTAGTACACTTTTCAAGGTGGGCTGAATGTGAGTTAAAACAGTTCCACATAGAGAAGGGATCAGTTAAGACTATCAACTCAACAAATACAATGTATTTTGAAAGTTTTGGAAAAGAAAGGTAGGATGCATTTCTTTCACTTCACTCACTTTGAAAATAAAAGATACTAGTTTCTAAGTCCAGAAATCTTTTGGCATGTGGAACTTCAGTGCAGGAAGGCTCGTAAGACCCAGGTTAGAAAAAAGCATACATCTAACTTAGCCACATTTTTTTTTCCTGCAAAATTAGGCAGCATTTTGCTGAATTTGATGGTGGTTTTATTTTTTGTTTTTTTTTGTTGGGTTGGTTTTTTTTTTTTTTTTTTTTTTGGTTTGTTTGTTTGTTTTCCCTTTCTTGATAGGAAATTAGAATGTCTCTACCTACTGAAGCTGTAAACTCTAGCTTGAAGGTAGGTACATGAAAATTGGCACTACACCAATTAGTGCAGTGATGATGAATTTTCACTAATGGATTGCTCTTTAGGAATTTAAAAGAAGGAAAGACTCATATGCTTTAGCTTTAGTGCTCTACAGAGCAGGGATGCAGCTATCGTGAAGATAGTAAAAATAAGTCATCTCTCACCTGTTGAGTCACATCAAATATCTCATCTTCCTGATAGATGAAAAACTTAATATGAGCCAGCAGTGTGCTCTTGCGGCTCGGAAGGCAAATGGTATCCTGGGCTCCACCAGAAGAGGGGTGGCCTGCAAGGACAGGGAGGTGATTGTCCCCCTCTACTCTGCTCTTGTGAGGCCCCATCTGGAATACTGTGTCCAAGTGTGGAGCCCCCAGTACAAAAAAGACAGGGAGTGTTGGAGAGGGTCCAGAGGAGGGCCACTAGGATGATCAGGGAACTGGAGCACCTCCCCTATGAGGACAGGCTGAGGGAGCTGGGCTTGTCCAGCCTGGAGAAAAGAAGGCTGCAGAGTGACCTCATTGCAGCCTTTCAGTACCTAAAGGGAGCCTACAAACAGGAGGAGAATCAACTCTTTGAAAGGGTTGATATGTGTAGAATGAGGGGAAATGGTTTTAAGTTGAGGGAGGGGAGATTTAGGTTGGACATCAGGGGGAAATTCTTTACAGAGAGAGTGGTGAGGTACTGGAACAGACTGCCCAGAGAGCCTGTGGAAGCCCCGTCCCTGGAAGCGTTCAAGGCCAGGTTGGATGGGGCCCTGGGCAGCCTGGCTTAGCATTAAACATGGAGGTTGGTAGCCCTGCATGTGGCATGGGGCGTTGGAGATTCATGATCCTTGAGGTCCCTTCCAACCCTGGACATTCTGTGATTCTGTGATCTCATGAACTGAGAACCCAGGAATAAACTACTGTGATCCTCTCACATGTTATTATCTCTCAATCCTCTACAAAATTTAAGCTGTAAATGTATACAGCAGCCTCTGCACGTATGTTACTAAGATTGCCCATTTTTTTCATTTGTCTTTACATTTTTTAGGCTTTTGGAGGTCATGCTATTCTTTCAGCTTGGCTACAGGCTCCACTAGCATTCATTGGTATGTTTTTTATTGCCTGAGCCTGCCCTTAGTTCAATCTAGGCAAAGCAGGCATAAAACCTTTAACAGTTCTGGAAAGCTCAGATTTGCTAAGTAATTCTTCACCCAAATTTCCCTTTACTATATTACTCCATCCATTAATGAGTATGAACCAGCTATCCACACTTCTTAAAACACTCACTGGGCCAAGTCATTTTAAAACATATGTTATAATATATAGCTTGTCTTGTCTTGACCTGATTTTTAAATGCAAAAGAGCAAAGCAAATGAACATAACTTTAGGTGCTGATAGGCTGAAGAAAGCTTAAGGCACATAATGAAAGTGGTCAGAATTAACTCAGTAAGAGATTCTTGGGAAACCTGCCCTGGCTGTAGGTGTAACATTTGAATGTCTAACTCATGTGGTTGCAAGTTATTAAACTTTGCTTCCTATCACTGCAGTATAAATGGAGATTATTTACAGAGAAGAGGGTGAAATATATTTTTCAATCTCAATAAAAAATTAGGTAGGGGAATTATTCTGGCTTTGTTTTCGTCCCAGTTCCTTTCTTGTGTTTGCAAAAGCTCCCAAAGTTCATTATTCTCAAGTTACATTTCAAATCATGGCACATGCAAAAGATTTCCCAGACCTGACTTATCAGGGGATGTGTATGTGAGGAATTTCAGAATAACCTAAGGACTCATCATCCCAGCGTAGGAAATAAAGAAAAGAAAGAAAGAGCAAGCATTTAGACTATAGACTCTATGTTGCTTAGAGGGGAGCATTTGGCAGCCAAATGGCAAACTTGTTTCAGATAAAAGGTGATAATAATAGGGAAAAAAAAAAAAAAAAAAAAAAAAAAAAAAAAAAAAAAGAGAAAAGGAGGACGGAGTTTTCCAGAAAGGAAAGCAGCAAGCTATAGTCTTTCCTTTTACTTTTGCTGGGCTCTTTATTTACCTATTTATCATCAATTAATTAGCAGCACTGCAGAAACACTAGCTCCCAAACAGCTTGCCACTTGTTCTCAGAGTAAATACCCAGTACACACAAAGTAATTAAAAATGTAAATAATACTATCGCCAAATACTAGTTTATGTGTCAGTAGAAAGGACACTGCAAGATAAGGGGAAAGGAATAACAACAAAGATCTGAAGGCTACAGATCTGCTCATTGTGTGTGTTGACCAGAGGGTAACACATGGGTCTAATCTATTTACTTATCAGGGTAGTACCTCATTGTTGATCACCATCAATACGCACACTGAGCATTAGCCAAAAAGAGAGCAGCCACTGTTGTCATGGTGATGTTGTGAAAAGAGGCAGTAAAGAAAGCTCAGGCAGTTACAGAAACGGTGGCTGGGGGCTTGGGAAATGTAGATTTCAGTCCCTCCCTCTCCATAGGTTTGTGAATAGGATGCAGGCAGCTGACTCATTGGCTTGAATGGTGAATGTACTGATTTATTTGAAAGAAGCGTTTAATACTTTGGAGCCTCAGCTCACCATCTTTACTACTTCAACTCGCTGCTATCTCTACTGCTTTAGTATCTATGCCCTGTATAGTTTTTCCTGAGTTTCAACTACATGTAGTACGTAGTTCCCATGTGAATTCTAAGGTGTCTAATACAGTAGCATCTTTCCCCTTGAACAGGAGCATTCATATCCATCATCTTTTCTTAGTAACTTTTGGTAATTTGTCAGAACATGAGTACTCTTGCAAACTTTAAACATCTGTCTTTAAAAAAAGGATTTGGGCATCTCAAACTGTAGCCATCATGAGTGATAATCTGCTGAAATCTTGTGCAGATTTGCTGAAGCTGGGGATTTTGATAGAATTTGAGATTAACTGTAAGGCTGATGGTGTGAGGCATAATGAGTTCCACCAACAAATGTAGTTTATGAATATTTTGTGATTCCAGTATCACCATTCATCCCTTGACATACGAATAATACCATAAGCCTTTTTTTCACTTCTATCTTGCATAAGCCGCACTGCAAAGGTGAAATCTTCCAACTACTTCTTCCCCCTCAAATCCCAAAATCTCAGTAGTTTGCTGTTTACTGAAGATGGTATTCAGACAGGCCACCTACCACATATCACAGTGGCTCCCAGGAGCCTGTAGGGTTGCCCAGCTCTGAAACGTTACCAGTCCACAGCTGAACCTGTTCAATAATTATGCTGTAGAGTTGTGTTCATTTGTTCTTGCTGAGAATTGAGAACTCCACATAACTGGAGACATTTACAGGTTCTGGAAGTGCCATCTCTGCCTGAAGGTGTGATGTCTCATTCTCCCAGAGCACTAAAAACACTGCAGCACTTCTCCCAGCAGGACACTTCTACCCTTTCTGCCCTGGTTCATGTTCTGCTCAGATACCATTACAATACACCACTTAAATTCCCATTCTCTTTCAGGTAAAGCAACCAACTACTTCCACAGCAGGAAACCTTGCTTGAGCACAGAAGCCAAGATTTGTGAGAAATCACTCAGAAATGGATAATGGATAATAAAAAAACAGTCTGCTGTTTGAATTTCTGTGTTGCTGTGCTGTTCACATAATGCTTCCTGATTTCATGAGGTGCCCTATTGGGATACTTCTTCATGGCCCTGGCACAAGGGTGGAAAATTGAGAGACTGTAAACTTTAAAATGTGAGGATGTAGAATTTAAGATTTTCTTGCAGGCTTTTTCCAATGAAGTGACATTTCATTCTCTATCCCCAAAAGAAAAATCTTGCTTTGTTCTTTTCCTGACCTCAGTTCATTTTTTTTCTGCCCTAAAGAGCTGTGAAGCCTTGTTGGTGGAAATATATCACTGAGCTGGCTTCCTTGTGGCAAGAAATGCAGCAAATACAATAAAATGAATGGTGTGCATTTCCCCAGCAGCAACTACAGATTCAGTTCTTTGGAACAAAAAAATGGTTAGTTAGATGACAGCAGAGCATTATTGTCTTACAATTAATTAAAATTCTCGAACAGGATTCCCATGTAATCACAAAAGGCAAAGCATTTTCTGTGCCGTAGGTTATTTCTAAGAAGTGACATCAGCTGACGTGAACAGCAGCAGTAAAAGGTTTATAACAAGTTTTCTTATTTTATATCTCAACACAAATTACAGGTGATTCTCCACCTTTGGTTAAGGAAAACAATATTACTATTTAGATTTAAAAAAAAAAAAAAAAAAAAAAAAAAAAAAAAAAAAAAGCCCTTAAACTTAAACTTATATTATTACCTGTTTGCTTTATGAAGTTAGACTGAAAGAACATCCTATCTGTGGCATTGAAATCTTTCTTCCCTCTGTCCTTAAAGATATGCAGTTTCTGTTATTGTTAACCCACCTTCCTGAAGGAAATTCACTGGGTATGTGTGCATATATGCGTAAATATACAAAGCATTCAGTTTAGGTCATTCAGTCACTGACTGGGACTCCTAATTGCAAGTATGGTATTAAATAATAATAATAGACAATATGCAAATAACAATAGACAAAATACACAAACTAAGAGATAAAGCTCTTTGAAGTATGGTCTGCAAGGTTAACAAAATCACTTTTACTGTTATTGCTGTCTTAATTTAATATTCTGATTAGAAATTAAGAAGGGGTTGCACAAAAAGCTTTATTTGGTGCATGCAGTGTTTGCATCATCAACATAATTCCTTAATAATAATATTTCCTAAACTGAGGGCACTGAATATGTATTCTGCTAGCATAGCATGCCGAAGGATTTCTGTTGTTTGTTCCGGTTTGTGCTAGCTTCATTTCATTTCAAATGAAATGTCCTTTAAAAATCTTAGAATTTATTTTTAATATCAATTATGTTGTTTAAAAAATCCAATTAGTCATTTTAGATACTGATCAAATTAAATGTATACAATATATAGTAACATTGTTATATCTTATTCTACAAATTGGTACAAAACACCAGATTTTGATCTCTTCTTTGGACTTTGCTATAGTTTCTTTAAATTAACAAATAAAGTAAGCCCAAATTGAGATGCACTTCTTTCTGGATTGCTTCCTGAGAGAAGTCATTTGAATACTGGTTTGTGCTTATTGGGAAACAGCAGGAGGAATTCTATATTTCTTGTTGAAAAATAAAATGGTTCATTTAGTCACTTATATACATGTAAAGCCTTCATTCTTCCCTTTGACAACAGCATTCTTACTTTTCCCTTCGTTTTTTTTCCTAGTGCTGTTTATATGCCATATTACACTCTCTAATTTCCTTTTATCTTTTCTTTATTTTGCAGTGTCTCAGTACATGTCTCTTTAAGACAAGTTAATTTAGTCAATTACTCCAGTTTGGTTTCAGATAAAATCTTTAATTTATCCAGGCCCCTCTTTATTCTTTCTAAGATCCTCTTTCCATTAATTTCATGAAACATTCTAATTCTCCATTTTAGGAAAAAGCTAATTTCACTCACTTGCACAGACTTCCTCTGTCATTTTCCTCTACTGCATGTTTTACTGAAACTAAGGCATGTGGGGATTGCTGATGCTCGTACATACTAAAAGCAACTTTACTTTCCTGCACTGTTTGAAAACCAGTCTCAGATCCCTTTGTCTTCTCCTGTATCCTTATATAACAGAAAAAATGATGGGATCATACAGGGATGAAGCTGATCTTAGTGGTCTTTTCCAACCATAATAATTCTATGATCCTATAATTCTGTGATACATGTGTCACAGTCATTGCAGCCACTCCATGTCTGCCAGAAGGATCCCTGAATACCACGATATGAAGGATTGTTTTTTAGGTTAGGAGTGGATGCGAAAAAAGTGGGACATTAATGCTGCTACCTATAACATGTAGGGGCAAGTGTGTCAAGTTGCAGTTTATCCAGTATTGAACATAAAAGCTACAAAATTGTCTTTATGTCTCTCCATCACTTCTTGATTAAGATTTTGGGTTTCATGGGCACTTCACGCTCCAGCAAGTCTCTGAGCTCTGACAAGGACCAGCTTTGATACTCTCCTCTGACTTGTATTTCTGTTTTGTGAAATTTGAAAGACAAATCCATTGCAAAATTGCTTGAGCACTAGCAGCACCAAAGGGCATGAAGCAACAAAAAGGTAGAGATCATTCATTACTTTTTGTACTTATATTTCTGTAGAAACATTTCCCTGTTTAGTACTATTCTCTCTCTTCTGTGCTCCACACCAGTGTCAAATAAATGGTTTTAGGGTCAGGGATTGTGAGGGGTCATCATCATAATCGTAGAAACATAGAATGGCCTGGGTTGAAAAGGACCACAATGATCATCTAGTTTCAAACCCCCTGCTTTATGAAGGATCGCCAACCACCAGATCAGGTTGCCCAGAGCCACATCCAGCCTGGACTTGAATGCCTCCAGGGATGGAGCATCCACAACCTCCTTGGGCAACCCGTTACAGTGCATCACTGCCCTCTGTGTGATAAACTTCCTCCTAAGATTCCAGGTCCCTAATTATGATTCCCTTCCACTATCACAATATTAAAAAACAGCAGATTCCTTTTTTTTTTTTTTTTTTTTTTTTGTGTGTGTGTGTGTGTGTGTGTGTTTTTGTAGAAGATAACTACTTCCTTCCTTCTGTACCATCCACCAGTGCAAAATCATTGTTCTCATACTTGGTGTCAGCTCTGTTTCTCTTCTGAAATCTCCAGGTGGTGAAGTTGTGTGATCAACTCATCTAAGAATGTACTAAAAAGAATGGTCTAGTCCTATTCCTTCTCACCATTTCCTCCTTTTCTGTTTGCTGGAGTGGTGAAGATGCATGGATAACAGGATCGAGAAACTGAATGAAATGATTTGATGAAATGAAATGAATTTGATGAATGAAATAAATTAATGAAATCTAATAAAAAATAAGTAAAAAAAAAAGAAAGAATTTTTGGGATGCTTGTCAAGCTAACCATTAAAGATCAACTCCAACGTAAGAAGATAGAAGAGAGTTGGTGACTATAATGCTCAAAATGTGGAACACACAGAGGACTTAGGAGAAATACTAAGTGCTACTAGAAAGATCATATCTGTTCTTGGAACCGTAGATTGAAATTCATCTTTCAAAACTGTTAATAACAAGAATTTCAGCAAAATGACTCTGCTTATTAAGAAAAAGCTTACTTTTTGCAGAGAACTTTAAAATACTTTTCATTTAAAAAAAGAAAAAACAAGTAACAATAATAAAAACAAAAGACCTCAAAACAGACTGTGTATTCTGAAATTTCATCACATTACTCCATGAGTGAAGTTTTTATGGCTGTCTTCAGACCTTCATCTTCATAAGTGAGTTTCATGAGTTTGATGAACTCTCTCTCTTTGTATTGGGTGTGTGTCAAGGACTGGTAGTGGGTCAAGGACTGGCACAGCTGGCAATTGATCAGAACCCAAAAAATGTTACAAAAGAATATTTGCATATAATTTCACAAAGTGTTGGAAAAATCTTGATTCTCAGTTGCAGGGTAGCAGAGTATTTTAGACTAAACTCACTTGGTTCAGTCAAACTGTGCTTTTGCACACAAAATCTATTTCTGTTCAGCTTGTTGATCTTCCCTAAATTAAACCCATTATTGAGAAGACACTTAAAAAAAAAAAAAAAAAAAAGACCTTTTAGAACACCACTCATTTGAACTACATTTGCAAAGATAACCCCATCACAGTGGACTCACATTTGGAATAATATTTACATATTTATTTTTTCTGTCATAAAATATTCTATCAACTGTTACATTCCAATAACCATGAATGTAAATGAATGCAGATTTCAAATGGACAATCATTAACCTATGTCATAATGATATAGAAACTCCTGAAAATACTGCATGTTTTGAATGTGATCAAGTGATTTTTCTTGTTATTTTGACTTTCATACTAATTATTAAATTTTAATTAGCCATTACGAATAATTATTAATATTTATTGCACATTATTGTCATTATTAATGAGCTTTTATAAGCGAGACTATACTTAATATAGAAAAAAAAATTATATTAAATACTCATTTACATGTCTTTTCAGTGACATATTTTTAAAACAAATGGGTATGAGTCTGTTTTTCTATTAGTTTTTGTGTTTATAAATATTGACTTAATACCCATTATTCTTCTTGACTACTCTTCTGTTACTCCCTGTATCTCTAGGTTTTCTCTCTAGGTGCTCTCTTCCTTGTTAAGATTGCAAATATGAACAGAAAAAAAAAAAAAATTAGAAAATTGAATCTCTACTAGTCATATTAGTGTGAAAAGTTGTTGCCAGTGTTGTACTTGAAGAAAGACAGAAGTAAGACATGTAATCACAAGGTGCCCAATTAAAAAAAAAAAAAAAAAAAAAAAGAAGAAGAAGAAGAAAAAGGTGGTATTTACTTCACAATCTGAGAAGCACTTACATTTTAATTCATTTTAAATGTTCTTAAACATAGCAAGATGCCTAGGAGTATTTTCTAAAATCTCTGTGCCTGCAACAAAAATAAGGGGTATTCCTGTCAACAGGTTTGGACTGGGAGTGAATGCAGACCTTCTGTGGGATACTTACAGAATAGAATGGTCACAGAAACACTGGCTGGTTGAGGTTAGAAGTGACATCTGGGTCGATACGTTCCAACCCCTACTCAAGGAAGAACACCAGAACAGGGTGCCCAGAACCACATCCGGGCAGCTTTTGATGATCTTCAAGGAGGTTCAAGTTAGATATCAGGAAAAATTTATTCTCAGAAGTGAAGTGAGCTATTTAAACAGGCTGTCCAGGGAGGTGGTGGAGTCACTGTCCTTGGACACATTCAAGAAAAGGGCAGACAAGGCACTGAGGGACATACGTTAGTGGGCTTGGTGGTGATGGATTGGCAGCTGGACTACATGACCTTAGTGGTCTTTTCCAATCTTAATGATTCTATGATTATATGATACAACACTCCATAACCTCTTTGGGCAGCCAGAGCTTCACTGCCTTTGCAGTAAAGAGCTTTCTGATGTTAGAACATCCTGTGCTCCACTGCCTTTTGTCCTAGTACTGAGCACCACTGAAAGAGTCAGGGAACTACCAAGAGATAGATGTAGAAGATAGGTCAAAGGCTTGGTATATCTCAAGCCCATCCTTTCTGTGGAGTTTGTTTTGATACTCAAAGATATAAAGCATCATTTCCCAATACATTTTTTTTTTATTTTTTTTTTGGTATCCATCTTCATCACTTTCAAAATACAAATTGTGCAGGAGTTTCTCTTTTCCTCAGAAACAAAAAATCAGTATTTAAGTATGTACTCAGGGGCTAATGAGGAGGGAAAAATCTCTAGTCGCCCATCATTCCATTAATCTCCAAAGCCCAGTCGCTTTCTATGCTGCATTTTTTTATTGAATCATTTTCAGAGCTAAGGAGTGCAAGACCTTAACCTATTCTTTGGGTTATTTTATTCATTCTTAGCACGTGATGTTTGATGAAGGCTATCCTCAATTTTTTAAAAGGCAATCAAAGTTGTGCCGAGGAGAGGAAAAGTAAGAGGCCTCCAAGAAAATGAAAGATATTTCTTTAATTTCTCTCATAAACAAGCAGGACTCAAAGTGGAGTTTCTTATTTTCATTCACTCAAAGCAGTATGATGTATGGAAGTCTTCCTCAAATTGCAATTATTTTTTTCAAGAAAACACAGAAGACTTTTATTAAGAAGAGTGTTTCCTAAGTAGGATCCCTGTAGATGTGGATGCCACTGTGATGGTGTGCAGTCTCAAAGTTAATTGTTGCAACACCTAGCACTGCAGCTGCAACACTTTTGAAGGATGTGTAATAGGGAAAATATACTTGAAGTCCCATGTGAGATTTTAACCCAGTGATAAAATCCTTGGTATCTGAATCGCAATGTAAAATTCAGAAAAATTAAACATTAAATATGTTCCCTTTGCAAATTACTGCTGTGTGTGACATTTAGGCTTCCAGAGTTAAAATATGTGAGCAGCATAAGAGCTGTGAATCAGACTCTAATCAGCACTGAATAAGAGAGCTGCAGTATAGAAAGATTTTTTCTGGTGACTGGCTTATCTTACTGAGATTAGTTGTGTCAGCACACCTGATTGGGATAACTGGCAGAACTGGGAAGGGGCTGATCAGGCAATGGAAGCAGACTGCTGGAGAACAACACACAACGTTTAAGATAAAACCAAAAAAACATGTGGCCACACTTCTAAGGATAGACAGAGATTAGTGGGTCAACTTAAAATGACCAAGGTATTGGAATGAAACTGAATGGAATGGAACGGAATGGAACAGAACAGAATAGAATAGAATCATAGAATAAAATCATAGAATCACAGAATGTCTTGGGTTGGAAGGGTTCTAAAGGATCATAAAGTTCCAACACCCCTGCCACAGGCAGGGTTGCCACTATCCAACCTCACCTTAAACACCTCCAAGGATGGTGCATCCACAGCTTCTCTGGGCAATGTGTTCTAGCATCTCACCACTCTCTCAGTAAAAAGCTTCCCCTGACATCTAATCTAAATCTCCCTTCCTTTAGTTTAAAGCCGTTCTTCTTTAACCCATCTAAAAAGTTGATCTCCCTCATGTTTATAAACTTCCTTTAAATACTGGAAGTCTGCAATGAGGTCTCCCCACAGCCTTCTCTTTTTCAAGCTGAACAAGCCCAGTTTCTCCAGCCTGTCTTCATAGGAGAGGTGCTTCAGCCTTTGGATCATCATTGTTGCCCTCCTCTGAACCCTTTCCAAAAACTTCAAATCTTTCCTGTGCTGGGCAACCCAGATCTGGATTCAGTAATCCATCTGGAGTCTCACAAGGGCAAAATAGAGAGGGATAATCACCTCCCTCACCTGGCTGGCTACCCCCTCTTCTGATGGAACCCAGGTACTATATGTAGGATAGGATAGGTTAGGATAGGTTGGGATGGGATAGGAATGGGATGGAATGGGATGGAATGGATGGAGGGGACTTTTCAGAGATGTATTCCAGCTGTCCACTTGATGTTGCAAAAGATGAATAGAACAGGAAGTAAATTGGGTTTTGAAGACTCAGATGAGATGACCAGATTTCTTGAGCAATTGTCTAAAAGTGTCTACAATTCTTTAATACTTTTTATTCAAAAACATTCCTAAAAATTTATCTATTGGTAGCTTTTGGCCTTCATCAGTTTGTTCAGCTGTCTCCAGCTGATGACTCTTGTAGTTCATTGCCAACATCTGTGTCCTACTGTTACATGTGCTCCCCAGTGGTACTGAGCTAAGAATGTGAATTCATTTAGTATAAATACAAATTCAAAACTCAAAATCAGACCTAGACTCAATCATTATGTGCTTACTGAAAACATCCCAGCAGGAAAAGCCATATTTTGAATATTAATAAAACTGAGAACAAAATGGATGTGTGCTATGTAAACAATTTTTACATATTACTTTGACTAACAGTATACAAACTAAATTTTTGCAACAAGTCTTCTTGTACATATCACTACTTATCAAGAATGTATCTTACCTCCACTTCCAGAGGTCTGACGTGAGCTTTTTAAAACCAGTCATACATAATACATAATAGTTTCACCACTGTACAGGATTTGACACACATTGGAAACAGTGTATAATGCTGAGTCTTTTAATCTTAAGACAGGACAGTCTTGTCTATCGTTTTATTCAAACCTCACATTATCAGATGCTGTATTTAAGTTTGAGAAGTCCTAGTTTTCAGTGCATAGCTGGGTTACTCCTACTCTGCTAGAAGCCTGTAAGGAGGCAGTAGTAGCATCTGGTTTATATGCACTTGCATGCATACTGATATCATTCTTACAGGTTCATGCAAAAATAATCTCAGGATTTACTTTCAAACAGTCCAAATCCGCCTTTCCCTTTATGATAGGCACCACTATGCCTGTTCGGGTTTCTGAGTGTCATTTAAAAATGCATAGTGCTTCTGAAACAAGAAGCAGAACAGCTAAAACTGCTTCTGAAAGAAATGACCCCAGCTCCTCTGCACAATAGATCTGTCCGTTGGATTTGACCTGGTTGTATACTCACCTGATTTCTGGAGGAAAAAATGTTGATATTTCATTGCTTTATTTTTGTGTGGGGGTGGTGCTTTTTAAATACCATTCTGATTGAAATCAGAGAAAAACGCATTAAAAGCAATGAATTTATACCACCAAAATAATATTGCAGAGGTGTAATTTTTAACCTGGATTCCCTGAAAATGTGCAAACAATATTTTCACGAGCACACCAGGATTTTTACAGCTCACTTTTCTACACCTTGTTGGTCTCAAAGGGGCAAACTGCAAAGTAAGACATTAGATTCTTGATTAGATAATAGCATTAGCATATAAGTTAAACTTTCTTTTCTTCACAAAGATAAATCCTCATTATTTAAAATGTGCTTCATCCTCTAGTTCCTCCATTGGAGATACTTCTGCAAGCTACCCGCCAATTGCAATTAAAGCTTAGTTTGCAAGGGAAGTGGGTTTAATTGCCAAAGCACTATTTATAGGAAAACTCCCATGAGGATTACCAAGCTGCAAGAATGCAGATTAAGCAAAATGAGGGCAGCAGGGAATGTGATGCACTTTGGATAAACAGCTCTGTCAGGCTGGGTAGGTGCGGGTGCCGAAACAGTGCCAATGACAGCCTGGAGCTTCTTCCCCCACCTCATGCAGAGTGTTTCAGACACTCTGCAGGATGACAGGGTGTCTCCACCGATTTCATAGCAAAGCATCTTTTCTCCCCAGATGTTTCTCCCGCCCCCTGCTACCCCCCCTTGTCTCACCAGCCGATAACTGTTGTAGCTGAGAATCACGTCCAAGGGGGTTGGTTTGATCCATGAACTGGGAGGCACATAATTTTGTCTCCAATCCACATAGATGTACAAGGGAGCCCAGTTATGCAAGAGGGGGTCTGAACCCTAAATTTCATTGCACACCTTGCAGCAGCAGATGGGTGAGTTTATCCATTTTCATTATTTAGAAAACAAAGAACAGCATGGCGGGTAGCAAAAGATAACTTCATCTACCCTTGACCCTCTTCATATTTTCTGTTACTGACTGCTTTTCTCCTTCCTAATGCACTACAAAATACAGACTGTGTAAAAGAGGGATGTCCAAGTGTCCTCTTCATCTGTAACTCAGGGTGTCCTTTCAGCTGTCCATTTCACCTGCCCAGTTCACCATTAACCTTCTCAGACAGTAACCTCCCCTCATTAAAATGGGAGTCAGCAGGAAAAAACAATAAATTTTACGCTTTACTGCTGATCACAAAATCATGTAATTGTAGGGGCTGGAAAAGACCTCAGGACATCATCAAATTCAACCCCTTTGCTAAAGCAGGTTTTCTACTGTAAGATGCACAGGAAATTGTTCAAGCAGGTTCTGCATATCTTCAGAGAAGAATGTAAATGTTGAGACATTTTGGTAAAATGGGCACTGGAAAATACAGACATCTTGGCCCAACATTCTTTAAAAATTAAACATTTTGCTAAGATTTAATATGATTTGTTATTGGTTAAAATACATTTTAAAACAATCTTAAATAAAAATACATTATAATTCATTATACAAAGACAAGTAAAATATTTTTATTTTTTCAAGGTATTTTCAACTTAGCTTAATTGGCATATCTGTCATAAATTCACAGGAAAAATGACGTTGTCAAACCTACATTTCCACCAAAGGTGTTCCAACAGAAAAATTGCATCCTGCTCTGATTAAATCCCTCATTAAGATTCAGGTCTTTTCTGACAGTGAATTCTGACAGTAATCTGTTTAAACAAACAAACAAACAAACAAATAAAAACCAGAAAAATAATTAGATTCTCTGTTGGCTTGTCTGTGTCCATCTTTTCCTACCTTTCTTACACTCTAAACTCCCTGCAATGGGGGTCGTGTTCATAACGCAGTTTGAAACTTCCTCAGTTCCCAGAGCTCTGTCATTTCCTGCTAACTCTTATACTTCCTGAGTTGTAAAATGTCATACTGTAATAATGACAATACAGCAAAATCATTCATCTGTTTTCAGGCTTTTGCTTTGCTCAATCATATGCTTGGATCTAACCTAAGTTTTCAAGATTTCTCTTTTACAGCAAATTTTGACAGCTCTGTTTGTACTCGTTGCTAAGGAAAATGGAAAATTCTTTCATAATGCCTTAAAAGATGGAGATGAGCTTCAGGAAAAAGAAACATAATGGAGAAATTAATCTGGTTGTATACATGCGTGTGTTTAGAGGAGAACAAACTTTCTGAAGTCCCATCCACGGAGATGGTACTCTGTTGAAAGTCCATCAAGACAAACAGCAGAACCTAGCAATACCATAATACTTAAAGTTTAGGTTCATAATTGCCACACCGACTTTTTACTTGAGCAGTCTTAATGTTGTACCATGACATCATGTGAATTCTTGAGCATCTGCAGGAAATAGCTCCTCTTGCAAAAGGCATCTATGCATGCTATGTAGACTGGGACAGTAAATGTCCTCAGTCTGTGTGATTGACAAGCATTTCAACGTGAAGCCCCATGTCTCCTGACAGTGCAGGAATATAACTCTTTGAAGTGTGAATTAGTGGAACTTTCCCTGCTGTATAAGGCCAGGTATTTAATGACCTACATTCAGAGGCACATATCAACTGTTCTCAGAAGCCAAATTTTTAGAAGAATGATCCATATTTCTGCCATTTTTCTCTGGGGCAATCTAGGGAATTGAATCTGTATATGGTTACAGAGCAAAGCAAGAACTGAGTGTCTATGAGTGAGAAGAGACAATTGGATCTTCCACTACTCAGCATTTCAACAGTCTTTATGTATTTCACTTTCCAGTTTTCACATTTATTCTCCTCTTTTATTTTTCTCTTTATTTTCCCACTTTTGAGACCTGTTCTCTCAAGGATATCAATGGAAGGAATCCCACTGACTCTCACTGACTTTAAAATGGGGTTCAGGAACAAAGTGATGAGCCCATGCTGAAGCCAGGATCCTCCTACCTTCGAAGCCTGAGTATATCTAGGTCTGATCAAAGCTTGGCACCTACTCACTCAAAATAGTTCTGTATTTTCCCATCTTTATGGTTGGATCTTTGTTCTTAGCTGGCAAAGAAACAGTGTAGTGATGCACAACTGAACCACACTCCCCAACAAAAAATAGAGACTGCCTTAATGGCTGACTCACAAGCACCAGGAACAAAATGTAACACAGAGGTTTCGAGGGGAAGAATCTTGCTCAGAATCCAAGAACTGTGCTCTCTGTTGGGTATCTTCTTGCCAAAATTATCATTTTTAATTAATCTAAGACAGAGGGGGAACTTTTTTTTTTAAACAAACCTCAAAAATTATTATTTTTAATGCTGGTAAATCTATGCTAGTCAGTTATTGGTGCCATGTTCAGAAGCTCAGACAGAGCTAAATTATGCTGCAGATTAATGTATTGAGCAGTTCAGAGGTTAGACAAACAGCTGTTTCTCAAGCAGGCACACTACAAAGCTTAACTGTTCATTGGAAGGGCTGATACAGCCTAGCTAAAGTCCCAGAGGGCTAACTTTTATTTGTTTCTGATTGGGAGATATCCAAAGCTGACTCCACGCTACTGATGACCTCCTTTAACAGGGGCAGAAAGTTGAACCTCTGGAGCCAGTGTGATTTTACCAGTCTCTGGGAAAAAAAAATAAAAAACAATACCACAACAAATATTCAGTGACTTTGAGATAATCTGCAAAATGTTGCACTTTCAGAAACAAGTATTTTAAATTCTGAAAAAAAAAAAATTGTATATTTAAATATAAATAGACTACAGGGGAAAAAGCAACAACACAAAAGCCTTGAATCAAACACTGCTATGACATTTTGCAAAGCTGTTAGTTAACCAAGGGCAACCATTTCTTCAAAAGTAGTTGTGACATGCATGCTGAATTAAATCTATTCTAAATGTCAAATTCCTCAGTGGGAAAAGTAGTGCGCAGAGTGTTTAGTTACCTGATATCATTGTAAGTATTTAAGCAAAGTACCAAGATCCTGATCCAGACCAGCAACTAGTCACTTCAGAACAGTGTTTAAACAATTAGTCTGTGTGGAATAACTGGACACCAGGAGAAAAGAACTAAATAAATAAAACAAAAGTTGGACACTTATTTAAAAACAGAATTAATTGATTCAGTTAAAAGTTCTTTTAGTTGCAATGAGTGATTTGATCCCAACCTGACGTCAGTCTACAGTCCAAATGTCTTGAGAACTGTTCACATGGTCTGTTTTAGGCATCTTCCTTCTGTGTCTTGTTCTGAGATTTGTCTATCTAGAGCACCAGAAGAAGTGTCAGCAACCAACCAAAACCAAAAAAAAGTCAAGTTAAGCTGAGTAGATCAGAACAGCCTCAATAATAATTGTGGAGACTTTTCAGGTGCTTCATAGACTCACACTCAGAAGACTTCAGCACATTAATACGTTTTCTGTGACATGCAATAATTTTTCTTTCAGGCAGTTTTCCTGTAATTACCCTGTCTGATTCAAACATGAGGTTACCAGAGCACACCTGGACACTTCCATTTAGGAAAACTCAGAACATAAATGAAGTGGAACCTGTGGATCATTAAGTATTCACTCTGAGAGTCAGAGCAATTGGCAGCCTATATTCTTAAGCATGGAAAAAGTAGTTTTATTCCTCTGAGTTCCTGCATCTCTTAAACTATTCATATACCTGAATTGAGGTGTATGACAGAGGACACTGAAGAATGTATTTCCAGTTCTACTAACATAAGAAAATGTGACAAGATCTGCTAAAGGTGTTCTTGGTAAGTATCTGTGCTTTCTCACTAACCACAGTTCATCGCATTTTCAACGTCACACTGCAGTTCATCATACACTAAAAAGGATGGGAACTAAGCAATATTTGCCTTCAGGACCTCGGCTGAGAAAGTGAAAGCTCAGGCCATATTTGTCAGGGTCAAATTGCAACTGACATTCTAAACTGATGTGCTGGCACAGGCTAGATACAAACTCCCCATGGATACTCACTGTCTGTCTTTTAGATCCTATTCCAGTAGAAGACAGTGTGACCATAGTTCTTCAAAGTCAACTCAGCTGTGTGAATTCAACCCAACCAAAAACAATAAAGCTGGGAAGAACGCAGTATGATGTATGCACATTAGGAATAAATTAGTTTTTCATGCAGACAGAGACGGTCACCCATCAGAGTAACAGATACTCAGGAAAGCTGCGCTGCAGTTGGATGTCTGCAGCTTCCTTTCCATCAGGAGGTCACCAAGAGGCCTAACAGGGGATTCAGTAGGGCTATAAGACTGCAGAGGTGGCTAGGAAAACTCTCTTGTAGCTTAAAAGCAAGTAACACAGAGACAATTCATACTGAGAAATCCAGGGGGAATAACTGGTTATTAGTTCACTTCTTGTGGGCAGTAAGGAAGAAGTGAGTCATTATGAAGGATAAACTCAAATTGCAACCGGCTTTACTTTCATATTGATAAAATCTGTTACTAAATTAAAACAATAACAGTGACGTTATCTTGAGAAAAGCGCTTCAAAGTGCCACTTCCCATCTTATTTGTGCTCTGCAGTGAGAGGAACACTAGTCACCTAGCAAAAGCACAGAGGAGATGTGGGTTTGATTCCTGGTTCTACTACATGTTTCCTCTCTTGCCTTGGGCAAGTCCCTAATTCTGCCTGGGTCTCATTTCCACCTCTGTGAAATGGGGATCATTGTGCTGTGTGCTTTTCATCCACCTCTATTTGGAAGGTAAAAATTTTATGTTGCAGATTGATTTTAAAATATATACATCACGACACATGTACAGAAAGAGGAGAGGGTTTAGATGAGATTCCCATTTTTGTTGGGTCCCTGAAGTGCTGCAACAATAGAAACATTGGTAAATGATTAGATTTATTTAGAATGTACAGTACAAGCAGAGTGCAATTCTTCTAAACAAACATTAAGGTTTTCCAGCTTTGGCTTGTAGTCAGGAATTATAACCAGTGGTGAGAATTGGGTTCTTCTTCCTGTAAAGTGGATATCACAAGAAGATGAATATAATCTATTTATTCTAATACATACAAAGAGATCCTTTCCATCAAATGTTATACAAAATAATTCCCCCCAGCTAAAGCTATTGTTCTTTTTTGGCATATGGCAACATCACTGGAGACCATCACAGCACACGTTTCAGGCCCAGAGGGTAATGGCTGTTTGGTGCAAGTCAGCAAAGAGTATTGTAACACGAGAAGGTTGAAAGCTCTAGCTAAAGATAATATTTTTATTTGACAAAGCTTTGTTTCCATTAGTAACATGAAATGGGCAGAGTAGGCTCCTTATCTCCAACACTGTGCCTCTGACAAAGGCAGCATTACCACACTGATTAGAGGAAAGTAGGGTAACCTGGAAGTAGGTAAACTCTTACTACCTACCACCTACTTCATCATTTAATCTAGAAGTGAGAAATGGAGAGTAAACGACACTTTTCAATCCTTTATTCTGAAGTAATTGTTAGTTTTTACTGCAAACTGAGGTATTTGTCTGAACTCTTTCATATGAAGTCCTTGGCCTGATCTTTCTTAAAGCTGAGGACTCTGTTAGTACTTACTAAATCAGTGTATCTTTGTTTGTTAAAATCAAAGCCAGTTCCCCAAAATTATGTTAAAATAATCCTGAATAAATTTCATTATTTCCATTGATAGAGTCTACCTCATGGACAGGCTCTGCCCTTAAGGTAGTTCCTCTTCCCATACCTATACCAGCTCAAGTACAGTGCTTATTGCATCCTGACTGATAATCCACTGATTACCAGATTATAATTTTAGAATTCTTAATGGTTAATTCACTTACTGACCATGCTCAATGGCCACACTTCCGGAACTACTTGTCAGCAGGTTTCTGGAGATTATCTTTCATTTTTGGATTTAAGCAAGATTTTTATAGAAATGCTCGTTACCACGTCTTGGCTGAGATGTGTGTGAAACTCAGAACAAAGGTAATTTCTGCACCCAGCTTTATATGCTGTTCTTGCTAGGGAAGTGATTCTACAACCACTGAATTTATCAGCAAATTTTTTGCTGATTTCAAAGCTTGCACACTGAGACCAAAGTGGATTATCATCTCCTGTCAGGATGTTATATTGTTTCAGCCTGCACACTCAAGCAGTTCAATTTAAGAAAAATAATAATATTTTTATTTTTATTTTTATTTTTTTTCCTCTCAATCCCCATGTCTCCTCTTATGGAACATTTATCTTGGAATTGCAAGAGCTACTGTAGGTTGTCATTACCTCCTGGAGCTTCTGAAGGTTAAAATGTCAGCACTCATATGGGCTTTTACAGTGCTAGGAACAAAAAGGGAAAGGGAAAGGGAAAGGGAAAGGGAAAGGGAAAGGGAAAGGGAAAGGAAAAGGAAAAGGAAAAGGAAAAGGAAAAGGAAAAGGAAAAGGAAAAGCTTCTGTGATTTCCTCCATGAATAGTTACACGCTGTTGCAGTGATCATCTCACATAAACTTTTTTCCAGTTTCCAATTTCCTGATTATTCATCACAATTTATATATATATAATATATATATAATACTTATATATATTTATATATATATAATTTATATATATGTAGAAGAAAATAATAAGAGTTCTGGGTCATCATCTGTACAATGTAAATATTCGTCTATTGTTTTTCAACAAAACTGGAGAAAACACTTCTTATAGGAACCTTCTTTCTTTCATTCAAGAATTTTTAATCAAGTTGCGAACTATATACTTTTGAAATGACAGGAATGATAAGCCCCTTATTGTAATAGGAAATATGAATGCTGTGGTAGTAAATCAGTGGGCCATTTAGAACAAGAATCCTTTCCAATCAGCCTCAAGACAAGACACTCCATTGGATGAACACAAAATCCTGGCTACTTTCTGCAGTCCATTATACCAAATTCCATCTCTCAAAGATCTACTATGGCCTTTAGAGTGAAAATATCTGAGACATTGCTTTAAACAATGCATTTGAGGTGTTGCAGGAATTCCCAGGAATATATGCAAAGTAGAGAAGCAGATTCTAGGTCAAGCAGATCTTTCATTTGGAGTTTAAGTTTCACACACCTCCTTCAAAAGAAACTTCTATTCACTTGATGTCAAAATTTCACCATGTTATAACCTCTTTTGTTACCCACTCGTGTACATTAGTAATCCTTGCTTTTCAGCTGCAATGACAGCAAAATTATGGATGGGTTTGATACTTTCCATAGAAAGAGGATGCTAGGCTTAAATAACAGCAAGGTCTTAAAGTACCATTCCACAAACCTTATATTTTAGATTAGACTGTACAATCACACAGGATACCCATTCCTGACATTTGTGGACCACATGGCCCTGCAGGTCTTCAGCAAGAGCCTTTCTTGCTCCTTCTTGCTTTCTTTTGCTACAGGTTTTCTCCTGGATTAAAGAGAAGTGGACGAGGATGGAATTTGCCAAAATCTTCCTTCGCTCTGTAAAATTATGCAAGAAGTGATGAAGAAATTGCTGACCAATTGAATGTGCCACAAGTTATTTTCCCATGGGAGTAAGTGGAGGGGCAGGCAAGGAATTTTGTAAGGATCACTGAATCCCTTCCCTTCCCTTCCCTTCCCTTCCCTTCCCTTCCCTTCCCTTC
>NW_024962265.1:4165090-4216936 GCF_019238085.1 Lagopus leucura | reverse complement strand
CCCTTCCCTTCCCTTCCCTTCCCTTCCCTTCCCTTCCCTTCCCTTCCTTTCCCTTCCCTTCCCTCCCCTCCACTCCCCTCCGCTCCCTTTCCCTCCCTTCCCATCCCCTTCTCTATCCCCTATCCCCTATCCCCCATGCCCTATCCCATATCCCTTCTCTGCCCTCTGTTTTGCTTTGCTCTCCTTTCCTTTCCTCTACTTTTCTCTACTTTTCACTTTTTTTTCCACTGATATAGGAGACTCATTTGCGGTTCCAAACTGTCTGTCTTTTGTCTAAAGCTGGAAAAAAAAATCGTAACAAATACACAACTGGTAAAAAAAAACACATATTTCTGCAGGCATCATTCATCCCTTACTCAATAACCATAGAGCAAATAAACAAGCAAACAAAATGAATGCATTTCTGGTTTGTTGTTGTGGGTGGGGGGAAGTTCATTACTAGGATCACACTGAGGGGAAAAATACAACTTGCCTATGAAAATGCTGAATTCAAGCCTGGGGCAAATGCATGGCAATTCTTCATTTACCTGAGAAAGATAAATAGATCTGAGAGATAAGGTACCCAAGGAGAATCCCAGTTCATATGTATTTCCATAACTACTTTACCATAAAACAAATATATTTAATTAAAATATTGGTCTGCATCTGACTTTTTATAAGCAGCCTCCTGTGACTAATCAAAACCACTTTCACTTTTTTAATGTTTTGCTTTATAAAAAATTAACCAGTGCAAGTTTTTCCCCTCTGTTTTGCCTGAAGAAAAACCGAATGTTTACCTGCCAAAGGCAATTATTTTTGAGTTTACTCTCTTGGGAAAAGGAGTCACCAGTGTTCAGAGCAATCAATATGAGCTATTTTATCCTTTAAATGTTTTCTCTGAGCAGCACAAACCCATCTAACATCTGGAAAATTCCACCTTTCTGTTCACTATCTGATCATTGTGAGGAATATTACAAATAAATCGTATATTGAGAGAAAGATGGAGATGAACGTGTGCATATGTGCATGTGTAAGCAAAAAGAATTGTAGAAAAACAGTGGCTAAGAAGAAGAAAAAGCCATTTTAGTGCTCAATATATTGGTAGACAAAACAAATATACAAATGAGGATGCCAGCATCTCTCCAATGTACTTGCTGATTAAATTGGTTGGTAGAGAAATGGGACACAAGCTACAGGAGGCCATTAAATGTCCATTAATACCTGGAAAGCAACACAGAATGTGAAAATCAAATACTAATCTAGTGATTGCAATTCATCCAGTCAACAGGTGTAACTATGGCTAAATACCTTTTTAGGACTGATGTCTATCGGGATCAGAGCAGATACAGGAAATGAAGACTAGAAGAAATTTGGGAAGAAAACAGCACAGACTGTCTGAATAACTCACAACAGAATGGTGATTTGAGCTGACAAAATGTTATTGGAGGAATCACTCTCTCCAGCACTGTTTGCTTTAGGAAGTCAGAGAGAGGTTTATTATGGCTGAAAGCCTTTACAGCTGTCAGATAAAAGTGCTAGTTAGAGGAGAGAAAATGGTAACTTAAATTAACAACGGTAGCTTGGGTCTGAATATGAGTTTTTATATACACATTTTATCTAACTCAGAGCATTATCAAAAATTGCCTGGAAATGCATTAATTTCAGATCATGTTACATACTGGTGAGGTGGTTATTTTTTTCATTTACTGTGCCTTTATTAGAATATGTATTAGTGATTAAAAAAAAATATTACTATCAAAACAAAAACTTGTAACAAATCTCCAAGCTCTGCTCTTCTTCTTCAGCATAGCTGTTTCTCTACCACTGAGACTGAAGATGGTGGGTATATGCATGTTGTTAGGATACTGCTCATAGATATTGTCTGAAACACTGACAAAATGCAATTTTTCTGTTCAGTGGATTTTTTGGTCAGGCCAGGACAGAGGAATGAATGTCTGGGGATAGTTACACAGCATACACAAAAGTTAAGAGCTTGGTTTTTGATGAACTGAAAAATAAAATTCATTGTTTTTATTTGCCTTTGGAAAAAGTGTAAGTGAGCAAAAAAAACAATGAAATCTGAATCTCTGCTTTAAAGTGAATGATGGACAGGAGGAATTTTTGTTTTATTTAAATACTGCTTGGGCTCTAAACAGGCTTAAAGATCTGATCATCAGTCCTCAGAAACTGCTCAAGTCTCTCCAGAATATGCATTACTCATTCTGTTAGTTGAGTCAATCCAGTAATACTGTCAGTCAAACTACCTGGACATAAGGACCAGCTCATCCCTCAGATGAATGTGAGTACTTAATAGTAAAATAGTGGGATACAGAAGATGCCCAGAGGAAGACAGCAAATTTAATAAAGTTATAATTATAGCATCGTAAAATTATTTAGGTTGGAAAGGACTGCTGGAGGGCTAGAGAAATCTGCCTCTCAAAGAAGGACCAAATTAGATGACATTAGTTTGTTGCATACCAAAAAAAAAAAAAAAAAAAAAAAAAAAAAGTATTCAGAGGGTATGTATACTGGAGAAATGCATATTTTGTCATGTTTAAAATCTTTTTTGTGTGCCACAATTTAAATAAATGAGTGTCTGGTCATTTGTCCAACTGTTTTTTTTGGCATACTGTGGAGCAGAGCACTACACAATTGCGTAGTGAGAACTAACTTTTTATTGGAAAGCCTGAAATCTAACTCATAACAGAACGGTTGAAGTTCAAAGGGACTTCTGGAGGTCATCAAGTTCAACCCTCCTAGTCAAGCAGGGCCACCCAGGGCAGGCTGCCCAGGACCATGACCAGACAAATTTTGAATATCTCCATGGATAAATATTAAACAAATTAGCCAAATAATCAAACATATCAGAACATATCAGTCAAAGAAAAGGAGGAGAAAGAAAGGGAGAGCAACCCCCCTCAAAAGTGATTTTACCTACAATTACCAAATAAGCCAAGTGTGATTAGAAAGCAGTCCAAGGTTGAATCAGGGATCAAAGTATTTCTAGCCAAAATACATTACCATACTCTTAAAAGAATATATATATTTTTTAAAAGAATGCATTGTAGGACCAGATTATCCAGAATTAGAAGTTCTGTTTAATAAAGTGTTTTTCACCCCAACCTACTTATTAGCTCTTCCAGGAACTACAAGAGCCCTGAAATCTGCTGCAAAGCGGTGCTTTAAAGCTCATGAAATAGCTGTACATTCTTTATTATTAGAAGTGACACCATTGTGCCATCCAAATGGAGGACTGCCAGAAAATGCTGCCAGTCACATTCAGAGCAGCATTGAAAAACCTAACAAAATGCTCTCCTCTTGCAAGTGCTCTCCCAGTTCAGCTCACAAAAATAATTTAGCTAGAACAAGGGTTGTTTAAATTATTAGTGAGCTGTTGAGCAGAAAAAGATAGTTTATAGTTGCTGCTGGCATCACAGGATTTGAGGTCACATGGCAACAACTCTCCTCACACAGACTTGTTTAGTGCGCTGGGTTTGTTTCAAGGCAAAAGTCCATTCTTAATAACATAGACATTACTGCAGATTTTGTATGAGAGACGATGGCCTTGAAAGCTTTGGCATAGATCAGTTATGTGACCCTAGAGATTGCCAGCTCTTGGGCAAGGAGGGAACAGGAGCTCATTTCACACTTATAAAATGCCTATCAAAATGAGAGCTCTGTCCTCTGACTGCTAATAATAATAATAATGATAATAATAATAATAATAATAATAAACAGCCTGTTTCTTATGCTATGAGTTTAATCAATGCAGGTGTAAGTCAGTCACATACCTATTTTTTGTTAATGTAATATATATGATTATCATATTTGCTTGTATAATGATTGCTTATGTACAGCCAGATTTTTCCCTTAAAGAATGATAGCATGGCTATTAGCTAAAGTGCTCCTCGTGACCAGTCAGAAAGTGTGGTTATGCAGGAAGACCATTGCATGTGTGCAGCTGTTATGCAAGTGAACACTGTTATTTTAATGTACTGCTTGAAACATGTTGGCTAGAATTAATTGGAGTTGTGGTAGATGGCAGTAGATTTGTTGCTAGTTGGTGGCCTGCAGTTTCAGAAGTACCTAAAATAATAACAAATCCAGACTACGAAGTGTTGAGTACTCTTCCCATTGAATAAAGACTAAGCAGTTAATTCTGCAAAGTGTTTATGTACTTTTTTACTTATTCATCCTTTTATTAAAGAAGAAGCTAGGAATTCTAGTAGGGAAGCAGAGCCTTGGTAGTCAACAGTGGACAACAAAAAATGTGAATAGATAGTATTCAAGTCAGAAAGCCTTCTTTCTGCATGTCAGACAGGATGCAATGTTGGATATTAAACGGACAAGCAGAGGCTGGTCTGGGAGCGTGGGGAATGAGGCAACAATAAAACCAAGTTAATTTAGTGGGGTGGAAGAGGTCTGGACTTGTTGCTTGTCTCACCTGAGTACTCCCTATGTGCCTGGGAACAGCTTGTGAGCTCTATCACAGAGGGAGGAATTACAGGTTCAAGGTGAGTAGAGCTGCAGGTTCTCCAGTCCAGTGCACAGAGACAAGCAGGGGTGCTTCACAAGCGCTCAAGATTCACAGGCCAACAATTTCAAACTTGGGTACACAGAATAAAACACTTTTCTAAACTATCTATTGTGCAAAGATGTCAAGCAGCTGTCTCAAATAGTTCTTATGCATGACTAGTTTAAGTCGAGGTATGATCCAATGTACATGATTTTAGCCCTCTCCTTAAACAAAGAAAGAGAGTAATTCTCTTTAACCTATGGAGTGGATATTTAAGTTATTCAATCCTTAAGACTTTACAGAAGTGGTAAAGTTATTGGCCTGCTGGAATCAGCTGCTTTTGTATCGTAAATTTATTCCGCTTTATTATGTATGTAAATATTTTGTATTTTTATCCAATGCACAGTCTTAAAATCCTTTGAAAAATATTTATGTAAACTCAGGAAAGCAAAGAGCTCCTTCAGATTGGAAAGATTTTTAGCAGATTAATGAATGGGGCAAGTTTGACCCTATGTATGTGTCAAAGTGAGGAATCGCAAAATGCAGAGATTGTTTAGCACACATATTTATGTTGCTGCAGTGACAACAGCTGTCAGTTTCTGTTTCAACCAAAACCTGGAACAATGATTTGGGTTTTGTGAAGGAACTGCCACAAACTCGTCCTGAGATTTTACAAATTGCACACTTTTCTTCAAAGAGGGGAATTGTCTCCATTTAATTCTATGTCTCCACAGGGTTGGGAAATGGTTAATTTTTATTTACTATGCCCCCAAAAAATTATAGGAGACAGAGCCCACTTGCATCCCAGAAGAAACTGTTTTGGAGAACTACTCCAGTTCAAGACAATCTCACCTTTAGGAGAGACCCTGTTGTTACACAATCCTCCTGCAATTTATTATTAATTCCGTTCATTTTCATTTAGTTCTTTCTGATAAGATGGAAATAGAACGATATTGTTTAATGAAAATAATCACACGCCCACACACACATGTACAATCAATCACATTTTAACTATATTAAATAGCGGTGCTGTAACTGCTGTGGGAAGTAAGTGGGTTTAGAAAGCAGGATCTTAAAACAACTGTTAAACAATTTGTTGCTGACAGTGTTTCTTTATAAGGAACAAGGATGGATTTATTGTGGCTAAACGGTCCTTTGGGAAACATTCACTATTTTCAATGTCATATACAGGAAACCCACCACATATCTTATTAAGACAAAATGTGTCCTTTCAGATTGTAGATTTTGAGCGAAATACTGCTTGCGCATCTCATGAAAATAATTACTTATAACAATGTAGATTTATTTTAGCATTTATTAATACACATATGCAGGAGTTAGTTGACAAAAAATACTAAAAAACTGCTGTTATCATAACGTTGGGATCATGCTCTGAGCTGTGCTGGAAATAGGCCTCAAAATTGCAACAGAGTCCAATCTGTAAAGATTGATGTAGACAAACATGATCTTTTCTCCTGCTCAGAGCTGGTCAGGAGAATGTTAGCTCTGCTCTGGGAATAATATGAAGCTGTATTATTTTGTGCTGTCCTTCCCCCTACATGGGTCTCCCAGCAAGATCCATGTGCAACATCGTGGTGATGAACCCATGCTAACTTCCACATCCAAACTGGCTGATACGAATGTGGCTTAAGTGAAGTTTTGCCTTTACAGACTCTTAGCACAAGAGAATGGAGTCTCTGTTTGCATTAAAATTATGCAGGAAAGTAGGGTGAAGGATTACTCAGTGTTTGGAATAACAGCTTGTGTCTCGATCACCAAGTCTTGCTCTCCCTGGGAGTTTCTGGGGCTGTGCCCCTGAAACACGTACAGCAGGATGGGATGGAGAATAGCCTCCTATGGTTGACAGGAGTCAGCTGACACTAACGTTTGAGACATGGATCTGGAGAAGACCAGCTAAAACTCCCCCAGATAACACTCAGACATAATTTGGTATATAGCACCAACCAAGAGCTGTTCCCAATAAGCAATTTGGATGCGGCCACTCTGTGTTTATGTTGCATTTGTTGTTTTTGGTTTTCTTTTCTGGGAGGGAGAGTTTAGGCATGTGGACATGAGTCAGGCTGCACCACTTGGCCTCAGGGCTGGAGCACAAGGCTTGCTCGTGTTGTTCAGCACTGAAGAGGTGCTGTGTGAATGGGAATGTGTCCACGTCTCAGGTCTCCAGATGAAAAATGGGGACCACAACAATTCCTCACTGTAAGTGAGATATCTAAAAACCAAAATGCACTAAAGAATAAAAGACACGGAGGTATAAGTACAGTTTTCATGAAAATGTATATCCTAAAGTACACTTTCAACTTGAAGGTGTAAATAACTGTGATTTTAATAAAAAGAAGATAAACAATTCATTCTCTTTATCTTATGTTTTGCAAAAATGCTTGTGCTAAACCAAAACTAAAAACAATAAAAAATGTCATTTTTATGTTTTTAGAATGTTTTCATTTGTTAATTTACTGACATACCTGCAAACTCATAAAACCAGTGTTGCAATTTATATTTTTCCACTTCTGTGACCTACTTGAATTCTATTTTTTCTTTAATTATTTTGAATTCAAGGAATTCAATCATCTCTTTTCCATTCAAAAATTATTTAACAATTGTTTTGGCAGTTGAAGATTTTTTACATTTTGAAGTAGAAAACAAACAACAACAACAAAAAAAAAAACCTGGTTATAAAATCATGAAAAATCTTAATTTTTTCATTGTTATTTTCAAAGTTCATGCAAAAAAAGAAAAAAGAAAAAAAAAAAAGAGCAAGCAAGCAAAAAAAGAAGAAAAAAGAATGGAAGGAAAGGAGAGAAAAGTAGTAACAAGAAATACAGAGAAAAAAAGACGTATTTGTCTGAGGACATAAGTAGGGAGAGAAAATAAATGTTTAATGAGGTATTCTTTGGAGTATCTTTTGTCGAGGCTTCTTTCACAAGAGGACAGTGCATTTCACAGCCCTGAGTAGGATACTTATACGTTTGATTCTATGTGAAAATTGGGGGGGAATTAGTAAGTCTGTTTATGTGTTTTTGCTCCATGTTACAAAACAAATCTCTTCATTGAGTATAAAAGGCAGAAAAATAGAGAAGGAGAACAGAAAGCGAAGCCTGCATGGCAATGAGCAGTGGAACTGGCAGGAGCTATTACTTTACATTCTCCCTGCCTGAAATTATCTATTTCCATTCTATAGTATCTTTGTTTGTCATTCTCCTGCTTATGTGGTTGCACATAGGCTTCCTTTGTTTCTACATCCAAAGCCATTATCATGTTACCTTTAAAGTTTGGCATCCAGCGACACAGGGGTCATTGGTGCCACTTTGTGCATGGTTTGTATGACTTCATTAGCTAAATAGAACTGTGGGAACAGTCTCTAGGTGACCCTCATAACACGAAGAACTGTGGGTTTACTTCTTTCTTGTCTAACATGCTGTGTTAAAGACACCCAAAATGTTCTTCCAATTTGTTTTCAGAGACAGTCATATAGAAACTAAGATTTGCTGGGAGTAGAGGGCACATCTGCTTCTATCACGAGGCTAAATTCTGCCCCATTATATATATCTCTGTGGTTGTAAGTCTTGCTCTTGTTTTTTCTGCTGACAATGTGACAAATAGACTCAAATGTACAATTTTCTCACATTGTCTTTATTATTTCGCACCTCATCGGTGCGTCCCTGTGAGGAAGAAACTGGGAAAGGGTGGCAGGAGACCTGTGTGGATGAGCAAGGAGCTCGTGCACAAACTCAAAGGAAAGAAGAAGGCCCATGAAATGTGGAAAAAGGGTCTGACTACTTGGGAAGAATACAGGAATGTTGTCAGGGTCTGCAGGGATGCAACAAGGAAGGCTAAAGCCCGCCTAGAATTAAATCTAGCAAAGGGGATAAAGGATAATAAAAAAGGTTTTTTCAAGTACATTAACAGTAAAAGGAAGACTAGGGAGAATGTGGCTCCCCTGCTAAGTGACGGGGGTGTTCTGGTAACGGGGGATGCTGAGAAGGCGGAGATACTGAATGCCTTCTTTGCTTCTGTCTTCAGTGAAAAAGCTCCCCCTCGGGAATCTGAGACCCTGGAGATTAGTGAGAGGATCTGGGGAATGGAAGACCCCCCTTCTGTCAGGGAAGAGGTGGTCCGGGAGCGCCTAGGCAACATCAATGTTCAGAAATCCATGGGACCCGATGGGATTCATCCACGGGTGCTGAAGGAGCTGGCAGAGGTGATTGCTGAACCGCTTTCGGTCATCTTTGAGAAGTCTTGGAAGACGGGGAAGGTGCCTGAAGACTGGAAGATAGCCAACGTCACCCCGGTCTTCAAAAAAGGCAAGAAGGAAGACCCAGGCAATTATAGGCCAGTCAGCCTCACCTCTGTCCCTGGAAAGGTGATGGAACAGCTTGTACTGGATGTCATCTCCAGACAACTGGAAGAAGAGGAGGTTATCAGGAGTAGTCAGCACGGGTTCACAAGGGGGAGGTCGTGCTTGACCAACCTGGTAGCCTTCTATGATGTTGTCTCTGGCTGGGTGGATAGGGGGAGAGCAGTGGATGTAGTCTACCTTGATTTCAGCAAGGCATTTGATACTGTCCCCCATGACGTCCTTATAACAAAGCTGAGGAAGTGTGGGATAGATGAGTGGACAGTGAGGTGGGTTGAGAACTGGCTGACTGGCAGAGCACAGAGGGTCGTTGTCGGTGGTGCAGAGTCCGGTTGGAGGCCTGTAACTAGCGGTATTCCTCAGGGGTCTGTGCTGGGTCCGGTCTTGTTCAATATCTTCATCAATGACCTTGATGAGGGGATAATGGCCACCCTCAGCAAGTTTGCCGATGATACGAAGTTGGGAGGATTGGCTGACACGCCTGAAGGCTGTGTTGCCATTCAGCAAGACCTGGATAGGCTGGAGAGCTGGGCAGAAAAAAACCGGATGAGGTTTAACAAAAGCAAGTGTAGAGTCTTGCATCTGGGGAGGAATAATTCATGCACCAGTACAGGTTGGGGGATGACCTGCTGGAGGGGAGCTCTGCGGAAAGGGACCTGGGTGTCCTGGTGGACGACAGGTTGGCCATGAGCCAGCAGTGTGCCCTTGTGGCCAAAAAGGCCAATGGCTTACTGGTGTGCATTAAAAAGAGCGTGGCCAGCAGGTCAAAGGAGGTGATCCTCCCCCTCTACTCTGCCCTGGTAAGACCTCATCTGGAGTACTGCGTCCAGTTCTGGGCTCCCCAGTACAAAAAAGACAGGGATCTCTTGGAAAGAGTCCAGCGGAGGGCCACAAAGATGGTGAAGGGCCTGGAGCATCTCTCCTATGAGGAAAGGCTGAGTGAACTGGGTCTGTTCAGCCTTGAGAAAAGGAGACTGAGAGGGGACCTGATCCAGGTCTATAAATATCTAAAGTGTGGGGGGCAGAATGGCGAGGCCGGACTCTTTTCAGTGGTGAGTGGAGACAGGACAAGGGGAAACGGCTGGAAACTGCAGCATAGGAAGTTCCGCACAAACATGCGCAAGAACTTCTTTACAGTGAGGGTGACGGAGCACTGGAACAGGCTGCCCAGGGAGGTGGTGGAGTCTCCTTCTCTGGAGATGTTCAAGACCTGCCTGGATGCCTACCTGTGCGACCTACTGTAGGGAACCTGCTTTGGCAGGGGGTTGGACTCGATGATCTCTGGAGGTCCCTTCCAACCCCTACAATTCTGTGATTCTGTGATTTTGTGATTTTGCCAGCAATTCTCTTCTTCATTCAAAGGTGCCACCTATGGAATCAAACCACCAGCTTCTTGTTTTTCTCAGGTATCTGGGACTGATTTTGTGTTTGGTACCACTTCCACATGAGGCTCTGAAACAGTCTTATTTGAGATTGAATCCTTTTGAAGTCCAGGCCATTGAACTCCACTCAGATTTACATTGCTCTTTCTGTCGTGTTATACTGAGGGAAGTCGTATAAACTGCTCTTGAATGTCAGCCTTGTCTTTTACTGAAAGGAGCTTTGGCAGCAAGCATTTGGTGAGGTATTGGAACAGGCTGCCCAGAGAAGTGGTAAAGTCATTATCCTTAGAGGCATTCAAGGAAAAGGTAGATATAGCACTGAGGAACATGGTTTAGTGGGCTTGATAGGGATGTGTTGGTGGATAGACTAGCTGATCTTAGTGGTCTTTCCTGCATTAATGATCGTTCAATTCTAAGTAATGTTGGGATGATATGACCTTTTTTGTATTCATCGGAGCTCAGAGAATCTGTCTCATTTCTACCACATTCTGAGATACAGAAGCTCTCCATGCAATACCACTGCTTAGACTTCCAGGACTTTCATACACGTTCTCAGCTGTGTTGATGTTTTGTTTCCAAACTATTTTACTCAAAATAGTTCAGCTTCTATTACATAGAGATACACGAGAGAGGAGTAACTGCAGTTGTTGATCACTAAGTGACAAACTGTCAATGCAAGATTCGTGGATACATCTATTCAGTGAAGATACTGGAGTTTCGCCTGAGACTTCAATATGCTGGTTCAATCCCTTGGAATCCTCATCACAGTGAAAAAGAAAGAGCGACTTTAGTCTTCCTTTTCCATTCTTTCTGTGTGGATGCCTGGTCTAGTATTAAATGGGGAGGTTGGTGGCCCTGCATTGGCAGGGGGGTTGCAGATTCATGATCCTTGGGGTCCCTTCCAACCCTGGCCATTCTGTGATTCTGTGATTCTGTGTACACGTGTACAAGCAATGCTTTAACTACTTCTTTTCAACAAGCAAACCTATGCACTGCTTTAAATCCAAAGAATAGTCAACAAGGTTCTGATAGACTCGGTCTGTAATTTACAGCCCAACCCTAAGATATATCTTAGAGGTACCTGTTTCTAAATAATACAGTTGCCCCATGGGCAGGCAACTATGAGGCATTGCACTGACTGGAATCATTAGCCAACATACTTCAACTGCTCTACTAGATTCCTACTCTCCCACATGTTTCCTCAACTTTACTTTATTTAAATACATTAAAGCCCATCCTTGCTGGCATCATTAATGACCTACATAAAATCAAATGTGTAGGAGATCAAGTGGAGTAATCAGTGTTTATATTTAGATGTTATTGTTTAAAGTAAAGCCAGATCATTAGATCAGTAAACAGTACTTTAGTTAGAAGCTTGGTCAGATGATAAGCACAAACTTTATTATTAGATAGTACTTTATTATACTTTCAAAGACAAACTGGATTAACTGGGTGAAATGATCATTTTCCACTAGTAATTAAAGTGATGCAATGTCTTAGAAGATGAACCATGCTGAATTTTGAAAGGAAATGGCTTAGAATTTCAATGTAGACCTGAGTCCAGATTGTTATGGGTAGGCCCATCTTCTTACAGTTCCCATGGTTCTTCACAGCTTACTTGAAAAAGCTACCAATCCAAAATGCAGTTCATTTTTATGTGATACTTGAGTGAAAACAATACTTAGCATGGATTAAATAAAAGTTGATCTATTTATACCTATGAAGATTCACATAAATCCACTGAAGACAATAGTCAGATTATAGTTACAAGGTCTGGATCTTCCAGAGGGTTAAAAAAAAGTGGAAATGAGGATGGAAAGTAAGCAAGATTTCCAAAGATTCTTGATTAGATTTTCAGTGGGTTCATATTTCTCCCTAGTGCATATTCATCCCTAGATGAATAAGGACCCAGAGCAGTTTCTCAGCCTCCCACTCTGATTTTCTGATGAAAGTACATACTGATGTGAACCTTTGGGGCTGAGCCAGACTACAAGGTCTGCCTTTTGGTTCACATTCAGAATTGATAAAATTTCCCTTCTGAATCCAAATTCTACAGAGTTTTACCAGAACAGAAAAACAAAAGCAATTTCTAGGTTGTCTCCAAGATGATCCTAAACACAAATCAAAAACCATATTCTGCCTTGTATATTACCTCCTGGCCTACCTCTGTATGGTAAGAAAATCTGGAGGATCAGAAAATTTGGGATGCTCTGTAATGGTGAACACACCTACTGCATGACTTGGGCTATTCACTGGCTCCAGTTGCCTTTGAAGCATTTACTGAGAAATATGAAATCCGTGCCTTGGTTTCTTGTTTATGGTTTGTTCAAGCTGTGAATTAAAGTCCCAAAGTTATGCATAAGTCACTGATGTGTTAATTTGGTTAAAGCTAGAGGTGAGCAGCTCATCTCTGTGACTGACAGATACAGTATTAGTGCCTGTGTCTGCTTTGCTTGGCTTCTCTCCTTCAGTTGTAATTGCATCTAAAATCCATATACAGAGAAAGTCAGAGTCACTCATGGGAGTCGGTCTTTCTGGAGAAAAGATGGCAATAGCTTTCTGCTTTCAATTTTCTCTTAAATAAATAAATAAATAAATAAAAGTGTTTTTTATTCTTGTTCTGAACCATTACTGGTGGCAGACAGCAAGTAAATTTGGCAATATTTACTATTTCTCAAGTGTCAGCTATTTCTTATTTAGTTTATCATTTATCCATACATGGATGTGTATGAGGATTTCTTCCAGTGCAAGCCAACTCTCCAGTCTCATATCATTGTTGCTGAATTCGCCATAAAGACAGGCACTGGTTTCACCGGAGCAGAGTCTTGTACAGGGCCCAACATGTAGTTCATACTGTATAAATGGCATTGATGTGACTTTACCCTCTCCATCTAAAATCACTCTCAGTGTTTTTCAGATGACTTCCCACTGTTTGAACCTCTCTTCTGTGCACACAGAAGGCACGCAACCTACCGGGGTTGCATCATGGTGTATGCTACTGAGAGTATGAATATATGTGTGTAGAATAAAAAGAGGAAAACAACTGCTTAGAGCTTTATTATTATTTGTAAATAAATGCCCTAACATCAACATTTTATATAGCATCCTTTTTTTTTTCTTTTATTTTTTTCAGCAATTCAGATGTATCTATATATAACTGAAGAGAGCACTCATATATGTATAGCATTATTCTGAATTTCACAGCTCAAAATAAAATAAAAAAAAAAACTAATACAACTTCGCCTCTTTTCCAGTGTAGATCTTAAAAGTACAAAGAGAGACATTAGATAGGTATCAGGAGCTTCCCTAAGCACAGAAATGTCATCCTCATCCATTTGACCTGCTAAGGAATTAATCTCACATCGTTCTAAGTTTGAGAGAGTTTTTAAGAAGGTAAATGCATTTTTTTTTTCATTTTTCCCTTTTTTAATAGCAAGTACTATCAAGAATGTTTGAAAACTTTTAGAATTCCCATCCAAGTTAATCCTTTTAAACCTAGCTATGCTTATTAGCTTTCTTTGAACAGATAAGGCTTAAACAGATGTGTCATTTGAAGAACTGAAGTCAATTTAATAGCAAAGAAGGATACAAAATAGTGGCTACAGAAGGTGAAATGTGGCATTTGATGAAATAGTGGTGATACATTTTTAAATCTCTTCTAAAACTACATTGTTGAAATGACAGAAATTACTAGTGAGCTGTTATGGTTTTAGGAATTATAGGCATCAACCTATTTAGTGGTGCTAAGAAGCAGCTTGAATCCCTGGCTGTCTCTCTCAAGTCATTTCTGATGGCATGGCAGCTTCTGCAGCTAGCTGTATCTGCAGACAAGAAGTGCCTTGAATTTATCAGCCAGTGGGTTGAAATGTAAAGATAGGAAACCTCTTTATCCATCTTCAGGAGAAGAAGGAAATTTTTAAATCAGCTGAATTAAAATGGCAGTTTTAATTGAGTTCTTGCCTGCAACTCATTGTATATCCTTCCGGATGGTGGCAGCTGAAAAACACAACATTACCTCTTTAGGATTGTCCTATTGTGCCAGCAGATCTGTCTGCTATGGCAAGGCAGGGTGGCTTAATGGGGATGCATATAGCAAGTGTCTATAGAGTTGAAAGACATTTCATTAGACATATCTGCAGCACAGATGAACAGGAGAACTTTACAGTGAGGGCACTTGTGCTGCATCGTCAAGGAAAAGTCAAAGGAATTTTTTTCCATTTTGCCATACAGAGCTTATCTTGGAAGGTTATTTACAGTTAATATTCCAAACAGGAGCTTCTGAGTTTCAGAGACATCTCTGAAAGCACGCTCTAGGAATTTAAATCAGTTGCAGTTTTGGAAACAGGGGATGGAGAGGGAGTTACAGCTGAACAGCTTTACTTCTCTGCCTGCAGCTTAGCAGACACTTGGGGTCTGACTGCTTAAATCAGCATCCCAGATACCTTGGGAGAGACATCGGAGGGTACAAGGATGTATTTCCACTTTGGGTCCCCCTGCAGTGCCACAATAAAATAAAGCCTTACTCTACACACAAAATATGTCCTTGAGGGGAAAGACCCTTGCAGTTGTAAATCATCATCATTGCCTGATAGTCCCTCTGTCTTTTGCAGACAAAAGACAGATCAAATCAACAAGCTTTCTTAATAGCATTTCTACATCTGAGCAAAATATGTCGTAATGAGCTTTAAGCTTATTACAGATCATCCCAGGGGTAACACAGGCACTAGGGAAGGGTTAACACCTGTGCCCAGGCTGCACACTGTCCATGAAGATCAGTCCAACAGATGAGATAATAGGGTTTTGCTGAGGCAGAGGAAAGGGATGGCTTAACAAGAGATGAACGGGAGCTGAAGCCAAATTTAAATTAATTAACTTCAGCTAGACTGAAATTCTATTGTGAAAAGTCAATGGCTGCGGTCAGTGAGCAAACTTGGAAACAGCAGGCTGGGAAGGGAGTAAAATATTTAGTGTGGATCTCACAGCAGTGTTGAGAGACCCCAGTTCTTGAAGTAAAATAATAATAATAATAATAATAATAATAATAAATCTATTATTTTCCTTCCTTTTTCTTCTTTATTTCAAGAAAAATGAAAATCTAAGCATATACAAATAGCTTTAAATATCAACATGATCCTCTTACTCCTTTATTTTGCAATTTAATTTTTTTAAGCCGGCCTCCTGATTCTGAACACGTGAAATACACTACACTCTTGTGGGACAAGAGCTAATCTTAAATATGAAATCTCTCCACAACTGAAGCATAAAAATCTTTAAATATTAGTGTTTTTGTCCATTTTCAGCAAACAGTCCTAGGCCTGATCTCCAGTTATTTTCAATCAGGAAGATGCAACTAAAAAGAAGCTTCACAGCAGTCAGTCATACTTCTCCAATATCTGCCATTTGACAATATTGTTAATTAGAATGATTTTAAAGTATAGATAGACATATAGATAGATATTTACCTATTAACTGTGCAGGTGCAATTCATTTTCTCTGATTTTACTCACCAAAAAGTCAATATTTTATTGCATGTTTTGATTTCCTTATTAGTCAATGGAGAGTGTGCTATCTCCTCAAAGACCTTGGAGGCCCCTGGAAAATTTCTGCAGAAATAAGGCAGTTTGAAGGGCTACTTTGGGAAGATATAGTAAAATTGGGAAAAAATCCCAAGAGGAAAAGGTACAGGAGAAAAAAAATTGTAAGTTTTGGAGAGTCTCTAGACTTGGATTCAACAAAGTATATGTAGGCTAAAGTGTTGAGTATTTGCACTTGTGCTCTGCTGAGAAGAACCAGGCCAAAGTTATGAATGCCAAGGCATGTAGCTGAGCCAGACTTCCAGTCACTGTTCTTTGGTATTTAAGGCACTATTTTATCTTGAACACCAGCTCTAAAATCTGTTTAAAAATAAGTAAAAAGTAAAAGGAGATAAATTCTGCTCAGCACAGCAAAGGGCAGCAAAGGACTTCCAATGTCAGCTCAAGAGTGCAGTTTGTGCCAACAGCATTGGTGGGGTGACATGGGGTGCAATTAGCTCAGAGTGTAACAGAGACTCAGCAGTGTGGACCAGCATTCTCCATGTGTGCCTGCTCTTTCTTTGAATAGACTAAACACAAATGTCTCTTTAGCCACTTAGAAAGAGACGGTATGAAATGGCTGTAGTCACAAATGGGGTTTTAAATGGTTTTAATGTAATATGAAAATCCATTCACAAATCCTGATGTGTTTACAAAACATATCCTCGCTGCCTAATACGTTTATTTTAACACTTTATTCAGGCTTAAATGCCATTTTCACATGCTAGGTTTGTTTGGATTTTGCATAAGGTTGTACCACTTATTCAGGAATGTCTGACAGTACTGCAGCATTGGGAAAGAGTTCAACTTTTGTTTGAGTTGAATCATATTCAACTCCTGTTATTCACCATTTAGAGCCTGAGTCATCAAATAACAATACACATGGGTTTGGACTGTTTAGTTTCTGTTCTCAGCCTGAACAGGTGACATTCTCTTTAGCATGACCACAGGCAACAAAAGTTAGTCTCATCTGGACCGAGCAGGACAGAGGTTAAGTGCATAAAGCATTTTGCCTTAGCACAGTTTCCTTCAGCTAAGAGTAGACATCCTTAACTTTCTAGTTCAATGTGAAGCTGAGGAACATAGATGGATTCTTCCCCAGCTTTACGATTTTTGTTGGTAGGTTCTATAATTCACTATTTTCTACTGCTTTTAGTAGAGGACAAAATCATATTATACCTGTGTGAACAATTAATTTCTTCTGTTGCATTCATCATTTCCTGAGACAGTTTCAGTACATACCATATCCTTGCTCCATGCCATTTACCCTTGTAAATCCTCCAGCCATAGTGAATAACACAGGGTACGACACAGCATCTCTTCAACAACAAATGTGTTCATTCTTCCAGACTTTATGTGGGATTATAATTTAATAGCAAATCTGGTCCAGAGTTTCTTCCTTCTCAAGGTGCTCAAGGGCCAGTATATCTAAAGGATATAAAAACTGAGTGATGACAGTCATGTATACAACTTTTTTCTTTGATATAATGAACTTGTACAGACACGATAATCTACTCTGTGGGAGAGAATGACCTCCAACCATGGGTTTAGCTGTCATAGGCTCTTTTTTTTTAATGATCAAAGTGATTGTGCTTCTTCAAGGACCTCTCCTATTGACAGAATTGACTATTGGCCTCACTCAAGCTTTGCATTCAACTCCTGAGATCTTAGGGTAAGCAAAAGGCAAGTCAAGTACTGAATCTAAAGACATGTTCCCCTTTCCATACTGAAATGTTTGATCATTAGTGAATTAAAATAAAGACAGCAAAGAATGTAATTTCAGACATAACCTTCAGATTACCATTTTCTGTATTATGAATCTCTCACCAGTGGACTGTACAGACATATAATAATTTATTCATTTTCACAGGAAAGTCTACCAGAGTGTCATGACTGTTAATGGAGAGATGCTATGCAGTGTCAGTTGGAAAGAATTTCCAGACTTTATGACTGTCTAGGCCATGGGTAACTGATATTACAGTCGATATGGCATATATCATATATCACACTTAATACTTATTGCAGATCACTTTAAACATATTTGTCCAGAACTCATCCTTAGTGATGTTGAAGAGTTCAACTTTGATTCTATTTGCTGATGAGGATTTCACCGTCCTTTCATCTTGTTTTTCTATCAAGTTGTTATTATAAACTCTGAACTTGTAGCCTGTATGAAGAACCCAATAATTGTCAGACCTCACATTTTTTGGCACTTAAGCTAAGGAATTTCAAAAAAAATTTGATTGTAGTTTTAGTTTTCTTCAAATTTTGCCTAACCAAAGTCAACCTGCCCATCATTTGTGTTAACATAGATTCAGAAAAATAAGGCAGCAGCAGACCACACCACATATGCCACAGTGTATTATTCTTTCTAATCAAAGCATTTGCTTTGGTTTCCAAAGTGTGGGAAACCTGACACAGATGCCCATTGCAGATAGGGAAGGATCCTCTGCTCTTCAGCATAGTGCAATAATAACAACAACAATAACTTTGATTTTGTTTCAAGACTTCTCACTTGGGATCCTACAGAAGTTCTAATATCCCACCATGCCAGCATATTATTTTTGGATTGAATGACTGGATGAGCTTGATTTACATCTTATCGCACTCCTTAGCCCATAATGTGTTTTTAAATCATGTCTAAACAACTTACCACAAAGCAAAATTGGAGGCAGGCGGTGGGAAGTATCTTTAATATGTGGAGCATCAAAGAAAGAAACCTCAGAGGACTAAGAGGGGTATGTTTGCAGCTGGCTGAGTCATGTTTCATGTGGGGCATGGTCCCTTGCTAATAATAAGTAAACTGCTAAAATATTATTCCACACTTTATTAACTTGTTCCGTAAGTTTGCATGTCCTGTGCAGACATGCTCACTGGTAACTTCTTTTCTGTAAGAACTTTTCCCCTGATAATAATTCTGATAGCATTAGAAAATAGCCTTTTTCCTACAGTTCTCCTGCTTTTAAGTCACACAGCCAAGGCTCTGAAGATGTTTCCTTTGCAGTGCTGTGGGGTTTACACTATGAGTCAATAGTAAAGTCTTTTCAAAGAAAAGTGATAATCACATCCAGTGAATTGCTATACAAAAACAAAACAAAACAAAGCAAAGCAAAAGAATGGTCAGAGCCGATAAAAGTTGTTCAATAATGCTGTTCCTGGCTGAAAAAATAGGATTTTGCTTTATTTTGTTTTCTGCAACATGCAATTTTTAATAGATTAACAATCCCTGAAGTGTTTTTTATACAAAGTAGGAAGAAAATATATGAAGTCATTATTCTCTTTTATAAATAAATAAATAAACACATATGCATATGCATATACATATACATATACACATAAAGTTGAATCAATTTGGGAATTCATTTTTCCGGAACAAGATTTCAGTCTTTGAGATAGCTTTTCCTAAACTATCAAGTAAGGAGATAAATGGAATTTCCAGTCACATTTCAGAAAAAAACTGATCAACTCTTTGTCTAGTAAGGCAAATATTTACCAGGATGGGGCTGAGCCCCATGACATGTTTTGTTTTCTAGAGACAACCACATATTACAGATTCTGAAAACTGCAAGTTCTGATGAAGAACAGAGGAGAAATATAAAGAGAAATAAAGTAAGAAATGGAATTTGTGATCAAAATGAAAGATGTCCTTCACAATGGCAATCTTATTTTTAAAATATTCTGTACTTCAATTTATAGACATCTTAGTTGGGATGGAGAAGATTAAATTTCCCATGCTGGTTCAGACAAGATAAAAATTTGATCCTTGGTCTTCTCTGTCCAATGGAATTTTCTTAACTGGTGTATTCTGATGGTTTTAGGAACTTGGACACAGTAGTACTGAAAGAGCATCTCAACTTTGATGAAGAATCTCATACTTGCTAAAGAAGTCATGCATGTTTCTTCTATGATCCCCTCTTATAAGCTGTGATGTTTCCAGCTGCCAGTGTTTTCTGTAAAAAAAAAAAAAAAAAAAAAAAAAAAAAGAGAAACACTTGAAAAATCTTTATGTGTCCTATTAAAACCCTAAAGGATAAGTGAAATATACATGCATTCATCCAATTGGAGCAGTAAGGTGTTCAAGACTCTTCTAAGCAAACCTTAGTCTTTTCACCAGCTGCTGGCACACCTTATACTACATTTTTTTTTGCACATGTGACAGCATCTCTTGAGTTGGTCAACTTGTGTCTCAGTAGTGGATCTGTGAACCCCTATCTGCTAAATGGACTGGATTTGCACGTAATTGTAATAACATTAACACTTCTCCTCTGAGGGTCAGCACTAGAGGGCAATGCAGCCACATACTTAAGCGCACACCAGTGATTTTCAGTGGACGGATGTTGCTCCAGTGTCTTGAAAAAGAGGGTGGAGATGAATTGTCAAAACCATGAGTCAGAGAGAAAGCTGGTCCCACCATAACTATCCTGGAAATGCCAGTCTTCTGGCAGGCAGCAATTTGCCTTATCATGCTCCCATTACAAATTTACAGTGGACAAGGTTTCAAGATAAATATAATGAATTTCCTCATTAGAGATAGATCATACAATACAGAAAGGTTTCACAATGATCTTGGAAAGTAACTCACATTGCATGTATATTGTATGAAATCAGCAAAACCTGTTCTATTTTGATTAATTAAAAAGAAAACTTCCAAGACTGTCTAAAAGGGGGTTAAATTCATGCAAGATAAACAGCAGAAAAAAAAATCACTCAGACAAATGTGTTAAACTGATATTATTAATGACAATCTCTGTTCAGGGTCCTATTCTGAACTTGGCCTTGCCCTCTACTTTACTGAAACCCTATATCTAAAAATGGAGAGATGGCTGATATGGTAAAGGCTAAGAAGTTCAATCTGTTGGGACCAGGATTCATTTCAACCCATCAGAGCTCATTATTTTGCTAAGTGGTGACATAATCACAGAGCTGAGTTCCACTGGGACTTGGCTCAAGCTGATGCCGATGCTCCTGCAGAAGAACACCAACTCCAAATCAAGCCAACCAATAGGTTATCAAAGATGGTCAACTCCATGGCTACTAAACATGAACTTCTTCCCTTGAACTGTCAGTCAATCAAGACTGATTTTAAATCTCAGGGAATAATGAAAAGAAATAGAGTTGAAGTAAATGCCACACAGCCTATGTCATGCATAGCCCTGCTCCTCCCCCCCCCTTCCCCCCTCCCCTTACCTCCCCTATTTAATATGTCATTATCACTGCATTTTGTCTAAAAAGATAGACACACTCAGCCCTTAGTGAATTGCACTTAGAACTGAAAAATAAGCTTGTCTAGTTATATTTCTTTGCTGTTATTTTCTTGCTGTAGCTGGCACAAATCCCTCTGTTTATTGAAACAATAAGATGAAAAATTTTACGTCATGAAAAGATCTGACCAGTACTTTTACATAGGTTCACACTTATGAGTTCACAGTAACTCAGAGCCTTGTGCTCTCTATTTAAGCAGTGGGGATTGAGATAGGTGGAAATGTGAGATTTGATATCTTTTCTGCACTTGCACAGTGGAACTGTGCCAGGTTTGCTGCTCATTGAACTGCATCTATGTAGCCAAACTGGGATTTGTACCTGGACGTGTTTGCTGTTGAACCTAGCATCTAGTGCATAAGTATGTCCTACATACACAGGGAAAATAGTAGTATAGTAACCCTTTACTCTGATTCAAGTCTCTTGGCCACTCAAAGTATTTATTTTATAGTTTAGTGCTTCTGCAGCTTTCTGTTGGCATTGTGTTGCTCACCACAGTGCTTCAACGCAGATCTATATAATGATTTCAGTTTTATAGAAACTCATCAAGGAAAAAAAAAAAAAAAAAGATTGAATACCAAGGTGCAACACAGGAAGAAACATTCTGAAACACTGCAGTGTAAAAGACTCTTAATGACTGAGAAGAAGCGGATAAAAGATTGTCAGAATGGAAGAAGCATTTGTGATTTGAAGCTGGCAGCCAGAGGCTTGGATGGGTACACTCTTGGCTGGGTGAGGAGCTGGCTGGAGGGCCGGGCACAGAGAGTGGTGGTGAATGGAGTCAAATCCAGCTGGCGACCAGTCGTGAGTGGTGTTCCCCAGGGGTCGGTGCTGGGGCCTGTCCTCTTCAATATCTTTATTGATGACCTGGATGAGGGCATCGAGTGCACCCTCAGTAAATTCGCAGATGACACCAAATTGGCTGGAAGTGTGGATCTGCCTGGGGGTAGCGAGGCCCTACAGAGGGATCTGGACAGGCTGGAGAGCTGGGCTGGAGCCAATGGGATGAGTTTCAACAAGGCCAAATGCCGGGTCCTGCACTTCGGCCACAACAACCCCAGGCGACGCTACAGGCTTGGGGCGGTGTGGCTGGAGGACTGCGTAGAGGAAATGGACCTGGGGGTATTGATTGATGCTCGGCTGAACGTGAGCCGACAGTGTGCCCAGGTGGCCAAGAAGGCCAATGGCATCCTGGCTTGCATCAGAAACAGCATTGCAAGCAGGAGCAGAGAAGTGATTGTTCCCCTATATTCAGCACTAGTGAGGCCACACCTCGAGTACTGTGTCCAGTTTTGGGCCCTTCACTGCAAGAAAGATATTGAGGCCCTGGAACGTGTTCAAAGGAGGGCAACAAAGCTGGTGAGGGGTCTGGAACACAGGCCATATGAGAAGAGGCTGAAGGAGCTGGGAATGTTCAGCCTGGAGAAGAGGAGGCTCAGGGGAGACCTCATTGCTCTCTATAACTTCCTGAAGGGAGGTTGTAGTGAGCTGGGGGTCGGCCTCTTCTCTCGTGTCATTAGTGATAGGACCAGGGGGAATGGTTTCAAGCTACGGCAAGGGAGATTCAGGCTGGACATGAGGAAGTATTACTTTTCAGAAAGGGTGGTCAGGCACTGGAATGGACTGCCCAGGGAGGTGGTAGAATCACCGACCCTGGGGGTGTTCAAGGAAAGACTGGATGTTGTGTTGAGGGACATGGTTTAGTAGGAGCTATTGGGAATAGGTGAACGGTTGGACCGGATGATCTTTTAGGTCTTTTCCAACCTTGGTGATTCTATGATTCTATGATTCTATGATTTATCAAGGGAGATTATCACATAGGGTGACATGCAGTAGGGATATCTCCAGGTCAGTCTAGAACTTTTGGAGCAACGGACTGGCAACAGATAAATGTACGTTATGATTTAGGCTGTTATATTTATGTAAGACAGATTGAACACTGACACGTGTTATGAAGAAATGTAGTGGATTCTTTTCAAATGCACATTCTGGCAGATATGTTTGATAACGTGGAAGTCCTGAATCAGTCAAACAAGATTCAATACTTCTTGCAGAAGCAGCTGAATGAAATAGAAGGGCCTGCTTTGTACAGCAGGTTGTACTAGCAGAGCTTAAAGTCTCTGGAAGCCTATAGTCTGAGCTACAGACTTAAGCCTCTTAAGCCTGAGAGTTGAAACAGTTTTGTATTGTCCATAGATAGTACACAGAGGAGAAAGCAGACCAGACAGTGAGCAGTGGGTTGAACGCCAGGGAAGGTGTAAATTGAAAAGGAATCCATCCTTACACTGAGTCATAACAGAAGTTATATTATTACCTCTCTATATGTGGGTATAACACCCTATTTAATGTTTGAAATGCTAGGTACCTCTGAAGCAAAGATTACAAAGCAGAACGACTTTAGAGTGGTTAACGAGATATCACACTAAACATTACCTTACACCAGAAGATGAAAGAGGGAAATCAACAGAAGTGCAAACACTTAAGAGTTGCTATTGTTGTTTTTAAATTTGCCCATCCTCAATGAATATACAAGCACTGAGAAGTTATGCTATCTTGTGTTTGCTCATCCTTTGTCTTTTTATTCAGCTCACCTAGCACATAGTTACATTAGAAGCTAATAACACCTTAAAAAAAAAAAAAAAAAAAAAAAAAAAAAAAAAGCAACAACAGAAAAAGCCTCTCTGATTTGCATCGAATCAAAGGAGTTTTCAGCCATCTGAAGTTTTACAAGTAGGGACTTCACTTTAGTGATGAAGGTTGAGTGGCTTATTTCCTGGTACTTAAAGGAGATTTGTGCTGCAACAGTAGCTTGTTAAGTTGTTACCCTGTTTTGTTAGATACTAATTTCTTTTAACATGAGTTTACTTTGTCTTGCTATGTTTGCTGTTATTTCTTGAGTGGGTTTGGTTATCTCCTGCTTAAAAGGAGATTCAGACTGATAGTATTTACCTAAGTGAGCCATGGACATTGTCTTAACCTTTAATGCATTTGTCACTTGACAACAGTTAAGGAGGACTTACTTTCTGCTGCTTCTAAATAAATATTTCTGCGTTAATCTGTGAGTGTGAAAAATTTCTTTGGAATGAAATGTGACTATTAATGTTATGTTCTCTGTGAAAGACTTTCAAACTAAAACATCAAAAATGTGTATGAAAGGAGAAAACTGAAAATAGTAAAGAGGTAGACTTGCATGGCCTTTTTTTCCTTACCAACCTGCAAAGCTTGGTAAAGCCAAGGAAAGATCCCCTTACATTCTTCTTCTAATTGAGTTCAATTAAAAATAAAATAAAAATTATTTACTCCTATGTTTTTAAAACACACAAATTGACTACTGTGTGTATACCAAAAGCAAGGCAACCGCAGATATTTCTGTGAAGTTGAAAAGCTGCATATAAATCAAATGCAGCGGCTTCAATGTTGAAAAAAAAAAAAAAAAAAAAAAAAAAAAAAAAAAAGAAAGAATTTCCTATTTATCTCATTTACAACATATCTTCTCAGAGAGTTTTTTCTCATCTCAATTTTCACCAAGGAACAAAAGCTAAGGCTTGGGCAGGGATGAAGGGGAGCTAGTAAAGGCCTCACCAAATCCTACTGTTGGAGGTACTGGTGTAAGAGTTTGGAGCAGGCTGCTGGCCATGGCCATATTATGGGAGATCTTGCCCTAAGATAGGCATCTCTCACAAAAACAAATTTAAAAAGTCATTCTAACAAAGTTCCTATATTTTACAAACATTTTCTTAATTGCAGTTACAGCAAATTGTTCTACTTGGTGAAAAACAGCAGTGAATGAACATTACTTTAATCTTCAATCCCATCTGATTTCTTCAGTTTCAAAGAGAGGTTCAAGCATTGGGAACACATTCGTGTTAACAAAGGTGTCATGGATCCAAGGGGCAGCCTGCTGCAGGGGTTGGTCATGGCAGGAGATTAGATCCATTAAAGAACTTCGGTGTTGTAAAGTTCCAAGTGCTTTTATTTTACTTCATCAAATGACTTTTTAATGTAAAATGTACAAATCTAGGAGCAGGGATCAAAGTCAAAGGTTCCTTTCCTCTAGCTGAATTCTCTTTGCACACATTAGCATCTTTTGAGGTCTTAGACATGACAACAGTATTGACAGAAGTAGAAACTGTCTGGGTCAGTAAATTCAGACCAAGTATAAAGCATCAGCCAGTTTTCATCAAAATTTTATATTTTGTAGTTGAAAAAAAAAAAAAACAACAAAACCCCCTCTCTTATCTTTCTTGTTCTTGAACTGTAATTCCTAACTTTTTTTTTCAGTTCCTCATCTTCACCACCACAACAATAACAGAAGTGAAATATACTGAAAATTAGGAAATTTTCATATGATATTTGACTAAGCATAATATCCAAGTACCAATAATTAAATAACATCAAATTTCCATTTCAATATATATGTAAGTACTAGGAAAAAAATCCCATTATATATATAAAAAAAAGCCTTTGAAGATTCATTATTTTAATCACTTCTGGATTCTGAGCTGAAAAGAGAATCACTGAACATTCCTAGCAGAAATCACCAGTATCTTCAATCCCTCCTTCTTGTCACTTTCCTGCCTTGTTAAGCAATATACAGGCTCAGCATTTACTCCATCTTTTTCCACCAGGAGAGTTTAGGATCAAAATATATGTAGCACATTTTATAGGAGAAAATAAGGATTCAGTAGTTTTCCTGAAATCATTCTGAAAGTGTCATAGCAAGGCACAGACTCAAGCACGGACCTCAAATTCCAATCTACCGTTCAAATTATTTGCTAATTTATTATTACTGTTTTCATTCACATACATTAAATGTAAGAACAACTGACTGCTGTAAAGGCAAAATAACACTCTCAGATATGTTATTCTTGGCTCCACTGTACTTTTTTTTTTTTTTTTTTTTTTTTTTTTTTTTTTTTTTTTCAGATCAGAAGCTTGAGACTTTTGTGAATTCATGATTATTATTGTTTATTACTGTAAAGTGGCTTATGTGACACTTTCTGAGACTGTATTATCATAATGAACCTGAGCACAGCACCCACAGTCCCACCTACACAAGGGAATTAAAAATTTCTAAGAATTCAATTTCTAAGTATGATCTTTGGAGAATACCAAAGAAATATGAATCACTTCTCATGAGTTACATGAAAATGTTACAAAGCATAAAACAAGAACTGTTCATGTGAAACATTTTGCATGAAAGAAGGTGGCCAGCTGGCTAGATCAGCAAAGTGACAGTGGGACTTGTGAATTTCCACTGAGATTTTTTTTATTTTTATGTGTGGAAAAAGAAAATCTGCTTTGCTCGAGGCCGAAGCATATGGTGGATGCCCTGTCCTTGGGAGACATTCAAAGTCAGGCTGGACGGGGCTCAGAGCAACCTGATTGAACTGTAGGTGTCCCTATTCACTGCAGAGGAGTTGGAGCAGATGACCTTTAACGGAATGTTCCAGCTCAAACAATTGTATGATTTGATTCTGATGCAATGGGGAATTGTGGGCTGTAAGTGGCCAAAGTGCAGTCAAAACCAACCACTGAAAAAATAATCCTTGCCTGGACCAATTCAGTGCAGCAAAATTTTTTTAATGGATTTGAGAAGCAGGTTGACTCTGAAAGCAATACTGATAAATAACAGGTTTTCTATTGGTCTTACCAAATTCATACTACAGATTCAGTGTTTAAAAGATAATCAGTATTCCCGTCTTTAACCCTCTCCGTATTACACGACTCACTGCTGTGTCTGCTTTATAACTTTGATATACCTGACCTAAACTTGAAGTAGGTCTGTACTGTGGTTGGTACCATTGGCGCTACCTATGCAGGCTTGTTTAGAATGGGAATCTCCACCAAAACCACAGCCTCTTTGGAAGAGACCTGCATATATTATTTCTTTGCGGAATTTTAATATTCCCCATCAGTAAGACAGTGAGTTTATAGCCTCAGCACCATTTCAGAGATGATAAACTACTTCCTGATGAAATGGTGGGGCTTACCCACAGTCAAACAGAAAGTCTGGGGAAAAGCAAGGAGCTGCCCCAAAATTATCTCAATCTTGCACGGAAATGTGCTTTACTGTCACAACATTTTTATCCCGGAAAGATGGCTGCTCTACACAATTATGGGAATATCAGCTACGAGTTTTCTGAATTTAAATCTCTAAGAGATTAAATTTGAAATGAGGAAGACTAGGCTGATAAATTACACTGGGGATGAAGGTTTGGCTTGGTAAAGGCAGCAGCTGACTTCGCTGTTTGTGATACTGCATAAGTGCCATATGAAGGCAGCAGAAGTATTTTGCATTGTCTTGAAAGCCAGGAAAAACATACCAGCATTTTTAGTAGTCTGTAGGAAAGGTAGTTGATCTGATCATCTGCTCAGAAATGCAATAGGAGCAAAAAGCAGGGAGTGCATGACAGTTCATAGAATCATACAATCTTTAAGGTTGGAAAAGACCTCTAAGATCATCTAGGCCAACTGTCAATCTATCAGCAATACTGTCCATTAGACCTTGTCCCCACCTACCACACTTTTCTTGAACACCTCAAGAGATGGTGACTCTACCATGAGGAAGCTCATTCCAATGCACCACTCATTTGGAGAAGTTTTTCCTAATATCAACCCTGACTTTATCCCCAAAAAAAGCATTCAGATTCTATTTTCAGCAAGCCACTTCCTAGAAAATCTGATGTTGTTCCAAAAGAGTTGACATAAAGGTAGGAAAACAGCAAAAATGTAAAATAATTTCTCAAAGCATCCGTTTTTCTCCTCACCATAATATTTACTTCTCCTTTAATATATTGAAAATAAAAGATTTCCATCCCAGTGGAAAGTTCTGGACATGCTGTGTTATGCAGTAACATTATGCTCTAACATTTCAGTCATCTAAATATTGTTTTTGGGATTACTCATGGAAACTTCTCAGTGGAAGAGGAAAGGGGAGGGGAAGCAGCACAGGGGAGGGAGGGGGGAAACATCCTTCATTAATGCTCGTTTAGCTCCAAAAAGTAACTCTGTGAAGTCTTTGGATTATTCAAGATATCCATGGTTTGGGAGTCTGTTTTCAATGTCAAGTTTCCTTCTAACCCATATCACTTTTTAATATATATATATATATTTAATTTCTGCAGAGGAGGATAATGATTATTTCAGAAGCAAGTGAGGAAAAGATGGATTGTCTTTATACGAAGTGTAAGTTTTGGGTAAGGCAATTAAGCGGAACAGAAAATAACCAGGATTAAAACCCTTTTTTAGATCCTGCTAGAGCTGAAATTGTTGTCACGGGAAAGATGCGTTTAATCTCCAGCAAAGTTTGGGTGAGGCAGTCATGAAGATGACTGTCTAATTACTGCAAAACCTTCAAAATGGCAAATGCAGGGGAAGTCTTGTTGCAAACAAAGAGCAGCTTTTTTTTTTTTTTTTTTTTTAATGTCAAATGCTAACTGCACACCTGTGATAAATATAACCCTACAGCTGTCACTTGGGGGTGGGAGCCTGGGTAGGAGTGGGTTCTGGGGACGGCAGCTCTCCCCATCCCCACACTGCTTGATTTCGTCTGGGGTTTCAGCTCACAGTTCCAGAGAAAGCAGATGGTGGCACTGGGTGAATCACTGTGCTGATGACGATTGAGTAAAGGTTAAGGAAGGGATTATTACACAACTTTCACGTTTGGGGTGGATAGATGTGAGCCAGCATACTCGTTGCCCAGCAAACTCATCGCTTTCTGGGGAAGGTAGGAGCTTTAACCCTTTGCTCTCTCTATTCCTCCCTTCTCCCAAAGAGATGTATATCTATGGATAAAAAGAGATTATCTGAAATTACACACTGATTTTTTGTGATGTTCATCAGCTGTCATCACGAGACCAGACCTCTGGTTGGGAGAATGAGGCTTAATAGTCTTCAAACTACAGAGAGTGGGAAATACCAGAAAAAAGCAACCCCTCAGACACATGCATGGAGAGAGGAAGCAGTTGTGTAAAAACCACCTCACATCTGAAGTTTCTATACCAACTGCTTCAAAACAGCTTAATTTTGCAGCCTCAGGTGCAGGATCCTTGGTTGCTGAAGCCCTGATTCCTGCATAATACCCAGGGCACTTGCTCTCCCCTAGCCCTCCTTGATAGGTCGGAATGACAGATCCTAATAACAGTAGTAATGACAGCTGATGGTATAATTAGAGCAGTGAATTAAGTGTGGGAGTTTTGCAATCTGAGCTTGTGACCTCTGGGCTGTATTCCTCATTGATGTGTGCCCTGGGACACCTCTCTGCAATCAGGAGGATCGCACAGGCAGTGAGTGAGCATGTGTTTCATTCATTTCTTGCAAAATCACATGGTATAGGGGAAAAAAATAGGAAAAAAAGAAAGTAGAAAAAAGGTATGACGTTCTATCAGCCCTGAAGTTCAGAAAAGTAGTGATTTTGACAGTGGGATGGGATACTGTGTGTCTAAGAAGGGGCTATAAGAAAGAAGGGGAAAGATCCTTTAGCAGGAACTGTTGTGATAAGACAAAGGGAAATTGTTTCAAACTAAAACAAGGGAGATTTAGACTGGATAAAAGGAATATGTTTTTCACTCAGAGGCAATGGCATAGGTTGCCCAAAGAGGGTGGGGATGCCCTTTCCTTGGAGACATCCAAGGTCAGGCTGAACGGAGCTGAGCAACCTGATTTAGCTGTAAATGTCCCTGTTCATTGCAAAGGAGCTGATCTAGATGGCTTTTAAGGGTCTCTTTCAACTCAAACTGTTCTATGGTTTTATGATTCTTGTTCATACTCTTAAGTAATCTGCTTCCAGTTAAGAGTAGTGTGCAATATTTCAAAATTTCTTGTACTCAAACAAGAGCCATCAGGAATCAACAGATGACACTACACCCTTGCTATTCCCATACAGCAGCCTGGACTTATAGCCTGGCTTCTGGTTCTGGGGATTGCCTGGCTGCAAACATTGCCTTTGTTGATGATCAAAAAATTATCTTTTTTTTTCATGTGCTACACAGTGAAATTTCAGAACTTTCTGGCACTTGCTTCTGAAGAGAAAGTAGGGAAAATTATCTGTTCTGTTTGTTCTGGCTTAAGCATTGAAACATCTGTTAAATTGTCTCTGATTACCTCCTGGCTGCATTAACGTGATGACAAATTTTACCACTGTTTGTTTGGTATGTTTCATATTTTTTGCATACAAGCTCTGCACAGTGCTTGGGACCACCATACCTGGTGGTTTGGCTGCCTGCAAAATAATTAGGATTAGATTTGCAGATCAGTCCTGTGCATTGTATTGATGTGCTTCCCCCTAGCTTGGCACAAATCTTGGGCAACTCTCCAGAAAAGTTCCAAAGATATATATATTTATGTGTATATGTGTACCTTGCTTCCGGGTTGGCCTTTTGACCAGAAATTGATTTGAGGCATAAAAAGGAATGTGAGCGTTAATTCCATTGCTGAACCAACATATATCTAAGCAAAGCAAATAATTCAAAATGGGTGCGCAGAAAAAATAACCTAACAGGAATTCATCAGCTGGGGAGAATGGGCTAAGTTCAGCAAGTGATGGTCACCTCTGTCCCAAGAATCAGAAGATAACCCAGAGGAGTGCTGTACAAAGGACAGAAAGTATGCAAAGAAATTGAAATATTTCAAGGGAGAAAAAGAGTATTTGCAAGTGTCTCTGGGTTGGGGAAAAACAAAAACAAACAAACAAACAAAAAACCTCCTGGTTATCTGAATGGGAAGGGATAAAAGCAGGGAGAAAGCAATGGGCAATGAGGTTTGGATCCATGTTTAGAAGTCTGGAACTGCTGGAGAGTCTAGCAGAGGATTAGGAAGATGAGGCCTGGAGCATCTCTTTAATGAGGAAAAGCTGAAAGACCTGGGACCATTCAGCCTGTAAAATAAAAGGCTGAGAGAGGGTCTTCTCAATGCTTACAAAAATCTAAAGGGAGGATGTCAAGAGGATGCTGCCAGACTGTTTTTAACACTATCCAGCAACAGAACAAGGGACAATGGGCACAAACTGGAACACAGAAAGTTCCATACAAACATGAGAAAAAACTTCTTGACTTAGAACACAGTGACAGAGCATTGGAACATGCTGCCCAGAGAGGTTTCTCTAGAGATATTCAGAACCCTCTTAGACTCTTTCCTGTGCAACCTACTCTAGGGAACCTGCTTTAGCAGGCAGGTTGGACTAGATGATCTCCAGAGGTCCTTTTCAACCCTTACAATTCTGTGCTTCTGTAATGCTTCCTCGGCTGCTGAAGCAACCTAGATTGCAGCAAGCATTTAAGTGGGCTGAATGCAATTACCTGTTTGGCATTAAGTAACAGTGTAATTAGCAGTTTTTGGCACATCTCCTTCTGAATATATGACATTTAACACTTTTGTAAATAAGATACTTATATGACACTCCTAGCAGTACTCTTAATGACTACCTTAAAGGTTATTTTCCACATTTTTCAGAAGTGGTGCTTATATTTGGTGTGAATAGTGGGGGTTTCCAGATTAGAGAGGTTGACTCAATATGTACATGTTCTGCTGAATGTTATAAAATACGGCCAGCACCAATAGCTTTGGTGAGGTAACTTTTGAGACTGTAGTGGTGAAAGATTGTGCCTTTACAGATCATCAAGGAAATTCCTTTTACTTGTGGAATTCCTCACTACACAGAAAACTGAAGCTAGCTACAGGAAAATGGCTCAGGATTATTGACAGATATGATTTTAACATAAATATTGGACATTCAGAAGGAATTGAGGAAGAAACTCAGCTTCATTCTATAACTTTGCTTGGATCAACCGTCCTCAGAAGTTTCTCAGTTTGAGCAGTATAAATACACAGCTTCAAGTGCATTTGTTGCAATTCTTTAATTACTGTTTCTAACAAAATAACTTCTGAAATAATCACCAAAGTTTCACTTTTTCCTGAGAAAGTAACAAATACCAGAGTGATGTTTAGTCATGTTCTATATGACCCCTATTTTCAACAGAAATGCTTTGCACAAAAAATATTGCTTTCTATTAAAGCTGAACAGAAAATTTTTCCTGAGGTTGTTTAATTGCAATCTTAATCTACAAGTCTTATTGAATTTTCCTTGTTAAAGATTGGTTCTGATCATGCATTGGATCAAGCTTCCTTTCTGGAGGACTAGTAAATGTTTTCTTTTTTTTTTTCTTTTCTTTTCTTTTTTTCTTTTTCCTGAGAGAAATGAATTTCTTAAGAATTTTGTAGCTAACTATGAATCACAACATTTGGTCAATCACCTTCAATACCTGTCTACAGAGTGCTGGTGATGGGTGGGAGGAGAAATGTAATAAACTCTGTGCTTTCTCTGCAAAATTAAATTATTACAGTGAGCTTTGGATGATGTTAGGAAAGTGACACAGTGAGAAATGTAACTTTTTTCCCTCTATTGCCTTGAGTCAGTTGATAATTCACAGCAGTGAACAAAAGAAAGCTGGTGGATAACACATGTTAGCAAGGTCCCTGCAAAATTGCCATCCGCATTAAGCTCCGTCTTTATCACTGAGATCCACTGTCAGTTCATATTATAATTCAGTGCTGACAAATGCATTTCTCTTAACAAGATCACCATTATTTTATTCCTTTTGCAAGGCAGGAGCAAAGCAGCAAGCGGTAAGCAGAACTCCTGATGCTCCTGAAGGCTGTGTTTTGAGGGGGAAGGATCTTATCAGTCCAAGACAGCTACATCCAGCTCATGGGGTCTGAAAGTCATGCAACCATCAGCGTGAAGAATTTACCCGTGGTCCTTCATACCATTGTTAAGTGCAGGCATCATCTGACACATTGCCCTCATCCTTCCTTTCCTCATTCCTGTCCTCCCCCATGTGCTGATACCCAGCACTTGTTCTTAGGAAAGGATGATTTTCATGACATTGCACCTGGGAGTCCAAGCAGAGGTCAGGGCCCCATCACGATGCAATTCCTTCAAAGAGAGAATCTGTGCTTCAGCTCAACTTCATCTCTTGAGCTCTGCTCTCCAGTCACCAAAAAGACCTAAGGCAGAAGAAAGGTTTTAATTTTTTTATTCTTATTATTGCATTGGAAATGGGATTGTAATATCCCCAGATGTATGTAATATCTTCAAGTTGCAAACCGTGGTGGCTTTTGGGGTTTTGGTTCCCTTTTGGGGAAGTTTAACAGCTGTCCCATGCCTCTACCCAGCCCCTCAGCTGTTGCTAATACACTCAGATGAACTGAAATCTCTCATTGCATCTATCTGGCTTTTACATGAAAATGTTTTGCTATGCTAGACTCTAAATGCATATTAGAGAAAGGCAGGAGAATCTTTATCAAGGACACAAATAGGGTTTCAGCAAACATTATTCATTATAAAACTGTTAATAAAAGTCTCATCTTTTGATCAAAACTGTCACTGCTACACTTCAAATATTAAATATTCCAACTTTTCACTGATTTGGGTAGGAAATATCCCACTGTTTGCAAGCACTGGAACTGTCAAGCCTGCCAACTCGCATGTACATGCTGTAAAATCTGCACTGATAATCAGTGTCTCAATCTCCAAAGATCTGAACGCTTTCAGGAGATCATCTAACCTCTCCAATACAAATATCTAACCTCAGATCATCTAATCAAATCCTCACACCTCTCAAACCTTGCTAGCTATTTATCAATCACATTCACGCCATCAGAGTGCCTATGCTGATAACAAATGTAATGCTCGAAAATCCAAGGAAAGCATTGGCAAAACACCTGGACAGATGCTACAGCCCAGACTCTCCTCTTAAGGTTGCTACCAGGTGAATGTAATAGAGAGCAATTCCGGGCAGAGTCTCTTATCTGCTGATATGTGATTCAGACATTTTTTCCAAACGTCCCAGCTCAATTTTCATTACCCATTGACAATATCTGGGGGGAGGGGGAAAGAATACAAAAAAAAAAAAAAAAAAAAAAAAAAAAAAAAGAGGAGAATAAATGCTGAATATGCAGTCAAACTTTCATTCTTATTAGCTGTTCAGTCTTCTAGTGGGATTTTAGTTGATACTGTAAATATTATAGACCTATGTATATTTTTGAAATTAGAACAAAAAATGTTCAGTTATGGAAAAAGAGAAACCTGGACTGTGTACACAGCATATTTTGTATCTTGCAATATGTATTGAGTTTCCAATTTTTCACTGTGAGCTAGAGTTCATCCAAGACACCCCTGATTTTCCAGAGGAAAAGAGATTAAATCTGAACTGCTGAGTCTTTTTCAGTTTCAGTGATGACTGGTGAGAAACGATCTGAAACTCTTGCTTATACTCAGCCATATGCAGTCAGACTCCAAGTGAATAATTAAGAATTATTTGCCTGTTTACTTAATATCATAACCATGGCTCTAATCTGGGGTTTTTAAGTGTTTGTTGCAAAGCAGGAGCATAAACTTTAAGGCAATTTTCTTTTGCAATTTCTCAGTGCACTAGATGGCACTAAAGCATGGCTTTTATATACAGGGGAAATATCCCCGCAAAAAATATTGTTATGTAGGTTCAGTAAACCTGAACTATTTTGGTCAGGTATATTTTATGAAAGTTCTTTGATATATTATTTGTAATTTTTCATTTTAATTTTCAGATCATCAGAAACAGAGAATTAATTACACCCACTTTGATATTAAAAGAATTTCAAATTGAAAATAAATAATGCTGAGAAGCTAAGAAGAAAAAAAAACACAAAAAAAAAAAAAAAAAAAAAAAAAAAACTGTAGAAACTAATTTACCCCAGGCTAGATGCAAAATTATTCTCATGTTCAAAGATTAGGGGGTTCGATGCAAATAATAATAATAAAAAAGTTCTGTACCAATTACATGGCTTTTTCATGAACTTTATTTGCCAAAAAAATTAAAGTCACAAAAAAATTGATTAGTCTTCAGGTTTCCTATATAGAAAAATCATTCATCATGCACAAGCAAACAGCTCCGTACTGTCTCCGTGCACAGCACATTCAAAACAAGAAGTAGAACCATCTTGTAAGATCAAGGTACTTTCCCCTCAATGTTAGCAGCAAGGAAACAAAATTAAACTTTATGTGTATATATATACTGTATGTATATATATATATTATTATTTCTTCCCCTCCCTTCAAATAAGAGCAATGGTTTAGCTAACTTGAAGTTTCTCTTAATGTATTCTTCTGTATTGTATACAGCAGTGTTTGCTTTCTTATGTGATCACAATAAACAACAACAAAGGAAATATGAAGGGTGGATCCCTTATAAAAATAAGCCTTCTAGACAAAACCATAAAGAAATATGTCTAAGGTCATCTTGGGTATTTTTGCATTGCTGTAATGCTCAGGGTGCCTATAGACACATTTCAAATCTGTGATGTGAAGTGATTCCGAGATTATTTAATGAAACTCCTTTAAGAAAGGAAGCAGAAAGAAAAGACTGAGCAGTTAAAAAGAAAGAAAAATAAAATAAGGAAATATGGTGTGGATTTTGAGTTTGCTCCAGCAGTGATCTTGCAGCCTTTCATATAGCAAAATGGTACTGCTGTATTTGGGCTTGGAACCACAAAGGTGCAGCATGAAGTCCAGGGGGTAAATGCCAATAGCCCAACTTGTAGTCCATAAATGTCATGGTTTCATGTTCAGGACCATCATCGTTGACTTTGACCATCAACACTGATTTGATTTCAAAAGCTGTCCATTTATTTGCAGGGTCTGACATAATCTGTTCCGCTTTTAAAAGATGTTTCTTCATTTAGCTGCAGAGCTGGCTAAGGATCTGACCCACCTGATTCTGGCTCTGCCATATGTAGTGCAATTTTGTTTTGGGAAGAGAAACCTGTACATCTCTGAGGAGAATTTGCCCTCATATTTAAAACAGAAAGCCCATAAATGCATGTTATTGAATTTATTATCTGTCAACTGAATCAAAGCCTGCATCTCAAGAAAAAGTATTTCATGGGAAAAAAAGCTAAAATGCTCACATGAAGCTATTAAATGTGACCCTAGCAAGTCCTTAAACTACAGTGTTTGCAGCAGTCAGTCCATGCTACTCTGGGGGCTAACATTTTTAGCACCTCTACAGAAAGTAGCTTCCCTGAGAATCAGAAGAGAAACAGCTTAACAAATATTTGTTTTCAGCTTTCCAAACACTCATTTTTTACTCATCAAATGCATAAACATGGAGAATGAAAACAGAAAGAGTAATACAGGAATTCTCTCTCCCATTTTTTTTCTTTAAATAATATATATTTGGTTGACAATTTTGAAAAAAAAAAAAAAGAAAGAAACAGAAGAGATCAAGTGGGGGCATGGATAATATGGTTGCATCCTCACTAATGTTAATTGGTATAATTCCATCACCTTGCTGTTTAACTATGATAAAAGGTCTTGTCTTGGCTTTTTTATATGAATACTATTGATCTAAAATGAACATCTTAAAAAAAATTAATTACAGACATTATTGATAACACCTCAGGTTATTAAAAATGAAAGAGTGTTAAACTTCCCAATTTGCTTTTCAGCATGCTGACTGCAATTCATTCAGTCTAGACAATTTCACTTTTTTATCACTCAGTTTCTTTTTTTTTTTCCTGATTCTCATGTGATAAGTTAATGTTGCAGCAACCAAAGGGGACTTTTTTTTTTAATAGTTTCTTAACAAGGAAAAAAAATTAAAAGCAACCCACTTGTCCTGATTCTCTCTCACTTTGCTTTCATGATACATCTTTTGCTCACACACAAGGGGAATTACACCATGTAATTATTATACACTCACAGCTCTTCTAGCATTTGGCTCCTGTATCACCTGCTTCACTTCTTTGGCAGAGAGTTTGGATGCACACACAGACACACATATACACATCAATGTAAAATGTATATATACGAGACAAAGTCCTCTCTAAGTTTGCTCAGCCTATTGTGTACTTACACTTCTTCCCAAGAGTCTGAAGCAACACAATGGCACCTGGATTAGGGATCTTTCACCAGGAATAAACATAGTTGCCCACATGAGGGACTGGATGGAAAGGAGGGAGATACATTCCACACTGTGATCCTGAAGAATTTTATGAGCTGTTATCTTCTGCTTTCAAGGTTTTCACTTAAATGTTTCCTCCTCAACTGAAACTTATAGGATCCCAATATCTAGTCAGGCAGTGGCTTTTGCATAGAATTGGGAGTTTTTCCATCCCATCTGAGGATAGGTAAATATCTGGTCCTGTCCCAGGCTCAAAAGTCTTCATTCCACCTGCCTTCAGCACTTAACCATGGTACGTACTTAGGAGCAACAGTTCAACTGAAAGTTCAGTATAGGACCACTTTATCTACAACACCTACTAATGACACTATTTTTCTTTCTGTAAGCTTCCAAGACCTCTGCACATCTAGGATGATTCACCCTAAAAATTGATTCCTGCTCCAGGGTGGGAAATAATATAAAAGCACTGCAGTCCCCCTTTCCTGAAGCTGAACCTCAGGAGCCATGGGTCAGGAGGACACTTGGGTCACCAGTGGGATGAAGTTTCTCTTATCCTTCTGTCTTCTTCCATTGACTACTGAGCAAACCTAGAAAATCACTTATGTGACTAAACCCCAGGCAGAGGCTTGCTACGGGGTTTTATGAGCTTTGAACTGGTCTCCAGTTCAGCAAGTAATTAAGGACAAGATTATGACTCTGTGTATGATTAGTTAAGTAGATGGTGTTGATTAGTAACTATGTCACTGTGCTGCACTGCTGTAACATTTGTCTAAATTCAGGCATGTGTCTAGCAGATAACTGTAATATTTCAAACCAAGATTTATATATTTTTCATAAAAAATACTATTAGCATTTTTAATCAGCTACATTAATTTTTGTAATGACGAAAACTATGCTTGCTGATTTTATTCCTAATTTTCTTTCTCTGGTTCCCCTTCTCTCTAGTTTTTCAACAAAGAAGAAAATAGGTGATGGAAAAGTAGAGCAAGACATTTAACCAAAACTATTAGCAAACAATGTTTCAAAGCCTGATTTCAGGTTTTAATGTTTTCCCTTGATGATTCGCACACAAATAATTTTATTCAAGTAGTCATATGTTAACACTAACAAATGTTAGAGTCTTAAACAAATATTAAAAACAGATTTAATTTTTAATTTTTGAAAATAGGCAAAACTGCATCACAGAAAAGAAGCTTGCACAACTCAAGGAAATGTTCATTTCTTTGTAATTTAGGAGCAGCAGTAAAAAAAAAAAAATTATGCAAGTAGAATACATTGTAGGATAGATCTATCTTTTCATTTTCATCATTTGCTGAAGGAATTCAATTCTGAAGACCCAAATGCCATGAACCACTAATGAACACCTTCAGAAAACTAAATTAACTGAAACTTTATCACATCAATACTATATTCTGATACCTTTTGTATTTTTTCATCAGTCAGTTGTATTCTTACCATGGGAAATGTTGCTTTAAAAGGAAGCCTGCTTAGATCACTGGTACTGATGCAGCCTTACTGTGTAGTTAGGGAAGGAGAAGAATAAAATACAGAGAAAAAATCCAAGTAGCATAGGGGGCTGTTTTATTTCTTAAATATTTTCTGCATGATCCAATCCAACCTCAACTGACAGGATGCGATATAGGAATTATCATGTGCATTTTTAGGTCCTGTGTTAGCAAAAGATTTGGCTATATCTCAAGTGTCCCCTATGACCTTACAGCTTATGAATCAATGAGGGAAGAGTGGTGAGAACTAAAGAAAGAAATGGGTAGCTTTCAAATGTGAGGCTAAGGAGATTCTGCTGTGTGAGAGATTTTTATAGACATACATAATGTGTACGTGTGGGTCTGTACGTGTCAGAGTATATCTATCTATAAAATAAAAGTTGGTTACAATAGATGTTCTTATCTGACCTACTTAAAATTTTACATGAAAGCACAGTTAATTTCATCTCCTATCTGTCAGATTGATATAAATCTCCTGTTCAGTATTAATTATTGTAAGCATGAATATTCTTCATTTTAAGGGGAGACCTGATGATTAAAGCTGCTGCAGACAGAAACCCCGAACTCATTAAAATTCCCTCCCACACCACCTCACTGAGTGTGTGTGCAACTTTTCAGACAAGACTCACCACTGTTCAGGCTGTCATGCGGGGTTTTCTTTTTTGGATAAGGAATGTAATATGCTCCCTCTGAGATACATTCACAATTTTGAATTCACTATATGTTCATTTGTTGGGCAATAAGCAGGAGCAAAGTGGCCTCAGTTTTCATCTAAGCCTTGCCTACATATTTGCAGCTCATTTTTCTTCTGTTTCTTTCTGCTTTTATATCCTGTAAAGTAGCTTGACCACATTAGTTCATGAGGACTTGTAGGATGTTAGCAACATTTTTCGTTCTCTTTTAATAAGATGTTTCTATAGGACAAAGGGAAATGATTTCAAACTGAGGGGAGATTTGGATTGGATAGAAGGAAAAGGTTTTTTAAAATAAGAGTGGCAAGTCACTGGAACAAGGTGCCTAGAGGGGTGGTGGATGCCCCATCCCTGGATATATTTCAGGTGAGGATGGATGGGGCTCTGAGCAACCTGATTCAGCCGTAGGTGTCCCTGTTCATTGCAGGAGAGTTGGACCAGATGACCCTTAAGGGTTGTTTCCAACTCAAACGATTCTATGACTCTATGAATTCTATACAAAGTGATGAGAAGTATACAAAAAATGAGAAGTGTAGAAAGCAAAAACTGAAAACTAAGATCAATTTGTCATAGTTCCATGAGAAAAACAAGACTGGTACAACAACTTGCTTTACAACTGTGTCTCTGTTTATGGATTTAAACACAGTAGGATGGATTTTCCTTCTACCTGGAAGTCAGTCTTTTCTGTCATGATGGCCTTGATCCTGAAAGTTGGTATTACCAAGCATATATGGGAGTCTCAAGGACTTGTGTCCCCTACTGAATGATGATCAGAACAGCTCAGTTGAGCTCTTCTCTGATGTTAATCTCAATGGTTGGTGCACTTATAGGAATTGGATATTATTTCTTACCAGGAAGCTTCATTATGTACACCAAACATGCAGATGAATTGATTTGATTTTCAAGTAGCACCACTGACACTGAGATCAGGTTAATGAGACTACTGTCCTTTGGTTTAGAGTAATTGTGTGTCAGGAACATGCTTCTCGATGGCGATATTTAGAGAAAAGACTAATGAATTGTGGTTTAAAGATTAGAAATACTGAGATTTTAGTTATCTACCTTGTACCCAGTATTTTCATAAGAAGCACAAGAGGGAAAAGAGTTTCAAAGGATCAGAGGGACTCCAGAAGAAAAAGTACCTAACATCATGCAGAAATGCCTAGCTATTTGTATGTTGTTTTCACTAGATGCTAGAAATTGGTATCATAAAAAAAAAAAAAAAAAACACACAAAAAAAACACCCTAATCACACACAATTGCCCCCTAGCCCAAGAAAGACCCATTCCAGAATAGTCAATAGACTCATAATTACGTGTTCAGCCAAGATTCTTGAAAATCAAGTTCAGCACTCTGCTCTGTCAGAGGTAAAACCAGAACTGTCTCTGATGTGTTAACCTTGTGTTATAATTGCTGGACTGCTCTGGTTATGAGAAGTGTTTAGAAAATGATTTAAACACTGATAATTTTTTGATGAAATCGCAGCAATTATAGTTTGATAGTTTTTTCTTAAAAAAAAAAGTGAAACAAAACAAAACAAAAAAGGTATAAAGTGTATTGAGCAGTTCTTTGAATTGTTGGAGCTTGATTTCTCAGTATTGCTTCAAAATTATCTTCCCTCCTTCCTGTAGAACAGATAGGAAGGAGTTTGATTCTTGAGCCCTTAAGAAGATGGTGTCCAGAGGGGCTAATGTCACTTCTAACATGAAGAACTCATCATGAGATGAAGGACTTCAGAACACCATAAAATATATATATATGTATATATATTTGCATTTGCATGTTTTGTCTGTGATGTGCTTAATTTAAAAAAAAAAAAAAAAAAAAAAAAAAGGAGTAGAAAGAATGTATTCATGTTTTTCGCTGAAGAGGGAAAAAAGCACAGTTTTGACCCATTTGTTCAGTTACTCTTTAGTGTATCCCTATTCTCACAGCCAGGTCTTTCTTTCTTTTACATTTATAAATGGACTCTCATGTTCTAATCAACAACCCTTATGCCACCATTTCCAGTGGGAAAAATACCTCTGCAGTGCCAGCACATAATAGTTGGTTTATGAACTACTTGCTCAGCACAAAGCATCTTTATGGCACTAGGTTTGTCTGTCAGGGTCAGATTTGAAGTTGAGATTTTGAAGCAAAAAAACAGTGGCAGATGAAGGGCACCATAAATGGATCTGATCTAGATATTAATTCCCTAATCTCTCAAACATCTATGGTTTTCTTTAACTCTGCATGAATCTTTGTACTGTCTGTTTAGCTGCACTGCACACTGTGTTTCCAAAGTTCTTTGGTTTGAGAAGAAATAAAAGGAAAAAAAACCAAAAACAAATCCTCATGTCAGAGACATTCTACAAGTCATTTATTCATCAGAAATAATTGTGGTCAGACATTTAACTGAGAATGCTGGTATTTGCCCTAATGTTCTGTAAATGTTTATACCAAACCCAAATGAATGTAAATACCCCATCTCTGAGCTCTGTGGTAAATCGTTTGTTCTGCACAGAGAGAGTTTGGCCGGGAAGTTATGCTCTGGCCTATTCCTACTAAAGTCATTGAGACTGATGGCAACTGGCCATCTAATCTCTGAGCTCTGATGTAAACACTTTGCTCCACAAGCAAAGCTGAAAAAACCTGAGACACTCTTCTTCCAGAGAGAAAATAATCTGTACCAACGCTTTTTCTTGATACAACCTATTTATCTCTGCATACTGCTGAGCTTTGCAAACTGACACATTAAAAGCCAAGTCTAGGCTCTTCCTCTTTTCCTTACAAAACAGAGCTCCAGTACTTGTTTGTCTTTCCATATTTTAGCTCATGAGTACTCAAAGGGATGAATAGAAAACAAAAGTTTCAGCTTGCTAGGGGTGAAACCTTCAGCATTTGTTTTCACTGCAGGGAAAAATCTCATTGATTTCAGTGGGAAGAAGGAGTGCAGTTGTGCTTCCCACTTCTGAGAATCAGAGCTCCCAGATACCCATTTGAGACTAGCAACAGACAGGTATCTGTTCTGCTAATTAAGTCTCATTTATCTTAACCATTTCACTTCTTAATCAGATAGCACAGTGATAAGAGACTATAAAAATATATGACAGATAGTCAAGGTCTAGACTTCTCTAATGTGGCAATTTTTTATATTATGATCTTCTTTTGTATATGCAGATGAACTGCTCTTTTATTAATTTCCCTTTGTAAGCATTTCACACGCAAAAAAAAAAATCAGATATGAATGTGAAGAAAAAAGAAAGCTTTCTAAAGTGATGAGAATGAATTAGTCCATAATTGGAATGATTGGTAAAATTCAGTACAAAGCAAAAAAAAAGTGCACTATTATCGGGATTTGAACTTAACATGTGGATTTTTTTTATTGCTGCCCATTCAGTATAAATGTATAAATATATCTATATATATGTGTGTGTATATGTGTATATATATATATATATATATATGTGTATGTATATATTTATACACAAAAGTTTTGGATATATTCTGTAGAAACTTACCAGTGCTGAAGTATGTAAAAATCATCTGTAGAAGAAACGTTGTCGACATACAGAAATAAGTAGCATAAACATTTAATTCTTCTTATTCGTGACTTGATTTACACTATTGTAACCATTCTGAAGTTGGGGATTTGTTTACTGAGTGTTTTCCATACATCTGTATAGTATTTAGTAAACATAAATGTTATAGAAGAGTGCTAAAAAAAGAAAAAAAAAAAAAAAAAAAAAAAAACACTGCATGGCTTCTTCTTTTCAGGTAAAAAGATTCTTCATAGTTTTCGTAATTTTCTGATTTGCATGATTCTGGAAATCCACAAATGAAAAAGCATCCTCTAGAAGGCTTTTTGGACAAGATATTTGCTTAGGAAACTTAGTTAAATTTGTGGGTTCCTAAGAACTCCTTGAGATTTCAATAGATGTTAAGCACGATACATTCAAGGAACTTTGGTGCTTCTCAGTACCCTAATTACTTGACAAACTTTTGGAAAGAGATATGCAGTGGGACTTAAAAGTTATCTTGATGGGAATATTTCAGAGAAAAGTGTATTCAAAGAGTACATAGAGAACATTAAGTCATTCTTATGAATTCTAACAGAACTCCAACTAGCGCATTGTTGTATTGCACGAAAAGAGATGATACTTCAGGTAAACAAGTAGAACATAAGGGAGTTACCAAGGTGAAAATCATTGTCTCTATCTTAACCTGAGGCTCTCATGGAAAAGACTGGTAACAAGTCAAGCAAAAACAAAAACAAAAATGTGGGCCTAACCAAAAAAAGCAAAACAACCCAACCACCAGTGGTAAGATGCTTAGTGGGAGAGAAAATACACAGAATAGCAAAAAGTGTAAAGGTCCCTTTTGGTGAACAGGAATTCCCACAAACAGCCGAATGCTGACAAAACTTCCGAGCTGCATGATCTCCCTATCAGAACCACATCTTTTGTTCAGGGCAAATTGTCACCGCTTCCTTATCTGTGTCTCTGAGACTGCTTTGTGGGGCTCACAGAAGGCAAAATAGAGGGTGCTGAAGCTTTCAGATAGTTTTGCAATAGAAAAGTACGTGTGAGCTACACAGCCCTTATTCTTCGAGGTCAAGCTTCCTCCATTTACACAGGACTATCACTGACAGCATGAATAGGTTTTAGTTTGGTATTTATATATATATATATATTGGATTTAAAGGAGAGACTTAAGAGAGACTCCTAAGTTACTGCTTAGGAATTACTAGGATAGATAACTTCATCCTGAGCCTCTGTACCCTGAACAAAATGCTGTCACATATAGGAGAATGAATAGCAGAGTGAAACATCAGACCAAAATTAAGCAAAATTAAGTCATTATGTTGGACAACTTGAAACCTGTTTTCTGATCCTGAAACCAACAATCTAAATGGTTACATTAATGTTATAATTTGTCCCACAGCGTTTCAATTCTTAATGATTCATTTGGCTTACTTGGTTAGTAAAGTGTTAAGGTATTAGTGTCATAATTATTATTAACAATGATCAATTATAAAAGTTTTAAACTCATTTTCTAATAAGCAATTGGCTTATTATTTCCTTTTGTGATTTGGAATACATGACATGTCTCAGAAATTTTCACTTACAAGTCATATAGTTCCATAAGAATTCTAGTTCTTATGATAACAAGGTTCTTATACCTTAGGACTTCAAAAAGAAAAGCATATATTGCAAATACTCAAGTACAAGAAAATAAAAAGAATTAAATACAAGAAAGGACCCCAAAATTTACTCTTTCATATTGTTTAATCTTCTGATTATATGGATCACCTCAATATTCAGAGAATGACGTGACTTATGAAAATTAAAAGAATCAGTAATTAAAATTTCAGCAGCAAAGAAAAAATCTTGACATTTATGTCTTTAATTGTAAAGCTGTTTTTTTGTGGTTTTTTTTTGTTGTTGTTGTTGGGTTTTTTTGCTTTTTCTGACAATCTTCAGCTTATATTAGAAACATTTGAATAGACTGCCTGTTTCTTTGAGATTGCATTAAGCTATTGATGACAGTTAAATCAGAATGTATTTTTAAAATGAAATTCAGAGTATTTCAGAACAGAAACTGAACTCTCTTAGGTGTTTGAATAGATTATCAAGATGATACTTTATCAGTACATTTTAAATGTATTTGTGTTGCAGGAAAATAAATTATAGGGCATTTAACACAAAAGATATATTATATTGATTTCTACCAATCCCTCAGAAATTCCATTCAATAGTATTTTTTTATCCTGTAGTTCTAAAACAATATAACTTGTGAGGAGATAAGATAACTTGCCATTTTAATTGTCCTTTCTGAAAGCGAAATTACTCTGCATTACTTTCAGCAAGCTGTTGTCTGAACGCTTCCAAAGCGGAACCTATACTGAAATATTAAAACATCCTGAATGTCTTTTATCTTCATCTTATTAGGGAAGAGCTGAGCAGAAGTGGTGCAAGTATCCCTTTTCCATGCCTCATCTCTATGCGTTGTATCACCCATTTTGGTCTGACCGTAGATAAACAAAGAATAGAGCTGCAGCAAGATACTGTGAGAGCTTTAACTTGATTATTTTTCTCTCCAACTTGTTCTTCCTTTGTCATCAGTTGCTATCCCAGAACCCAAAATTCGTCTCTAGAAGTTGATGGGTCATGGACAATAGAGTCCACTGGCTACATTTCCACCATTTTATTACACAGATCCCCAAATCAGTTTGCATTATGCAGTCCTCCAACACTATTCCAGTAAGCCTTATACTCTCACAGATCTCATTTAGCATCTTAGCCATCTGGGTAACATATACTTTCCAGTTATGCTATAAAAATAGATTTGGTGGACTTCAGTGCAGCCCTTGCATCACTTCATGAACATTAAAAATAAACCATGAAATAATAACAACACAACAGTATTCCATGACTACAGGACAGCCCTTGGGAATCATGTCTCTACTGAAGAAAAAGTAGCATGACACCATGCTAGTGAATACAAGTAGAGGTAATGGCTTTAAGTTGCTCCAGGGGAGGTTCAGGTTGGATATCAGCAAAAATTTCCATTCAGAAAGTGATGAAGTATTAGAACAGGCTGCCAGGAAGGTGGTAGAATCACCATCCCTGGAGGTTTTCAAGAAACATATAGATGCTGCAATGGAATGACATGGTTTAGTGGGTATGGTGGTGATGGTTGGACTACTGGTCTTTCCAACCTTAATGATTCTATGATTCTAACCAGTGTGATGTGGATGCTGCTTGTCTTCTCTAGACAGACTACTCCAAGGTTTGCGAATATTGCACTTTGCACCTCAGATGACCATATTTTCATGCATTCACTCTTGCATCCTTCATGCCCTGTCTCTGTTACGGCTTTATCCTAAAAAGGAAAAGAGGAGAAATGAAGCTGATTTTCTAACAAGAGTGACCCTAGTATGCCCTGTATGCTCAGTTCAGCATGGTGGGATCCGTGGCTGGAGGTAATTTCTGCAGTCATTTTACCATAGCAGCAACCTCTGTGTAGGCTGTTGAGGAATTTCACCCTCCCTTCTCTTAGAGGGGACACTCATCACAGCACTGCTATTACAGCCTGCGGTCATGGAGTGGCAAGAGAGCAGCCCTCACAAATACTGAGTTTACAAATAACAATGAATTACTGATTCCAATACTTGGTACCATGAACTCAGAGAATGTCACTTTTTCTCTGTGTATAGCTTAGTTCCTACAGCTGGAAATCCCTTAGGGGACAATGCAAGCTCTCCAGACAACTGAAGCTCTCTGGACAATGGCATCCTTTTTATTTAGGTGCTATTAATCCTTCCCATGATACTTGTTTCTTCCTTAATCACCTAACCTTAACCAAATGGATGATTCTCAACTGCATGAATAGTCTACCTCCTGTTTCTGTAAATTATGCAAAAGAAAGATGCTGTCAAAGTGAAAGGGTTTGTCATTTTTACAAGAAAAAAAATTCTAAGGAATTTGAGAATAACATTATGTCTGTTTTATAGGTGAGTAAACAGAAACCTAGAAAGATTTAAATGAACCAGGCTCAGTAGCAGGCTGATACGGGAAAAGAAACCATTTTTTTTCTGATGTTACCCTGCTGTCTCTCACTGTCACACCACTCTTGCTATAAAGCTATCAGAGAACCACTCTTCCTTCCTCTCTCTTGCTTTGCATGTCCTTTGAAATGACAAAGCATCTTCTTGATATAGACATCAGGGAAATAGCTCTGTCTAAACATTTCTGTAGGCATTTTTTTGAAATAAGGTGGACCATTCAGCTCTGTGTGTTCTGGTCTTGATGCTTTATGCACACCTATAAGTATTTCAGGCCTTGAAGGGACCAATTAAAAAGAAATTTCCTAAATGTGGGTTTTAACACAAAATTGGATAAGCAGCAGCCAAGCTTCACATTTTCTTTCATTGGTTCTGTGCTATATCTGCATGTAAATTTATTTCTTGACCTGAGAGGAGACAAAGATTGTAGTCAAGAAGTAATCTGCCCATTTTAAAAATGTTTGATAATTAGACTTCATTACATAAATTAAGATGATTCTGACCTGAAATTAGGCAAGAAATCCTACACCTTAGCTCTATTCTTTGGGAAAAGCACCAATATCATCCTTCCAGTACTTGAAGGGAGCTTATAAGCAGGAAGTGGAGACTTCTTGTATGATCTGACAGTGATAGAACAAGGAGGAATAGCTTAAAACTAAACGAGGGGAGATTTAAGTTAGTTGCTATCAGAGAGTGATGAGGCACTGGCACAGGCTGCCTAGAAAAAACTGTAGATGTTCCATTCCTGGCAGTGCTCAAGGCCAGGCTGCATTGGGCCCTGGGCAGCCTGATCTAATGGGAGAGAAGCAACCCATGGGCAGGGGTTGGAGCTCAATGACATCCGAGGTCCCTTCCAACTGAAGCCATTCTGTGATACTATGATTCTATGACTCTATGATTATGCTGCTCTGTAGAGGGTGCGCTGGGTCAGCATGCACAAAACTTGTCCAGCTCTCACTGAATATTCCCATGGCTATACAGAAACTATTACAAACATGAAGATTCCTCTGAAGCTGGTCGATGCAGTGCATCAAGTGAAAGGTCCCAGGCTGCAGTGAGATGCTGAGCACCATTTGAACTAAGAATTTGAGCCTCGGGGCTATTGCTGGGCAGCGTTCCTGTGTAGCAGATACTGCTGTGTTTTCTAGTTCTTCTCTCTATCCTGCTACGTATGTCACAGAAAGATAAAGAGCAAAGGAAACAAAGATGAGCTGATGGGCTTCTTCCATCACAAAACACTAAGATTAAGTACCAAGAAGGAACTGCCACAGTTTTCATGACATACGCAAATCCCATATAATCACTATTGCCCAACTAGTCTGCTCACTAGGATAAAATGTCTTCTCCATGCCCACTCGGTGGGAAATTAGTTGAGCAGAGGTATTTGCAGAACCGTAAAGCTTTCTTTTTCATTCTATTTCTAGATGGCCTTTTATAAATCCTACCAAATTCTAGCTTGTTTCCCATCAAGTTGCTAGTAGTTTGATCAGTGGCCTGCTAATAAGGTGCATATTACTTCACCTCTCCTAGAGGTATTAGGGTGTCTAATCTTTAGCACCATGGAGATTACAGTTGTCTGTGCCAGGAGGAAAAGAAATTTCCAGAGCATAAGTCTTCATTTAGAGTTATTAACAAAAGGATTTATTACATTGCTTTGTTTCAAACAGTGATACACGCTATACCTAAAGTATGCCACAGTACAGCTGCCTACCACATAATGTCCTAATGAATCACAATTCGCTGGAGAAGCTGCAGAAAGAACATCAACATTCAATCACACATTTCTCTCCCCCCACACCAAACTGACAAATAAGGCCACAATGGCTTTGCAAATTTATCAGGTAAAACTGATCTCAGGAAGATGAGTACATTGAAACCACGTCAAGAACTAAGTGGGGTGGGTGGAAAATCCACAGTTTGAAAAATAGAGAGAAAGAAAGAAAAGAAAATGTACTGATGCAGCTAACCAGCTCTAGTATAAAGTAACTGCTCACCCCTAACGTTCCAGGCATGAGGGGGTCTGTGCCCAAGAAGTAAACCTTTAATCATGCTGGACTCAGTGATTCTTATGGGCCCCTTTCAACTTAGGATGTGGAGTCAATTCCTGTTCTGTGTGTTTCCCAAGAACCTGTAAAAAGAAACTCACTTTTCAGAGTCATGAAGATGAGGCTGACTAAAGGCTATTGAATCCTGCTTGTCCATGCCTGTTCTCAATTTCATTTACAGTAATCGAAGACCAAAGACTCTCCCCTAAAACAAGCAGTTAAAAAATAATTCCTTATTTACTGAACAAGGGCATGGTGGGGTTTAATTAAGCAATGTTTAGAGTGCATCTTGAGCTCTCTAGATGACGGGAGAGACAAATCATTATTTATCCGCTTTTACTCATTTTATTTGCATTTTCAGGCTTAAAGGTCAAAACGTTTTGTTCTGACTTTGCTTTCAGTGAAGATGATTCAAATTTTCTTATTAATATATCAATTAATGTTTCTTTGTCCATGGTTAATAGTTAAAATAATTTCTGAAGCACCAAGGTCCTTTTTTGGTTATGTTGTGGGAAAGGTGAAAAAAAAATTTTAACACCTCGTGTAAGAGTGAGATTGAAGCAAGTCCTGTAGTCAGCTTGCACCATTTCTCCTGCCTCCATTTATTTATCCTTCCAATGAATAAAATATAGGAAGGTGGACTTTTCCCTGTTTGCTAAATTATTGATTTTTTTTGATTTCTTGCAGGGCAGAAGACTGATGGCACTGAAGGCAATGTTTTTAGGATTGTATTGGCACCTAAAGTGAAAGAACTCCTAAGAGCAGAGAGCAGTAACAGAGGTAACTCATGATTTATCTTTAAAGCAAACCATGGACCAGATTCTGCTTCCGTCGAACTTTGTGGCACAGCTTCCAAAGCTTGTGCTAAGAGGAAGCTTAGACCCAAGGGATGACAAAGCCAGTGATTATACAGCACATCATGTTAAAGAAAAATTAAATCAAATGCAGATGCTTTTATATAATTCAAAGACAGAACTCAGTGTTTTCTTAAATTATTTTTGGTTCCTTTTCCCTTTTCCCCTCTCCACACACTGATCGCTTGCCTACAAAGAAAAGCTTCAAAGAACATAAGCAAATCTAAACCTTTTATTTAAGTTGTGCTTCTCCCCACTTTTCTTCATTAAAAAAAAAAAGGAAGAAAATGAAACAGGAAAAAGAAAAAAACTTCTACTTGACTATGTTGCAAATAAATATTGCTTTTTTAACTCCTTTGATGCATTTGTGAAATGAAAAATGTGTTAATAGGAACAACGTGATGGAAAAGAACCAACTGTCCTTCCAGTCAGATGAAGCTCGCATTAAGACACGTCTGTTTAGTAAGAGTTGTTTTCTAACAGGAATCAACATGCTACTGGTTACTAGAACCAAATGTGGCTATGTGGTTGATGAGAAACCCACAGTATATATAATAAAATGTACATAAAACTTAAAAATCACACGTTGTTAGCAAATGGGAAAAAGTCACCAAATGAAGAAGAAAAAAGCTTTATTGCAGAGGATGCCTTGCTAAGTGCAGAACATCACATCTCCTCGAAGAAGAAAGAATTTAGCTGAAAATATTTGTCTTTTTATTGGGTCATTAATGTGATTTCACAGCAAAGGTCAAGCTGCTGATTCAGAAAATAGCTTAAGCCTGCATGAAACCTGAGCATGTTTGTGGTTCCACTGAGTTGATCAGGAGCACAATAACATGAATAAAGTGAGATATGTGAGTCCCTTTCTGAATCAGAGCCCTATGCCAATGACAAAACTTCCAATTGCAATATGAGTTTCCAGTAGAAGCTGATTTTTTTCTTGTTTAACAAGGTTATTATAAGAACAAATTATTTTGTTCTTAAATAGATTATACGGGTGCTAATTTTAGTAGATTATTCATATCCAGTGGAAATTAGACTGATGCTAAAATTCTGATAAATTTTAAGGTTTTTACACCTCTTTGCTTTACTTTGTATTTCTCAAGAAAAAGCAATAGCAATCACATAGGAAAATTCCCCCAGATCTGGAATAAAAATGTCTCTGAAGAAATTCTACATTTTTAATTAGGTGAGATGTTTAGAGCAATGCAGACAGAGTCTGAATTCATGACTTAGTGGATAATTTTACCAACACTGAGTTCCAAAATACAGCACATGTATTTGTAAGAATCCAATTATTTTATTTTGTCCTGGGAGATGAGGTGAGAGAAAACTACCAAGGAGAAAAAGAAAAAAGAGATAGAAAGAATACAAAACAACTTTTTTTTATGGAATTGTTGGGGAAACAGCACACTATTAGCTTGCATACATTTATTTTCCAAATATAAAATACTTTGTCCTAGAAGAGATGTTCAGAAAAGCTTCTCAATTCAATCATTTGACAGATGAGATCTGTTCTTGGTGTCACTCACTGAGTTACAGGCTTCTTCCCCTATTCTACTGTGATTCTTATTCTGTTTATCTTTGTGCCCAAACAATATATCAGTATAAAATTATACACATGCATGTATATTCTATACATAAAGCCTATCTTTATTATGCAGACGATAGCAGTGTTAAGCTTGCTGCAGAGGGCATCTTTGTCATATTCCAGATGAATGTTAGGCAAGAAGATCTGTTTTTGAAGCTTACAATGTTAATATAAGAATAAAACAATTTTCATAGCAACACAGAAGGCAAAACAGTAAAACAAAGAGAAAAGTAAATATGCAGGGCCCTTTTCTTTATGAGATGCAGCAAAACAAAATCTGTCTTTGAAAACATTTAGAGCAACCTGAGTGCTCAGAATTGGAATTGCTAGGACTCATGGGCTGATTCACCACTGCCCCATGCTCTGCACAGTCAGAGAGCAAAGTGTGTGGAAATCATTACTGTCCTCCATCCCAACATGGGCTTGTTCTACTCCTACCTTTCTTGATGTAAATGAGTATAGAAAAACAGCGCTGTGGAAAGATATAGCCTTGGTTCTGTGCAAAACAACAGATTATGCTTTTTCTTGCATGTTACAGTAGTTTCTTTCTTTCTTTCTTTCTTTCTTTCTTTCTTTCTTTCTTTCTTT
>NW_024962265.1:4082078-4165080 GCF_019238085.1 Lagopus leucura | reverse complement strand
TTTCTTTCTTTCTTTCTTTCTTTCTTTCTTTCTTTCTTTCTTTCTTTCTTTCTTTCTTTCTTTCTTTCTTTCTTTTTTAGCTGTTGCTAGTGCTGCTTTTGTTATTGAAGTATTATGAGTTATGAGTCAAGTTATTGTATTTTTTCTGCTTACATAAATGTCAAACCTATTAAACAAGTTTTGTGTCTGTGACACTATCGAGGTCTGTTTTTCAGTGGACTGACGTTCAATCAGGACTTGTATGAAGGTTTTCCATAGGTTGTACATTCACTAGCATCTAAGCCTTCTGAAAATTCCTTGACATCAAGTCAAACTGAGACCTCAGTCCAGATTAATTATTGTAATTCTCATTAGTCAGCTGTTTATTTTTAAATAAATTCTCAGGATTCAATATCTTTGGAACTTGTATGCATTTTACAAACTTTTGTTAAGTTGATTACTAACTTCTAGGAAAACAAATAAAGTAGTTGGACAGCAGGTAGACAAGCAATCAAAAAAAGTAGCGTGATGGTCTCAGCTTTGTTTTTCACAAAAAGTTTTTTTAATGCAAACCAATTTTTCATCCCTTTGTTATTGGCCTCAAAGGTGAAGATGCACCTCATTTGACCTTATCTGTCTCATGGTTAGGCATGTATTTGCATGTATTTGTTAGTCATGCAGGATGAATGAGAAGTTTGTCCTGAAAGTAGACACCTGAATGAAACAGAAAATCTTCACACCCTGGAATGGCTGTTTCCTTTTCCATCACTTACTGAGGAAATTCTTAAATATGGTTTACAGTAAATATTTAACACCTAGATCAGGAGTGTCCAACCTTTTGACTTCCCTGGGCAGCATGGAGTGAAGAGGAATTGTCTTGGATTGCATATAAAATATGTAATATATTTATATGTTAATGCATACGAGTAACAAAACTTCTTTTTTATTCTTTTTTTTTTTTTTTTTTTTTTTTTTAATTAAAGCATTAAAAAAAGAGGGCAACAAAAACATAAAACTAGAGGGTTGGACACATGTGACCCAGATGCTCAAGGCTATGTATGATTTATCTGGTTGCTTAGAGCACACTGTGGGAAACCACTGTGAACTACAGCAAAGATATGCTGCATCTCCTGAAACAGAGATCTGAACAAAGATGATGTCTCTTCATGACTCATTTTTCTTGAATTCAGTGGTGTCTTGCTCTGCCATTGGTATGAACAGTGATACTAGTTTCTTCCAAGATTAAATCCATGAATCCTTGGAATCCTTGCTGTAAAGTGGACTCCTTGATAAGTTGTATGAGAAGTGAACTACTTCTCAAGTGTCATGACACAATCCCTACTTATACAAATCAAACTGTTTTAAATTAAATTATCAGTCATCATCTGCTGGATATGCTCATTCAGTCTGCAGATATGCACAAATACACACTGTTTCATTATGTCTCTAAAATGGCTTGCTCTTACCCTAAGATTTTGCTTTTGAGCTCTGAGTATCCTTAACATTTGAAAAGCCAAGACATGATGAGGACAAGTTTCCATAGTATAGATGAAATAGCTGCCACTATAGTAAAAATAGCAAAAAATAGTAAAATTCCCCACACCTGTATATCGAGGAGGTTCAGCCAAGTTGTCCTCACAATAGCAATTCATTAATACAGTGAGACAGGCAGAGAACCAAAGATACCTCACCAATGGCTTTATTTTTAATTTATTTTTCCTTCTGAAGTAACCCAACAGATCAGCTACATACCAAATGTACGTCTAAGATACTGCTGAGGCAAGAGAGGAATCCTGCAGTGCTTAATGCTTGCAGAGAACTGGTTCCTAATTCCACTACAAATGTCTGGCTTTGGATTGAACTCACAAATTTCCTCAGAAAATATTGCCCCAAATTTTCCTCTGTTTTTGCAAACCCCAAAATCTAATAATGCAAGAATTCCATTTTATAAGTGATATGGTGAAGAAAACAGTTGTTTAGACATAATGTTAAAACTGTTGCTGTAAAATCATTGCAACATAAGGCCTATTTCTGCATATATATTTCCAACTTGATTTTAATTTCTGCTAAGCAAGAGGAATATAAAATGAAGCATGTGAGATATTACAAGAAAACTGCTTCTTGACATCTCTATCAAGGCAATACATTTTAACTTAGAGTGTTAAAAATGCAAAAAAAGCCTTTAACTCCTAAGATCAATTGCAAGCATAGACAGACTCTAGGTTTAGAAAGAGCATTTTGTCTTGTCAAGCCCACCTTATCATCTTGGAAGAATAAACAGTGTAATTATTCTCACCTTTTTGTTTGTTTTCTAATTGGATCGTTTATTACTTTCAGGAAATTCAAATCAACATCAGATTTATAGCACGAGGCTTCTGAAATATTGATTTGGTTATAGAAATGTCAAAGTTGGCAGGTAAGCTGTCTTGTTGCCTCAGGAGTCTTTTGCATTAGCAGAAATTATGGAAAAGGCCTTTAGAACTGAATAAGTTTAACAATTTGTTTCTGTGTTATGCACAGTTAAGAACTCTGTTCTTTTACCGATATTTTAGCTCCATCTATCAGCCTATGGTTTACAACATAGGTTGGAATCGAATTCACAAAGAATGCAATTGTAGCTGTTCTGCTTTGTAGAGTAGATTTTATTTTGTGTTGGCTGCGACAGCATTTTGGATGGTTATTAATACAATTTTTTTGTTGTTGTTAGTTAACAAAAGTCTAATAATGTAAATCACAAACAAGCCAGAAACAGCTCCTCTGCATTCACTGTAAGTTCTCAAGTTCTCAGCATGTGCTTTGTTTATTGCTGATAAGGCTTATGCTTTCTGCTGCTCACCAACTTGTTTATCTTCTATTCTTCTCACTAAAATACAAGCAAAACAAGCCCTTACAATATAATTATCTTAAAAGTGTACATTAGAAAACTTTGGTTAACTGTCTACCTTCATGATGTGAGGATTTTTCTTTCAAGTTCCTAACCTCGTTTTGTGAGTGAAATTCATCCTACTAGTCAGCATAAACTACCTCGTACAGCCCCGACTGCAACTTCTGCTCTTTTTCATTATTACAGGGACTGATTTTCCATAATGAGCAAAACAAACAAACAAAAACAAAATAAAAAAGTAAATCCAAGAAAACAGAGAGTTCAGCATTTGATCTAAATCTCACTGAAGTCACTGGAAAAAGCACCTGAAATCATCAACCACCCCAATAACCAATCATGACAAAAGCAAAATCCTGCCACGGCTTATGACTTTTCTACTCATAAGAAACACCCGTCAGTGCAAAGCGTGATGATGCTTGGAAGAGATTTTCCATGCAATAAACCTTATCTCCACTGCGGCCATGAAGAAGGTGTTGTGAGGTGACAGAAAGTGCACGTATGTTCACAAAACTAGTCACCCTGGATAACTTTCAAAACCAACAAAAAAGAAAGAAATGGGTACTTTTAGGACTGAGTTCATCTGACTTCATCTAGAAGTTCATCTTAAAAAAAAAAAAGAAGGCTGTGCTGTGAAGATTAATTTGGAAGTAGGTACCCATAGAGGGGATGAGAAGAACGTACTCCTATTAACTGTCAAATATTCTGAAAAACAAAGCAGTGCTACACAGGGTGCCCAGAGGAACTGCAGAGATGGATATTAGAAATAAAAGAAAGAGATATTCTCCTGTCTTTTTGTTGTTGCTTTGTGAATAGAGATTTTAGAACTTGTGATAAAACGGGGACATCAGAGTTTTTACTTTCTCTTCCTTTCTTCATACGTACATATGCAATTCTTAGAGACTCTGAAGTTTTACAAGATAACAAGCAGAGAATCAAAAGAGAAAGTAACAGTTCATGTATATACTTCTTAGAAACTCCATTACAATTTGGTATTATAAAATTGTGAATTGAAATGTAATTGAAATCTTCCAATATAGAGATCAATTCATTCAATTTTGCAATTTTCTTCTTTGATAGACCTTGTCTGAATATTGCCTGAGAAATTTATTTTTATAAGATCTTTCTAGCAAAATTGTTCAAACAGCATTTTCAACGGGAATAAGAAAAAACAAAACAAAAAGCTTTGTAGTTTCATCAAATTTAGAAAAAAAATCTAGTTGTCCCTAATCACTTCTCACCAATTATAAAATTTTTCCAGAATGAGTCTGTAGTCACTACAGAAAATATTTTCTGTATAGTAATGTGAAAATATTGGTGAGGCAAGGTATCTCACCAGCCCTAGCTAGACAGGGCCATTTATATTCAGAATATTAAATACTATTAGAAATTAGGAATGGAAAAGTTATTAATTTGTTCCACTGGATGAAAAAAACCACATGCACAAAAAACAAAAAACAAAAACAAAAAACAAACAAAAAAAAACATCAAAAAAACCCCTACAGAATCATAAAAAAAGGAGCAGTTACATAAGACACAAGTAAACAAATTACATATTAGTCTCTTTTTTCAGGAGAAATTGGATTTTAAAAATGGAGCTTGCCTTACAATGCGTATATACTAAGTGAAGACAGTATCTTCGGAGATATCATATACAAAAACACGGGATACCATCCCAGAAGCACACTTTCACGTGGCAAGACAGAATAATGCAGTACTCTGCAAGCCAATAAAAGTTTTTTAAATAAAATATGACAACAGAGATATTCCAGAGCATAAAGACAATATTGCAATAAAGGGACAAATTATTTCTAAAACCCTAAAACTCTGTTCCTGCAAACACAAACATACACAACAGTAAATGCATATAAAGAAATGTAAATGTATATGAACATCTTTAAATATTGAAATATTTCAAAATTCAGGGGTTCAAGTGTTTGTTCCATTACTTTTTTGGATCAAGGAAAGAATTTTCAGTCTTGGTCAGAAAAAAATGACAGCGACACATTCTGATGCTGACAAGCTTCAGTAGGCTTTTATGTCACATTTAGATCTATGATAACCCCCCCTAATTGCAAGAGGAACAGGGACTGACTTTTTCCATTAGCTTTTATTCAGTTACTTGTGTAAGTGCACAACAAAAAACTGTGAGCACATGTGGGACCCACTGCATTTTATGTATTAAAGCCAAAGATTATCAGCTGTATCACTTTGATTTTAATCCTCATTTTTCCTGATTCACAGCCACCCTTGGTAGAACATTTTCCTTTATTCACCTGTGAAACAACAGATTGTAATAATTCTTATCTGCCGCTGGCATGCTGGCTCATCATATTTTAAATGCAATAAATACTTTTAAAATGCTTTCAGATCATAACTGAACAGCATAACAGGACATGATACTGTCATCATAATGACTTGCAGTGCTTTGTCTTGTAACTTAACAAGTTCTTAATTACAAAGAAAGCATGCATGTACAAGGTTTGGTATAAACTGATGAAGTTCACCAATAGCCACTCTTGAAGTCAGTTTATCCCTAGTAAGCATGCAGTGTAAATCCTTTTATTCTCAGAAATGAGAGCCAGCAGTTAATATTTAGTAGCCACAGTGGCTGTCCTGTGTACTTAACAGCTGCCTACAAATGAGTGTGAAATTCACAACATTGCTAAGCTGAGCCACAAGTGCCTGCCTCTCCAGCATGACCAAAAGAACTATCTCACATACATAGGACTTCATCTTCCCAGGTCAGGCTAGGGTATGGACAGAAACCTTTATGAATTCACACAGTGATTAATTCATGCTCCAAAATATATATTAAAAAAAAAAAAAAAAAAAGATACAGCATTAAAAAAGTGACCAAGTTGTGGCCTGCATCTGGGAACCGCATTCTTTCCCTATGCAAATCAAACCACGCTCAGTGGCCTTTCTGGTCCACTTTGTTACAGGAAGGAAAAACCCACTTTTACCAGCAATGGTTGGAAAAAAAAATCAAATATTCAAATTTCATCCAAAAAAAAAAAAAAAAAAGAAAAGAAAAGAAAGGAAAAAAAGAAAAAAGTCAGTTTTACACATAACATTTCTTTGTCTTCTTCGAAGTATTCCTTTAAATAGATCTTTCCTTCTCCGCACACATTCTCCTATGTAATACTTCTTTCATTCTCTATCTTTTTCCATACGCTTTGTTCTAAGCAGAAAGAAGACATTTATTAAACAAAGCACACACGGTCTTATTTCACTACAGGTCTTGCTCTCTCACCTCATTACAATGTAAGTTAAACAGTATTATTAAAGAAATTTCTTAATGTTTTTTAACTTACCTTCATTTTTCTTTTTTCCTTCCTCTAAAGGGAAATGCTGTTACTCATTCACAGTCCATCTGCCTAATAGAAACTAGCTTCTGACAATTAAAGTGCTAGCATGTAAATTCTTGTAAGACATGCCCCCATCTGAAGATTAATTTGTGCAATTCATGACTGATGAGATGCATTATTATCTACAAACTTATCACCTCTCTCACCCAAGTTCCAGCTCAATCTGATCTTTTTTAAGACTTTATGAAAACAAATGAAGTTCTAAGAACAATGGAAAAAGGTACAAAATGCAATGTATTTTGTTTAAATCATTTTTAGAGTTACTGTCTGTGGGTGTTAGTACAGTTATGAATTGTTTTATAACCTAATTTGTTCTTAGAAAACTAACAAAACATTACCTGATTTAGTACCAAAGAAAGGAAAAACTGGATTCAAAGGATTTGAAACCATAAAATTATAATTAGGGAACTTAAAGGTAAGTATGTGAACACTGACATTTGGAGAAGTGTTGCTGCTTTCATTTTAGAGAAAGTTGACCCATTCACTCCATCTGCTTCAGGGATTGTCATGAAACCCTTCACAGAAATCTTCCTATCTTAAACATAATTGTTACTTAATATGGCTCTTTATTAACAAAAGTGATTCTCTATGAGATCTTGGATTTTGTCTGGATGATTTGCTATGGCTGTTGGTTTTGGGGAGTACAGCTGCTCATCCTGAGGTGCCACAGAAACTAGTCCTAAGTCACTTTTGTAATTCAACAGTAGCTTTGTTTTATATATTGTAGTAGAGTCACGATCAGCAGCCCTAGTTGTCACAGCCCATCGTCAATGCTGCATAACTTAGCATTTTGTGCTTTTTGTCCCAGCATTACATTTAGCAATGGAAGCTGGGAAGCCTTGCATGAACAATGTGGCAGTGTAGAGATTTACATTCCAGTTCGTCATCTGCTACAAATCTATGTTGCAGTTAACTCTTCCTTTCTGCCTCTGTTACCCCTCCCATCCTACATCTGCCTTGTCAATTTAGGCTATAATCTCTCTGTGTTTTTCTTCAGTGTGAATTTCTGATTTCTAGAGAACTTCTCAGTATTAACACAATAAAACCAAATCACTGTGCCCAGGAGACTCCAGAGGCTGAAATCTGCCCTTACATGCTGGTAAATACCAGTGGAGTCATTTGTATTACAGTGGCATATCAAATTGAATTTGAGCTTCTCTTATTAACTGCTGTAGTTGAGTGGTACTTACTTCTGTCAGAAGAAGGTTCTCTTTGGGGATAGAGCAAAACCTACAGTTTCTGTGGTAAAATCTTATCTTGGGACATGTGATGTAGTTCTTTAACCCAACACTGTTGACCACAGAGGTTAAAAAGAAAAGCTATAATGAGCAAAAGCTGAAAGCAAAAAGGAAGAGGAATCTGTGGACTACTTGGGGACCTTGAGGCCAGACTGAGTGTTTGTTGGAAAAAATGAGAGCCTTTACATGGGTTTTAGGAAGGCTTTGGAGGAAGCCCTCAAACAACTCTGCTACTTAGTTCTGCTTTAATTCTTGCCTCAATGTGGAGAATCCCTCTTAGCTTACAAAAAGCACTGCCAAGGGCAACGGCTCATGTTTAAATAAATAACGGGGGAGTGAAAAGGCTAGGAGGAGAATAAAAGTCTAAAACTTGTCAAAGACTTCTGCAGTGTCTTTTCCTTCCTGTGCTCTGCATTGATCTCCTTTGCTTAGATTAAAACCTCCAGCTTCTGAAAGACGCCCACAACTGACACCTATCCCACTAGCCTGAAAATAATTTGAAAATGATGCTGCACTGTGGTTTTCTACAGTCACATAGTGATCATAGTGAAATAGATAATCATAGTGAAAAAGACAAGGTTATTTACATGCAAAAAAATTGATTGCTTGTCTAGCAGGAATACATTGTTATATGTCATTAAATGATAAGGACTGAATACAGCACACAGATATCTGTTCATTTTATAACACTGAACACATTTCTTATCCTTCTGACATTACAGTAATTTAACTTCGCAAAGTTATACTCTGATTTTGTGATCTCTAAATGCTTTTGTACATGCTTATACAATTCATACTAGGATTCCCATTCTCAACATAGCTGTCAAGCACTTCTAATTTAAAGAAGATGCAGTGTATTTCCTTGAATGAATGTGTACTTCAATTCTAGTACAAGGAGACAGTTAACAAAATTTTAAGACAATTATGTGAACTACTATTGCCTCACATGGAAGAATCACTGTTTAACAAAATTTCATGTGGCAAATTTCATTTAAAAAGAAATCCTGCACAAATCACGATTGAGGTTTCAGTATGTTTGGGAAAGGTAAAATTTTTAAGGTTTTTCCTTTTTTTTAAATTTCATATTTCATGTCTAGAGACTTGAGTAATGTCCCTGGATAACAGAAAAATGAGCTTTGCATTCGAACTTGGATCAGCTTGGGTGAGTGAGAAAATGAAACGCTGAAGCCTAAAAAGCAGCATATTGTTCATAATCTACACCCCTCGGGCTATGATTCAGCTCACCTGGCTCTTGGCAGTCACTGACTCATCTTGATCAGGATCCTGGTTGCTTATGCCTCCCCCTGTAGTCGATGAGGAAAGATAAGCTCATAGGGAGACCAACTTAGTCTGTGGGAGGTCTGTATTACTCCAAAGGGTGACATAAGTCATGGGGAAGAACTTATGCCCAAGAAGCACACCACTGTGAACCAGCCTTTGGTTCACAATATGAAATTCAGGAAGCAAAATTAATTTAGGTAGAAAAAATCCTTCTTCTCCCCTCCTTATTTTGAACAGGAAGAGACGGTTCTTTTCAAAGGGCAACACAGAGAAATACTTGTTGTGTGATGAGCAAAGACTGAGGAAACGAAGTGGATGTACTTCAGAGCACTCTTTCATGACAGGAAAGGGAAATGGGGCTTTCACTTCAAAGGTTCACTCATCGACTATTCTATTACTTTTTATTTAACAGTGTGGAGACGGGCCATTCTATTTGCTTGACTATATTAAAAGTGGCCTTCCTTACATCAAACTATGCTGGCTTTACACCAGCTGTAGTCTGAAGTCCTCTTTCTGAAGGACTATATGCCAAGATTTCTTGAGATTAATAAGCCTTGAAGATTTCTCTTCACATCTTTCAAACAGCGGAGACTATTATTTAACCTATTTTAGTGAAAGAATGCTGTTTAGACTGAGGTGAAATGGTAAATGGTATGAATCAGCAGACTATTCTATCATTAGATCATCAGCTGGTCATTTCCTCCAACCAATGCACAGCCATTCACAAAATGGATCTGTCATGAATATCTACATAAGATTGCAGCTCATCATGGCAACAGTGAAAATCATGGCAATTATGGCTTATGAAAATCAAAAGTTTGGGTGCAAACAACAGTGCAAAGATCTCCTTTTGTCTCAGAATTAGAGCACTCTATAAAACTCTGGATTTATTTTAGTAAAACTGATATAAAATGAAGCCAAATATTGGAATTCACCATGTGTAGAAGTTACTTTTCAAGAAGAGAAAAATCGAGGTCCATAGCATGATTACCAAGGAGAAGTCACATGTGAAGTCTATAGATAACAATTCAGGGAGAGATTTTGTGGACTGTGTCAGGCTTGGGAATCACGTCTGTTCTGCATTAACAACATATATTCAAAGGTGCCATTTTAAAAGTGTCTTCCATTTCGAAAGGCTTTAAGAAATCTTTGTGTTGTTTATTAAAGATGATAATTAAAGAATCTGGCAGATTCTTTTGACCTTGGACATATCAACTTCGCTGACTAACTTCAAGAGACAAAAAGAGCCCCAAAAAAATCAGAAAGAGAAATAGAAAAAAGAGACAGAGTACTACAGTTTTATGAAACTTGACAGATATCTAGGTTAACATCAGGTTTTTCATCAGCTATTTTTCTAGCTAATGACTGAAATGCATTGTAGTAAATAATAAATAAATAAAGATAAACTGATAAAATAGATCTTTTCCATCTCTTTTAATTATGTTTTCTTTAAGTCATGACACAAAGTCACATGGTAATGTTATTTCATTAATGTCATCTTTTCTGTCATAATCACGACCTTCATCATTGTTTATTGCAAGTGCAGCAGTACGTTAAGCAGGTTTGTGTTAATTGCTGATAATCTGCTGGGTTACCTTTGCATTTCCAGGATGTACACTCTTCCGTTTGAACAAGGAAAAATCAAATTGGTTAATAGGAAACTATTTTTCAGTGGACTTAACGAACGCGGGGTTTACATACTGGTTAGAAATGTTCCAAGGCAGAATAGAGCTGAGCACAAGTCACTAGCTGTGGTTGAGAAGCAACACAGAGGGCTCTGCCAGAGAGCAGTGCCAGGGTACTAGAGTGTGCACACTGAATTGTCAAACATATTTTAAAAAATGTAAAGATAAATAAATAAATAAATAAATAAAAATAAAAATACTGGATTCTGCCCTGTGTACAACTAGGCCAATTAATCAGAGACTGCTTGACAAGTCATGAAAAACAGATTTTGTGACATGGTGAAAAAAAATCCTAATCTGTCAGTGTGCCAACTCAATCAGAATTTATAAGCTCGCTCACTTGGCTATATGTTAAAACACACACAAAAAAAGGGCAGAACTTTGGCCTCTTACTGCATCCTAATTCACTGGTAGAAACTGATAAAAATTTGTAAATATTATGAATAAAATTTGTAGCATTCAAAAACTGGAGTTAAGATTGAAATCTGATACTCTGTAAATCATAAACATTGACATAATTTAAGGTATACGAGGCTTTCTTTCTTATTTATCAAACACCAAAAGAATGCATTGTAATGAGCTTCTGTTATCAGACCAGTGCCTTCTGAAAGTTGCTGATGTTAAGGATTTTGATCAGCATATCTGCATCTAGTGCAAAGTAGAGATATTCCTCTCATTTCATTTTTGCAAAAAATCATAGAATGAAGTATTTTCATATTGATTTACAAGACATAAATAAAGCTGATTTTTAATCCTGTATCTGTTCAAAAAATGAAAAATAAAAAATGTTAAATTATTAGGCAAACTAGGAATTGTAGCATTTCAGGTTAAATTATCAAAATTAACTTAATCTCAAATCCCAATTACCTTTCTTCTCCTTGTTTTTGTTTGTCAGTTGATACAGAAACAAGAATAATATGAACAGTAGCACCTTTTACAAATTCTTGTTATGATTTCTATTCCAATTACTGACATCTTAATGCATCTTAAACTATGGGAAATATTGAAATGCTTAGGATACAGCTGCTCAGTTCTTTGTATAATGAGATCAAATTCTGAGTTTGGGTGTATAAATCATTAGAATTGATTGATTTGCGGTGCAGAGTCTGGTTGGAGAACTGTAACCAATGGTGTTCCTCAGGGATTGGTGCTGGGTCCGGTCTTGTTCAACATCTTTATCAATTACGTTGATGAGGGGATAGTGGCCACCCTCAGCAAGTTTGCTGATGATACGAAGTTGGGAGGATTGGCTGACACGCCTGAAGGCTGCACTGCCATTCAGCGAGACCTGGACAGGCTGGAGAGCTGGGCAGAAAAAAACCGGATGAGGTTTAACAAAAGCAAGTGTGGAGTCTTGCAACTAGGGAGGAATAATTGCATGCACTGGTACAGGTTGGGGGATGACCTGCTTGAGAGGAACTCTGTGGAGAGGGACCTGGGTGTCCTGGTGGACGACGGGTTGGCCATGAGCCAGCAATGTGCCCTTGTGGCCAAAAAGGCCAATGGCATTCTGGGGTGCATTAAAAAGAGCGTGGCCAGCAGGTCGAGGGAGGTGATCCTCCCCCTCTACTCTGCCCTGGTAAGACCTCATCTGGAGTACTGCGTCCAGTTCTGGGCTCCCCAGCACAAAACAGACAGGGATCTCTTGGAAAGAGTCCAGCGGAGGGCCACAAAGATGGTGAAGGGCCTGGAGCATCTCTCCTATGAGGAAAGGCTGAGTGAACTGGGTCTGTTCAGCCTTGAGAAAAGGAGACTGAGAGGGGACCTGATCCAGGTCTATAAGTATCTAAGGTGTGGGGGGCAGAATGGCGAGGCTGGACTCTTTTCAGTGGTGAGTGGAGACAGGACAAGGGGAAACGGCCGGAAACTGCAGCATAGGAAGTTCCGCACAAATGTGCGCAAGAACTTCTTTACAGTGAGGTGACGGAGCACTGGAACAGGCTGCCCAGGTCGTGGAGTCTCCTTCTCTGGAGATGTTCAAGACCTGCCTGGATGCCTACCTGTGCGACCTGGTGTAGGGAACCTGCTTTGGCAGGGGGGTTGGATCTCTGGAGGTCCCTTCCAACCCCTACAATTCTGTGATTCTGTGATTTCCTTTAGACTGGATTTCTAATGTAGATCTCTTTGAGACACGAGGAAAATTATTTCAGTAGTTCCAGTCTTCCAGCTGCTTTAGTTTGACAAGATACAGATTAAAAGAAGATTAAGTTAATTAAAGCATCACTGCAATAAATAAATAAATAAATAATAATTTACTCACATTTTAATAGAACAATCTAGAAAAAGCACCTGTGTTTTTATTTAGTTTTTTTCATAAACATTTTGCTTAATGATTCTGTTGCTAAAGGAAATGCAAAGAATGGTACCAAATTTTAAAATAGCTGAGCACATACACAACTTTCTAAATACAACTGCAGCCATTTGAAGCCCTCAAAAGAAATAGTAGTGCTCCTTAATATTAGAGCAGTAATAAATGTTTGCAAATCTATGTTTAAAGTTTTGATTGTTAGTGATCTTATGTTTGTCTTAATTACATTTTTAATTGAAGCATGCAAAGAAGATGCATTGGATTTACTTGTGAATAATTCAGTCAGTCATTTTAACTAAGAAACAACAAACCTGCACACACACATAAACACACACGCACAAAACAGCAATAAACAAGAAGACGCATTTACTTTTCAGTGAATCCAATCCTGCAGAGTTTCAGTCCCTCAAATTTATTTTGAGAAAGTTAGGCGTGTCTGAGAAGAAAGAGGGGGAATAGGCTGGAACAGACTTATGAATGCCACATTGTGTCGTTAAATCCTGTTTTCCTCTCTGCTATTATAGCATGTTGCTCCTTCCCTACAGATTAACAAATAAGAAAAATATATACTAGAAAGATTCCAGTCTTTCCAAACTATGTATTATACACACTGCTTATGATTGCTTTGATCTTTTCAATTTCAAAATTGTAAGTCTATTAAAGGTTTAGTATACTAAGAATCAGGAGCTAATCTTACATTAAAGTGATTTGACTCACAATAGTGTGAAATGTTGATACAACCATATATGCAATTTATTTAGATGCCATGCAAAGACCTTGGAAATCATGGTGTCCCTTTTCAATTACTAGAGGAAATATATTCGATTCTCATAGTTTCCTTCTGAGGTGACAGAGACAGTGGGTCGCCTCCACTGGTGCAGATTTTTATAAGCACTGCATGCAGACTATTGTTCATCATTGGTGAAAATGCATAGCTAATGGTGGTGACTATGTTAAAAACTAATGTTTTATAGCTGAGAATTCGCTCTATCAAATAGTGTTACTGTGCTCTCTGTAGTTGTTGTAATTTCTATGGAAATAAATAGAAGGCATTACTTTTAGAGCGACCAAGGTATATAATTTACTGTAGGTATAATTCTGCTCTTCAAGCCCTTATGTCAATCACCCACATTAACTGGGAAGTGAAATGATTCCTAGTAGAGTCTTTGTGTCCTAGTTCCATTTAACGAATTGTTTCTAGTCCTGTGACTTAGGTTTTAATTCCACAAGATGTTCAGCTGTCCAGTTCTGATCCTATATTTACTTAAAGCATACACATAAGTGATTTGCTGCGTCATTGCCAGATTAGTCAGTGCATTCCATGACCAAATCTCCAGTGTCATCTGAAAAAGAAATAAAAATTTCTCCTTTGTTCTTGCATATCTTAGGTTCTAAATGTGACTGCTAGCACACACAGAGTTAATTACACTTGCTCGATTTCCACATCCTTCCTCCAGCAGAGTATATTTATTGGTATGATAAGAAAAAAAAAAAAAAAAAAAAAAAAAAAAGAGAGAGAGAGAGAGGTTTCAGTCTTCCTAAGCTATACATTCTTGGGCAACCACAAACATCTGCATAAGTATAGAAGCCAGAACTATCACAGCAGACTACTGATTTTGTTCCTCCCCATGCAGCAGCATCAGTGAGAGAAACCCCAAATTAATTAACAAGCTTATAAACTGTTAATTCTGTTCAGCTTGGTGTCATTGGGTAGTAAAGGTTAAAGACTACTTCAAAAAGAGTAATCTTTGATAATAAATATCCATCTGATCTCCAGAAGACAGAGTACTTCATTTTCTAAGATCTGAAAATGTCATGGTAGAAAACGAACTATTTTGTCCTTCTCAATCAGAACACTGGAACAGACTGCCCAGAGAGGTTGTGGAATCTCCTTCTTTGGAGATATTTAAGACCCACCTGAATTCCTACCTGTGCGATCTATTGTAGGGATCCCGCTTTAGCATTTAAGATGGACTCGATGATCTCTACAGACCCCTACAATTCTGTGATTCTGTGAAATGAAAGGAGAAACAGTAGTAGAGGAACTTCCCTTTAGATTTCTTTAAGTATATCAGAATCATTTATATAGTAATATGTCCCTCCTCTTTCCACTACATATGCAAACTGCAGGTTCTTCCAATGTCTCAACAAGATAAAGGCATGGTAATTTTTTGCATTACTTCATGACATTTTATGAAAAAGTATTGGAAAATATAGTTCTGATAACATGAACATTTCATTTTTATGCATTTCATAGAATCACTAGTGTTAGAAAAGGCTGACAAGATCATTTAGTCCAACCATCAACCCATCACCACCATGCCCACTAAATGAGGTCCCTCAGTATGACATATTTCTTGATAACCTCCAGGGATGATGACTTCTTTCTCATTACCAAAAGCATATTTTTTTGTTTAACATAAGTTGAAAAGTCACACTCCAAACTAAAAATATGTAAAGGAGGAATCACAATTTAAAATCCAATTAATTTGTATAAATAAATAAATAAATAAAAAGAAGGAGATATCAATGCAAGTGTATCAAGGAAAAACTTTTTGTACTTGGGATGTTATACTAGGTTTGAAATGACAATACTTGGATGTCATCTTGGTAGATACCTTTGAAGATGTGCCTGTGAATAAAGAAAGCCTCCAATCTCAGGTTCACTCTCCATTTTTAGCCCAGAAAAACAGCACTCTTTACTTCAGGAAGTACGTCTGGTGAGTCACTCAAATTCAGCTTTTGGAAACAAGTTTAGCTGGCAGTGGAGGTGAGTGTCTGCAGACAAACCAAGTGTAGGGCTTCAGTTCATCACAAAAAACATTGATCCCTGGGATGATGGAGGTTCAGGCTGTATGAAATACCTGCAGAAACTGTTTCTCTTCAAATTTAAGCTCCAGATCAGAGCTATCTATAGTTTCAAATATAAAAGCTTTCTGAAATGATAGTTAAAAACAAAAGACTATGACCTAAAGATTCAGTTTCTTAAAAATAAATAAATAAATAAATAAATAAATAAATAAATAAATAAATAAATAAGGTAAAAAGGAAAACAGCAATTCAGCAACACTGTTAACAAGTTTCAGATGCCAGGCTTGCAACGCTACAAGAGATTGAACCTGATTAGTCTTATGGCAGCAGGTTTCCTAATAACAACAACATCATCAACAAAACTTTTTTCAGAGTCCCAGAGAGTTTGCATAGTTACAGGGACTCCATCCTTTGATAGAGACTTTTTTTCTTTTTCTTCAAGTTTTATCTGAAGTTCAGCTTCATCTAAGAGCAGATATTATTCCAGAAAAGCCACCCTTTTTCATCCAGGAAATTCAGTAAGTATTAAATTAAATACTAAGGGCTGAAAGCATAGAATAAGTGAAGTGATCAGGAAAAAAAAAAAAAAAAAACAAAAAAAAAAAAACATAGAAATATACCTTTGAGGTCAAATCTTTTCAATCAGATTTATTTGCCAGGCTAAAATGTGGTCTCATCCTAGATGAGATACTGCTGTGTTAAACCTTTGTTCATGTATGGAGAAACCTAACTTATGAAAAGAATACAATATGACCTTGACTTGAGGTGGCTCTGCACCTGCCTCTTCTTTAAGGAAATATTTTCAACTTCTAAAGATAGGTTTCATTCTTACACAAATCAGATCAACTGAGAAAATTCAGATCTAGTGGACAACAAAGATAAAGCAGTTCAAGAAAAAAACTTTTCCCCTTTTCACTCTACCTGTGTATGTCAAAACCTTTCCTTCCTGTTGCACGGTTGATCTCTTTGATAATGCAGATGGAATTTTCAATATGACCCTACTGTTCAGACAAACCATAAACAAACTAGTCAAATAGTTTTACATTTCCTCACAGTGATGAAGCCCTTTTTACCTGGATGCTCACAGTATATTTTTAATACAGTTGTGGCTGCATGAAAGAATTTCACACAGGATGTTGGTGAGAACTTTGTTCTCCAGCCTCCTGCACCTCACTGACTTCTGGTGTGAAGAATCTCAGTTTAAGTTCTACTGAATTAGATCAAGGATCTGAACCACAGATTTTCAGAAAGCCTGTGAAGGCAAAGGTGATTTTTTACCTGCTTGTGATAAAAAGGTTCCATTTTCTCTATCACCTTTTAAAAAGCCAGAAGGGGGGAAAAAAATGTCCAACTGACCTCAAAAGTGCAGGTTTTAATAAAAATTTGAATAAACTGAGACTGAAGATTTGAGTCACTTCCATGTTGTGCAACATCTGGGGGAGGCCACCACTTCGTGTGTATTTCTCTGTTCAGATCACAGCTGCTGAACCTGCCCCACATAGTTTCAAAATCATTCATAATCCCAAATGTTCAAAGCCTCAACAGTGAATGAAAGTTGAACTCATTCAAGCATCCCCATGAGAGGGAAGGTTTCCTGATAATTTAGCACTCAGTATTTTTTCCAGTGAAAGGAAGAAACTTTCTTCTCTCCATCCCACCTGAGATTAACAGTCTAAAAGAATAAATTCATTCTCTTTGCACATGTTTGAATAAACCAGGCTCCCTCTTTGGACAGCCTCTCCCCTCCACCTGAGCACTGGCTTTGAAACACAGTTCAATTATCATGTTTTGATGTTACTCATTTAAAGCAACTTCTAGCATCTATCGTGGATCATATTAATGGCAATATAGTCCCATCTTTGCTAATGAGTTATTGGGCCTGCATTGATCCATTGCTGCCTGAAAGCAGCCTAAGTTAGCCACCCATGATCCCTATTGGTAAGAGACAGGCACTTCCAGAGCGCAATTCCTCCTAGCCTGAGAAAGCTGTCCAAAATAGATAGGACGACACATCTTTGGAAATGCTTGTGCTTGTGTGACAGCATTCAAATCTCTTTTCCTCGGTTAAGCTATTTTAACTCTGGAATTATTATGCTGCTTTGCTTCTCAAGACCGTCGCTCACATGATTCACAAACTGCTTTGAAGGTGAGAATTGTTGAGTTATGACTCAGGATGTGTGATTGCGGCCTCTCTCTAATGACAATGGATACCAGTTTTGGTTGCTGTGCTAAATATTAAATAGTTACATAAATGATTAAAACAGTGTTTTTATTAGCCTATAAAATATGATGCTAACTTATCCCCCATGTTTTAAGACAAGTGAATGTTTCTTGACCTCTTTATAAAAGTGCATATGCTCTTATGTAAAAATAATGTACAATTTTAGGACAAAGTGAATTCATGAGAGATAGCTGCAAAATGCAATAGATATTAGTTTTAGAATTCAAAAGCCAAAGTGAAAAAAAAAAAAAAAAAAAAAAAAAAAAAGATTATTTATAACTCTATCAAAAATATAGTAATAATATTGATTTGAATACTTTAAGACAACTTTTTCCTGCCAAGAATTCAAATTCTGCATCCATTACATTACTCTCAATTTCAATTGTTAAAAGCCAATTTTACCTCACATTTAAAATTATATCAAATAAAGAAAACATACTGAAAAAAGTGCATTCTGTATGGTTGTAATGAAATCAAATGTTCGAAGAATTTGTTCAACCCTGCTATACCAAGTAGTATATGTATCTGTCATGGTTCTATGTTTTTTGTTTTTGTTTTTTGTTTTTGGGTTTCAGTATTCCACATCAAAACATCATGTAGTGTACGGGGCATTAAAGTGTCACTGCCCAATCCCAGCTACCTATCCCTGTACATTACAGAAGTCACGGGATCTGGCCCTTCCGGGTGGGGGGGGCGCTCTCTTGCTGCCTGGCAGTGGGTGCTGGAGGTGCTTTCCTGGCTGTTCCAAGCTTTTCAGGTTTGAATCGGTCCCGGGAACTCTCTCTCTCTCATCTTGTCTGATTTATTCATCTCAATTGCAATTAAATTGTATCTATTGTGTTATCTTGTATTCCGATATTATAGTAAAATAAGTTTTCCTCCATAGATTGTTGCCGCTGTTCTTTTCCTCCCTTCCTTCCTTCCCATTTTGTGGGACTGGGTCGGGGGGGGGGGGGCGGGCAGAGGCCTGTCGCCCCTGTCACGGACATAGATTGATCTGGTCAAATCCGTGACAGTATCTCATAGAAACACTGGGATAAAAAGAAATTCATATGAGAGAAATACATAAAAAAGGAGACAATAAGGAAGAAAGAAAGAAGAAGAAAGAAAAATAGATCTACCTAATTTAAAAAGTTTTTTAAAGTCTTCAATTTTTTTTTTTCTCCCATGTTAATTTTCACTTATTGAAAGAGTTAGGAACTAAGAGAAAAGAGACAATAAACTTAAAATGGATAACAATCACAACTAACTTTGGTTTAGATCAAAAATAATGAAAACTTGAAGAGCAAAGGAAATTCCATTTAGTTTTCTTTAGAGATTCTTCACATTTTGGAAAAATTACATTTTGTCAGCCCCTACCCTTCTTGTATATACACTCCTTCTCAATCACGTTTTTCAGTTAAAGAAAAGTTAATGTAATGTTATATGTCCAGATTTATTTCTATATAAGTGATTCAAAACAATGTGCATACAGAGCAAATTCAGATTAAATGGAAACAAAAATGCATGTTTTTATATAAAGAACTGAGAAAATCAATTCTGTTTGGCATCAGCATTTGCAAACAGGAGTACAGTAAAAAAAATGGTGGGCGGCTTTGTGGTAAGAGTAGGGGGAAAAATAAATTCTAAGAAATAAGAAGAGGTGAGTATCTATCTGGAAAAAGATGTCCTATTTTTAGACCTAAGGGACATGCTATGCTCTTACGAATGTTTAAGACTTGAACAATCCTTTGGTAAAAAAGGTCAAGTTCTAAAATCTCATTTTTCAAGCTAACTGCTTACATGCATGAAAAGAAATAATTGCATAAATAAGACTACAGTAATTCAGGTGTTTTAGATCAACAATTTATTTTTCTATGTAGAATAGAGCTATATATTATTTATGATTGTAAGACCATTTATCTCATATGCATGGGAAGCACTGCATTAAGTTAATTGGTAAATAAACAACAGACAGTACAACTAGTATATTCTTTTCCATCCATTGTTGACAGGGATGACTCAGACGTATCACTAAAACTGACGTATCCTTTCAAGCTCTCTGCCTTTTTGCTCTCCTGTCTAGCAGTTTAAAATGTGCCTAATGTTAATGGTTGAACTATAAATACTTTCTAGACAACTACTTGCCACAATGGAAACACAGATTCTGTGCTCAAAACATTTAAAAATACCTGTAAAGAAAGAATAAGAATTTTTGTTTGTTTGTTTGTTTTTGAAGAAAAATCTCAGTAGATCCCAGTTATAAGCTTTCTCCTCTTTCAGGACAAATAACTGGTCTGAGTAGAAGAGATATTGGACACATTGGAGAGCTGAGCGGAAAGCCATCAGGATGATCAAGAGACTGAAGTACCTCTGCTATGAGCACACACTGAGAGAGCTGGGAATCTTGTCAAGGTCTTGAAATATCTGAAGGGAGGATGCAAAGACAAGACAGGCTCCTTTCAGAAGTGCCCACTGACAGGAAAAGAGCACAAAATGGAACACAGGAAGTTCCATCAGAACATCAGATTGCACATATTGTCCAGAGAAGTTGTGGAGTATTCTCAGGAGATCTTCAAACCTATCTGGACATGATCCTGACCTATTCTGGTGTCCCTCCTTGAGCCCAGGTGGACTCAAATGTCCCTTCCAACTTCAATCATTCCACAATTCTGTGATTTTCTAAAAAGTCTGTGGCAGGAAGGCAGTTGGTTCATTTTAATCACTGAGTACTATCCAACAAAATCTGAAGGACAAATTATATTATTTCCATGGGCACATTATGATTGCTTCTTAGGGAATATGGAACTAAGGAACATCAATTCTACAAACAAATCCCACACAGGCAGGTACAGGTTAGGCTAATAATCCATCTCCAGACACATCCCTGTTGTAAAAGCGTCTATAATCAATGTCCCAGTTGCAGGTGGGTTGGTGTATCCTTAGAGGGTAATAGCAACATGAAGATGTTGCCAGTTGTTCATTTTTACTATGACTGCAAACTGCACAAAATACTGCATGGACCTATATGTATCTTTCTAACGGTAGGACCCAGGCTGCATTTACCTGTCTACTGTCATGGAGGCATCCAGTTCTCTGCAGGAGCAGGAAAGTAAAAGTCTTTGACAACAGCTCATTGAGTCCTTTGCAACCTCAGCATGAAGCAGATGACAGGGTTCCTCTCACCTCTCCAACCTGTTACCACAATATTGCTGTGTTTCTGTTTCACATGTGGTCACCCATGAATAATTTTTTCCTACAAAATGGTATTGAGAGAGATGTGGGTGATTCAGTTGACTAAGAAAAGCTGAGATCTTCCATTCTAAGTTGTCATATTTGGTGCTGAGTTTAAGTGGAGAAGTATTTAAGTCCTTCCTAAAAGACATACAACAAAACCCATGTTTGAGGTGCCTTTTCCTTCCCATTAAATTTATAGCTTATATGATCCACTTACAGTAGAGATCAATTTTTTTGGATGCAAAAAGGAAATTAAATTTTTCCCAACTAGACTGAAAACAAGCCAATAAAATGATACAGCCTTGAAAAAGGTAACTACAAATTTAAGTGTGCCAAGTCAATTGTTTTTCACAGAGACAAGGAAGATCCAGTACCATTTAAAGCACACCTAAGTCTTTGTCTGGAGCAATATGAATAAGGCTGCTTACATGTTTTCAAGAAAGTTTAGTTTAAATAGAAAAGGAAAGCTGGAAGGGGTCACGAGTATAGGAATAGTACAATGATCTGCAAATATATTTGAGAGTTGAATGCAAAAGAGAGACAATCTGAACCAAAACATCTTCATGAGTTAGAATGAAATAAATTGTCCGTTTGTATATTGAGCCTGAAGATAAGGATATGATCATATGTTTTAGCAAGATGCTGACCTATATAAAGCAGGATTCACCATCCAATTCCATGTGTCTATGATACCAGGCTGTGCAATCTCCTTAGCTATTCATGTCTCATTATACATGACACATCCTTCTTGATTCACATTAGACACAGAAAGCTGGTTTTTGCTGACTCTGTCTTTCTCTTAAAAGACATTAAAAGGGGTGAGGGAAGTGAGAAGAATACCCTTAACTGTGAAAGCAGGAATAGAAAAAAAGAAGCTTAGTGCAATGTGTGCATGTGTATGTTCATTTGCAGATGTCCCTAACACTAAACACAGTGTAAAACGTTTAGTCAGAAATGGATTAAGACATCAGGCTGGAACTGAAATTCAATTTTTCATCTGTCTCACAGTTCTTAATGGATTTGAGATTTCTTAGCCTATAAAGTACCTCATAAAATGCATTGAACGCTGAGAAAAAACACAGTCAACAACCTTGTCCTGTAACAACTTTTTCTAAGGTCAGTGTAAAAAGAACATATCCTAGAAGTTATTTTCCCATTGTTTAATTGTAGAACAAGTGGATACTGGGTAGAGTCTCAGAAAGAGATCATTCACAGATTCAAATAGCTCAAGTCTGGACAAGGTATTGAATTTCTAGGCCACAATGACTGGGTGGGCACTTAGTCTTTGACCTAGTGACTAATCCAGTTACTCCTTAAAAGAACATCCCACCCAGAGGCATATCTTAAAAGGCAGAGTCCATGCTAATCAGTGCAATAGCACGACCTACATCCTACCACAAAAATCCATGTACGTGAAATATCCCTGTGCGGCCTGGGGCACTCCAGAGGTTAAAATAAGAAACATATTTACTTAATAGTTAGCTAAAGCCCTAAGAAAAGCTCTTATAATTATAAAAGCTCCCAAAAGCTCCCCCTTTCATACATCTTCCTTCCTCTGAAACTACAAAGAGAACACACACCAAATACTTTCTTAGGGTGCAGAACAACATCCAGTTAGATCTTTTGGGGTTAGTTGATGGGATGCAATTTATTGCTTCAAAGGTCAGAAAATATGACAAATGAATCAAGAAACCAAGAAAAAAAGCAGCACCAATTTCAGCAGCAGAGAAGAGCAGAGCAAACACATATGCAAATGTGGCTAAGTGAAAATAATTATATATTTACAGAGAAGGATAGGGATCCAAACCCTGTTAATTTTATGCTGGTGACAGGGCAAATGTTTTTGCCAGAGTAAAGTCAACAAATATAAGACAAATAGACATTTCTTATAGATAAATACCACAAATGATGCTTCTGGCTACAGGCACAATCAGCTCTGGTTCTTCCTGCCTTTGAATTCCATTATTTTTCTCAGAAGACAACAAGTTTTAGTTGCTGAACCTACAAAAGAGGAGCATGGAGGATCTTTTGATCACAGAGACAATATAATTTTAAAATTATATACAAACACATGCAAACAAAAAATTTCTTCTCAAAAATCTTGGCAGTAGAGAAATATTTTGTTTTTACCCTTGCACAGAAAATAGAAGTAGTTGGACAAGGTAGATCCCCTAGAATTAGCCCAGACACTAGTACACACTTCTAATAAAATTCCTAATAATTCCAGAAAAAAAAAAAAAAAAATAGAAACAGCTTTCACCCCCCAGTGTATGGAGAGATTTTCATGGATTTCCATTGTGTATGATGTAAGATAGAATCATAGAATCACCAAGGTTGGAAAAGACCTCCAGGATCATCCAGTCCAACTATTCACGTCCACCAATACTTCCCCACTAAACCCTGTCCCTCAATAAAACATCTAAATGTTTCTTGAACACCTCCAGGTACTGTAACCTAACTACCTCCCTGGGCAGCACATTCCAGCACCTGATTGCTCTCTCAGAGAAGAAATACAACCTGAATTTCTCCTGGCTCAATTTGAGGCCATTCCCTCTACTCCTATCACTAACTGTGCAGGAGAAGAGGCCAACCCCCACCTCAAACAACCTCCTTTCAGGCAACTGTAGAGAGTGATAATGTCTCCCCTGAGCCTCCTCTTCTTCAGTCTGAAAAATCCCAGTTCCTTTCATCGCTCTTCGGAAGACTTGTGCTCCAGACCCTCACCTGTTCCATTGCCCTCCTGTGGACATGATTCCAGGACCTACATGTCTTTCTTGTAGTGAGGGACCAAAACTGAATGCAACACTGAGGTAGGATCTCACCAGTGTTGAGTACAGAGGGATGATCACTTCCCTGCTCCTACCAGCAACAATTTCTGATACAAGCCAGGGTGCTGCTGGCCTTCTCGTTCTCCTGGACACACTGCTGGCTCATGTTCCAAGCATTGACCAACACCCCTAGGTCTGTACACACATTCTTTCAGCCACTCTGCCCCAAGTCTGTAGCATAGCCTGGGGCTGTTGTGGGCAAACACATATTTTGCAACCTGTTCCAATATCTCACCAACCTCACAGTAAAGAATTTCTTCCTAATATTTAGACTAAATCTACCCTCTTCCAGTTTAAAACCATTTCCCCTCATCCTGTGGCTACATGCCTTTATACAAAGTCCCTCCTCAGCTTTCCTGTAGGCCCCTTCCAGGTACTGAAAGGCCGCTATAAGGTCCTCCTTGAGCTTACTCTTCTCCAGGCCAAAGAACCCTGCTCTCTCAGTATGTCCCCTTATGGAAGTTGTTCCAGCTTTCTGATCACTTCTGTGGCCCTGCTCTGGACTCACTCCAATAACTTGATGTCCTTCTTGTGTTGGTAACCCAAGAACAGGATGCAGTACTTCAGGTGGGGAGAATAGAGGGCATAATTACCTCCATTGATATATTGGCCGTGCTTCCCTTTATGCAACCCAGGATACAGTTGGCCTTCTGTGCTGCAAGTGCACATTACTGGTGCAAGTTGGGTCTTTAATGTTTGAGTCTATAATCGACTGACACCCCCAAATCCTTCTCCCAAGGGCTCCTCTCAAGTTCTTCTCTGCTCAGCCTGTATTTATGCTTGGGATTGCTACAACCCAGGTGCAGAACCTTGCACTTGGCCTTGATGAACTTCACAAGGTTTCGATGGCCCACTTCCCAAGCCTGCCCAGGTCCTTTTGGATAGCATCCCATCCATCTAGTTTGTCTACTGCACCACTCAGCTTTGAGTCAGAGTAAGATGAAATACTTATTGAAGTCAGTAGGAAGTCTTCCTCTGATTTCAGTTGATGTTGATAAGCTCTGAATCTACAGCATGAGAGACATAGGTTCCAAAAAATATATTCAGATTTGAATACCAACCTATAGTTTATACATAGTGACTTTCACAGAGTGAAAGACTTCTGAACCTCTCCTTCCTTGTCCTGAGAATGAGCACATTAGTCTGTGATGCTAATACATCTTTTGTCATTTGACATTGTTTCAACTGACTTCTCTGCTATTCAGTCATGCAAGATAGTCTGGAAGATAAATGCATTTGTGAATAGCAAAGAACTAAACAGCAATATTTTAATGTGTCCTATGTTTCTCTCTCATACAGGTTTTCTTTGTTTTTTGTTTTGTTTTGCTTTTTAATTTTGCCCTTTAAAGTTTACTTCACAACTGCATTTATTTCATGTTGCAATTGGTACAGGTTAACAATATTGTTTTATCAGGAAACATTTATCTTCAAAAGGAAAGTTATCCTAATACAGCAGATAAGTTATCCAAGGACAAATAGAAAGAGGAGCAATTCCAGAGGGTAATGTTAATGTCCCTAATGCTATAAAAATAAATGAAATCTGATTAACATCACTAGGAAGAAGTAAGTCATAGCTTGTATGTAATATATAGTTGTCTTGATTGGAAACATTGCTATTTTTTGGCAGCTTAAGGCAGTGCATTAAGAGATGTGAAGGCATTAAAACTATGAAAAATACCTCAGTGCTTTGGCATTATAAATAGTGTTTTAAATCTGGTAACCTGTAGAGCTTTTAGAGCTCATCTCTTTATGGAGTGGACACCCAAAGGTGAGTGCTTAGACTTGCCAGCATGCCTTTAGATCAGGATTATCTTCTAACCAGAGACAATATCTTAGATGTGCAGCCAGCCAGGGGTAGCCAGGTTGTCAAGAGAGGTGCCGCCTTGGCAGCAGAGCCCAACAGCTGTTATCACTCTGTTGATCAGAGAATGATGGGACAAAGGCAGCTGAAAGTCATAAAAGAAATAGTGATGCTCATATACAAGTAGCCATTTTTCAAGTGCTTGAGATAAAGAAGGTTGCATGAGGAGCTTGGTGAGATTGTGTGTGGGGAGCAGATGCCTTGTCTGTATGATCACATAATGACCTTCTCTATAAGCCTTAAGGCTGTGACAAGCAATAGAAAAGGCTCTTTGTTCAGACTCTGCATCATTTATTCATTCTTCTGTTCTGGTAAGCACAAAGACAGTTGCCCATACCTTGCATGCGAATTCTGAAGAAGTTACACTATGGAGATATGTTCAAGATCTAAGAATTCTCTGAAGACACCTAAGGAATCTGAAAGGAAAATAGTGAAGACAAGAAGAAAGCATTCATGCCTAGAGTCCGGCACTTCATAGGAAGTCTACATCCCAAGAGTGCCTGGAAACTTCAGAGAGGGGATTCCATTGGTGTAACAACCACAGGTCACCTGCAGGTGAGTCTTTCATACTTTTATCCTCTGGGATGAAATTTCGGAATTGAAAAATTATGCATCTAATCACTGAATAATGGTTATTATCAAGCAAGAATACAAACATTAAGTCTTCTATGGTGCCCTGATTTCATCTGTGTCTTTCTTTGAGGATTTTTCCCTTCTTTCCTCTCCATTAACTTTATTCTCTTGCTCTTCTGTTATATATAAAATTCAGATGTATGTGGCAACTAAGCAATCATTTAGGATTCAGAGAACTGATAAATTTAAGAGGATTTCACTTGACACAAGTCCTTACTTCAGATCCAAACTTAGTTTTCAGTTTAAGACAAAAGAAGATGTACGCTTCTTGAAAAAGTCCACTTCTGAGCTGGAATAATAAATATAAATTTGTCCTTGTATTGCATCCTGCTGTTAATTGATAATCACACTAATTCATAACTAGCATGATGGAAGCAAATAGGTGGAAGCAAACAAGAACAGATATGGCTTTCTAGTCATATCTTGTTACAACAGTTTCAATGTACAGCATTTTTAGAGAAGCGAGGACAACTTTCATCATGATTCATTATATAAATGATAAATGGAACACAAACCCCCCCTTTTTTTTTCCCCTCCACCTCCTTTGGGTGTCCACTCCATAAGGAGATGAGCTCTAAAATTACTGAAGCAGATTCAGCTCTGGTTTTCAGTTTTCACAGACATCACTGTGTTTCCCGATATGGAATTAGAAATAGTCTTTATCAAGTCTATAGATTTTGCATTAGCTGTTACTCTAATATGAAAACACTATTGCTAAGAGAAGATGGGCATGTTTACGGGGTATCAGTATGTTAAACACCTACTTTGGACATAAGTTGTAGACATTAAGTGACAGAGGCTTTCTTAAAAGCCTAAAAGTCCTATAAAAAAAAAAAAAGAAACAGGCAGCTTTGAAAACCTTCCATCTTCCCCTCTTCAAAGGCAAGTCCCTTCAGGAGTTTAGATATGTAACTTAGATGAGATCTTCTGGAGAGCTTCAGAGTTTTGTACCTCTACACAGTCCACACAGAAACAGTGTAAAAGGTGCCAAATATTGATAAGATACAGTCCCTGCATTGCATAGGCATCTTCAGAACAGAAGTGGAGACTTACCTTTTAAAATCAGAATTACAGCTGCAGGAGATTCCCATTTTCTGCAATACTGAAATTATCTGAAATTCATGTCATCATTAGAACTGGAAAAGATGGATTTTCACTGAGAAGTGTCACTTAATGGAAACTAAATATTTCCATGGAAATATATGCCTGACCTTAGAAAAGGATTTAATTTAAAATATTTTCCTTCTCCACTAACTTGGCATACTAGAAATGTTCACAGTAAGAGAAAATTAAGGTTCAAGTCCTTACTTTGTGTATCTAGACCAGAATACAAATATGTAGATCATTCATTTTTTCAGACAGCAGCCATGAACTTCCAGTGAAAATTCTTCGTATCTGAATTATTGTTGTTGTTTAGCTCAAAAGAAAATCAGTGATTATTTATTTTTCTGTTTATTATTCTACTGACACAAGCCACTAGATTCAATCTGAAAACAAAGGAATCAAAAAGTTAAGGTCTTCCTTCTGTTTTGTCTATAGTTGTTTTTCTTCTGTATTATTAAGTTTTAATTATACATATAAAATAATTATTCATAAACAGGCCTTTAAGTGCAAATTAAAGACTTATACCAAAGATTTTGCACCATAGATAGAAAGGATAATATTATAGCACTATATTTGACCTTCAAACTATATTTATACGGGAGCCCTTTTCTTTTGGAAGTGACAGATTAACTGATTTAGTCACTTCAATGTAAGAGTTAATTGAGAGATAATTTGCTTCTCTGCAAAAAGAGGAAAACTTTCCTACTCTCTAAATTATTGCTTAATCTGTATTTCCTGTTTAAGTGCATCCACTTAAACGCATCTTGAAGATGCAGAACTAATCTGAATTAAACTTACAAGACTACGGGGTCAATGCTTAATTTCTTGGCTCTGGCTGGATTTTCACAGTTCTGTGATGCTGTGACAGACACAGCCTTAATCTTAACTAGGGATGTCCACCACTTAAAGTCTGCAGATGGGCTGGTTATGTCAAAGTATAACCCACATAAGGAGATTCCTGCTGCTAGAAAAAGGAAAATGTCTCCCCAGTAAATCCACATCTGCATTCACCTATGGAGAAAAAAAGGAGAGAGATGAATAGTGTAAAAAAGAAAATTTCAAAATACAACCTACATGCTAAGGTGTTGGAATAGTTTCAGGATGGAAGGCTGGCTCTTGCTTTGAATTCATTCCTGTTGTCACAATACATAAGCAAAACAGTTTTCGGAAACAGAAGAGATACAGGGCCATATCATTTGCAGCCACTGAGTTTATTTACATTGTTAAGAAATAAAATCTTCATGATGTTTCCATTATTTAAAACTTCCAAGTTAACAGAATAATCTTACAGGCTTTGTTAAACTTGTCTATGTTTCAACATTTACATTTGCATCTCTTTTTCTGGTACATTATTCATTAGCTTATTTATCTATCTTTTTAAATTTCTATGCTCATCTATTTAATTATCTTCTTAGAGTGATTATCAATGCTTTCCATTTTCTTTGATGTCAATTTGAAAAGGGACAATGAGTTTACAGACAACTATCATTTCAACCATTTTGATGACACACCGTGGCCTTTGACCATCTTGGCAATCATCTGACTCTCCTTCCTGACCTTTGCATAATTACCTATCCAATTTCCTTATCGCCATTCTCTCTTTGTGTTTTACTCTTTACTTTCAGCTTCTAAAAGCAATATAGATGTGGTCACTGTCAAAGTCACGGTGAACTTCTTCGGACTTTTTCTATAGCCCTAGAGATAACCAATTAATGACTTATTCCTTTATTTCAGCGTCAAGTAATTTCTAAAACTGTTGTTACATTTCTTTTTTTTTTTTTTCACTTAGGCTGTTAACCACCTTTTTCTCTTTTGTATTCATACATGATTTAAAACATATCGAAGCACATTTGAATAGTTTTATTCCTGTATTTACAGTCCAGTTGCTTTTGGGAGTCATTTTCCTGTTCTACTTAACTAAACACAAAATCTAAAGAAACACTTTGGTAACATTTTAAAAATGGCCACTTTGGCCTGCAGCATCTGATGTACAGACTCAGATGTGAATGACCCAAATCCTCTGTTACAAGTTTTCACATCACTTATATACCTTCACAAGTTTTCTTTTTCTTGCTTTCCCATCCACCCGTACAACTTTCCCATCCACCTTTACATGTCAACAGAGCATTCTACAAAACACTCTTCAACCATTCACACAGGCGCTTATCCAATCAGAGCCGTGAGATATTCTTTCTTCTTCTGGAGGCGTCCTTGGTTCTCATGTTGTTTATCTTGCTCCACAGCTTCTGCTCTGAACAGTTTTTCTTGTGTTCCCACATTGGCCTGCGAATGTCTTCTACAAATCATTCCCAAGTAGGTCTGTAAATACCTTGTTGTTTTTATAGAAAGTTTCATGTTCCTCTTAAGATAGTTTACCAAATTAATCTGTAGAATATTTTTCCTGCTTTCCTTGCTGATCTCTATGTCCTTCAAAAATTCTAGGAGAAATAGATTAACCATTCCTAGAGACTAGCAGAGAATAACATCATTGGAAACAAATAACTTTGCTTACAAATTTGCTTATTTCTCTGCTTCTGAGGCTTGCAGACACCAATAACTGTGCTGTAATTGTCAAAGCAAGTTGTTTTCACATATCATTTGTTCTAACTTAAAATTATCAAGCTATTTTTGTTTTCTACAACCCTATGTAGTTCCCACCATGGATGTTGGAATATTGACTGAAATTTGGGTTGACTTCATATATGATTGGAATCCACCAAATATATATATTCATAACAAGAAAAAAACATTTTCTATGACAACAAAAATTTCTTAATTAAAATAACAGCATTAGTCATTTTGGTGTATGTTGCTTCTAACTAAAGGACACATTTACTCCTATACATGCAAAAATACAACTAGAAAAATTTCTGTTTGTTGATAAAAGCAAGAGGAAGGTAAAAGATCCAGTATGGGTGAGAGATGAAGACACAAAGTCTGTGTCTAATATGTTATGTGAGGAAACTCAAGATGTCGTAGGTCTACAAGGAATCATGTTTGATTTTAGGTGTTAAAACTTGCAGAAGAGTTGAGAAACCAACGAGAATCTGTGTTATGTGGGCTAATGAAGATCAAACAAAGTCCAGATTGTTCTACTTTAAAAACAAACAACAAAAATAAAATGCTAACTTTCTTTAAGTACTTTCACAGCTAGCTTTTGGAAGGGATAGCATATACAGCAATATTCTTTCTAAATGTTATCCAAACATATAGTCCAGGAGCTGGGAGTCAATCTTTTATTTCTCTCAAATGTATAGTGCAATCAACTGTCATGGTTTTATACTTAAATACAATGTTTACCCTGACAGAGTGTAAATAAAGAGTGTAAATAAATCAACATTGATTTTATTGTGTTTCTTTAGAAAACTTTCTTTTTTCAAAGGACTGCCCTGTGAGAGTGGTGAGATAAGGAGGCGGGATAATTTTGTAAGTGTAAAGCCAAGGCAAAATGGATGCAGGAAACAAATAACGGAATAAAAATGTAGGGACCATCAAATTCATGTAAATGTAATTGAATGGATTATGGAGAGCTCCATGCCAAGACAATTTAAGTAGTTGCTGTGTAACATTTGAGTTACTAAACTTTACACACAACACACGCACGCACAACTGGCTCATATAAAAGTAGATCAGCTGCCCCTGTCCTCTATCTCTTCTCTGGTATGATTCCAGGGGTAACTTCTGAGGAGCCAATTCAGGTGTTTGCAGCCACAGGATAAGCATGCCTCAGGAGAAGTTGAATCAAGGCTGAGAGTACAGGATCTGGCATGTTGTCTGAGGATATCAGCAAGCTGGTGTTCAGAGAAAAGACAGCCATAGAAGGGAATAATTTCCAGGGGATGTCAGGTGAGACATGAATTCTATAGGCCTTTCATCTAGGTCTCAAACAGGCCATTACAATAAAAAATTGAAGTGAAACTTTTTGACAGACATATACATTTTGTGGTCAAAAAGGACTGTTCTGACTATCTATTCTGATCTATGACTTTTACCACTCCTCCTTAGACTATTGCCATCCATGAATATGTGCCTTGAAAGATGCGGTCTCAGAAAAAGATAAAGTTCTTTGCAATGAGTCTTCTTAAGTTTGCCATGAATCCCTCCGAAGCTGCACATAAACAAAGTCAACAGATGTTAAATAAATGATCAGTAGGCAAAGGCTGTAACTGAACAATATTCATCTCTCCTTCAAAACTGACATATTCGTGGAAAGAATCAGTGCCAAAACAAATACAAGCAAAGCAATAGCCTGGAAATACTTTAAACATATTATTTGAATTCTCAGAAGTAACATTTTTAACTTAAAGTAAACATTGGCATGCAAACCTAACAGTCTGCATAATCCAGTCTTGAAGTGTAACTTTATTTGTTATGGGGATTTGCTCAAGGAAAAGGGGAGGAGGGAGAGGTGGAAAAATAAAATAAAAACACCCCTCCTTCCAAGAAACCTCCTCTTCTTCTACTACAAAGAGGAACTGGTTGTTTCTACAACAGTGCAAACATTTTATAAGAAGTGTCTGTCTCAAGTCGCTTTAGCTATTTGCGACAGAAAGATTGATTAAATTATTATGCACTTGGCTGTTCACTTGGCATCCTGAGATGGGTAGACCTTTACACTGTTTTAATAAAAGTTGGAGGCAAGGATATGTCAACCAGATCTGTATCCTCACAAATGCAGGTACTGGGAGCTGTGTGATTACACATATGACGCCATACTCTGCCACTTTGGGAGTCTCTTGTGTCATGATATGGTGAACCAGATTTCTCTGAAATATTGTCAACTTCTGTCAATATCCTAATAAAGTTTTCAGTTGACGGAGAAACAAAAATTTCAGGCAACATGTGCTAGTAAACAGATGTGAGCACCATTTCCAGCTGTAAGATAAATAAGAAAAAAAATATTTTGTTAAGATTTTTAAAACAATCTGTTGGCAAAAAAAACACATTTCCTTGTTGGTTGTCAGTTTCATGCACCAGGGAAAAAACACAAATCTCACTTAGAGGAGGAAATTATGTGAAGGATGAACCAGCCACTGGATAGGAATTGGCTGGAACAACATGTTCCAGTGTCTCACCACCCAGAGAGGTTTTTGATACCCTCTCCTTGGAAGCATTCAAGGCCAGGCCTGACTGGGTATCATGGTTTTATGATTTTTGATTATCGGTATTCCACATCATAACAAAATGTAGTGCACTGGGAGTTAAAGACTTAATGCTCAAGTTCAGGGCACCTGTCTGGAAGAGAGGAAGAACTGCATATCCCAGAGGACTTTGCATTCAGAGAGGAGATATAACCCCTGGAAAGTCATGAGACCTTCCCTTTTCAGGTCTCCTTCCTGCTGCTCAACTCAACTGCGTGTCTCGCCTTTGGATAGAAAGCTTTCAGATACTTTCTCTCATCTTTGATTTATTAGTTTCAATTCTAATTATATTGTATTCTACAGTGTTATCTTGCATTTGGATACCATATTTAGTAAATAGTTTGTTTCTCCTCAGATTGTTGCCATTGTTTTTCATTACTGTGGGGTTCTATTTCCCCTTTCCGGTGGCACAGATTCACAAATCTCTCCACTCTGCTAGTCATGGCATTGGGTCAAACCAGCCTGTAAACCACTGACACTGGGTTTTGAGCAACCTGGTCTGGTGGGAGGTGCCCCTGCCTATAGTCTTTCTGCAAAGGACTTTATTGACTCACCCTGCCTGGTCAGGAGGTCTGTAGCAGATCCCTCACTATAATATCACCTGTCCTTTCTCTCCTTTTAATCTCAACCAGTAAAATCTTGATCAACTCCTCACCCAACCCCAAGCAGACTCCAATGCACTCTGTCTCCTCATTGACAAACAGGTTGATATTCCCAATTTGTTCCCTCAGCTTTCCTAAAGACCTTATATCTTTCCTAAAGTGCCTGTGTCATGTGCTAATACATCAATAATGGAAAGGATCTACTAATTTTCAGCATATATCATGTCTGAAATGGTATCTTTAGGGTGTGCTTATAATACAATTTTATAAAAAAATTATGTTATGAAACCACTCTCTGTTCCAAAAGATCAGGGCATGCTCAAAGTTACATTAGAATACTTAGAAGCATTATCACTTACCAGTAAGAAAGCACACAGAAGTAATAGTTCATATGCCAGATTACATGGACAGTCTATGACAGATTTCTGCCTTCATAGAGTACTTCATATAGAAAATGGAGGGGAATTTGTCTGCACTTTATATTAAACAATTAAATATTCATTATAATAAGGAGACAACCTGGTTAAGTAATTAATGCTTTTGTATGGATTTTATGGAAGATCATATTTTAAGTCTTTTCCTTAACGACTGTTAAATAATTTAGATAAAGTGGAAACACTTCAATAGGAAGTTCTGAGAGAACTGCCACTGCCACCTGAACACAGACGATTTCCCAAGTGTGGGGTTCCTATCTGGACTGTGAAAATATGAGGATGAAGCTTCATTTAAATGGGGGAAAGAATCAAAGATGGGAATTTCTGCAGAAATAAGAAATGAGTTTCAGAAGCCATTGTGTATGTCAATATGGACATCTTTTTTTTTTCTTCCGAAATTCAAAAAAACATCATCAGTTTGTCCCAGCTGTGATGGAAACAGTCATGATAGAACATTAATGTTTTAGTTGCTCTTGAGTAGTGCTTACATGGAACCAAGCACTTTTTGGATCTTGTCCTGCCCTTTCAGTGAGAAGCTGGAGGTGCAAAAGAACCTAGGAGGGAGCAGAACCAGGACAGCTGACCCAAGCTAACCAAACAGATATTCTATACCATAAGGCATTGAGTTCAGCAATAAAAGCTGGATTAAAGGAGGGAAGGGACATTCAGAGTGATGGCATTTATCTTCCCAATAAAATCATATCTTCCCAAAAAACTCATTATGAGTGATGGTCCTGGAAATGACTGAACATGTACCCATGAGTGGGATGAACAGAATTAATTTCTTGTTTTGCTTTGCTTGTGCACACAACTTTTGCTTTACCTAATAAACTGTCTCGATTTCAATTCATGAATTCTTAGAGCTTTAAATTTCCAGTTCTTCTCCTTCATTCCACCTGGGGATAAGGAGTGAGTGGCTGTGTGATGCTAAGCTCTCTGCCGGGATTAAACCACAACAGCAATGTAAAGAAGCAAAATATAAAATAAATTTTAAAAATAAAAGAAAATAAATTTTAAAAATAAAAGTAAAAAGATCAAAGTCAGAATTGAAAGTTACAGGCAAGTGTTTTCACATTTTGGGTGTTCTTGGTTTCAATTGAAAGGGCCACTAAAGATGATTTTAACTTAAGATTCCTCACACTACTTTTGAGTAGCAACATATTTAAATAGTGACAATATGGCCTCACAAACTGCTGAATAATCAGACCCATATACATCTCTTATTATTAAAATTAAAAAGGCATATTTATTTAAAGGAAATAAAAGATTTTAATCTCAACCTTTCCTTTCTTCCACACTCAAAAAAAAAAAAAAAAAAAAAAAAAAGAGTAGAAAACAAAAACTCAGTGTAACTGAAAGCCAACTTACCTCAGGAAAATAATTTGGCACCAGCCTTTATCGACAGCTGCATTTCACTTCAGCACCTGTGTGTATCATTTCAAGTGATGAATGACTGGGGAGGCTGCTTTGTATTAATAAAACATGTTGTGGCAAAGCATGTGTTTATATTTACAGGAGAAGTTTGAGTTGAACCCGTCTTATGAGACTTAGAGCTTAGTGGTAGAGGTGGGGTATATTGGCTATGCTTACACTGTTAAATTTGAGCACCTCCAAATTCTGAATCTTGAGTAGGTACTTTGGCCACTTCCCAACTTGGTGTGAAGGTAAGACCATCTCCACTTCATCTCAAAGTCATGGCTTACATGCAATTTAACATAATTTCATTAGACAGAAGCAATTCTGATTAGCAGCTGCTCTGTGACTGTGAAGATCACTTAGCTAAAATTACATGGCATTTAATTTTGAATCATAGAATGGCCTGGGTTGAAAAGGACCACCTCGTTTCAACCCCCCTGCCATGGGCAGGGTGGCCATCAGATCAGGCTGCCCAGAGCCACATCCAGCATGGCAATGAATGCTTGCAGAAATGGGGCCTGGGCAACCTGGTCCAGTGTGACAAACTCCGTGTGAAAAACTTCCTCCTTTGCACAAAAACCAGGAGCTCACAAGATGAAATTGGCTTCATTTGTGTCAGAGAAAGCAGAAAAATGACCTGTAAATCTGAACTAAATGTTGTTTGAAACAAAAGGTTAGCTTAAATACCTTGGGTGCCCTTAAAGAAACAAACTGAATTTATTAAAATGTCGAATGGAAAAAGCACGCAAATAGTAACATCACTGAGTAACAGACTTCTGCAGCAATCACAAATATTCACAGTGTTTGATCCAAGTTTGGAAATAATTTCAACTAGAATTAAGGTGGAAAGAGAGTATAAAAAGAAAAAAAATAGTCAAAGTAAATACCTTGGTATTTCAAAATGCCATTTCACAAATAAATTTAATTGCATTAGGAAAAAAATCTTAAAATGAGGACAAATAATTAACAAACCAAACAGAATTGCTTTACGCACACATGCACAAAACAAACAAAGCAACAAAAATATTTCAGACTAATTCAGATTGAAGGTGTTTTTTTTCTGTTGATTCGTGGTTTCCTCCTTAAACTGAAATCTCTTTCTTTATACTGCTTTAACTTATTTCCTGAAGCTTGCTTGAAATCTGTTAGGTGACATTAGTGAGTGTTCATTTAAAGCCCATAGAGAGGGAATTTTCGTTTGTATTTTCCTTTATTTGTTTATTTACAATCAAAGCATATCGTTAATTATTTAAACATTTTAAAAAAGACAAAACAAACCAAAGCCCTCTTCTCTCAGTGATACTTATTTTTAAATGTATCCGTTATATCACTATCATAATATTGGAATGACAGATTCTTGGCTTTTGGAAATTGTAGCATCCACATTGATGGATCAGAGACAGTTTATACCTCATAATAGCCAACCATACAATTTCTTACACATCACCTAGTCATAGCAGAGAACAGGCTGAAACAGTATGGAGTAATGTTTATACTTCATCTCTCTTGCACTGGTTCCAGAATACAGGAACACATTTGCTATGTATCAGGTTTTTTTTATCCAAAATATTTGTCTAGATATCAATGTTTAGGTAAGGCAACATTTACAGTGGAAGGATGTGATAATCATTTAAGAGTCACTGGCTTTGATTCTGCTTCCTTTTACTGTGGTTTAAATTGTAAAAGTTCATATTTGTTTATTTGGTGCTTTTTAAATTTTTTTTAATGATGATGGTCTGATAGAAAGAGTACTATCCACAATATTTAATTTTTACTGTATATTGCTCAAATCTTTATTACTGTTAAAGATATTGAGATTTTAAAGACCAAGTTAAAAAAAAAAAAAAACAAAAAAAAAAAAACTTAAAATCTAATCTCCAGAAGGCAATGTATTCTTTCATACACACTGAGCTGGATCAAGCACATATTGACCTCCACTTGTCATTCAATATATTCAGTTGAGTTGTTCAAATGTACAACTTGTCTGTTCTCAGAGTTTTTCCATGTACTCTTTGGGAATTGAAAGCTGAAAAATTCTATCAAAACAGTTTTAACCTCCATGAAAACAGTTTTTGGTCCCTTCTGTCTTTCTACAAAGCACCTTTAAACATGAAGTAATTTGAGTGCTTGATGACAACAAAGAGCTGAGATTCCTGAGGAAACAATGCCCAGTGTATACCAGCGAAGCTTTGGAGTTGGATGTCTCCCAGGGTGGAGTGCAATCCTAGCTGTGATAACTTTAAGTAAAGCTGATAGATAAGAATCAGTATAGCTGGAAAAAAAAAAAAAAAAAGAGTAAACTTTTCTGACCTAGTAGAACTAATTTCACAGTTCATATCTTATTTGTAAAAGTACATATTTTCTTATCACTAGAAATGTTTCGGCATCTTTCTCTTTACATCCGTCAAGCATGCATACACTCACACATATATAAATAGATATTTCAACTTGAAATGGTAAGGAGTGATGAAGATTTTGAAATGGGGAAGAAATGTTTATTTTTTCAGAATTTGAATGAAAAACACTCTAGGAAAAATATATTTTAAGCAGATCAAACTAGGATTTTGACACTTTATATTATACTGCATACTTACGGTACAAACAATGACATGAAATTCATAATGAAAATCCATTTCCTAAGAGGAAAAAAAAAAGAATAGTTTATTCAGGAATTATTTATATTGTCAGAAATAAATATTTATTTATATAAAAAACAAAGTTCTGGTGTACTTTATTCTAGTCAATGAATCAACTTTCATTTCAAAGTGCTTCTCACAATGATGTTACTGTTGTAAAATGCATTTCTATCTGCTGACCTAAAGCTTCTCTCTTCCTGAATAATGTAGTCTAATAACATTTTTTCATTGCATTTTAAGCTCACAATTTAAAATTAAAATATATCTACACTAATTATAACAGCTATACTATTATTTTTACAAATGATATTTAGTTCATTTTCAAGGTAATTCCATGTGTTACCCAAATAGTTCCTTTGGAGAATGAGATGCATTTGCCTAATTACACAGGTATGCTATTCCTAAATGAAATGATTGCTTTAAAATAAGTCTGATGCATGTCACTGGTGTCAAGAGAATTATCTATTTGCCCAGATCTAATTATGCTGAAAGGAATCTCAAACGCAATTAGTTACTTCTCCCTTTCTCATAAGGCAAGAGAAAATTAGCTGCTTAATTAATAATGAAAGCTTATTGATTTTACCAATAGATGAATGTTGATACTTTAAATGATGATGATATTTGAAGTGTGGGTGAAGTTTCTTTGCTTATAGAATGCTACACTCGTTTTTATTGAAAACCTACAGACATCATTTAAATTGGAGATTGCCTTGGCTAACCATTAAGAGCTTAGTCCAAGCTATCGTTTACAAGGGTGGATAATGACAGGACAAGGGGGAATGGTTTTAAACTGAGACAGGGGAGGTTTAGTTTAGATATTAGGGGGAAGTTTTTCACACAGAGGGTGGTGACCACCAGAACAGGTTGTCAAGGAGGTTGTGGATGCCCCATCCCTGGAGGCATTCAAGGCCAGGCTGGATGTGGCGATGGACAACCTGGTCTGATGGTTGGCGACCCTGCATATAGCAGGGGGGTTGAAACTAAAATGATCATTGTGATCCTTTTCAACCCTGGCCATTCTGTGATTCTGTGATTCTACTCATCATTGTCTTCTGTAGTCAAGGGAGACAGGATACTATGTTTACAGAACGCATATGGATAGTTGAATTCTCTGTGAATTAAATAGGTTTAGGAAGGATTTAGACGTATTGTCTTCACAGTTTTGAACTTCAGTAGCTATTTAGGGTAGATCTACCCACTCAAAAATGAAGGACCAATGTGTTCCACAAACACTGCATCATCTGAGCAGCTCCTGGACATCAAACAGACTCCTGGCAAGGTGTAGATTTACTGTGTTTTCTGATTTACCAAGGGTAAGCAGGAAAAGAGAGATTTACATCACTTTTGAAATCTCTGAAAAAGATAGCAAAGCAAGATAACATTCATCTACACGAAGGTCTGAAACACAGCACCCACTGCACAGGAGGATGGTTCTTACTACTAACTACATAGAGGCTTCCAACACCTTCCTGAATTTATGGGAGATTAGACACAACAGCAGAGGTGCTAATGTAGTTTTGTCCATATTACAACCTGTTTTAAACAGTAGTTTTATGGATATTATAATCCTGTGCATTCTTCCTTGGACCTGTCAGTTGTCCACTGCTGTCCATATCTGTCCATCACCTAACAAAGCATGCTTTGAATCTCAAACTAAGCTTCACAAGACTGGAATTTAAACAGCCTCCCAAAAAATGATTATAACATGTCCAAGAGTTACCCAGTTCCTACAAATTCAGCATATTTTTCTCTGAATTAAATGATGTCTCTCTCTCAGCAGTCAGGAGCATATATTTTAAAACAAGCACATACCACAATGAAACACAAATACTAGATCTTCTAATTAAACAAATTTTACGTAAATGCAATAAAAGAACCAGATGCAAAAAATCATCTTGATAAGTATTTCTGGTATATACTATGTGCATACTGCTTTGCTACTTTTTTTTTTTTCTTCTGTTTCCTCTGCTCCATCCTCACTCTTTATTGTAACTCCATACTGTATAAATTTTCAGTTTCTTTTAAACTTTTTTCCCTTAGGAGTCTTCCTCTGTGTCATCTTACTTATGCCCATCTGAATAACCTGTATGTTCAACTTCAGGGTGTATATTCAGCAATTCAATGGTTCATCCAGTTGGAAGATGAAACAAAATTGTTTACTGTTACTAAAATGCCTTTATTTTACTGTTTAATTTGAGGACATTTACTATACTACATGAAATACTAATGTATTAGTATTTCACTTCACAGTCTAACCTGTCAAGGCTTTTCTCATGCAAGAAGATAGGCAAGCTGCAAATAGGTGCAAGTCAAGATGGATATATCAGGCAGCATTCCTTAGGATACTGTAGTTGGTTAAAGAAAACTTTTAAAAAATCCTCCATACCCTAGAGGTAGAATTTGTCAAAATGCTCACGTAATTGAAATTTTCTATGGCTGTTAAGAGCCAGGAGAATAGTAGTTCTTCTCTTCAAATGAAATCTTACTGCCAGATTTGTATGACATTTCATGATCCAAGCTTAATTTGTTATACATTGTTCCCAGAAGGTGAGATGAGATTACATGGAGCCGTACATTAGTTAGAAGATTTATTTTACACTTACCCACTCAAAGTTCCTTTCTAGTTATTCAAACAGAATAGAGCAATCTTGATTAGTTAATCTCTCTACATCAGCGTTTTTTTCCACAGAGCACTTCACAGAAATGTTTTAAAATTTCACCACAATTAAAAAAGCAATTAAAAAGGATTATCAAAATCAAAGTTGATCTTTAATTACTGCCTATATCTAGATCTTTATTCCATGATATACCAGATAAAATACTCTTAAAAATGCTTTGTTAATAGCTTTTTACTACTGAGAACATAAGAAATTTCAGTCTTTTGAGGCACATCCCATTTTAGATCAACTTCATTTTCAGGTTGTCATCTAAAACTTTATTTCCATCAATCTTTCCTTATCATAGCTGAGTAAGCCATTTCTTTATCTGCTACCTACTATAAGAATAGGCCACCTTGCAATGACTTGAGGAGCATGTTCAAAGTGCAACCATAATTTCTCCTATGAATAATTACTCCTTAGCCACATTTTAGTGAGCAAATATCTTCTGGCATCTGTTCAGTTACGTCTACCTTTGTGAATATCTGCAGTCAATTCTTGGTCATTTGGACTTCTATAAACATTGCAAGGCCATCACTATTTTTTTTTTCTAAGACTATATAGCATTGGCACAATTGCAAAATAGCTTTTATTGAGCAGAAATAGTAGCAGAATAGCAGAAACATCTCCAAGTATGATTTTAGCCTGAATACCCTAAATAGAAAGAAATAAGCTTTGTTCAGTTCTGCATTTGAACATATTCACACTTAAGATCGTATCAACAGTGAAAAATTCTCCAGCTTTTCATTGCCACTGATGTTAAGGATGGCTTTGTAGCATTTGTAAGGAATGTAACCTTTAATCTGTGTTGTCTGCTCCATAGAGGACATTCTGGTGAGAAATATCCAGTATTGACAATACGGATTCTTTCTTCAAGCTTGACCATGAATTGCATTATCACAGAAATATACATATCTTTGCTCTTTTTGTAAATAAAGCAAAAATATCTTCCTGGCTATGGGTGGTGTCAGTGTCTTATTCCTTGAGATATTTGATGGTAGTGTGTCCTAGACAAACCTTCAAAAAGCCTTAATAAAGATTCATGTCAGCTATAACAAAAAAGGTCCATGTCTTTCTTTCTAAAATTCAAATTCCTGATCTTGCAAGACCTAAAAGAAATGAGTATTTTCATTTTCATCTTCCTGCAGACAAATGCACTTTATCCTGTATTTCACAGAATCGCAGAATCATAGAATTATAGAATGGCTTGGGTTGGACAGGACCTACAGGATCATCAAATTCCAACTCTCTTGCAACAGGCAGGGTTTCCAGAAGCTAGATCAAGTACCAGGATACTCAGGGCCCCGTCTAACTAGCATTAAACACATCCAGGGATGGGGCATCCCCAGTCTCTCTGGGCAACCTGTTCCAGCACCTCACCACCTTCTCAATGAAGAACTTCCTCCTGTCATCTCCCCACCTTCAGTTTAAAGCCATTCCCCTTTTGTCCTAGAGTTATATATTTTGCTCATGAGAATTGACAGGGAAGACCAGCTTCTAAAATGAAAAACAACATTGATTTTGCAGTTTTCATGAATTTTTACTGAGCTTGCAGGAAATATTGAGGCATATGAAAAACAGTGAACATATTTTGCTTGTTAAGTTTTTGCTCATTGAGTCTTCTTTTTAATAGAAGAATTTTCATCACGTTAACCATACTTCCCCAGATAAGCCGAAGTCAGATTAGAAGAATTTACATCTTACTATTTTGACAATAGTTTAATGAGTGGTATAATTGTCACATTGATTAAGATTAAGAATGGGATAGAAAAGTGAAGAAGAAAACTGATTTTTATCTATACCACAGTAGAAACTAGAGGTTGCCTGTAACATATAGTATACTATACTGAGCACAGAGGAAAAATCATTTTGTTCTGCACTACACTTAACTCAGATATGTGGTTATCAAGTGTTTCACCCTGCCCAAGAAATAATACCCTCTGCTTAATTGTCTATTTATATTTGTCTAGGCCTTTTTTTTAAAAATACCACTGATGGCAATTGCCTCTGTGATTCCCCAGCACTCTATTTATCCTTACATGTAGAAAATTCCTCTTCCACAATAACCAGACTAAATGTTCCATAATTTCTGAAAGATAAATCCTCAGTTCTGGAGTTTGTTCCAAGCAATTTCAGAAGAAGCCTAAGTACTTGAACTTCATCAGGCAATTTGAAAAGGTTCAAGTACTATTTAACCTTACTTGTTCTCAGCTGTTGTACTCTCTTTATTATAGTATTAATTACATTGGTTCTTTCATTATTATTGGTCATTTTATTTAAAACCAAGGCTAAGAGACATAAAATATAAAATATAAAATAAAAGACAGAAAAAATATCCTGCTGTTCTCAGCATCATCTATGTATTGTTTTTATTCTCTACAGAACAGCAGATCAACTCTTTCTTCTAGATCTTGTTAATGTTTTATAGACAGATGATTTGTTCTTAATCTTTATATTTCCAATAGCAGTACCTCTGTCTGTTATTTATCTTTTCTAATTTTACCCCTAGATAGTCTATTCATTTATTCCTGTATATTAGTTTGTCCTTTAATATAGTTGCCTTGAGGTGCTATCAACCTTCCTCATGATCTTTCATTTTCCATGAGATCTTATCTCCCAGTTCTTTTACTTTATTGAATCTACTTCTTTGTATTAGTTATATTTTTTTCCTCCTTTCACTTATGCACTGTGAAGTCTTCTATTCCATATGCATTCTTTTTCACTCTGCCATCATGTGTTGTCTACTCCTACTTCCTTTTCACTGGTAATGATTTCCTTCAGCTGCTTTCTCAAAATTACTTGTCAAAAACTGTCACTTACCCATCCCATGAGATACCTGGACAATGTACTTCCTATTTTATTTTCTACTCCAGAAATATGAATCTAGATGAAAAACAACTGATAAAAGGCAAAAAGTGGAACAGATACAGAGGTATCAAACTATTTTTTTTTTTTCAGGTGTGTGGAATAGTTATTGCAGGTGATTTATTGTCATGTCCCCTTCTTAAGAGAAGGTACAGTGTCAAGGAAACCTCCAAGGTGGAAAATACTGAATATGCAAATAATTTATTCTATGATAGTTTCCTAATAGCAACATAATCTGCAACCTTAGGTATTTGAGATACCAGGGGAGCTGGCATGCTGAATCTAAGAGAAACAACATGGAGGTAGAGCAGAGCAAAAAGACTGTGGCAAGGTTCTGTAATAACATCACAGGGATGGGCACTATGTGGAACTGTGGGGCTGATAAACTGCATAGTTGTTACCCTGAGCTGTCTCTAAGCAATATTTTTCTGTTTTCTGTCAAAAACATGTCCCAGAGTGAACTCTGCTCACTATAATCTTGTTATAATACCAAAACACATCTCCATCCCAAAAGCTATTCACCTCCAAGATGTGACCACCCCTCTTTGAGCATATGCTCTGAATTTTCTAGCCTACACCTTTAAAAGCAAAATGAGAAGATTTTACATGAGTCAGACCAGAATTACGTATGACTAGAGTCACTCAAACTCCACTTGAAAGTAAGAAAACAGCATAAAATTTCCTAAGAGAGGAGGAATCTTAGGGAATATATCATCACAGACAGGTTGGACTCACATCACATCAGTTGACAGGCTGAGCATCCCTTCCTTACTATAGGGACACATGCTGAGTGAGATTCACACACTTGGTTACACTGAGTGCTCCTTCTGGAAACTTAGAGATCTCTGTAGAGTTTCTCTATCATATTCTTGTTACTCACATGTGCTCTGCAGACTGTATTTATCACCAAAAGAATCTGTAATCTGCTGCTTCAATAAACAGCACTATTCATTAATCTATACATGGGAGTTCCCATTGAACACTTGTGGAAGATTTCATAATGTACAGAAAAATTATTTTACTTTCTATTATGTAAGGGGAAATGACATGCTAGAGAATTCTGGTGAACTTGGGGCTTTTGAGTCCAATCAATATTATAGATTCAATATCTAAGTTAACTTTGGACACTTAAGGCAAAAATCAGTTTCAAATCTGAATGCCAGTATTTAGCATTGGAACTTCATTATTATAATGTAAGCAACTAAAAGACACCTGGGCTTAATTCAATTTTCACATATAGATGCATAGTGCTACCTGAAATTGTTAGGTCATCCTAGCAGGTGTGCTGCTACTGCTCTAGAAAGATGTCAGTCACAGTCCCTATATCATACCTTGCAGCTCTAAAGCAATGTCTTGAATATACTGTGACATCTGAAATGATATAACATAATTTTATTAATAAAGGGCTGAATTGAGTCTTACGTCTGAGCTTGTAGCAGTGCTAGATTTTATTCTGACTTAGAGATAAAACTTCATGCAATCTGTACTGTACTGTGCTGGGACAGTAGGGAACAAGCTGAAGCTTTCAAATGTGGAAAATTGATTGTGGCTCCTGGTTTGTGAGGAGTTATGTTTGACATTTAGAATGAGTTAAATATATGTTTATTTAATTTAAAAATGCAGTTCCCCATCCACAAAGTTAGAGCACTTATTTCTCAAATGCAAAGCAAACTTTTGGACTTTATGAATTTGAAAACAAGCCCTGGCATTTATCTAACTCTACCCCATTAGGGCATTTTTTCAGTCATAAAATAAAACACTCTTCGAATATCACATGTTGAAATTCAATGGGATCTCATACATGCAGAACAGTAAATGTTTGTTGTTATTATTTTAGAACAGGTTATTATTTCTGCATTTATTTTTCCACTCTAAAAGCTTGTTTTTCAGCAGAAGTTGATGATTTCTTTCTCTTCCAAACAATTTCTTTGATAGCTTCATATCCCCACAGCTCTCAGCAGAATTGATGCTTCAAGATTTTCCCACTGTACATTAGCTGATTGTCTGGCAGGACTGTTGGCCTCAGTCATCTGAGCAAACCTCAACTGCACTCATTTTAGGAATAAAAGCAAGACGACTACTTTCAAAGGATCTGGTCAATAGACTTAATCAATTATCCAACTTAGAACAAAACCATGTGGCTGAGTTAATGGAGCCTGACTTCATTTTTGTACTGCTGCATAAAGCCACCAGTTTGGATATCTATTTTAGTGATATGTTTCTATTCTGAATATGTAAATTCAAGATATGTTATCCTAATATTATTTAAGTTATTTCAAAACCTTATTTCCACATTTGCAAGCTGTTTTGCATATAACATTACTACATTATGTAAACAGCTAAAAATTAAATGCACATACATATACAGGTTTAATAGCATGTCGACATATAAAATCCTTTAAGAGCACATAAACATACTACCCAATAGTTTATTTTTTTCTGAATAGTAACAGATATATTTTGTGTATAACTGGGAGGAAAAAAGAAACCAAAAACATAAAAATAGACATAGATATCACTGGAATGAAATTACTATTCTGTTTAAGATTATTACTGTCCTTAAACTCCACATTGTCAGTAAATTTTCATTTCTTAAAAATAAATAGGGATTACACACTTCTGTGGGAAGCACTGAGAGTGTTCCCTCATTAGATTTCAAAAATCTAAAAACTGTGTGTCTGGTCTTTCTTAATCATCTAGGGACTGACTTTCCGAACTTAAAGTAAAGGCTAGGAGATATATGAGGTATTTTACAATATATTCAAGATTTTCAATTGTCTTCCCAAAGGGGCATCCCATCTCTGAGTCTTATGTGAATATGTGGGAGAATTCCTAATGACACTAGACACTTACTGCGGGTAACCTCAATGCAGACTTTGCTTCCAATATGCTCTGGTAACTGCTAGTATAAGGTTGCACCAAGAATGCGAAGATGTGAGTCATTTCATCTAATTCAAATTCTCTCCTGTTTTAACCCCTAAATTTTATCAGCTGGATGTCTGAAGTCAGTAGTTAGATAAATACCACGGAAAAGAGGGAAAAGAGTAAAAATTAGGTCAGGATATAATGATAAGAATAATTATATAATGAAACCTCTCAAATGTTCTTTAGAGTAGGAAAGACAAAGAGAGCAGTTATTCTCAAATCTCCTCCAACCTCATTTTGAGACACTGGAGAAAGCCCTGAATCATTATATTACAGGTCATTCTGAAAATAATGCCTCTTATTTATTTCCATGGAAACTAGAACACAAAGAGCACAATAACACTATTTGATGGACAAAATTCTCAACTACAAAACACTGTTTTTCTACATAGTTGCACCATGAGCTATGCATTTTTTTCCAACTATGAAAAGAACCCTGCATGCTGTGCCTGTAAAAATCTGCACCAGTGGAGGTGACCTACTGTCACTGTCAGCACTGCTGAAATGCACCACCTACCACCTCACTATGCTCACATTCACTTTTTTATCTCCATAAACATTTAGTAAGTGTCAGTGAATGTCAATGGGTACAATTTCTTCAGCACAGAAAAATTCAGTGACACACCTTTGCTTCATATACACTTCCATGTCAGCTGCCATTTTGCCTCTCTACAGCCATCTGTCACATAGCAACAAAATGTAATGGGATATTGGTGGGAAGGTTCAACCTCTATTTCCATACCACCAACATCTGCCTCTGATGTCATGGCCCAACATAATAAATCAGGAGGCACTACTTTTGGAGCAGGCCTCATTCATTCTAACACATACAAGATCATAAGGTCAACTTTTGCCCTACATCATGTGGAGCCTGAGGACCTCTAAACCTAACTTGTTTGGACTAATGCAAATTGATACATCCAAATCAATAAATCTTTTGTTGGCCTCTTTAAGTCAGCCTGAAATCTTTCAGATCCCAGTCACACCAAACCCCTACCATGATAGTGCAAGCATTTGGCAAATAAATTTCTGGGACAAGTGAGATTTTTTTGAAGTGAAGCCAAGTGAAGATCTTGACATTGAGCTTTATTAAAGTCATTCTCCACTCCAGCAAATGTGTTGGGCCACCAGTGTTTTCAGATTTGCTCTCACCCAGGAATTTGATCTTACAGCAAGACACAAAATCCAAGTGTTCTCAAAATCTCTCCTTTTGAATATCTGGATTCTTTCCTAATTATTTTCAGATTAATTTCTAGCTAATGCATAAGGATGAAATTTGGCTTGTGACCTATAACCCTAAGCATGTTGTAATTCTGTTACCAATCTCCTGATTTCATGAGGGGCTTAACAAACACCATATGTGTAGCACTGTGTTCCTGTGCATTAACAGAGCTCAGTAATCCAGGGAATCTCCCTGCTACTATCCTGCTTTGTGACACCACCAGAAGCTCAACAAAAGCAATACCAAGGTCTGTAGAAATGTCTATGTCTGTGTCTGTGGTCTTAAGGCTGTACAGCTACTAATGTACCATAAACCCATACATCAACTAGTCCAAAGAATGCTCAAGCTGACATGTGCTGAGCAGCATGATGGAAGGAGCAAGAAAGGGCTTGGTTCCATGTCTCAGTGTCCTGCTGACTGCACCCTTTCAACCATAGCTTTGGTCTCACAAGTCTTCCATAGCCATACTGAAAGTTCCCTCTTCCCCTGTATTTCCTCTTTTTTCTTCCTTGCCTCATCTTTCCATCTCTGGGATGTTGTATGGCCATGCAGTGAAGATGACTGCTTTTAAAACTCATCAAATTTGGAAAGAGGAAGTTCTGTCATTTTGTCTAAGCTGGATGTATTTCAAGGCCCAGTTCACTGTGTGGCTGAGCTGAAAGTTTTGTCCCCACAGGATATGGTCCATTGGCTTTTTGTTGGTGCCTCTTCCTAGGTGATGTCCAGGTGGATGTTGCTTTCTCCTAACCCTTGATATTGCTATTGCTGTTGAGATCAAATACAACAAACTGATGGTATAAGGTCTTCCAAATGGCTCAGAATTAGTTAAAATAGCTCACACTGGAGAGGACTGGGTGGCTCTGGTGGCATTTGGGAGCAGAAAGCTTTACAGCTCTGATGAGGTCAGCATGCTCTATCATTTTAAATGGGGAAATACATTTGGCCAAATACCTCTATCAACACAGGTGCTTGACCTCCAAGACAATGATATTCATGGGAGTATGTTTGCTAACTTCAGTGGGCTTTGATGATCATGCTTGATAGGCATGTTTCCTGCTTCTGGAAGACAGTTTAGACTTATCTGATAGAAAATGTTTTTAAATTGCAGGCAGTTCCCCCACTGAACATTATATGTTTTCCCAATAAAATCTGTTCTTTCCTGGACCTGTTCCCTCCTTTAGGAAGGACTCAATTTTTCTTGCTTGCCTCAGAGAAAGACTCTTCCTTCCTCTCCTACTATCAGACTTGCTAGATCCTGTCCTACAAAAATTACCTTCCCAGCACCACAGAATTTTACCACCTTGACTATATCCTCAATGATTTTTTTAAACCCAGCTGTCACAAAATTCCATGGATCTAAAATACTGTCTGAAAATGAGCTTCAATTCTAAAGGTTTGCATGTCTGTGGGGGAGACAAAACATTATATTTGGCGGGTCTCTGCAAATATGGGAGATAACAGATAGAAAAATCCTCCTTAACATCACTGAAATTCTCTCTGATCAGCTGCATTCGTGGTTTCAACTTACAGACTGAAGGAATGAAAAGGCTTCACTAATGATTTCTACAGTGGACCAAATGATATCCCTGACAACAATGTAATCCCAGAAACCCTCACTCTTTTCCAGTTCTCACCACTGGGGCCACAGGTTTGCACAGATCAGCCAACACGCTCCTTCAGTCCTGCACTTATGTTTCAACAATAAAAGCCCAAATGCAGAAGGTTTTTTCTCCCTCTCCTCCCTCCCAAATGCTACTGATCGTCCTATTACCATGGCAACCAACTCCTGCTGGCATGATCAAGAAAAAACCTGATTTGGGATTTTAATTAATTGCTTGGAAATGGAAATGTAACAGTGACTGGCAGTTCAACTAAGCACGTTTGCAAAGTGAATAAAAATAGAGTTTCTGAAATACTTGAAATTGTTTTACTGGATATAACCCACATTTACTAGACACCTTAATTTATTCAGCTCCATAAAATAAATCTGCCACATGTACTAAGCCATTTTGTCAACACAAATCATTTTGGCAAATACTTTAATCCTTCTTCTTAACAAAATGTATTGTATTAAAGAAAAAAAATCTAACCCATCACTATAAACCCATAGGTTTCATCGGAACATATGCCTTTTTCACCAGTAGGTCATGTTCATAAAAGGCTTTCATCTTGTCTTCACAAAAGAGGATGTGCTTCTTTCGATGCACGTGATCTCTCATTAACATTTGTGGCAGTTACACCCCCATGTTCAGCAGAGAATGGAATAAAAATGGCTTTCGGTGGATTTTTTTAAATATTTTTTTATTTTTAATTCCAGTTTCCCTATCCTCAAAGTGAAGTGGTCATTGTTTGCACAAACTATCGCCTTCTTCTGGCTGCTATCAGGACTGCCGAGGTGAGTGGCAGGTCCTACGTTGCCAACTCCTGAAATTTCCTGATCTCCTGATTTTTAGAAACAAGAATACAAGAAAGATATCCTTGTTGTTTCTGTGCAGTTTCTGCAGAAGTTTTCAGAATCATGCTATATTTTTTAAGTCTTGGGGTTATGCACTTTTCATTATATGTACACTATATATGCATACATCCAAAACTTTTCTGTTTAAGCAATAAAGAGAGATTTTGAAGGATTTAGAAGCACTGCATCACACCTAAAACTGGAGCAGTGACACTGAGCTTTTTGGGTAGTTTCCCACTTTCAAATGATGGCCTAGCAGAAAGGATTAATAGAATGATTATCATTGAAAATCATGGACACTTCTCAAAAACAGCACATCAATGGTGCACATGGAGACCAATGTTCCTGTGACACTGTCCAAGAACCCTGTTATTCACAAGCAAAGGTCAGGTCAATTGGTAGAATCAGAAGCTTTGCTCCACTAACAGTTGCCTTACTTTCCTCCTTAGGATTGTTAGCTTTCCACCTTCTTTTATGCCATAGAGGCATTGATATCTGACAACCAAAGTAAGTTTGAGCAACGCTACCTTAAATTGCTTATTTTCACTTATTTACTAATTTTCCTCCAGTCAGTTTTTGTCAGGCTTCCTGGAGCTCCTGTTGCCAGATCCAGAATTCACATTGCAGGATCATATCACTGACCCAGATGATACTAAACTTCCTTATTCACTGGCTTAATTACATTTGAGAAGTGATTGTTCTTGCCAGTTTTCACACATTTGCAGTGTTGCTCATTAGCAAACATTATTCACTCCACTTCTGAACTTCTCATAACAGATAAGCTCAGTAAGCAGAGAGCTGTGTTAGATGACCTGAATTGAGGTTAATGGACTATCTTTAAAGATTACACCACAGGGCTGGAAAGGTGTCCTGGAAAGGTCATCTCATTTTCACTCCTGGACAGCATTTATTCACCCTTCTTTTCCCTTCTCCTGTGACATCTTTAAAATGACAATAATACTTTTCATTACCTGAACATATTTTAGGAGCTAAATATCATTAAGGCAGTAGAAATTGTGACGTAAAATGAAAACACAAGAAATCTGGTGGCTATTTATCTCTTCAGTTCTATCATCTATTGGTATTTCCAAGGCAACTATCACTGTGTTATCTAAGCACTGTAATATAATATAATCACTCACAAGTTGTATCTAAGTATAGTAGGTTTTACTTATTAATAACACAGCACTTATCTTCAAAGTGCTTCACAAACTAATTAATTCTCACAGCACCTTCTCCCTGTCAGGCAGGTGAGACAACTATTATTCACATTATACATATGATTATGATTATTACTTGAGGAAACAAGGCTAAGTTACTTATCCTATCTCCCAAAAGATACAGGGAGCATTAGAAAGAGCAACCGACTTCAGATATTAGGAAACAAGGGTTTCTGACCTGTTTTGAGACCACTTCAGCACGGCTCATGCTTGGGCAACATCACTGGTAACAACATAATTATGCATTTCATTAAACATTAGCTTGGTAAAATAAAATAAGATGAGATTTCTTTTTTTTTTTTTTTTTGTCTGGGATCAACCATGATTTTATATATATATATATATATATATATTTTTCTGTATATATATATATATATATATATATATATATATATATATCAAAAGACCTCAACCAACCATGCTGCTCCATTACGTTGTATAACTCATCACCCAGACTCTCTAGGGTTGTGAAATAATTTACTCACTTGGCTGCTTCAATTTCACGTGCTTCATTATGTTGATATTAATCCTCAGCCAAGCAGTTGTTGCAATAAAACACTCCTAATTTCTGCATCTTCAAGGCAAGGAAGACCATCATGAGAAAAAATAAAAAATTACAATGATAGAGGCTGCCATAATTAATCATTCTTGATAATGCAAAAACATTTTGTCTTCATCAGACTATTTACAACTCTCTCTTTTAGAGTTATCTGAAGGTATTGACAACTGGTGCCATGTAAACATGCATTTAAGAACTAATTCCACTCCTCCCAAAGTCAATGGCCTGCTTGAATTTAGGAGTATGCCAAGGGATATTGCATAAGGATTAGCAATATCTAATGACATTCACAACATAAGGTAGTTAGAGGAGATAAACAAAGATAAAGGCATAACAGTTGCCCAAGCGAAGGAGGTCTTATAGTAATTTGCCTCATACTACAAAGCAATTTTACCAAGTTGTAGGATGGTTTACAAGTTACTTAAGTTCCCAGTTGTTGTGTAATGATGCTACAGTGGCAGAAACACACCAGCTGCCTCCTTGCAGGAGAGTACCTTCCCTGGGATACTTGCCAATGAAAACATTATGAAGTGGGCTTAAAACACATTTTAATTATTTGCTGAAGGTCAACTTGACACTGTAAGCATTAAGTATATTCATGCATACACACACACGCACATAACTTTCTTGCTATATATTAAAAACATGAGACATTGAATATTGACACACCTGTATTCTATAAGGATGAGGAGCAAACTTCAAAGGGTGGTTTAAGTTTCAGGAAAACACTCCAAGTCTTTGAGGCAAAATGCATCTGTCCTAACTTGGACATCTTAAAGCTAAACAGCTAAGTCTGAGCTTGTCACGCCATGCACCCTTTGTGGATACAAATGGGCATCTCCATCTTATCCCATTGTAGTTGTTTCATACAGATTAGTTGATTCACTCCCTGGAGATGCCCATTTCTCTATGCTGATTAAGAAGTGGACCTAGATCAGATATTGACATTTAATTTTTTTAAACAAAACATTAGGTCAGATGAACCTGACCCTCGTATCTTCAGATTTTCTCCACGCTGTTTCACAATTGATTAGTGCTGACAAGGAAAAGGTAAAAAGGAGTTGAAGGGTTTTTGATTTTGTTTTTGTTTTTATTACTTTTCTCTTTAGGTAGGACAGAATTTCAGAAATAAAGTAGTACAAGAAAAGGAAGGAAGAAAGAACCTTATTTCTTGAAGGACCCAAGTAGCATGCATGACATTCAGTAATTTAATAAAGGAGGGACTTGCTGGCAAGATATTCTTCATTTCATATTTCTTTACTGAGCCACGATATACACAACTCTATTTTAGCAGGTGAGTAGTGTCTTTGAATTCTGGAAGATCACACAGCCAGTGAAAGTTGAGAACATGCATAAATGTTTTCAGGATCAGGCACATATAAATTAATTAGAATTACGTATTTAAATACCTCTGTGGATCTTGGCCTTTGTTCATAATCTTCCTCAACTGAGGCTTCAGTCTGTAACTTCAGAGAACCTGATACCAGACTTAGATTTTCTGTCTGGAACGGTGAAGCTGAGGATGGAAGGAGGAGGAAAGCAAAGGAGGTTTACAGTTTTGGCTGGTCTGTATGATCATGATTTTATTGGCGAGATTTTTAGATTGCTTCTGAGATATTCCTATTTATGTAAAATTGCTGGAGACTATTTATTTCAGAAAAAGAACTGTAGTGAGTATTTGCCAGGAGAGGTCTGAGCTTTGAAAGGGGATGAGGGTAGTCTTTGTGTTTCTATGCATTTATTTGAATAACACAGAGAAACCGGAGGAGGAACAAAAAATACCTTTTTCTACACAACTTCTGAAAATGCTTTAACTGTAAAGAATCGTAACTATGTAGAATCAACTTTGCAAAGACTTTTCATTTAAGAACTGTCTAGCTGTTCTTCACAGTATTCAGAACAACAGCAATAGAAGTAGTAAAAATAAGAAAAACACACACACACACAAATTGTGCATAGATCAATGGAGAGAAGAGGACCCAAAATCATAAAATCATTCACTCAACTTCATTACATAATACTTTTTTTCTTCATATTTTTCTTCCCATTTCAGACAAATCAGAGTCCCCACTCCACCCCAGCACGCATAAACACACACACCAGACTTTCTTATATCTCAATTTTCAAATGAGAACTACAAGCTTGATGGAAAACAATAACGTAAAAGCAACAAATTCTTGTTAATGTAGCCTGGGTGGGCTATCTCTCAGGTGAGAAAAGGCACGCTGCAAAGCAAATACCTGAAGTGACTTTTTCTTGTTTGAGTCTATCACCCTTAGGGCTGTGTTCTTTTGGCTAGAGATATCTGTTGATCTTCCCTCTTAACAGTAATTATGCCAGACAGATTTTTGGCATTCAGTACTACTCCATAGGTAACATAAATCATACAAATTATTACCACAATACTAAACTGTAATTACCCACAGACCCTGACATGCCAAAAGGTGTATTAATTTGATAATATAATAAATACTTTACTGCATAAAACTATAATTATTACTTCAAAATTGACACTTATATCCATTTCATTTTTTTTTTTCCAGCAGGCAACTCAGTAGTATATTAACCAATACCAGAAATTCTATTTAAATTCAGTGAGATATATTAAAATATAATTTGGTAGATTGTGAAAGGACTTTCTTAAAGCTATAAGTCACTAGAATTAGTTTGGTTTTTGAACATTATAACACTTAAAGCAATAAATTATTCAGTAGTACAAGAGGAAAAAAAATCCAATATGAAGCCCAGGAAATGGGAAAAAACGGGAACAATATAGTATATATATATACATATATAAAAATAAATAATCAATGAGGAAAATAATTTACAAATCACTGATAAAAAAAGCTTATTTAACTTCCTTTAAATAATGCTGAAAAAAAATTACTGACTCTATAGGATAAAATTCTACTTTTTTGAATGAAAGGATTGGCAAAATATCTCTGTGGGAAGGACTGAGGTTGTCATTCTGCAATCAGATGGGTGTGGATGAATCCTGGTATGGCTCCCAAATTTGCTTTATTCCATGACTGGCTAATGAAAAACTCATAAACAAGATAGAGAAGAGAGGTCATAATCCAGAATTGCTCCTTCTCAGCTAGGCAGCTGAGCTGCTACCACTGCACTCTTCTTTACTTTGGTTTTACTACCACTATTTAAAAAATTTAAGCTACTGGTGGGAATTTTCATAAATATTTGTTTCCAGCTTTCCTCTAATGAGCTGACTGGGCTTTTTTCATATTTTTCCTTGTTTTTCTTCTTTTTTTTTTAATATTTGTATATATAAATATGATATATTTTCCATATTTCCTTCACCTTGCAAAGTTATTAAAAAAAAAAAAAAAAGTGAAGGGCAAGGAGAGAAATAAGGAGAATCAAAGGGAAAAGGAATATCAAATTTATTTCAAGTTTCCATTCTTGGGTGGTATTGCTATCATTTTACATTGTGCATTTACACTTAGATGTTTGAGTATGAACCTGTTGCCATAGACGTCTTGTGTTTTCAAAGGACAGCTGTAGGCACCCTTGGAAGAGGATTTTCCTTCTAAAAGTGCTCCAAACTTAAAAAAAAAAAGGATTAATAAAAAGTTTATAGATGAAGAGATACTTTGATATGTAAAACATTTGACAGGGAAGCAGATGACTACATCTCGACACCCTTGACTGATACACACTGCTTTTGAGCAGGGATTTTTTCTACATCTACCTACCTGCAAGATAAATATGTGATTATATGCAAGGAGTATTAGAAAGATATGTATTTTGAAAATTCCATATTGTGAGAAATGAAAACACAAAAAATAGTAAAAATGTGCTGACTCTCTTATAAATACGTATATATTCAGCCTTAGTATAAATAGGCTCAGTTAGGTGAGTTCCAGGGTTTCCCCTTAGGGTCAGCAAGTGTGGCTGCTGTATGACTTATTCATTAGGCTTCAGTAGCTACTCTGCCAATGCTCTTCTGCAGATCAAAATGAATGAGGTAAATAGGTCAATGAAATTGCTTTGAAACTACTCTTAGTCTGACCTATGATATGTATTATGTGAGTCTGTATTAACATGGTTCTCCTCATTTACCTATTGAGAGGACATTAAAGATTTAGACAAGGCTTCTTGTGACCTTCACCCTAGTAGGGCAAAGAGTGAATCATTTCTCCTTTATGGGAAGAAAAACAGCATTATCACTGAATCATGACCTGAAAAAAATATTTTCTCTCTGCTTAGATCAGGGCAGAGTTACTGGACAAAACTGAAGGGAAGGGAAAAAATAAATGAGAATTTGGTGAAACAGTTGTGAGACAGGCTGTTCCAATCCCTTTCCTAATGTGTGAAAAATTAGGACCCAAACCTGAGATATGAAGCCTATGTTAATTAGCTTCTTAGGAAACAGTTTGTACACGGTCTAACAGGAAACTAGATGTGAAGTCCTTTCTAATAATTTTCCAAATTCTAGGTTGCATGAATGTGCCTTTTAAACAGATTGTTTATTACTTCTGCTCAGAGATATTTTTTATCTCAGCAAATTGATTGTAGACATGTGCAAATTACACATGCAGACAATGAATGTAAGTTACCAAAAGTCTTAACCTATTCACCTGTTTGTCTCAGTTTCTTTTTCCTAAGTAAGTTATTACAGATAACATTTTGATGTATTGGGTATTTTCATGGAAATAACATCTGATGTACACTGCTGGAATTTCTTTTTCTTCTTACAGTATTTTTCAGGAAAGAGAAAAGAAAATAAAAAGGTACTTATGATTGCCTAAATCTTTCCTTTGAATAATGTGTTAGACAGTCAGCAATGATGATGTGATTCATTACTTGCCTATAATGTTAAATACACATTATTAGCTGTTTCATAATATGATAGCTGGCAATTGGTGATATTATTCATAAAGAGCTACTGTTAAGCAAATCTGCAAATCTGTTTGATTTAGGTTAAAAGAAAGGGCAGTAGGTCATAAGAAGTAAAAAAAAAAAAAAAAAAAGGAGAGAGACAGAATAAAGAAAAGACATCAACTTAATTTGCGGTTCTGTTTTTATTTGAACAACAAGGTTTACAGCGAAAAGCTGTTGTATACAGTTTCAGTGAGCAAGGATTTTGTAGAGAGATTAGATCAGTTACAAATTGCTAAATCTGATGACTTAGATAAAAATTTAACCAGAGGCTTTGAAAGAGGTAGAACATGTTTCTGTGGAGAAGTGATTGCCCCGTACTTGTGAGATAGAGCTAATCACAGATGGCCACACTGACTGTACCCCCAGTAGAAATAGGACTGGGAAGAAATAATTTGTTGGAAAGAGAATATCACTTTTTCATGGAACAGAATGAAAACTCCATCTCACCATCTTACTCTGCAAATGCACCCTATCATCTAAGGAATCCCCAGAAACCAGTCCCTCAAATGCATTGTAACATGGTTTCATCCATTGTAACTCTATCAGATCTATGTTAACACCTGAAGAAACTGAATAAAACAATTATTTCCTCCTCTACAGACTTTGTAAGATACCAAAACCTTTCCCCATTCCACAAAAAGCCTGAAACATTAAACAGACACTTAAAAAAAGAAAGATGACAGCATTTGCCCAGAGATAGCAAATACTCTCAAGTTTAAACATTCATTCTAGACTGGTTCATATCTGCACTTTATCTGAGCTGGGAAAGGTAATTTAACCTTCATCTTCATTGGTCTAGCAAGCCCTGACTTGTTCAGAGTGGACCTCATTTTTTCACTCTTGTAAGTAAAAGATGAAATTTTTTGTTGATCTGTTTCAGATCTGCTGATCTGAAATTCTGTTTCACAGTAAAGGTACTGCCCATACAGGCCCATTTCACAACTGGATTTCAGTTTTCAGGAGTAAGTACTACCTGACTAAAACTTCTTGCTTAGAAAAAAAAAAAAAAAAAAAAAAAAGAACAAACAAAAACAAACAACAAAGTTAACAGAAAAGAGTAAAACAATTCAAACATCACTTGTATTTATTAATTTTAATGTCCCTTTTATTAGAGAATACTCCTAAAGAAAGGAGGGAACACTGAAGCTGTATGAACTTGTGGAATACCATAAATGCCCTTTACCAAACAGTACAACTTTTCTCATCTGTCTCTGTGTATCTTCAGTGCAGAGGAAAACATCCCAATTAATTTGAAAAAAGAAAGTGAAATTGTATTAAATTGTATTCAGTTCCATTACAGTATAGATTATAGAAATACTTCATGGAAATTTTTAAGAGCACTTGTTGATGTGTCTTTTGTTCTGTAGGAAATGATTTTGTATGACAAAATTAGGCCTGCAAGATAGGAATTCCTGAGTACTGTCTCCAGTACTGGCTTGATTGTCTGTTGCCCACGTATCACAGTGATAGGGTGATTTATTTATAAAACATAGATTAGATTAGCCCAAACAAGATTAAATTAGATAGAACAAGTCACCAAAACTCTCACTGTCTATTTCCTCATCTGTAAAACAGTGATATCTACATTTACCTGCTACGCGTGGTAACTATGAGGATTACTTAATCTCCCTAAAGAATTATCCTGATTATCATTAATCTGGAACACACAAAACAAGTCCCGATAAGGAAACAAGTTTGTGAATGAGTTGAGGTGTAAGGGTATCAAAGCATTTCTGCTGATCGTAAAGTTAAACATTTTTGATAAAGGTGGCTTTGTCTCATGCTAGGAATCTAAAAATTTAATGTTATTATAAGAGTTGTCTAAATTTTCTCTATAGTCCAAATGTTCATAGAAAGACAGCATGTATTAAGTGAGTCACTCATCTCATAATTGTGGAATGAATCACCTTATGTATTCTCTGCATTTTATAAAGGAGTCTAGATAACTGGTCAAGATACATTTTAGATGGTTGAAGTTATGAGTTACAAAAGGATTTAGTAACTCTCTTGAAAAACTACAGCAAGATGTCATGTTCTGCCTGGTCTGGAGCAGAATAATGACCAATACCAGCCTGTTCTCATGTGCTTGTCATCAAGTTTGTGCATTCTAAAATTTTAATATCTTATTTGAATTGTCAACATCACACAACAGTTTTGGGAAATTACATTAAACTTTTTTGTTAATTAAGACACAAAAAATGTATCACAGTGTTACCACGTGTCACAAAATGATTTTATATTTTGTACAAGCTCTGTATTTTGGAAGTAGGGAGAAATAACAGGGAAGGGTTATGGTAAGTTGTGGTTTTTGGTAAGCTGTGGTATGTTAAGCTGATGTGGTCTTTTGAGAAGTCAGGACTTGTCCCTGGAAGAAGTAATTTCATTTTGGAGTCTTCAGCAGAAGAGGTCATTAGAGTCATTTTTTCTCTGCATAATTTCTTCATCACATCACTGTGCTATGAAGTCAATGTACACATAACATCATAGACTCGTTAAGGTTGGAAGACATCTCTAAGATCATCAACTCCAGCAGTCAGCCCATCCCCACCCTACCCACTAACCATGTCCCTCAGTGCCACATCTGCCCTTTTCCTGAACAGGGACAGTGACTCTTCCACCTCCCTGGGCAGGTTGTGCCAATAACATCACCACTCCTTCCGAGAAGAAATCTTTCATAATATCCAACCTGAACCTTCCCTGGCACAACTTAAGGCCATTCCCTCTTGCCCTTATGCTGTTTCCTGGGAACAGAGGCCAACTCCCCTCTCCCTGCAACCTCCTTTAAGGGAGCCGTAGAAAGAGATAAGGTCTTCCTTGAGCCTTCTCTTCTCCAGACTGAGCAATCCCAGTTCCCTCAGCTGCTCCTGTAAGACTTGTGCTCCAGATCCTTCACAGCTTTGTTGCTCTTCTCTAGACATGGTCCAGGACCTCAGTGTCTTTCCATCTTTCCACACCAGCTCTTCATTTCTTACAAATTATACCCCTTCATAGAATTGACAGAATCACAGAACTGTAGGGGTTGGAAGGGACCTCCAAAGATCATCCTCAGTGAAAACTTATATTCCAGAGTTTAAGAGAAGAATTTGTCCCTGTGAGGAGGAAAAGGAGACATCTTCCGCTTTGGCTTCTGTCCTGTAAGGGAGGTAACACAATAACAGGAAAAATGTGAAGGATGTGAGGCCCCTGGTGGGAATAAACACGAGGTAGGACTGTATTGCACAGGTTGAGAGGGAACTGGGTGCAGGTTAGTGTCACATATGCTATAATTACATCCGTGCTTGGTTGTTTTGGTATAATTTGGTGTTGTGCATCAACGCTTGGTTGTTTTGGTATAATTTGGTGTCGTGCACGTGAGTCGCAGCATGGTCATGGTGCTGCTTGTATCACAGTGCCAGATTCACTTAAATGTAAGTTGTTTCTCCTCCAGAGCATATTAACAAAACCTGATCAGGCAACAACTGTCCTGATGACACGTTTGTGTGTGTGTGTTGGGAGAGAGAAGTGAGAAATATTTTGTTAGCACTGCAAGGGAGGGGACTGGAAGGTAAAAGTGAAAACAAGCAGGTGGGAACAGGCTGACTTACTACCTTTTAGCAAGGTTCAGCTGCAGAAAAAGCTTTTAGGTTAGATCTAAAGCTTTTCTGAGTCAATAAGAGAGCTGGTGTTGATGTAAATCACATTACGTGAGGGAAGATTATTGGAAAGTTCCTTATGAAATAAATAATGTAAAAAGCCTGCAAATATATGTTTATACAGAGAGAAGCAGTTTAAAAACTTTTCTGTTTTTTCTTTGCTGTTTCTTCTTAAAAAGCAATAGGATTGAGCATAATTCTATTAAAGTTATATAAGCCAAAACAAGTCTTTCCTTAAATTTGTTATAATCTTAGATTAGGGGAGAAAAAATAAAATTAGAAACAATTAATAATAGAAAAACCACCCTGAAAAACCATCTGGAATTTGAAATTAATCCAGGCTACCTGTAAGATCTGCAGAGAAGTGTCTGCCCTCACTTGTGTCTTGTATCTTGTACCAAACTAAGCATACTGTCAGCACTTAATAAATAATGCTAATAGCAGTGCTTCTTTTCACACACCACTTCTTGGTGCTGGCTGGGACTGCAAAGAGAATTTCCAAATGGAATCCGAGAACATTAAAAATTACATTTTAAAAACAAAACAAAATGGAAAAAAAATCAAACACACTGAGGCTGTGCTGAAGTTTTCAATCCTTCAGTCCAATTCTGGAAACTCATTATGGGTAGATAGTTCAGATAAGCTATGCATCCAGATGTTTCTGTGTTTGTCTTTGGCAATACCGAGTCCAAATTTGTACAAAATAAATAAAAAAAGTAAAAAAGGCTGTGCTCCCAAACCTGAATTTAAACATGTAAGTAAATGCCTTGATAGGTAAAAGCTAAAAGCACGAACACGTGCAGCTTCTCTTGACCTTAATGAGATGTTCAAGGTACTTAATACTTGTGAAAATCAGGCCACAATTCAGCAAAGCATTTCAACATGTGTTTAACATTAAACACATATTTAATCAGATTAAAGCATATACTTAAGTGCATTCCTGAACCAAGATCAATTTAAACATGTGCTTGTGATCTTTGCTAAATAAGGTTCTCACTTAAGTTTTTAAATAAGAGTTTGGGAGTCTAGAATTAATTTTATATTTTTGGAATCTTCAGTATATTTTGAATGAAATAAAATTTTAAGTGACATGGAAAACACTTATTACCCTTGTTTGTTTTATGAATCACATTTATCAGTGCTGGAAAACAAACATGCAATTAAAAATTCCTGTCACTTAAGGAAAAATAAAAATGAATATGTTTCTTTCATTTGCCACCTGATTTTGGTTCCTCAGAAGTGCTTTGTATCAGATACTTTGACACAATATTATAAAATATTAGAGATGCAGATGAAAGTTCAGTTTGCTTTGTTTGGTTTTAGTGTTTCAGTTGATAATATTGGCACAAGGAACAAATATTTTTTTTCTTTCATTAATTGTTCTTCTAATTTTTCCTTTTACTTTTCCTCTACTGAGTTTTTCTTGTTCTTGTAACAGAACAAGCTCCATTCTGTCCCTTTCTGTTAACCCTCCAGCATACATTTAAGTCTCCATCAACCACCCATCAATCTGCTAGTTGTGCAATTACATGCATTAAGACAAAAACAGTGTTGAATGCCACCATTTTGATTAGGGTAATAGTGACTCATTGAGACAGCAGCAATTCAGAGCGTGTCTATGCACACATTTGCATGGATTTAAGTCAGCCAAAGCAGCATACAAGCACATAAATAAGACTGAACAAGAAGGGTGAATTTGCAGTTTGTTGGTAGCTAGACGTGCACTGTCAGACTGGATGGCTATTTCTTGCTTCATCCTCTCTTTGTCATTCCTAAGAGTTAGAGAACCACAATCCAAGCCATGGGATAGCCCTTGCCCAAATGTCTTCCTTCTTTCTACAGTTAACATTGAACATCAAGTCCTGACTGCCTCACAGTCTTCCTATGTAAACGTTTTCACCCAGTGATAGTTTATATAATTGGAAGTAGATTATCTATCAGTGAAAATAGAAGGGTTTTGGAAAGAATGTGCTGGGGGGTAAGCGTACCAGCAGGTACTGCTTAATCATTTCAAGCTGTAAATTCATTTTCTAGCTTATAACATGATAACTTGAGTGCACATTCATACCCTTGGTTAAACCAGAGCAAATCCCTATGTGGACACACTAATTTCAGTTTTAGAGTGGTTTATCTCAGTTTATCATAAACTTGTTCTGAATCTGCTTATGCCGAACTGAAATGAGCTTAATTTAAAATTGAAATAAAAGGATTAGGATAAATTAAATTGGTGTAAAATCACACCTTTATTTAAGCCACTACAACTCAGTATGCAGATAAAACCCTAGGCCATGTGTGTTTATTTCAAAGTGAGTGTTAGAGAAAATAGAGAAAGACAATGAACAGAGAAAATATTTCCAAACCCTGTTGAGAGGATATTAGTAACAACAAAGAGTTAAAAATAATGCAATTTGAAAAGAACTATTTTAAAATTGCCTAATCTCCGTGGTTCACAGCCTCTCCCATTCCGCCATATTAGATAGCAGGACCCTGCAGGCACTTTATAATACTTTTATATAGTAGCCCTTTACATCTTCACTGTGCTATAAAAGCATTAACTAATTAATCTTCACAACAACCGTCTAAGGTTGAGAAGAAGAACTAGCATCTCTTCCTAACAGATAGAAAAGATAAAATATCAGGCAAGTCAAGAGCCCAGGTCCTGAATACTGTATACTTTGCAAATGAGTAGGCCTGTAACCCCAAATAAGATAAATATGGTTGGATAAATTTGTTCCCAAAGCCTCCCTCTATATGACAGGCTGCTGTCAAAAATATGGCTTCAGGAGAATGTTTTACAGAGTCCAAACCAGGAAGGCCCTTATGCATATCCTTCATACAAAATAGAAGTAGCACAGAGAATCCACTGTTTGGTCGTCTGCAAAATAAAATAATATTATATATATATATGTATGTATGTATGTGTGTATTTTATTGCAGTGGTGTCTCTGGTCCAGAGGGGTAGACTTTAAAGGCTGAGTGCCTAAGTTCCACTGAGGAAATGGCAAGTCAAAGAAAACAAGCTTCCAGGCTTGGACTTCAAGAGCCTGACTAGAAACTGAGGAATTCCTGCTTCACTTTTCTGGTTGCAGATTTTGGATACTTTGAGCACACATGGTGAGAGGATGTTCTCAAATGCCACCAGTCACATAAGGGGGGGCAAGCCCTCTAAGGCAGTGAAAATATTCTTGAGCATCTTGAGGAATCCTGCCCTGGATTATCCTCCATGCAAAGCAGAAACTTGGCCTGCCACACACAGGGTCTGCAATATGTGGGCTCTTATGAAATGATGAATTTTCTTAAAATAGGTGAGATTTCCTCATATGATAATGTTTCCCAGATCTCTCTTGAAGGAGACATTTTCCTGCTTGCTTGTGTTTCATTTAAGTGAATGAAGCACTCTCACTACCATACTTTCTCAGACTTTAATAGATGATGCTCCATAACAATTTCACAAAGTTCTTTTAGTTCAGTTTTAAAAGTGGACCATTTGAATCTCCAAGATATTATAATGACCTATGGTCAACTAAATGCTAAGTATTCAGACAAAACTTTTTTTTATTTTTTATTATTTTATATTTATATTATTTTATTGTTATTATTTTTACTTGTAACAAATGGCACTTCCAAGACAATTTGGCTCAAATGAAGTCACCATCTACCAGGGGTGACCAACATTTAACCTTGCCTGGGCCACATTCAGTGAAGAGAAAATGTCTTAAGCTGCTTAAAAAATATATAATATAGTTTTTGTATATAAGTAAAGATGCTTTATATATATATATATATAAATTAAAACATTAAAAAAGAAGGCAATAAAAACATAAAGGTAGCGAGTTGAACGCATGATATACAACTCTCACCCTTCCTCTCTCTCTCACCTATAAAGAGCACTTTGGATAGCTAATCAAGACTAGATACCTAACATTAAAATAGGTAAAATCAGATTATGCAAATGTGGGCATAAGCAAGAAGTGTATAATCTGTCTAATTGCACGCTAGAGAAATCACTCCTGATAACAGACATGGCAGATTCTGACATTGCACCTGGTGAATCTAAATGCTTATGTGCTTAAGCAGATACCAGTGGCAGCTGGAGTGGGACTTACTTGAAGTCTTGCTCTTCTTTGAAACAGGCATTTATCTGAGTTGTATTACACAGGCCCACTGTTTAATCATGCTGTCTTATTCCAGCTATTGCTTTGTGAACATTCTCCTCAGTGTTTATTTTAAAACACATTTCAGATTCTAGGTCCTCCTTTGTAGTATTTGTTGAATCCAACAGGAACACCTTGTCTAGCAAAGTTAAGATGGCTGAGAAGGAGAGCTCTGATCACGTTCTAGCACGCCAAACTAAGATTTTGGCTGGCACTAACAAACATTGCAACATTTATTAATTCATTACTTGGGAAATTGTCTCACCCAGTTTCTTCAGGCAGCACCTCACTCATTGCTAAATGTTTGGAGAAAAAGTTTAAAGAGGCCTCATGTCATTTCAGAGTCTTAGTCACTGTTGTTTGGGTGTGGACACTCCACAGCCTGGGCTTCAGAAGTTGAAAATAAATGAGAGGTTGAAGGTAGAGAAAAAACGGGGGAAATGAAGAAGTAGAAAGATGAACCCTCAAGTAATATACAAATCATTGTCTCCTTAATTTAGAGAATATAAAGGAGCTTATATTGGATACTGAAAATACTGGATATGTGATATCCTGGGAGATCATGAATAGGTATTGAAATGTAAAGCAGTGTAGTGCACACGGTATTTGAAATACATCATATCATATAATCTGGTATGCATTAGTATATTGGCATTCTTTTCAATGTAGACCTTAGGCACAGTGGAGAAAAGTGCCAATAGAAATTATCTAGGTAGTTAAAAAGTCAGACTAGGCCTCGAAAGTAGTGTAAAAAAAAATAAAATCATTAATTCCTCTGGTGTGTCTTCCTCTTTTACTAGGATCCAGCAGATCTAGGAACATCCCATATAAGCAACTACATTTCCCTGAAGGATTGCAAGCATTTTTGGTTTTTCACAGCCTTTTATTATAAATGGCCAAGTTTTACTTTAGGATAGATATGGTTTCTACCATTCCACTCTCTTCCCCAAGTCATTCTGTGGGTATCCTCAGGGACCAGCCATTCATGTTTAACCACAGTTTACTGCAGAATGTATTAACATAAACCACAGTACTTTCTTTTAACAAGCCAGGCCACAAATGGTGGCTCTATAAGCAACTGAAATTTCCCTGGAAAATTGGTAAGGGCCATGAACAAAGTTACATGAGCACAGACACAAGCATGATCCACTGCAGTACTTCAAAGTTAAGTTCTAATTATCTGTACAAGTACAAACTGAGTACATGCAGAAATTATATTCCAGTAGTAAAAATAATGTTAAGAGGTAAAAACATAAATATAATTACATTGGTTTCTTATAGACAAACAAAGTTTGTAAACTGAAAAAATAAATTTAGTCTAGACTAGTTTATTTAAAAAATATATGAAAAAATCCAGACATTGCTAATTTAGCATGAGGGCAAAGACACTTCTGAAGGAAATTTTAATGGAGGATAGTTAATTCCATTCAGTTCCTTTTCAAGTGCTTAGAGATGTGTCAGAATAAATATTAAATCCACAAGAGATTTATTGCTTCCTTGGAAAATCAATGTGCCATGAAGCATTAACATGAACTCTGTACATTCTGTGTATATTCTTTCCTGGGAAATTTTGTGTAAGTCTGTCTGTATGTTGTGATTTTGACCACAACTCATGAAACACAGTTTATCATCATGCCAACTAATTGTGATTAATGCATTGATTCAAGTAGGTTTGAGGCTACTGAGATCTGAGAACATTCTTAAGCAAGGTGGAGAATTGAGAGCTAAGCCTGGAACACAACTTAGCTTAGTCTAACCTGACTTCAAGTCATCGTCAACATTGTGCAAGTGACTCACACTTCACCAACACGTTAAACACAGCCAACATTTGTAATGGAGACTGCCCCACCTGCCCAGCCTTTGCTACATTGCAAGTAATTATACATCATTGGTATTACCACCCTTCTCTTCCAATATCTGCCTTTTCATCTACTCTTTCTACCTTTTGTCATCACTGATTGAAATTTTGCTTAGATGCTACTGGAATGTATATTGGGTTTGTCTTGAATTCCCTAATATATCATACACATTTAGCATATTATTAACCTGTTTGGGGTCAAAAATAGGAGATTTGGGCAATATTTCCTCCTATGCATTACCTGTCTGCCTGAAGTGAACTGTCACAGAATCATAAAATGGTCGAGGTTGGAAGGCACCAATGGAAGTCATCTCTTCCAACTCAGAGCATGTTGCCCAGCATCATATCAGGTGGGTTTTGAAGATCTCCACTGAAGGAGAACCCACAACACCAAGGAGGGTGATCTGTGCCAGTGCTCAGTGATCTGCACAGTTTAAAAAAAAAAAAAAAAAGTAAGTCTGTTTTCTCCTGAAAAATCTGAATTCTTCTGTCCAAGGCTTCTACAGCACAATGCCTTGTTAGTTGTGATTCAGCTCCAGGCTTAGAAATGTACATTTAAGGGTACAATTATGAGAACAGACTCAAGTCTGTAGCTGAAACAGGCATTTAATGCCATTTGACACACTATGGCACAGCTGAGATGTTTGCAGACCAAACATATTTGATCAGGACATAGAATAGACCCCTGCCATTGGTGAGGCAAACATGCAAGCCAGAGGGGAATATCCTGTGGCATTATGAACCCAAGTAGAAATCCATGATTAGGCAGCTCAATCACATGCTTACATTTCATCAGTTGAATTACTCTTATACTGATAAAAATAGAAGTTTAGTCACCAATTTACACAGACATCTAAATAGAGACACCTAGCTTAGATACGTTAGCCTGGAGTCAAGATACTCTTCACCTGGGCTTATTTCTGTCATTTACATAAAAAGTGTTTTGAGTTAGGCAGGTATAACCCACCCAGTCCCACACCAGATGATATGAGATGTAACTGCCTTCCTAAATCCCTTCATGTATTTGCAGCTTGTCTGCTATGCACCTTTAATACCCTATAGGTCACCTCAAATATGTAACATTAGTTAACTGTGCTCAGGCAATTGAACTGTGACCCTTCTATCTGCAAGATCCTTTGCAGCATTCCTGTTCCTCCGCCTTCCCCATCTTTCCTGCATGATGTATTAACCTATTTGGTCCTTGCTTCTACACCACAGGGCTGGGCAGCTTTACAGACCCTAGGTAAGACTCATGTAGTACACAGGCCGCAGGTGAGTGCTGTATAAATTGGCTCCAGTAGGAGGGGAATGGATATTAGGTTCTTGTTATCAGAGATAATGCTGATGAGGTTCTTGCAATAATCTCACTGTTTTATCTTGTTACACAGAAATGAATCACGTTTAGGAACAGATATATTTGCAGGTGGTGTGAACACAGAGGAAGGCAGTTCTGAGAGCTTTTGCTCTTCTAATTGCAATCTCTTGCTTGCCTACCATTGCACTGATCCCACTCATTTCCATAATCCAGTGCATCACCAAAGTTTTCAGTTCTTTCAGTCATATCCAGGGAGCTGGGGAGGGACTTTTTATAAGGACATGCAGTGACAGGATGATGGGAAAAGGTTTTAAACTGGAAGAGGTTACGTTTAGACTAGATATTAGGAAGAAATTCTTTGACCTCATTGTAGCATTTCAATACCTAAAGGGAGCCTACAAAAAGAAGGGGAATCAACTCTTTGAAAGGGTTGATAACTGCAGGACAAAGGGAAATGGTTTTAAGTTGAGGGAGGGGAGATTTAGGTTGGATGCTAGGGGGAAATTCTTTACTATGAGAGTGGTGAGGTGCTGGAACAGGCTGCCCAGAGAGGTTGTGGATGCCCTGTCCCTGGAGGTGTTCAGGGCCAGATTGGATGGGCCCTGGGCAGCCTGATCTGGTATTAAATGGGGAGGTTGGTGGCCCTGCATGCGGCAGGGGGTTGGAGATTCATGATCCTTGAGGTCCCTTCCAACCTTGGACATTCTGTGCTTCTGTGATTCTTTACAGTGAGGGTGGTGAGACACTGGAACAGGTTGTCCAACAAGGTTGTGGATGCCCCCTTCCTGGAAGCATTCAAGGCCAGGATAGATGGGACTTTGAGCACCCTGGTTTGAAGGGAAGTGTCCCTGCCTGTAGCAAGGGGTTGGAACTAGATGATCTTAAAAGTACCTTCCAACCCAAACCATTCTATGATTCTAACCATTCTGATTCTACAAGCTAGGAAAAAAAGCTCTTTATACAACAAATGCTAAGAATCTGCCAGATGAAGTTCGAACTCTTTTCAGCTGAAGCCTTTGCCATTTCTTCCTACCAGACATTCTCTCCTTTTTATATGTTCTATTTTATGAACATGAACAGTACCAAACTAGTTTAGGGTTACCAAAAAGCTGTTTTTAAACAGTTAAGGAGTTCTGCTGGAACAAAGCAAGAGCAACTTTAGTTGAAACTAAATGCATACTAGAATGGAATTGAAAATCCTCTACTAAACTCTCTGGGTCAGGGGTTGCCACTTACTAGTTAAATGCACAGATATACAATTGGAATTCCAGGTGTGTCCACATTGCATGTAGTGGTGAAAGTAATAAATAAAATATTGCTGATGTTGCTGATGACAATAATAATAATAATAGTAATAATAGAAAATTTGATTGGATTAATTTTGCAAAGATCTACTGTCTGGAAATAGAGAGCATGATGTTCAGTGATAGCTTTTTTTAAATGTAATTCAGCATTATTATGATTATTATTGACACTGGTTATCTGTCAGCAGGTAGTGGGTGGAAATAACTTGGGGTGTGACTGATGGAGCTTGTTGCTGGTGTTGTTGTGTGTTTTTTGTTTTTTCTTCCTACTGATTTCTTGATGTGTATGCTTTTCCATGCAGATGGCATCTTTGGCAACAGCCTGCTTGGCAGGATTTCAGGGCACCATTAATCTATCAAAGCAATGCTAATGAAGTTGGACATTTAACAGTTTACTCACCATCTGCTTCTAACTGCCATCCTTCTCCGTGTTGTCCCTAATGCTTCCATTCTTGAGGATGGGAACTCTGAACAGCAGTGATTCATTCTCTTAGCTTGCAAGCACACCTAGCCTGGTGTAGCTACTGACTTCCCTGTAAAGTTTTTATTGAAATATGATGTTAAAAAGTCAAAAACCTTGTAGAAGTCCAAGGTCATGTTTTAAACCCTCTGTATTTACTAAGTTTCCGCATCCTTAGGCTTCATGCTTAAGTTGCAATCAGTTTCTACCTTCTACCTTTATATTTACTTAACAAAAGCTCTCAAACTCAGAATAATCATTTTCAATTGGTCGTTTGAGTTAAATGTTCCTGATTTACTGCTAAGTAAAATACACGTACTTTTTTTCCATTGTTATCTGTTGGTCTAAATAAAGATATAACCTGTCCACAAACTTCACTTCATGTTCTATTCCCAGACCAACTGAGTTAGCAGAGCTATCATTCTTCCAGTAAAATCCCTTACATTGCTGTGCCAATTATGTATTGCCAAGGTGCTCCACACCTATCTCATTCCATCATGGATGGGATTTGCAAACTGGGTAGTTTCCCTGCCTATCTGGCCCAGAAGACCTGAGTCAGAAATATTCTCGGAGCACAAAGAAACACATCCAAGACACATGAGATTTATAACCTCTTTCTGACTCCTTTTTATTCAAAAGTCTCATGGTTTTACCTGGAATGGGCCAGTCCCAGGTGCAAGTTTCTCTTGATCCTGAGGGTATTTGAAACAACATCTCCATTTCTCTACCTCCCAGGAGAATACCCTAACCACCAAGAGATAGTCCTGTAGATAGTGGATCTCATAATCTTTTCCAGTAAATCTGTTCCACTTTAATTAAATATTCATTGCACTAATGAAAGAGATAATAACTCTAAACACAGATGGAATGGGAAAACTTGGGTTATAGCCTCATATCTAACAGTTATGTTCAGCATGATGCACTGCATTTGTGAAACTAATTCTCGGAGATTCATTCTTACTTTACCTACAGAAGCTGTAGATTCCTTTGACACTGCATATGGCAGTGAGAAGGAAAAGTTAGAAAATGCAGCAATAAGCATTGCAATGCTGTAGTCTTTCTGCATCTATGGTTTCCAATGCACTGTTGGCTAAATTATTTCCTTTTAATTAAACAAAGGAAATAATAACTCCCCAATTACGTAACTGTAGATACATGGTAATTTATTAATAATGATTGCTGCATATTGGCTAAGCAATTCAGGACAGTGAATAAAACCATTAATTATAACCTCTGCAATATTTATAAGACTAGTCATGACAGTAACAAATTCAACATTGCAATTTAGAGGGTTATAAAAAATATGAAAAAACAGAATTCTCTTCTGAGTTATTGTTACATTTGAAACAGAGCAAATCAAGGGCTTTGCAATAGATGGTAAAAATTTTTGAAGCACAAAGAACGTGCTTATAATGAAACATAGATTAGGAAATAAAGATGACAAACAAACATGAGGGATGTGATAGAGATTGTGAAATTGGTTGTTCCCAATTACCCCATTTCACATTCTAAGAAAAATGAAACATCTTATAGATGTGAATGGCAAGACATTCACAGATGATAAAAGGGAAGACACTTTTTCATAATGGATAATTGATCTGTGGAACAGATTGCCACATGATAGCTCCAAGTCCAAAAGCTTAGCAGGTTTTATAAAGGATTAAACATGAATAGGGATAATTAGTTCATCTATTACTAAACAAGAGACATTTTATTAGTCACTAGTTATATTTAAAAAGATAAAGACTTTGCAGGAAACTTTAATTCCTACTCAAAAACAAATTTCCAAATCTCAACTTTCAGTAAGATTTTCCAAAATATGTATTTTTGTATGTCTATTTCAAGGAAAAAAAAAATTAAGTTTTGGAAAAAAAAAAAAATATATATATATATAAATAAAATATAGAGAGAGCTGTATATACCTCTGTACATAACTCTGCCTTCTCTTGCTTGATGTGAATAGAAAATATTGTAATTTAATCTTGCTTAAAAGATGGATTAACACTACCTTGTTCTGGCTAATAATTGGTATCTGCGCTGAAGTAACTCCTATGAGAAAACACAGGAGGAATTTTCCACAGAAATGCATACAGGAGAGTCTAGACCTCTTCTGAAAGTGTTTATGAATGAGATTAGTTCAAGTTTCTAGAAGACATTCTGCACTATGATAATTCCATCCTATATACTTCTAAGGCTGATTGATGTCTTATGTTCTAGACTGACAGTGCTCATTCAAGAACTCCACCTCTGTGCAATCAACTTTGCTTTCTTACTCATTGTGAAAACATTCTTTTTTCTTGGCCCAGATTCCATATAATTTAACAGAAGCATCTGTAAAAAAATATTTTTCCTTGGGTTTCTAGCAATCAGGGAGAAAGTTCCTGCATCCGGATGGCAGTTTGAAGAATCATGAGATTGCATTAACATTTAGGTCAGAAGGGACTTTTGGAGGTTATCTTGTCACAGCACACCAAGCTTTTTTAGGCATTTTTAAGATCTGAATCACACTCTGAAAGTGTCGGTATCTCTCATCTTATAGAAAAATGCTGTGCTGAAAATAGAACGAACACCTAAGATGACTGAATGAATGTTTCAGTGTAAATAAGATGATTTCCTTGTGTTGTTTTTTTTTTTTTCCTCTTTACCTATCATCTCATCTGCCCACTTTTCTCTTCATTAATCTGACATCATCTGTTTCTCAGTTAACATCACATTACTGAAATATATATGATAGTTTTGGAAACTACCTATACCAAAGATGTTCTTTACAAAGAGTGTGGTGCTATTGAGAAACCAAGTATTTGGTCTGTTTCCTACCAAAGGAACACTTTTTCATGGTTTTACTGCTAGTTTTACATTGCTTAGAGCTCCATGCTGAAATGCTTAGATCGCTGATCTGCTTAAAGCTAACACAGATATCCCAGCACTGTATTTCCATCTAAACAGGTGACATAACTTATATATACCTCTTGATGGTGACCCTGTCAACCATTAATGTCAAAAAAAAAAAAACAACCCAAAATCCAGTTCCAAGAATGTATGAGATTGACATCAAATTATTTCCCTCGTTCAGCCTTTGTTTATTGTGCCCTTGGGGGTTTTCAGGTACAGGCACATCATCAAGCTTCATTTCATTTGTCCCATGCTAATATATACGTACTAGTATGCAGTGGGTTACTGGAGCACTGCATGTTTTTGAGTGTATTTATCTTCATATCATTCCAGTGAGGAAATCAAGTGCACTTATTCCCATATCACACACTGCAAATCGAAGAAAGGGAAATTTTTTTGAACGATCATTTAGGAAGTATACAGAAGAGCAAATCCATTTTTTACTTGAGGAAATCATTCTTTCAGTTACAATAAAATTGGAGATTCTTCCATATTCGTGTGCTTCCAGTAGCTGAGAATTCAAGGCAAATCACAAACAAAAATTTCCATGAGAATGTAAGAATTTACAGCATTTTGTACACCAATTCAAGTTTTCTTTTCCAATTGCTTTCTGTTCCAACTCAGTATTCCTTTTAAAGAACCGAATGTTGCATATCTATTCCAAGACATCAACAATGAATGGTGAAACTCCCCTCAAAATGCTTCTGTACATTTAGTGTCTCTTTCCCCACCTCTTAGAAAGGCAGCTCATTTTGCCATAAATGAAACTCTTCCTTTATAATTATTGTTTATCCCAAAGAACCGCAAAGAACTACGTCACCCACCTCACTCAGTTTCATATTCCAGTTTTTTTCTTTTTTCCTTTTTCTCGTTTTTTTTTTTTTTTTTTTTAAATAATTCCTTCTCTCTATTTATTTATTTATTTATTTATTTTTAACTCACACTTCTGTGAGATATTCCCCCAAGCTCTGGAAAGATCAGTCATACATTACATGATAAGTGAGCAAACTGGCCAGATTACAGAGCAGCAGCAGCTTTAGGTTAAATAACAACGTGTTCCCAAAACACCTGTTAGAGTGCTCCAAAACATTTCACTCGCAGAAACTTGCTGCAACACATGGAGACCTTTTATGACACATGTTCACCTGGGAACTTTATGGTGTTGATTCTGTCATTTGCCTAAATAATAACCAGCTCGCTGCAATGTTAAATTTTATCTCTGAATGTTTCAGCAGTGATGTACTTTACCAAAGGGGGAGAGAAAGAAAAAAAAAAAGACAAAAAAGACTGAATTCTGTTATTCAGTTTAAATTTATTTTTTGCTGTAGATGTGTTCTGGGTAGGTGGGTTAATCTGGGGCTACCTTCAGGCATGGGTTTTACCAATTTAGCACAGCTCTGTCTGCATTTTATCTCTAGCTGATATTCTAAATTAAACACGCATTTAAAAATAATGGCAACTGAAAAGGGTGTCTCATTGGATCGTAGCTGGCTGCAGTGTTTTGTTATGCTTTCAAGTTACTCTGTAAATGTTTGTGTTCCTTATCCAGATTACAGATGCAATTTCACAGCCTGTTTATTGATTTTAAAACTTTAGAATGCCATTGATATCGGCTATAAGGAATCTCATTTGTCTGGCAAGAGATTGCAGAAAGAATTTTAGACCTGATTAATTTGGTCTTCTGTTGCTTTTCCACTTGAACTTGTAATAGGAAATCTTCATTTTCATTGTGTTGTGTTTTTTTTTAAAAAGTTAGTGCATCACATTGCTGTATTTAAACATATGCAAGAATTTTTTTCTTTCTCAGTTATTTTAGTTATCTTGTATAGTTTGAAATAAATAAATATACACATGAAAACAGATAAGAATTGACAAGATTCTGTGAAGAAAAAAACCCCACACAATTTAATGTGCACTGAATTTCTCACTGTAAATAACAAACTCAAATAATATTGCATATTTGATCATCATGTAACCACAAAAGTTAAGTCAATTTAAATCTTGCCTGAGAGCTCATGGTCTGACTTATGAATTACCATAATATTACTAACAGCATTAAAACAACAGAAAAACTCCTACAAGGACACCTCTCAGCCTGGATTCTAAGCCTATTGTAATAACTGATTTAGACTTCACAGAAATCCTGTGGACTAAGAAACAACTTACTTTACATAGAAGAAAGCTAAACCCCCGTAACTAAAACTCTATTTTGATGACATCTACAAATCTACTGTTAACATTAAGCCAATGAAGAATTCACAAACATTTAACAGGAACCACGAAAGCAGCAAGCATCACGTCATGGCCAAGAAGAGTATTCAGTATGACACGTGACAAATAAACACGCCTCTGGAAAAATTTTTCTGTTTGCTGTAATCCCGTTATTCTCCAAACTACATCTTGGACCACAGCAAAATTAGAGACAGTGACAATCAGAAACCCGTGGGATCAGGTGGTATCTTTGAGGTACAAGTTAGACTGGCTACCTAACACTACAGAAATTCCTATTTGAATGCAGCTTTTTTTTCAGTTCAGTGTTTATTCCTAAGAATACCATTATTATAAATATACATGATCATAGGAAAATGCATTGCATCTTTTTTTCCTCCCAATTTCTTCAGACAAACGTGATTTTTTCAAAGATTTCATATTCAACTTATGTATTCCACCCAACAGCATTCAGCTAGAGGAAGAAAAATGAAGTTAAGATAAATAAGTTCAAGAATTAACTCTGTTCAAATATTGTCAATATTTTGAAATAATGTTTTTCTAGAAATGTTTAAAATCTTTATATTAAAACACAGCACCACTGGTATGTCAGTCACTGTGAAGAGAAACTAACCTTCATTCTGAAAAAGGAAAGGAAAGACAATAAAGAAAGGTGATCAACATTATTTCAGAAGCTAAACCTACTGTTGAAATTACTATAGAACTTCAAATTTCCCCATATGTATGAAAAACAATCATAATTTCTATCATGTCTTCTTAGAATTTAATCAAAAAGATATTGAAATTTCTAAAGAAAATGATAATTTCCTTTCTGTGTGTGTGTGCGTTGTGAGTTTGGTTTCTTTGATTATAGCCATTAGGTAAGATTCTGTGTCTTAGAAAACTGAAAATCACTGTACCAAGCATCAGTGCAATCCATCCTCTGTTCAGGATTGCTTAGGTCCACAATATCTGCACGTACTAGATATCATAGAATCACAGAATTGTTGGAAGGAACCATTAAGTATAATCTGGTCCAACCACTCTACTGTGTAAGGGACACCTACAGCTAGATTAGGTTGCTCAGAGACCCATGCAGTCTGACTTAATGTCTCTAAGGGTGCGACATCCACCACCTCTCTGGACAATCTGTTCTAGTGATGTACTACACTTATAAACTTTTCTCTTGTATCCAGTCTATATCTCACCTATTCTAGTTTGAAACCATTTCCCCTTGTCCTATCACAACAGACCCTGCTGAAGTTTCTGTCCCCTTCTTTCTTAGAGCCCCACTTTAGATCCTGAAAGGCCGCTGTCAAGCATCCCTGGAGCTTACTCTTCTCCAGGCTGAACAGCCCCAGCTTTCTCAGCCTGTCCTTGTAGGAGAGGTGTTTCATCCCTTGGATCATTTTTGTGGCCTTCCTCTGGGCATGCTCCAACAGATCCACATCTCTCTTGTACTGAGGACTCCACATCTGGATGCAGTACTCCAGGTGAGGCCTCACCAGTGCAGAGTAGAGGGGCAGAATCATCTCCCTTGACCTGCTGGCCATGCATCTTTTAATGCAGACAGGATCCCCTTGCACCTGGATTTGTGGAACCTCATGAGGTTCTCCTGGTCCCACTGCTCAAGCCTGTCTAAGTTCCTCTGGATGGTACCCCATCCCTGAGACATGTCGACCGCACCACATAGCTTAGTATCATTTGTAAAAACTTGCTGTGGGTAAACACAGTCCCACTATCAGTTGGGCCTCAGTCTTCCTGATATGGATGCCTAGCAGCATCCCTATGCTCCTCCAAGGGTTTTTGTTCCTGCTTCCACTGCCCGTGCATTGTCTTCTTACTCTCCAATTTGACCAGCAGGTCTCGGTTCAGCCATTATTGGCTCTTGTCTTCCTTTCCTGGATTCCTACACTTGGGGATTCTCTTGTGCCCTAAGGAAAGCTTCCTTAAAGATCTGTCATCTCTGCTTGTCCTTGAGGAGTTTCCCAGGGGAAAACTAACTAAGTAACTACCAGAAGAGCTGGAAGTTGGCTTTTCTAAAATTTAGCATTGATTTTACTCCTTCTCTTCCCATATTCCTCAGGAGTATGCTAGTTAGTAAGAAAATACTGAATTTCAATTACTTCCATATACTCACAATATATACATACTTCCCTGTGAAAGCATTCTCAGTACTTACTTAAATCCTTTTAAAATATTTTCTCCAAGAAACAGACATTTAAGCTCTGTATAAATTTCACAGAAAAGCTAAGCTCTGTTGAGTTTTGTGATTGCTTTACTCAGATACCTTGTAAGGCGTGCTCTTTCTATAGAAGTCTGGTGGTCAAAGCCTTAAAGAAAGAGAGCTACACTGTAGGATCAAGACAACTGGAGGGAATAGTTTTTATATGTCCTGAATGCTTGCCAGAATATTCTGTTAGCTGGAGGCTGTTTCTGTGCAAGGACTTGTCACCCCTTCTGCTGAATACGATCCATTCCATGGCCTCAAAACACAGAGCTTTGGCATGGTCAAAGTTTTACAAATTCAGCTTCTACTAATCTCTTTTCTCTGTTATGCTGGGCAGGATCCCAAAATGTGTGGAAGCATGTAACATTTCTTCTACCCTCCACCCTAGGTGGAAAAGGAAGATATCTAACTCATTAGACCACTTGGCTTCCTGGAAGGAGAATAAAAACATGAAGATTCCTCATTGAGCTGTACTAAATAAGACCTACAAAACACCTTTCTCTACTAAGGAAAACTTAAATTTGTAACTGACTGTTACTCCTCTTGCAGGCAAAGCCACAAATCTATTAGGAGCACAGGTGAAGATACCAACAAAGCTCTAGTTTCCAAATGTAATGGATGCTATATTTGTAACAGGCAATTTTTCTTAGGCTTTCTTGGCCTAGATATCCAAAATCAAAATAGCTTTTGTAAACAGTGGAAAAGAAATAAAGTGACAACCAGATCCCATAATGATTTCTAACTTCTGGAGCAGATAATTTTAGAGCCTGTTATATCAAGTCTACCAGCCCATTAACAGATTAAGAACCACAAAAATAACAAAAACAATGAAGAGATGATAGACAAATGAAACATGCAGAACAAATATTGAGAAAATCCTGACATAGCAAAGATGCAGAAATCCATGTTTTGACCATTTAAGACACGCAATGAAAATCACTTATCTGTTGAAATGACTTTATGACAGCGACCCTGTGATGAAGTCCAGTTGCATGGCAGAAAGGCTTTAGGGATAGGGATAGGGCTTTAGCTCTGAGCAATGAGAGATGCAGGGATGAAGATGTACTCTGTTTTGCAACAACAAGCTGTGCAGCTTGGTCTAGAAGCAAAAAAATAAGTTGCCATATGAAGGGCGTGTCAACTTTCAGAGATAGCTGAAAGACACTATTCTCATTTTATCAACAATTTATAATCTCCAGAACAATTTATATATCATTTTCATCTTGAATAAAGAAGAATCAAGAGAAAGTGAGGTACTACCAGGAAAAACAGAATTCAATAGCTTCAGCAGGATGTAAAGGAGAAAGTACCACAAAAGTTGATGGGAAAGAACAAAATACTAAATAACTGAAGAGAAGAATAAATCAGTACTGAAAAATATCACACAGAGAAGTTTAAAATTAATTTGGATAAAGCACAGAGCAGAGTAGAGCAAGTGAGAAAAGCAAGAGGAGGGATAGTTATCCCTCCTAAACTAGGGTGTCTCCAGGAGCTCAGATGAAGGCAAACACCAGCTGTAAGAGACAAAATCAGAGTTAACCCAAGAGCAAAACAGATCAAGATCAAAAGGGATCCAAAGCTTGTGGAGTGTTAGTACTTGGAGATTTTTAAAACCTGGCTAGACATGATCTTGAGCAATTTGCTCTGTTTGAGCCTGCTCTGAGCAGGGATTCAGAGTCCTGCAGAAGGCCACAGTCAAGTGCCTGGAGAGCTTCTCTTCTGAGGAGAGGCTGAAAGAGTTGGATTGCTTAGTCTGGAGGAGTCTGAGAGAGTGTACTATCAATGCCTATAAATTACCAGCGTCTGAAGGGAGATTGTAAAGAAAATGAAGCCAGACTCTTTTCAGTGATGCCTGGTGAGAAGACAAGAGGCCATGAACAAAACCTGGAACTTGGATGACCACTGAACATCAGGAAACACTTCTGTGCTGTGTGGGTGATGCAGCACTAGTACAGATTGTCCAGGGAGGTTATAGAGTCCTCTCTTTGGAGGTCTTCAAGAGTAGCTTGAATGTGATCCTAGGAACCATGGTTTGGATGTCCATGCGTGAGCAAGGGTTGGATAAGATGGGCTCAGATGGTCCCCTCCAACCTCAACAATCCTGTGATTCTATTTCTTCAGAGGCCCTCTTTACACTCAGTCATCCTGTAATTCTGTGATTGGCCTGATAACTAGAGATGTGCTAGATTTTTATTTTTGTTTTTAGTCCCATCAAGACCAATCTCTCCACACTGTGGATCCTTAGGATTGCGATGTCCATCTGCCTTTAATTATGTGGTGAGTAGCTGTCCATTTCCTTTAAAGACGCAGTCTTTCTGACAGCAAAATTTGCATAGATGCATTTTTGTGTGCATAAAGAGTCTGGAATTTGGTCAATATATTCTGTAGACAAACTTGGCATCCTGCTCTGCAGAATTAAAATGGTATAAGTGACACCAATAGATAAGTATCAGGCCTGGCAAGTTTTCAAGCAGTCTGATTGCTAGAATAAGAAAGCAGTGTAAAACAAACATCCTTCTAATACAACTATATTGAAATCAATGAGATGCATAATACAGGCACAATTCTGTGGAGAGGAGTCTCAAAATCTCTATGTAACTTAATGTTCCTGAAATCAAGAATTAGAAGAAATGGCTTTCTTTTACCAGTGCTTCACAAACTTCCCTGTCATAGTCACAAAGGATGTTTCTCAGAGGATGAGTATCCCTAAAATATTTCTGCTCTGTAATGGTGGTTCAGGTTTCAAATGAGAAAAAATAATGTTGATGTCCCAGTGTATTTACTGTTGTGATATTCAGACATCAAGAGATCATTTCAAAAAGAAGATACTGCTACATTCCACATGATGGCAGGAGATCTGTTTTTCTTCTTCTTTAAACCAATGCTTACAGTTTAAAATTGTCCTATTAAATATTGCAAGATAAGCAATCTCCTATATTTTTCAAGCTGCTTTAGAATAATGTGTTCGCAAAACATGTTCAAAAGGGACAATTCTTTCTATATGAAACAGCAAGCATACTGAAGTAGTTTTGCAAAGTTTACCTAAGTGATGAAATAATAGAAATGCCTTATAAAATAATATATACAAGCAAACCAGTATTTCAGAGCAGAGTTAGAATTCTTACTTTGGTATGTTGTTGTTTAATGTAATTATATTAACTTACTATGAGATATTTTCCTTGGTAGAAAGGAACTCTCAATCACAATTTAATGTGGCTGATTTTCAGTTATTAATATAATACTTTTCTGCTTATATTTTAAACTTAAGAAATACTAAAAAACTTAGGTCTATATTTTGTTTCCTTTTTTTTCCCCCGTAGTTTGAGGAACTTCAGCATGTCTTTTCTGAAGAGGTTTTGTGGCATTTTAATTGAAAAATCAAACATGGTACCTTAAAAGTATGTAGCAGAGACTGTCTATGTCCAAGTGTTTGGTAGGTAGTGAAATGAAAAAAAAAAAAGAAAAAAAAATTACTTTTACTGTATTGAGTTCCATTATTATCACTATTATTATTTATTTTCTACCAGACATCTGTTTTTTGCATATATGTAGAATAAGGAAAAAAAATTAAAATAATGATCTTAACGATATGTTTCACTGTTTACTCATATATTGAAACAAAGAAAGCAGGAGAAAATCTCACAGGATTTCTTGTTTTTCTCTTGCACATAGTTAATCTTTAAGCAATATACATGAATCATTAAATAATTATGCAAGTGTATGTTCTGCTAAAAAAGTGCACCGAGTTCATCCTCTGTTTTGCTCTACCAGGGCGCGCCCAATTCTTTTGGCAAGTTCATCTTAATTAATTTGATATTAGGGCCAGAAAACAAACACAGTGTGATATTCTGATATGATAATACTCAGGATTCTGACATAAAATTAGATGATGGGCAGCCATTGTGAGTTCTTTACAGGTTAGACACTTAAGACAGTAAAGGCATGGTCTAAATACATGAATTCTACAGTTTTTATGTATGAACGCAGTATTTAATGTTTATTGACTTTTTTACCCCGTCTATCTCAAAATCTGATCCTATTTGTGGTTGAGCTGAAGTGGTGGGTCGCTGAGTGCAGCTGGCAGAATGGAGATGTCAGCAGCTACTACTGACTTAACAGCAAGTTTAGCAAACAACCAGGCAAAACACCTGGTATTAACAGAAGCTCCAGCTCTCAGTGTATTTCTCCTCAGAAACCCAGAGAGGGATGAGTACTGTATACAGCAGTGGACAGACCCCAGCCAGGAACCATTCATGTCTGAATGTTAGTTGGGACCTTCAGAATGGTCACTCATTCCCTAAAACATCCTCAACTTCTACGCTATGGACATGGCTATAGTCCTATGGATTATTTGATGTTTGGCAGAACACTGAGCCAACACACTGTCTAACATAAACCTCTCTAAAGCTGCCCTTTAAAAATGAAATGAAAGAAATGAAGGAAATGAAACGAAATGAACGAATGAGGAAATATTCCCTTTTGGTTTTATAATGCAGCCAGCAAAGTGAAACACAATGCTTAAACCGTAAGTCCATCAAAGGCTGGCACCTCCTTGCTTAATAAACCTTTCTCTTTGTATTTGAGTCACACTTGATCATTTTAACTGCATTTTAGTACTGTTAGCTCAGGGGAGACAACTCAGCTTTTGGCTCAGAGACCCGGAACGGAACTGTAGGATAATTTTCAATTATGATATCTCTCCTATTGATGATGAATGATACTCAAGAAAGAAAACAAAAACCTGAGTATGATAACTCAGTTTTAACTTGTAACTTAAACAGATGTGAACTGTGGTCTTTGAGACTTAATAACAATGGAATGTCATATTATTATTTTCCAATGCTTTTTGAAGAGGAATTTGCCTGAATGGGTGCTGATGACAATTAAAAAAAACATTTTATTACTGATCAGTGCTTAAATATCAGTTAGCCAAGCATTGTTCATTTTGTAGCTCTTCCTTGTTTGGTGCGCTTTCATTTGTTTTTGGCATGATTCTTAATGTGGAGAAAAAACAGACTTATTAATTTTGATTTGGTTTCTAGTCTGTTGTATGTTCCAACACTCGTGAATTATTGTAAAATATCTGTAAATTACTTGTAAGCACTTGAGAAAACTAATTAACTATGGACTTTATTTATTTTCACATCTCCTTTTTATGTACCCCCGTTAGATTTTGATATTGAAAAGTGGAACCAAAAAAGCCTTCCCTGCAAAACCCTGAATTTTTAGTAAAAGTAAATTTAGTAAAAGTGTGGGTAAATTTATTTTCTTTTTGCTCTCCTCTCCTCTCCTCTCCTCTCCTCTCCTCTCCTCTCCTCTCCTCTCCTCTCTTCTCCTCTTCTCTCCTCCCTTCTTCCTCTTCTTTTTATTTTCTTTTTTCCTTTTCCTCTCTCTTTATAAATGTAATCTTGAAAATGCACAAATCAAAATGCTTATCTTGTGTTGGTGCCAGCACATAACACATGACTCTTTACTAGAAGAATGTCTACCCATTTAATGCATTATTAGTCTATTTAGCTTCATGTACTGTGCTGACCTACTTTACCTTATTCTTAGTAATGCACAGCAGTGGAGCAACGTTGACTCATATACCCATTTCTCATATACTAAGAGACATTAATAATGCATTGTGTTTTTTTCTCTGAAGCAAAAATACAGTTAAATCAAATGGATCCTAATGTGAACATCAACAATGAAAATATTGGTCCTTGTATGAGCAAAATGTCATTTTATAAGGAGGATATTTTATTGTTTCCCATGTTTCTCAAATGTTTTCTTAAATATGCCATTGCTGTTTTACAGTCAGCAATTGGAGTTTTTGTTTTTGTTGGGTTTAGTGTAATATTTATTGGTAATTTCTCTTTCCTAGATAAAAGAAAAAAAAAAAAAAATTGCTGGGCATGTTTTAAAAAACACTGATAAATCAAATATTTCAGAAAAAAAATCTTACAGAATTGTTTAAAATGAGCATTGCTGAAAGGAAACTATGTCTCAATCAGGAGCAAATGATGACATATTAAAATAAAAGATAAAATGATAATTAAAAATAGAATTCAATTGAAAAAAAAAAAAAAACCACAAACCAAAGAGTTTGACATTTCCTGATTCCAATGAGACTGAATTCCTAATGAGGAAAATGAAAGACATCAATTAATATTATTAACAGTTTACAACTATTACTGTTCTTAACCAACAACAGGGTGAACAGAGTTCTCTATATTCAAAACTTGAATATGAACATTTTGGTGAACACTAAGACATTCCCTGCAACCCTTTTTAGCAATCCGATTCCAGTTTATGGCTGGACATATTGCACTGCTAAATTATAAGAAACTGGGTAGTTTCTCCTCTTCTTATCAGTGTGACTTGCAGCTAAATAGCCACAGCAGTAGAAGAGATCAATCACTGGGCATAGATAGACAAATTACAACATTTAACTAGATTATTTCTTCCCCTTTCTTTCTTTCTTTCTTTCTTTCTTTCTTTCTTTCTTTCTTTCTT
>NW_024962265.1:4080324-4082068 GCF_019238085.1 Lagopus leucura | reverse complement strand
TCTTTCTTTCTTTCTTTCTTTCTTTCTTTCTTTCTTTCTTTCTTTCTCTCTCTCTCTCTCTCTCTCTCTTTCTTTCTCTCTTTCTTTCTCTCTTTCTCTCTTTCTTTCTCTCTTTCTTTCTCTCTTTCTTTCTCTCTTTCTTTCTCTCTTTCTCTCTTTCTTTCTCTCTTTCTTCCTTTTTAACGTACACTGTGCTTGTTTTCAAGAAACACGCTGCAAATATTATAGTCTTCTGTGCCTGCTCTATGAAACTTCAGTTTCAGAAGATATATCAGCATCCATGTCCCTGATCCTTCTAATATTTTCATAACTTTAAAGCACAATTAACTCAGGTAAAACAGCAGTTATACTACTTTTAAATAAAATAAGAATAAATTTGGATAGTGTAAGATAATATTTCTAATTTTAAAATATTGATGAGATAATTCTTTAAAGGCTACCATTTCTACACTGAAATAATTACCAAGCTTTGTTAAATGTTAATAAATGTAACTTTCCTCAAATTTCCAACTTTATTCCATGAAAAAATTTTGCTCTGGAGTTTCAAGAATATTAGTTACTTTTTCAGAGGTCAAATATTTTGAATGTTAGTCTTCAAAACTATTTATGCATATCAGGATTTTTAAATCTTCACAATTTTTAAAAGCCATCACCAACAGAAACTAAAAATATTTGAATAAGCTATTAGTTGTACTTCCTGGAAAAATGGGAATATTTACTTTAACATGTCATAAGAAAACAACTATAGACTCATGTGAATATGAAACTTCTCAAACATAGGAAAAAAGACAGATAATTACCTCCAGTACAATACAGAAAACAGAAAAGTTTTGAGAAGATTTAAAGCAGTTGTGGTTTTAAAGAACCACGGCAGTAAAAGCCATCATTTCTAGGAATATCCTTGCAAGGATGTTTATGGAAGTAAAATAATAGATTTAGATAATTTTTAGGATTTTCCAGAAAATAGAGCGGAGTCTTTAAGAAGTATCTGCTGATTTGACAAGACTGTGTGTCCAATCAAGATGTTTAATGGCACAAAAACATCGCTGTGCTGACATAGCATTGCCAAGTGTTGTGACCTGCATAGCTGGAAGGGAAATACCCAGATAACAGGAAGAAAAGTGAGGCTGTTAAAAAAACCTGCCAGATTTGTAAGGTATCTACAATACCCCAGCAATTATTTTTATTTTTATTTTTTTGCATTTTTTTTCCAAATACAGAAACAAAATCAATGAAACAACAAAGCTCTTTGACAAAACGTCCCTTCCTTCATGATGCATATCCTGCAGGATTCCTTTACCTGTATATTTTCTCTCTCTCCTCTATGTGTACTTATAGAAAGACCTAATGTCATATGAAAAATACAGATAACTTTTTGCATTTTATTCCACAACAAAAGTCTTTAGTTTCTGCTTCTTTTCTAAATAGGCATTAAAAGATTTATGTTTAGAATATCTATGCCAGTTTTAAAAAAAACTTCGTGATTTAGAGCAGGTGCTTAAACAGGATTTTTCACTTCATCCCTGTTTGTTATTGTGATTGGAGATTGATATCTTCCTTGTTTTGTCTCATCTTCCCTTATACTGTAACAATTCTTCAGACAAAAATTTGTATCTGAAGGAAGAGAAGGGAAGGAGAGGGAAAGGAAGGGGGAAGGGAGAAAGGAAGGGGAGGGAAAGGGGAAGGGGAAGGGGAAAGGGAAGGGGAAGGGGAAGGGGAAGGGGAAGGGAAAGGGAAAGGGAAA
>NW_024962265.1:4047349-4080224 GCF_019238085.1 Lagopus leucura | reverse complement strand
AAGGGAAAGGGAAAGGGAAAGGGAAAGGGAAAGGGAAAGGGAAAGGGAAAGGGAAAGGGAAAGGGAAAGGGAAAGCAGGTGCAGTGATTTGGCATTTTTTGCACAGTAAATCTTCCAATAGTGAAAATTCCTAAGCAGCTCTCCCTGCAGATACAAGTACTAACAGTGCATGCAAACAGTTTATTTCATTGTACGATTATTGACACTGACACAGAATTCCTTATCTCTAGCTTTCAAAGATCAGCCAGGCATCAATGGGATTTCTCTTCAATGAGACACGCCAGTACATGATGAAATTAGGTTGCAGCGTTGAGAGTTCATTAAAGGTGCTGTTCTAAAAGTTATGCAGACCAGGTTTTGCCAGCTAAAAAAAAATAACCCTGGATATTTTAATTATTGTATATTACATTTGGTATTGCTGAATAAATTGTGAGGACTTATTACTGTAAGATTTATGTTTTCTTGTTCTCCATTTCTAGCAGAAAATATCTTCTGGTCACATTGTATTAAAAGAACCCACAGTCTTCATACATACTGAGATCAAGAAAATCTTTACATTTCTAATCATCATGATCTGCAGCAGCAAACACAGGATTTACTGACACTGACTTTACAAGATGAAGGAAAAAGCATTATGGAAGAAGGATTTTAAGTAAAACAACAGAATCAGGTCCATCCTGTCTCCTATGTCTGTAAGTTTCAATATTAGAGTTGGATGTAACTAGATATAGGTACAACTGTGTGGTTATTTCTATACTGTATAGCTCAGAAAACCTTCAGTGTCTCTCTGTAGCAACCTGAATTTGAATTTGCATAATATTCTAAAATACAATAAAACAAAATTCTATAATGAAAGAGGCATTCAGACTACAGTTGTTGAAATTAAATACAGTAAGTTCCACCTATAGCTCAGAATCGTAAAAATCAAGAACATTCTTCAATTTAATAACTAAATTGACTTTCCTTCCTTAAAATAAATATGATTATTAAGCCAGAAGGATCACTAACAGTTTCCCCCAGCTTGTATCGTAAGCTGAAAATGTCATTTTCACCACACTGTTAATTAATGTTCTTGATGCAAAGAGATATCCAATAGATTTACATTTCAAGTGTAATAGTTCTTTGGCAAGCTTTATGTTCCTGAAGGTACAGTGTGCATCAATATCTCATTGCATTGATAACCTGGGTGCCATATATAAAACCTGATTTTTCTTGAGTTTTGCATAAAATTCAGTGTGTTGATCTCCTGAGAATGTGTTCTTATCGATGTTCTGAAAGTGACACACAAATCAGAGGAACACTATGATATTCCAAATCAGACTTCTTTTTCTTTTCTTCTTTTCTTGTCTTTTTCTTTTTCTTTTCTTTTTCTTTTCTTTTTTTTTCTCACCACGATGCTTACAGCATGTTTTGAATATCTTGGAGGATACTATAAGCACGCATGAACATATTTGTGGAGGAAAGATTTGTAGGATTTGCACTGAGGTGTAACATAGGACAGAAAGATAGATTTCAATGTGTTTTTTGACATTTCTTGTATCTATAACAGCCAATTTTATCTTCATGGATTTCAAGTTAATGAATTTCACTTCTTTTATTTTTTTTTTTTATTTTCTTCTCTCCTAAATTGGAAATCTTTTTCTGTTAAGCAAACATAACAAGGTTCATGATTTCTCTAAGGAATTAAATCATGAATGTGCATCTAGCTCTAAATACACAGTGATGTCATAATAGTAAAATCTCTATTAAAATTTTTTTAGCTGAGTGCAGTAAAACAGTTGTGTCATCAGACTCAGGTCTACACCTAACCAGCCTGCTCTCCTGGTAAGATATGATCTGATACATTTTGAAGAGGTAACATCATCTGGGAGGGAAGTTTGTGTCAATAAGTTTAGAAAGGTTTTGTTTGCCTAGTAGCACATGATTTTTCTTGATATTTGATTTGTAAAGTATACAGACCATGTAACAAAAAAACTGGAATGTGATAAAGTTTAACAAATTTCAGGCATGCATGTGCATTTTTTTTTACAAATGCAACATAATTTTCCTTCTTCTTCAGCTGTCCATATACTTAGGAGAGAAAAAACATACTTCTAGGTGCAATTCATCTGATCTGATTGATAAGAATATTTGAGAACATGATGAAAAGTGCTCTGGATTTCACAGGACATATCAGCTAGATTTTCCATGACTGTAAAGAAAAATTGGAATGACTTGCACAGACACAGGCATTCATCAGCAGCATATGTACTTGGTCAGGTGAATCTCATCCATTCTGACTGACAAACCAGGAAATCCACAATGGAATAGTTTCCCTCATGTCCATATCCTGACCACCTTTAAGAGTCCCGAAAATGAAGTTTTGTCAATTGTAATGCCAGTGTAACTCTCCTTCCACACTTCCTAGCTTTTATCCTCAGTTATCTCACTTACAACCTTCAGCAGGATTGCTAAAAACTAAATGTGTGCTGACCTGCAAATTTTCAAATTTCCAAACTAGTCAGGGAGCTGTAACATCTATTTTAATGTTTCAAAGATCATTTGTAGAGTAATTGAGGTTCCAAGAAGGTTGGATATGGAATTTATGGAGGGATGGTAAGGCAGGATCACTCAACTTACATACCATACACTAGGCAACAGCATGAAGGGGAATCGGCAGTACTGTGGTTCTCCCAGCTGCAAAAAAATGACAGGAGTTCATTCTACCACTGCCACTTGTGATCCCTACCTCTCTCCCATATGGAGATTTTGGAATGCGGCTCACAGAACTGGGGAGGTAGGATGAGAGCAACAGAATCCAAAGAACATAGTTAATTGCTTACAATTAATACTGAGAATTGCACAATCACATGTGAAAGAGTTGTATTACACAATCTCTTACATAACACCTAATCTTAACCCAATTCTGCTCCACTGTGTATGCCAATGCTAAACTACACTTGTCATTTAGGAGGAAGAATATCCCCATTCAAGTCAAATTAAAAATTGGATGTTACAGTTCTTGAATTATTCAGTGATCTGATGGAAAAGCAACATTTCTAGATTTACTGAGGTTAATTTTATTTAAGACATTTTTGCCATAATATCATTTGCTATCTGAACTCCTGGGATACTGATGTAGATTATTAAATTGTGTCTGAAATAATTTTTAGTGATTCTAAAAGGAGGCAAAAAATGAGCTTCTTAACAGAAAATGACAGTACGTTTCCCTTACTCCTAGTCTTTGGTTTTCTTTTTCAGCAGGATATTCCCTATCAACTTAAAGACATTTTGTATTTCAATAAGTAGTTTTCCCAGTCTCAGCAACCTCAAAGGCAATCTTAACCCCATCAATGTGCCTCGATTTTGAGTGTCTTCATAAACCCCAAATTCTGCATCACTGAAACATAACTTAGTGCTTTCAAACAATTGAACATCACTGCACTGCAAAATAAGATCTGCCTGGGTCAGTTACTAGTTACTGTTATTAATGAATGTCACCATTAAAGTGGATTACTGCACACATTTCAAAAGTACTTATATGCTTAATATCTGCAGCCATTTAGCTCTGTCTAATGCAAATCATGTTTTCTAATTGAAACCAAGGTCTTCTCTGAATTCTGGTGACAATTTATTAACAGGGGCCAATAATAAGGAGGAAAGGTAGGCTCTTGAAGAAGTTGCCTGTATTTTACACTATAGAGATAGATACTGAAAGATATTTGCACTTGGTCAGGCTTACTTGAATTTCTGCTGGAAAGTCAGTTTTTAACTGTCATCTCTAGAGTTTTTGCCCCATGTCTTGCAAAATGCAATCCCAAAGAATCCTCCCGAAGATTCCTTCAGCTTCTTCTCTAGAGTTTGGAGGAGATCATAGAATCACTGAATCATAAAATGGCCTGGGTTGAAAAGGACCACAATGATCATCTAGTTTCAACCCCCCTGCTATGTGCAGGGTCGCCAACCACCAGACCAGGCTGCTCAGAATCTGCCAAGGTCTCCCCGGAGCCTTCTTTTCTCCAACCTAAACAATCCCAGTTCCCTCAACTTTTCCTCATAGGAGAGGTTCTCCAGCCCTCTGATCATCTCAGTGCCCTCCTCTGGACCTACTGTAAGAGCTCCACATCCTTCCTGTACTGCAGGCCCCAAGCCTGGACACAGTACTGCAGATGGGGCCTCACAAGAGCCATTTAGAGGGGGACAATTATTTCCCTCTCCCTGCTGGCCACCCTTTTTTTAATGATGCTCAGAGACACATTGTTATTTGTAATCCAGGAAACTGTAAAAATCATTTCAGCACTCCTGTCATAGGACATTGAGCCTGAAGGCTTGGCATAGTATGGTCTGTGTGCTACCAGTGCTTCCATGTTTATTAGGCTAGACGTTAATTGCTCTGGCAAGTTAAACTTCTCTCTGGCTGCTTCTAGATGTGCTGCAGCCTAGAAGTGATAAGAAATGCATGTTGCTATAGGAATTGTTGCTATAGAATGTTGTGACATCCAAAGGAATGAATGAGTTAAATAACAAATTAACAAATTAATAGAATAATCCATCAAAGCTATCCCATATTATGGTCCAGATAGTTTTGGCTGAAAGTGCTGTAGGTCACTGATAATCAAAGGAAAAATTATTACTGTTTCCTCAATATATTCTAGCAGTCACTGTTAAAAACAGGATTTGGGAGAGATTTATTTTGATTTAATCCTTTATTTTGGTCCCCTGTTCTTATGTTTCAGATCACCACTATCATCTGAGAAATGGCAGCATCAGTAAAAACAGAGGAGTCCTTTATCTTGGCAAATAAGCTAGATCAGGATTCTCTTCAAGGGGATAGTGAGTCTTGGGAAGAATATGAAGCCTTCGATTTTAGTCCCAGCCATATTTGTTTTTTTTGTTAAAGACAAAAACTAAACAAAACAAAATAAAATTGGAATATTAAAAAAAAGATCTTGGAATACTAAAATGACTTTTAGTGTGGAAAGGGAGTTCTGTATCAATTGCATTAAGTGCATACTGTCCAAGTCTTCTCAGTTGGTGCTGTAATAAAGGACTACTAGATCTTCAAAGTCCTTTGCTATCTGCCATTTCTTCATGCTTTAATGACTGTAGTGGTCCCATGTCCTCCTGGGATAAAAGCTGGAGAAATAATGGTTCCTGAAACAGTACCAGTGTTCTACCAGTAACGGATTTGTCATTGCTTATACATTGAAAAGCCCCAAATATTATACTGGGTATTTCTTGATTAAATGCACATTATGCAATTTAATTTACTTTGATTTAGTTTCATTCTGAATGAATTTATGTCCCTCAATTACGGGAGTAAAACAGGCTTTGGTTAAAAAAAAGAAATAAAATAACCAAAGGCACACATGCTCTCTTTTAGATTTTTCTAATGTAAAAGCAAGCAAGCTCAGAATGATACTCAGGTTATAACTGTCATAATGAAAGAATGAATGATTTTTTATTTCAGGATAGATGGCAACAAAAAGTGGCTATAATCAGTGCTGTAAGTTCAACTTGTTGGTATATCGAGAAGGACTTCCATTTGAATTGTTTATATTTCAGTCATCTTTATTATCTTATTAATCAGCCAAAATCCAAATTATTACTCATTCTTTTTAATCACTGTTGTTCTTCTCTTACCTGTTCAGGAGCCCATGCAGAGAGGTGAAAGATGATCATTACAGTAAGGATTTTCAGTCACAGTTTTACCTGAATTTATCTAAATCATGTTCCCAAACAGTGGAAACCAGAATTCTTAATACTTAAAGATCTAGTAACCCCATTTCACTGGGTGAAGACATTTTATACCATTCTGAAGCTTATACCCTTTAGCAGTAGAGTGGTCATACACCACTGACTTTACAGGGAAGAGGAATATGATGTAACTTAGGATTAAACCATTTTTTTCCTTTGTAAAGTCTAATTGAAAAAAAATTATTTTCAGTATGCAGAAAAGCTCATCGTGTTGAGATGCTTCATCTGCCACTAGTGATTTATTTCCCATTCTTCCAATGTCTCACTTTGATTATGAATGATAATGCTTTGATTGATGACTGGTGCCTGCTAAATACCCTATTGCCAAACAGGGAGCAGCACTTGTTCAAACAGATACGTGCTAGAGGAAACCAGTGCAGCAGATGAGTCCATGTCATCTTGGACAAGTACTTGAATGCAACTCATGCTGCATTACATCTCAATAGATATGTCTTTGACAGCACCCTTTGAATGGGCTATAAAATCCTGATAATAAGCAGGAAAAGTAACCACAGAAAAGTTTGTCTTCAAAGTCAACAATGTGGTGAAGACCGAGGAACATCAGATGCAGGAAGCAACCAATGATCTCTCACACATGGGCTTTCTCTCTGAAATACTCAGGCATTTTCACCCTTGTTAATGTTCCCACAAAAAGATATTTGTGGGACCAGACACTGAAATTTTATCTCATGTTAACCAAGGTGAGGTCTACCCTCAATTGCAGGGAAGGGTGGAGAGAAAGCTTGAAGTACTGACCTCATTTAACTACTTTGCAGAAAAAAAAAAGCACGTCTACTTTCCAATCAGATTTTAAACTAAGATCATTATCACACATTAATTATACCGTTATTAAAAATTAAAATACACTTGAAATGTTCCTATCCTAAAACTAATCAGTACCTAACTATTGACTCTGTTTATCTCTGCTGTTCATTACTTTTATTTTTATTACAGAAGAACCTGGGAGCCTAAACTGGGTCGTATTTAGACATTGTACAACATATACAGAGTAAGCAACGTACCTACCCCAAACAGCTTGCAATCTAAAAGGCAAGATGCAACAGGTGGGTGAAGCAAACAAGCAGGTGGGAGTGGGGGCACTGTAATAACAGGATGTGTTAACACCTGTACAGTTCATAGGTGAATCATCGAAGCAGTTGAACTCGAACTGTCCTTAAGTTCTATCACGTAAGACAAATCTTGGATTTCTTATACAGTCTTGTGATGAGTTTTAACTGGGAAAAAAGTCTTGTACTGCTCAAAAATGGATTGATTTAAATGAGATCTAAGCTTCTCCAAGGAACCAAAAATGGGATATTTGCACTGGTTTGGCAACTTTGAACAGTTTTGATAATAGTGATCTGTGCATTGATCCAAAGAGGGAACTTGAAGCAGTGGTGAAAATCCAAATCACATAAGGGCTTAGACATGAGGGAATATAAGTGTTCCTATTTTCCTAAGTAACAGACGTACCACAATTTCATTAATTACTGCTGCTGATTACCCAGACACAGAGGAAATCAAATTGTAGTAACCAGGAAACCCTGGACACCAAGTATCCTAACGAATGACTGAAGGACTGAAGGAAAGATTGGGGGCATGTGAAGGAAGGTCTTGATTGGAAAACCTCTGTTTAGGATGAAAAGGGGGGTTCTGCTGGAAGGAGTTTATTTTGATACAGGAACTGTTGGTGCCAAAATATGACTCCTCAGAGATGTATTTAAGTATTAAACCATATCCAGAAAAGGCTTCCATCTTTTCTCAGCACGTGTAATGCATTCCAGTGCTCTTATTTCTCCTTGCACTCAATAACAGAACACAGTGACCTCTGCCATGCCAGGACCATCCCAATGCCTGTACTGTTTGTAGTTACCAAAGAAGATACAGTATTGTCAAATACAATAAAGTCAAAACTGGCCTGGCTTTCTTCTCAGGCTAGAATATTACAGCTTGGTACATACTGGCAATCTTATAACAGTGTAGAGTCTCTATTGCCCAAAATCTATGAACCAAAAATTAAAACAGTCGAAAATAAATTTCACTTTGATGCAGTTAAGGAGTTAATTCTCCAGCCATGCTATTCTCAGGGTAAAATCAGTTTACTGTCAGTGATTTGATTTTTCACCCTTTGAGATCAGAAATATCCTGGTCTCATAAATATAGATTATGGATCAGTTACTTTAGTTGCACAATCCACAAAGCAAATACTGGTACTTTTTCCTGTATTTTATGTTGTATACAATTCTGTTTTGGCAATCAATATCTAACAAATAAACCTGTAAGAAATGTTCAAATTAAACTGCATCACATTCCAGATAGATATTTACAGTAGTGAACATGGAAAAATTCAGACTGGAATTAACATGAGGGACCCCTGAGACAGTAGCATTGCAACTCCGGATGGCCCTCTAGTGTGCAGTAATCCTGATCCCCTCCTCGCAGTTGGACTGTGGTCATGGTCCTGTAATCTCTAAATGTTAAACCATGGCTTAGAGAGGAAGGAATGTAGATCCCAGATTCTCTGAAGGCATTTTTCTTCGAACTTTTCTTTGTGGAGAAGCATATCAAACTGATGAGACTCAGGAATGCCTCATCTTATTGTTTAGACAGAACTCTTTTAATTATGCTGTGGCAGATGATGTCTCTGTGGAAATCAAATGCCCCATCTCCAGGTTTTATATCTGTCATAATGATTTGGCCAGAGCCAAAAGCTACAAGTTTGTGGGTATGCATCTAATGAATGTCAGACAAATTAGAATTAAAAATAAGTACCCTGAATCTCTCAGTAAACCACAGAAACTCACAGATACTTTTTAATAAACAAGTCTTTTGTAGTTATGTGTTGCCATAGAAGGAAACTACACATGTCATCAGAATTCATAAATGCAGTGTTCAGAAATGGGTTGTAAGATTTTAGATAATTTTTGCATCTCAGAGGAAAAAAAAAAAATTCTTTGAAACTTACCCACAACTTAGTCTTACCCTGATATTCATATTTTATCGACAATCTCACTTGACGTACATGTTTTTGCTTGGGATTTTGACAAAGATAGCTATCACTTCTGCAGCAGGCTTTGTAGACCTTAGTGGGTTTAATCTCAGTTTGACATCCTGTGCACTGAGCTCATCTTTCTCTTCTAGGGTCTGCAAATCACGTGTTTCAGAAGAAAGCTCTCAACAGCATGGATATTTTAGAACAAAATGAAGTTATATTTGTGATGGTGAACCTGAAGTACAGTTTGTCTCAACTTTTAAAGGAACACTGACTATTACAGTGCTGTTAAATTATCCCATAATAGGGTGAAAGTTTTGTTGTACTAGACTACATAAAATTTTGCTGTTGCACAAGTATCTTGTAACAATGAGAAGATGTTACTAAAGCTTGCAATGCACGAAGGACATAAGTGCAGTAGTTACAGAGGATGTAGTGTTCCCCCAGCTTCCATATCAATCTCAGGCACATTTTTCTTGTAGTTTTCTTTGCAAAGAGATATATCAAGATGCTGTGACTCAGTGATGCCTCAGAAAGGCTCAAATCTTGTCCCTTTTCCTTCCCATTGGCAGTTATTACTGCTATGACTGGAAAAATCTGCATCCCAGAATTTATTCCAGCTTATGTGCCACTGAAGACAGGAGCAATTGAAGATGCAGAGTCTGGAATGGGCATCTCCGAGAGTCCAGGTGTACTTCCACAATCAGGGTGAATATAAATCTCGTTAGCACCACTTGGGTGCTCAATATATTAAAGAGGTTATTTAGAATTGCTATAAACATACCAGTGGAAAATGTTGACATTTGTTTGATATAGTGGAAAATCTAATTAAAAGCTAACAAATTGGAACCAAACTAAAAGTATTTGTGTCTTTGAAAGTTAAATATTTTGGCTGAAAGCTGAAGAAAATACATACACACACATATATATATATATATATGTATATAGGGAAAAAAATTGTATGTTTTAGGGCCTGGGATCAAGTTCATTCACTACAGTGTAAAGCAGATAGGAAATACTTTTAAAAAAATATGTGTGGCTTTATTATTTCAACATATTTATGTGAAATACATAATAATGAAAGAAATACCTCTGTAGTATTTATTTGGATTTAAAGCAGTGCAGAATATTTGTGGAGACTTTGATGTTTTCGTTCCAAAATAGCCTCCACATATCCTACCACATCAGGATTAAAAATCCAGGCATAAGCTTTGTTAAACATGGGGGACAGCATAAACGACTGTTGATTCATTTTCTTTTAGGCCTGTAAAGTTATAACTATGTAATATGAACATGGGCTCTTTAGAGCAGTTCAGAGCCAAACTGGAACCCTTTCAGCCTGTATCGAAGGATTTAATGGCATAGTTTTTATTTTCTGCTTAGTGCAGTGTACCATTAATTGAAGTTAATTGCCAAGAGGAGACTGGCTTTCAAAAACTACATAGCTCTCAACTGTTCTGGTGCAGAATGGATGCACCAAGTATAGGATCACATTTCCCCTGTGCTCTACATTACATTTGTCTTGTCACACAATTGTGTGATTGTGTTCAACTAAGTAGTTATGCCATGCTATTACGGCATTTCAAACTGGGGACTCAAGTAACACTGCACGGAAAGGCAGAGAGAGAGAGGAAGAGCCAGGTTTATGCTGGGAGGAGAACTTGACTGCCTCAGCTAAACAAAACCCTGAAAGGCATCACAGGTCTGATGCATTTAATGGAACAGCTCATTTGTTTTGCTGAAGAAGGAAACTTTGTGGAGTGGGAGAAGCAGATTGCAGCAGAGTACACTGAAGGGAAAAATCAGCTTGTTAGCAATGGGGCTTAGCAATCACAAAGTGTTCTGTGAAACCTGGCAGTGACTCCCTGCTCCCAGGATGGCACATGAACGTGAGCCACTCCCTGGTGTCCTCTGCTTATCTTTGTGCAAGAGCAGGAGAAATCACCGTGAGCTCCCTCTTCCGCTGCTAGACATTCAGGAGACTAAGTCTGAAGAGCACTGTGCACACAGTTGTCCTGCTGACCTAAACCCTACTGTTGTGCATGAAGGAACTATCATAATTATCATAATTTGTATTATACTGCTATTTATTAGTCCTATTGCAGTAGGAACCTCAGATGGCAACCCTTCCCATGGCAGAGAGTTGGAACTAGATTATCTTTAAGATCCATTCCAACCTAGGCCATGCTGTGAGCGTATGGCATGATTCACATCATGCCAACCACTGCACAAGTAAAGGACAGTAGCCCTTGACATAGTCTGGAGGCTATTTGTGTCTCAGGGTGTAGCTTGGCCCCAAATCTAGGACTTAATTAGCATTGATGTTGATGAGGCGTGAGGGAGAATGGAATCTGATCTATCCTTCCCCAGCTGCATTGGCTTTGCAATGTGAAAAACCAAGATGAGCCAAAAGTGATTAAGAAATTATTTTTGAAACTGGAGTCAGCACATGTAACCACAGTTAGACAACAGGGATCAGCAGATCTGCAGTGTAAGGAGGTTTGAGTCTTACATAGCTGCTTTAAAAGGAAAGTTCCCCCGTGAAAGTCCCTCCTGATTTTATCAATAAATTTATCACCAGTATCAACTGAGAGGCCAAAGAGTGTGACCAGCCGTGCAGGAAGATCTTCTCTCTTGTCTCTTTTTTTCTTAGAAGTCATTTATTTTGGTTTTGTAAAAAGTATTTTGGTTTTCAGATGCATTCTTTGGATGAATATGGGATAGTGACTTGATTAAAGGTAGAATAAACACACTTGTTTCCAGAAAAAATGCCACATATCATGATTTCACTAAAAAGTATGGGTGATTGCCATTATAAAGCTCACTGTGTGAGCTTCATAGGTGGTCTCTGTGCTTGTGCATGTACAGGTGGCTAAATTCTGGCTAGGATCAACATGGAACTTCCAGTTGATGTTTTTGAACGCTGCCTGAAAGCTTTTTATAAGTCCAAACTTCTTGAACTTATAGAGAAACAGTGTTTGTGAGTATGTGTGTATCTATATATATATAATTAGCTTTCAAGGGACTCATATATAGATGCTGCACAGTCTGTAATTCATTAGTGAATAATTTCCCAAAGTTTCTAGCCCATGATGACAGAAATTTTCTGATGACAGAAATTATGCTTTACCTGGTCAGGGCTATTGGGAGTGGAAAGAAAGTTCTTTCATGTGTTTTTGAAAGGAAGAAAAATTCAAGTAATACTGGTTGGAATATAAGAGTTCCTTGTGGTGACTTTGTTTTTCCCTTCACTGGATTCATGATCTCACTTTCATTATAGAAACATCTGAACTAACGTCCGAGGGCTCCCCCAAACCCAGTACTGATCAAGTATGGAGTGTCTATTCATGCAGAGAGAGGACTGAGCCATGCTAGTTGTCACATATTCCTCACAAATACAGGACACTCTTTCTCTTCAGAAGGGTTTCAACTTCAATGAGCAAGCTGTTGGACTCAGCGGAGCAGAGCTTAAAATGTTTTTTCAGGTCCTAAAGCTACAACACTCAATCTCTTTTACTCACACAGGACAAGCCATTGTCTTCACCAGGCTTGAACGCGCAGATATGTCCCCTCTCACATGAGCAGAGGACATAAGACAACACTCAGAGTTCTGTTGAGCTGCACACAGCACAGATATTCTTAAAATCAATAGAAGATTTCTGCATGATGGATATGTGCTTGTATGCATACAAAATGATATGTGTCAATTTACATATAAAACTGTCAGCTCCAATATATTTATATTCTAGACACATCCAGTAATATTCTGAAAATATATAGGTAAGATTGTAGCTTAAAAGCCATTTTAAGCACTTACTCCCTTGGTACTGAAGAGTTGCACGAGAAAAGAGAATAGCTCACCTTCATAACAAGATATTTAATACAACCTCATAAATCATTGGTGATTGGAAAAACTAATTCTGGTATATGTTTTAACAAATAACAAAAGCAAATCTCCATTCCCTTTGGTGCCCCTCAACCAAAACAAATGGTGCCAACAAGTAGCTTTTAGTAATGTTTATATTTGGTTATCCTTTGGGCTCTTTGGGTGATTAATCGGACACATAGAGGTAGGTAAACACAGTGCTATTAGCTTGTCTTCACTGTATTCTGATATAGACCGAGCTTTGCATAAGCCATAGGACATGAAAATCTTACAAGTTTAGTGTTTTAGAATTTAAGACATTGAGTAAATTAATAGCTTTAATGCATTTTGCCACTTGCTGTATACTTTTGTGGAAAACATATTGATAGGTTGAAAAATCCTTGCAGAAAATCAGAAGTAAGAGGTAATATTGAGGAAGAAAAAAAGAACAGGAGGGGAAGAGGTTCTTTTATAGGACAATAATCATCACAAGCTTTTATTCCTCTCATTTCAGGGGGAAGGGGGAGGAAGAAGAAAGATGATTCAATAAAATGTTGCAATTTTAGTCATGAAATCTTTGTCTGCTGACTGAAACACTCACGAGTTTATAAAAACTACAGGTTATGAAAATAGTTCTTTCTCGTGTATGTCTTTCTAGATTATTCATTTGGTGTTTCTGAAGAAACTGCAATTTCTTAGATTAATTTACAGAATGTTTTCACATTTGTAACCTACCAGCTTCCTTCTCTAAAAAGCAGTAATGGAAAAGTAAATGTGAAAAGAACCAGCTGAATTCAATAGAGCAGAATCAGAAAGGATGCCAGTAAAAGTACTGAAATCTTAAAAAGAGAAAATCGACACACATCAGTTTAGCTAGAAATGCATGTATTTCTTTAATTACAGTTCTTTATGAAACAAAGTGGAGACATCTAGACACTTGTACTGATATTCTAACTTTGCTGAGGTTTCCTTTCAAGCCAGTGTTGTCTCACTTCATGAGTTCTAATATGGAGTGAATATCTTTCTTTTGCTTGGTGGTAGTTTGATCAGCCACTGGCAGAGCCCAGATGCAGCACTGTGAGGAACTGGGCTGCATTCCTAACTGATCTCTTATAAAGCTGCCTCTCTAAATGTTGCTGTCTCCAATTTCCTTGGTAAATTTTGTATGCATTTTTTTTATTAAAGTCTGAACTTTTGGCACTTTCTGTGTCTGCTAAAGCAGAATTCTGCTTTAGTGAACATTTATCTGGGACTGAAGCCTCTGGATACTACTGGATACTGGATACTGCTACTACTAATGCAGAGAGTACAATATTTAAATTGCAAAAAAGTCATTCCTTCTCCGCTATATAACTCATATCCCTTACAGATTATTGTCTGTGCCTCATTTAAGAATATGATGAAGTTTTCTTTTAACATCTGCAGTATGTTACCATGTCTAATTATCACACTGGTGAACTGAAAAGGTTTAAACCAAAAAAGAAAAACATCAGGATGATATTGGAACAGTGGAGAAAATTGTAACAAAGCAAGTACAATGCTATAAATTTTAAGTAATTAAATTATTCAACAAAAAGTAATGGTGATCCTACTTGCCTAGGTCAAAGCCTGTAGTAAATTATGTTCATATTTTAGCATTTTGCTGATATCCAATAATAACAATATGCTTGGTAGCAGGGATATAAGAAAAAAAACAGCTACAAAAACGTTTTCTGAATTTGACTGAATTTAATGAAGCGTAGGGAAACTGTAGAAATGGAAACACTGACTCAACAACTAGCAAAATCAACAAGAGAGACAAAAATAAATAAATATCTAGATGGAGGGTTTCCGTTTGCTGCATTCTCAGAAAAGACGGAACATCCGCGCTAACAAAAAATTTCTTTGAATTTTGATGTAAGATCTGTTGTAGAGCTGTTCCTTAGTCCACTGGGGTAAGTGGAAACTTTTCCACAGTTTTCTTTAGTTACTGGACAAAATCTTAAGTGGTCAGTTGCAAATCTAGGAGAAAGTATTGCTAGGGCAAGGTTTGTGGCACCCAAGAGAAGAACTGACAAAATGGAAAGGTTACCTGCTGAAATAGAGTCTAGGAAGCCAAAAAGGACATATCATATTATGAAAAATGTAAAATTAAAAAAAAAAAATGTTTCTAAGCAGTCTTTCAAGCATCTCTAAGAAATACTGATTTTGTACAGAATTTCCAATGAAATATATTTTTTAAGAAAAAAGTAAAAAACATCTGTCATTTCTGATATTAAACTCTTATCTGAGGAAAGATTGGCTCTGAATTAGGGCCTGTTCTTAACTTAATGTGAATATATGGCTCCCACTGGTGATAAAAGGAATTTCATAGGAAATCAATGGCTATTCCAAATTTAATAATGAAATGATCCCTCCGAATCCATGCAGCAGGAATGAATACATGAAGAAAAACATGGAGAAGCTCAAAAGCATCTCAGTAGACTCTAAAGAATTTTTATTTTTTTAGTTTCTTTCAGGATTATTTTTTGTTACTGTTATCAATTACCTGATTCTTTACAGTGCCTGAGATGTGATATTTTCTTAAGAAAAGGTATGAAAAAATACTGGGAGAAAAAGTTAAAGAGTATTGCAATACTTCTCCATGGAGCATCCTCAGTTTTTCTTCATGTACCAGAATGCTTGCTAAAAAAATATATTTTAAGTATCATATAATTTATTATTTCTATTAGAAACCACAAATACAAACTTACCATTCAAAATGTTATGTTAGCCTAACATTTAGAAGCAATTTTGTGTTAAAAATCTGCATAAGAAAATAGTGATTCTGTTATGTGGACATGAAGTGAACTCCACAAGAAGCTATTTGTTTGATACACAGTTGAATATTTTGTCTAGCGCAAATATTTCTAACTGCACAAAGAACCTGAATTTCATCTCATATGCAGCAATGTAAAACAGTGATGAGCCTTCTAAAATAAACAGCTCTACACTGGGATGACAATGAAGTTGGATCCATCCACTACAAATGTACAGTCTGTTTTCCCATAATTTGAATATTACAGTCATAAATATATTATAGCTATCCTTTGTATTTTTTATTTTTCCTATTTCAAGTTCAGGTTATTCTGAAGTTTCAAAATGCTGCTTAGAAGTGAAAAATAAGGGGCTTACATGGTCCCAGGCCCATTAAAGAGAATGTCTAAGAACCATGAAGGAATTTAATTGAAATTGTGCCTGAATCCAAAACATCACCCCATCGTAACCTTGACTCCTAACATGAAACAATTCCCAAATACTTTTTCACATCATTTTTCTAAGAAAACAATAGAAATCTCATCTGATTTGCAATTATTTTTCTATTCTGTTACTTAACACAAAGATAAAATGCAAAGAAAGGGAGTGAGGGAAAGATGACTTATCAAAATGTATTCTACTTATTCAAGGGTGGATTAAAAGCACTATACAACATCATCTTCCTTGACATATTCCATGGTTTCGTTTTCATACCTTTTTTTTTTTTTTTTAACTCTGACCTATTTCAGACGTAGCCAAAATTCAGACGTGCCATAAAATTCTATTTCCATCACTATTTAGTGTCTCTTCTGGGAATTCATAAGGATGGCAAAAATCATTTCAAAAGGGAAGCAACATGGAGACTCGCTGCTTGAGAACAAGAAAGATGATCACTCATTAAACACAGGTAGGAAATGAAACAGTAAGGCTATCAGATCCAGACTTCCTCCATGCACAGAGGTTACCACAAAAAAACACACACAAAAAATGAGGAAAACATTGTCATTTGGTCAATCAGGACAGAACTGACTGGAATCGTTCTGGTCGGAGTCTGAACTGCTGTGACTCAGATAAGATAGGAAAGTTGTCAAGGGCCAAATGCCAGCAAAAACATGGGAAATACACTAGTCCACTCGCAGACACCCCACCCTCCCCATGGCTGCTCTTATCTTCTTGGTAAAGCTACACTTGAGCAGTTCAGAGCTTTTCAGATTGCTCTTACTGGAGCTCTAACCTTCCCCTTGTGCTTGGACTGTCCCTTTGCATCTCCCCAGTCTCACACCTTCTTGCAAAAAACCCCAAACCTTTACAGACATTATGTCTGCTTTCCACCATGGTTGTGAAGAGGAAATCTCCTCCTCTATTCCATGAACACAGATGCACTGATATGTCTAATAATCCCTAGTGGCAAAAGTGAGATGAAAGAGTACTAAGAAGCAAAGTCAGGATGAGCTTTTGACCTGAAGACATTAACATCCACGAGGATACTATCACTTCATCTGAATTCCCAGCCTACTTCTGACTACGGAATTTCAATAGTGATAGATTTACTGTGAATCCTGAATTGTTGAGTTTGGAGAGCATTTTTCACAATGATGTTTAGTCTTATTTTAAAGAGTAAATATCTGAGACTACTTCTCATGATAAACTGCAAAAATGATAAATTACTGACACTTAAAAAAAGACCTTACATTCAACCTTGCAGGGACTGCTGGATGGAGTATGGAGGTCAGAGCCTCATCTGAGGTCATTTCTCCTAATTCTAAAAATAATTCTGAATTATTTTAGACCTTTTTGTTGCAGAATTTAGGTTATATCACATTCTTAAACTTCTTCTCAAAAGCATCATTATTTTGATCACAGAGTTTTAGTTCTGAGTTGTGAGCTTACGGTTTCATATAATCAATACCAGACAATAACCAGCTACAGCTCCCTATTAAGAAGTTAGTTTCATTGAAGTTACAGTAGTAATGTCTTTAAAACTGTACATTAGTATTACCTCTGATTCTAATGGTTCTGACCTAGTTAACATGAAGAAATTACAAATTATCAAAGGTCGCAAAAGAAAAGTTAAGCCGAAATGTTAAACAAAGTAAATTTTGGTACAGCCACTTTGCAATATCGGTAAATCTTGAGTAGAAGCACTCTACTAAAACTGATATCAGATATGAAAATATGTGCACCTTAGGTAGTTAGTATAAGTGATAGATAGAGAACGCTATCTTCTCTGGAATTTTTAATATAGTCATTAGTTTACAATTTCCTTTTTATGTATCTAAGGTCCTAATTCTCAAATGCGGAATGCCTCCGGTGAAGGGAATCGAGTGAAATGCATTAAGTGCTATTCCAATTATTTGCTGTGTATGAGCATACTCATAACAAAGGTAGTGCAAAAGCTTGTGAAAGACAGATACATAGATACACAGAGAAAAAGTGGATTTTCATTTGCAGAATTCCTCAGGTATATTTTTTTAGTTCTTTAGTTCAATCTCCTGTTTCCAAAGTTTCTCTGAGCCTTATCCATTTTCTGAAAATCTCAAATAATGGAGATCTCACAGCCTTTGCAGTCTAACCATTCTAGTGATTAACTGCTTTTATGATAAAAATTTCAGTCCTGACATTGAAATTACTCTTCTTTCAACGTGAATATTATGTCTTGTCTTTTTTTTCTGCACTGCTGACAAGGGACTGGTTCCATCTTTCCAAAGTCCTCCTTTAGGTAGTGGAAAATGTCTACCTATCCTTCCCTTCTAAAGAAGTCCAGTTTGCTTATCCTTTTTCTCTCTTCTTCCTCAACTGCTGTGCAAGAACCTGCATGTCAAGGTACATGACAGAAGTGCATAACTATCAAAGCACATCACATTACAGAGGCTTGTCTGACCATGTGCTAAGCAGCCATGTGGTGCACCTGGCCCACAGGAAAAAATTATATTTATCATGCTGCACCTGGAGAGCATCCTTTCTAATGATGATTTTCCCAGTGCATCATCCCACTGTTGTTACACCCAGTCTTGCAGCCAGGTGCCAAGCAGAGCTCATTACCGGGCTACAAATCAGGTTAAAAACTGTCTCTTGCAGAGGGAAGAAGATCACTTCTACACAAATATCAAGTAGGTACACTGAGCCTATGAGACTGGACAGGTTTCCTTTAGAAGCCTTTCTATTGCATGGGTCACTCTGAAAGTAATTCCTCCTATTTATTTCCATGGAAATTAGAACAGATACAAAGAACACAATAACACTATCTGATAGAGAAAATTCTCACCTATAAAACACTATTTTTCAACATACTCTTTGCCATTAACTATGAATTTTCACCATCAATGAACAAAAGCTTGCATACCATGCTTATAAAATTCTGTACCAGCAGAGGTGATCCACTGTCATTGTCACCACTGTTGAAATGCACAACCTACCACCACACTGTGCTCACATCCACTGTCTCATCTCCATAAACATTCAGCAAGTATCAATGGATGTCATTGTTTTCCACACAGAGGAATTCAGTAACACACCTTTTCGTCGTATGCATTTCTATGTCAGATGCCATTCTGTCAGACCCTTCTGCTGCCATCGGCCACGGAGCAACAAACTGTAATGGGATTTTGTGGGAAGGTTTAGCCTCTACTGCCATACCACCAATATCTGCCTCTGATGTCATGGGCCAACATAATAATAAAGGAGCTTTTGGAGCAGCCCTAGTACTTTGTATAAATTAGATTAATTTGTGTTCTAGTCCAGAATCTTGTGTATTACTTTGGCCCATTCTGGCACAGTCATCAGTCTTTCATAATTTTCTGTTTAAAATGAATGAACAAAATATAGTTAGTGTGAAATTGTTCAGAAATGTTCAAAGAAATAAATATAGCCCTTGTACTCCAAGTTCCTGGTATTATAACTGGTTAGCTAATCCTTTTTTCCTCATTCCTCATGATCAGGTCATGAGAAAATACAATACACAAACACACACAATCACTGTCTTTTAAATGCAACACTTGTAAATATAGTGAAACTATGTGATGCTAAAGAGGTGTGCAGGTGTAGACATGCAAGTGTTAGAAAGCTGAGTCTGAGTTGATCGCTTTGGGGTTCCTCTAATCTCAACAGAAGGAGAAACAAGTAAGAAGAAAGTGATTCAGCTCTTTGAAAAATAGGCATCTGAGATGGGACTGATAATTTCCCTTCTGAGAGTACCTCTTCCTTTCCACTCTGAGAACCTGAAGTGATTAAAACAAGTACAGAGACTGACTTTTTGATATTGAAAGTGTTTGTGAGATTCTCCTCACATGAAAACATCTGTATCATGAGGAAATTCAAGAATTCTTGAGTCAGAAGAATTGATTTCTGTGCATCATCAGAGACACAGCTTTGACTGTGACTGATCAGACTGATCAAAGGACTTACAGAAACTTTGCTTATTGTTGCGTGTCTTTAAGCCATATTTACTTTCCAAGAAATCTTCCATACTTTTCAAAAGAAGCCCATCTGTTATTCGGCTATAGCAAGAAAAAAATCTCTTCAGAAAAACAATAATATAATGTAGGAAGTGTTTGAAGAAAATTGGAAAACAGTTCTTGCATACATAAACCCAAGTTTTCAGCAACTTGCTGAGAAGCCTGCTCCTTTCTTGCAGCTCGAAATAGAAAGATATTTTAAAAAATAGTAATTGCTCATCATGTTCTGGCAAGGTGCTGAGATCAGCTCTGAAATTTCCAAAAACTCAGAAAATCATAGAATATTCCAATCTAGAAGTGACCATGGGGATCATCAAGTCCAGCTCCTGGCTCCACACAGGACCAGAAAAAAACTAAACTTTTGGTCTGAGAGTGTCGTCCAAATATTCCTTGAGCTCCAGCATTTTAGGGCTGTGACCACTGCCTTCAAGCCTATTCCATGCCCACCATTTTCTGGTTCAGAACCCTTCCATGACACCCATTTGTCTCTCCCCGATGCATCTCCGTACCTTTCACTTGGTTCTGTCACTGTCACCAGAGAGACAAGATCTGCTCCAGTCCCTCCTCTTCCCTCATGGGGAAGCTGTAGGGCACTACAAGGCACCCCTTGGTCAGTTATGTGAGTAACCTTGTCATAAAAAGAGATTAAGTTCATTAAACAGGACCTTCCCCTTGAATGCATTTTCTTTCAGATGTTCTTCAATAACCCCCAGAATAAGACTCCATAATTTTGCCATGAACTGAAATGAGACTGACAGGCCAATTACAGGGTCCTCTTTCTCACACTTTTGTCAACTTCCAGTCCACTAGGAACTCTCAACATTTCCAAAACCACTGAAAAATAATCAGGAAACGTCTTGCAATGGCATAAGCTGGCTCTTTTAGTATACTGGAATGACTCCCATTGGGCCTCATAGACTTCTCTTGAAACTTGAAGGCCTGAATCCCTTAGCCTTTTGGGGTTCATTGTTCACTTAACCTCTTAGAAGTGACTCTATCCTAATCGCCAATCTGTGGACTTAGTAGCCCAGAATCTCCTTGAAAAACATTGTTAACAACATAGGATCATGGATCAGAAGAGAAGTGAAGCCATTCAAAAGGAGCAGGGTCACCCCTCACTAAGCTCAGATCTTTGCAGAGCAAGCTCATAAATCAAGAGGTGATTAATTTTTTTTTCTTTTTTTCTTTTTTCTTTCTTTTTTACAGTGTATAAACTCTGGTATAAGCAGGAGCCTAGTTTATTTTCTGGGCATGATGATAGCTGTGAAGAATGCTGCTAAGTGATATGGATAAGACAGTGGCACACCTGTAAACTCCAGAACTGAAAAAGAGAACTGTTTGCACTCTGTCATTTCAGGAAGAAAAAATACCACGTCCTCCTTCCATAACACACCCTAAATGGAGCCTTGCTGTCCCAAATAAAAAAAAAAAAAAAAAAGTACAAAGTATACCTTGTCAATCTTATTCTCAATCATTATGTAGACCCTGGTATGTGGAAGTTTTATAGAGCAATTACATCCATTGTGACTTTGTAATTAGAGTATTAGGAGGTCACAGACAGAAACTTTGCCAACTCTATTGATTTTTAAGGCAAGCCTGAACAGGATATAGATTTGCACTGGACTTGCAAATATTCAATATGTACACAAAGTGCAGTCTGCTCAGGAGACAAACATTGATAAGTGATGTTCATGGTAGGAGAGGGCCAAATTTTGATTTCTACTACTCTTTCAACATGAATGTTCATAATCTGTGTGGAAAAATAATGTCTTTGAGGAAATTAGTTAGGGAAACATCCTAGAGACTAGAGGAAGAGGAAAAACACATCTTTCTTTTTATTTACTTATTTATTTATTTTTTATGAACTTGAATAACTTATAAATGAATTTCAAACTCAGTAACAAGCCAGTTTAGATTGACAGGGTTCTTAAAGATCATCTGCTTCTAACACTGCCACAGAAAGGGTTGCAACCCACCAGATCAATCTGCTCAGCGCCCCATCCAACCTGACTTTGAGCACCTCCAGGGATGGAGCATCCACAGCTTCTCTGGGCAACCTGCTCCAGTGCCTCAGCACCCTCTGAGTAAAGAATCTCCCAAATAGTTAACCTAAATCTCCCTTATTTTAGTTTAAAGCCATTCCTGCTTGTGCTAACACTACCAGACTGTGTAAAATGTCTGTCTCTTTTCCATTTATTACAGAATCAAAGCATCACAGGAGTTGGAAGGGACCTCAAGAAATCATGGAGTCCAACCCTTAAAGCACGTACCCTACAGTAGGTCACACAGATAGGCATCCAGGTGGATCTTGATTATCTCCACAGGAGGAGACTCCACATCTTCTCTGAGAAAACTGCACCCTTATATTGAATAAGTTATTCTTCATGTTAGTATGGAATTTTCTGTGTTTGAGTTTTAGGCCGTTACTCCTTGTCCTATTGCTACACACCACTGAGAAGAGCCTGATTTGTCTCCCACCCCTCCTTCAGATATTTACAAACAATTATCAGATCCCCTCTCAGTCTTCTTTTCCCCAGGTTGAACAGACCCCGGTTACTCTGCCTTTCCTCGTACGGGAGATGTTCCAGAACCTTAAACATCTTTGTAGCCTTCCTCTGGACTCCTTTTAGAAGATGTCTGTCTTTTTTTCAACTGGGGAGCTCACTCATTGCCAGCCTGATGTCCACCAGGACACCAAAGTTCTTCTCTGAAGAGCTCCTCTCCTGCTCCTCTCCTGCAGGTCATCCCCCAACCTGCATGTGATTATCCTTCCCCAAGTGCAAGACTCCACACTTGCTCTTGTCAAACCTCATCAGGTTCCTTCTTGCCCAACTTTCTAGTCTGTCCAAGTTTTGTTGAATGGTAGCAAAGTCTTCAGCGTTAGCCACTCCTCCCAGCTTTGTATCACTAGCAAATTTGCTGAGAGTGAACTCAATCCCTCATCCAAGTCGTTGATTAAGATGTTGAATAAGATTAGACCCAGCGCTGACCACTGAGGAATGCCACTAGTTATAGTTCCTTCTGTTGCATCAACTGTACCACCCATCCTGGTGTCATCAGCAAACCTGCTGAGGCTGTACTCGATTCTTCTCTCCAGGTTGTTGACAATGATGTTGAAGAGTATCAGTCCCCTAGGGTCACTACTCGTCATCATCCTTAACCTGGACATAGAGCCATTGACTATAACATTCTGGCCACAACCATCCAAATAATTCTTTATCCACTGAATAGCTGTCAAATCCATGCATTTTTAATTTAGAGATAAGAGTGTGGTGTGGGACCATGTCAAAGGCCTTGCACAAGTCTGAGTAGGTGATATTAGTTGCCCTTCTTTTGTCAACAAACACCATCACTTCATCATATAAGGCCATCAGGTTTGTCAGGAATGATCTTGCCTTAGTCAAGTTCTGCTGGCTCTCAGATCACCTCCTCTTCTCACATGTGCCTTAACATCTCTTCCAGGAGAATCTTTTGCATGATCATCCCAGGTACATACATAAGTCTCACTGGCCTGTAGTTCCCTGGGTTTCCTTTCTCCATTTCTTAAAAGTGAGAGTGATGTTCCTCTCCCTCTTTCCTTTCCCTGGGGACAGCCATGACTTCTCAAATATAAGGCAGAATGTCTTGGCAACCACATCAGACAACTCCTTCAGGATCTTGAAATGTTAAAATATTTTACAAAATCATCTGGAGATGCACAAAGCTTTCCACTTATTCTGATACGTTATATCTTTGATTTATTTCAAGCCTGATAAGGTTTTTATACATCTTTAATACGTTTGCAGAAACTCTGTAAGGAACAAAGAAAAGTGATTTGAAAAAAACATCTCCACAGAAAATATTGAAATGTAAAGAGTAGACGCATTTCTTTTTTTTTTTTTTTAACTGAATAAACGATCTGGAAAATCTGGAGGTGGCACCATTAAACATTTTGGCATTCTTCTTTTTCACTGAAAATAGCATATTCAGATGTTTTTTTTAAAAAAAGTCACACATTTTTGAGAAACCTTCAATGGCCACTGGAAAAAATTCCATTCTCAATTTGATTCTGAAAAATCTAGATAAGAATAATGAATCAGTGATATTTAAATTAATCTTCCTTTAGTTTCCTTTTGGTTTCCTTCTCTGAAATATGCATATTCTAGATGGATCTGCCTAGAATCTGACCCCAAGTGTCCTACAAAGATGATTTTTTTGTGTTGTTTGAAAAAGAGAAATCCTTTCAAGGAAGAGAAATATCAAAAAATGTATAAATTAAGTTTTCAGTGGACAAGACTCATTTGCACTAGGATTACTGAGCACTGTGCTGCGTAACATAATGGGGACATTAAATAAGGGTGAGTGTAATTAATACATAACATTAGTAAGAGTCAATTTTCATTCTCTTCTTGAGGCCGACTGGCCTTATCATTATTTTATTTTTTAATTTCCTGGTGATATCACCTTCTTTACTAGCCTTCTCATATAACTGAGATAAGCTGTTGCACATTTTGATTTGAAAGGAAGAGGAATGGTAATTAAGTAATTTGAAAATGAAAAGAGCTTAATCAAGGGGGGGCTTATTCAGTACAAAACTGTGCAGAACCTCTATCTACCTTTGAGAAATACCATCCAAAATCTATCCTGTTAAAAAAATGGCAACCCAATCCTTGTCTCATCTGTTTAAAGCCTCCACTGGTATCTATGACATAAGACCTAAAAATATTATTTCTTCAAATGGGTGATTGTTATTTTTTTAATGCATATTTTTTATCTGGGAATTCCAAATGAGATCAGGGCAGTTTGAATCCAAGGTGTGAATTTGGTTTATCTGGGCACCTAGGCATACCAGGTTGCATAATGAGTTTGTCACATTAGTGACACTGAGTTCACACCCTGGGCACACCAGTTTTGAATACTGTGTACAGTTTTTCTTCCACCCTCTGACAGAGCTTGCTTTGTGCTAGCCCAGTCTGTGAATAGCCATGAGCTCAGTTTGGAGTAAGAAGGGTCATAAAAGAAGGAACTGGTGCTGTGCAGTTACAATGTGTGAATATTTTCTAGAGCTTCATGCTCAAATGAAACGTTACAGAAAGCTCTTTTCTTTGCCTCAGCTGATGCCGTAACTTTCATCCATTATCTGAGAATATTTTAGTAATATTCTTTACTAAAAAAGCTGGTGCTGGAGCTCATATCCACATGTGATACATTTGTACAGATCTACAAGAACTGACCATTTACTACAGGGACCAAGCTGCTACATTTCTTCACAAGCCGATGGAATTTCCAACAGAGAATAATAAAAGAAATCGGATACAGGTAGAGCTTGCTTTTCTTCTTGTACTGCTTGCTTTTGTTTCCTTGGACAGGAGTAATGCATACCCAAAAAAATGCATGGGAAAAAAACATTAAAAATATATCAGTCTGACTCTGTACTAACTATGCAATTCTATTAAAGCGTTATAATACAGAAGTCCTCAACAATTCTTCTCAAAGCTGTAGTTACAGCACTTGAAAGAGGGTGAACTATATTCTTATTCTATCACCAAGAGTTTCTCATCCCATAGCTTATGCTCTAACTTATGAAACACAAAATAAGACTGGTGTGTGGACAAAAACTCAAGACAGTTTCCCTTTATTTGAATAGCATGACAGTCAGGACATAGACACATACAATTATAAGGTCCCCCTGGCATGAACTCTGCTCTGCACAACAGAAAAACACATTATTTTGTTGCAGCTCTCAAATAACCTGCTAACTAGTGATTAGGCTGTGCCTATGGAACAAAAGATGATGGAAGTTTGAAGACTCCTTGCATAAAAACAGACTGACATTTGGTATATCCACATTCTAGACAAATGATCCTATGTATATTATGCCTAGATAAGAGAGAAAAGAGGTAGGTCTTGTGTTTCCTTTCCAACTAATATGCATGTGTATGCGTGTATAGTGAGATACAGATTGTCATGGCCATTTTTCTATACAGATTATGGTAATGATTAAATGAGCATGAATACGGACATCTGAAAATGATAACAAGTAGGGGAAATTCCATCCTATTCTGTATCTCTATCTATTCTGTGAACATTACTCTGTTATCTACAATATGCAAGCCTTTTGAGTAGGTGCTATTAATTTAATATATTTATTCTTTTTGATTCTTTATTTATTCTTTTTGATTCTTTTATTCTTTCTGATTCTTTCTTTAATTTTAAATTAAGTGAAGTTAGCGATCAAAGAAAGGCCAGAATAATAGCTCTGTGGGTTGATATTTTTTTTCCTTTTTGTCCACAGGAAGCAAGATGAAGTGGCAGCATCTGTTTCTATGGGCAAATTCTGCAATATGTACCTAGATGTCAAGGTGGCTTGCAGTTACAGTGAGGTACACAGGAGTCACCCAGATAAACAATTACCAAGCAGAGCAAGGTAGAGTAGTTTGAGCTCTAGGCACTCATATTTATTTTTTGTATTTCAATAGTTGCTAAGAGCCACAAGTTTATTGCTCTAAGCCATTAAAGTCAGAACAGAAAGATGATCCTTGCCCCAAAGAATTTGCATTAATATGTTGTTTAATTCTATGTAACTTAATCTCATCAGGAGTGAAAGACGTTTGCTCACACACCCAAACTCTCAACAGAATATTTAACAATGCTCTGTAAGACTCATATCCCAGACTGAAACCATCCATGAGCTACTAAGTTCTTTATTATTCAGCTGAGAACAAAGTAATGCCTATTACAGAATTGTTGTCTAAACAATACTCAGGAACAAATGGGCCTAAGATTTTAACATAAAATTTCTTAGAAGGCACTACGAGAAAAAAAATTTTCAAATAGATCTCTAAAAAGGCATAAAAGATCTTCACTTAGCCAAAGGGCCTGTGCATCAGAAAGAAGAAATACACTTCGTTTGTTTGTTTGTTTGCTTGTTTCTAGTTAATTTCATTGCTTCTTTCTTCAAAAGTTGCCTTGCATCCATAAACAATTCTGTCCAATTATCTGATAGACTGTAAGACGTCCAACCTCAGGAGACAACTCCAGATTGAATAATCATTTTGAACATAGATGCCTCACTGGGGACAGTACTGAAGCCCTGGTATGAGGAAACTAGATGTGACTTTAGAAAATTTCTTGAAAATTCATCCCACTTAATCGAGAGGCTTCTTGGCTAGCCCTTCACCAGGCAATTCATGACAGTAAATATGAAACCCTAAGATCTGAACTCTCCATTCTGGAATGACTGAGAAGGACAAATGCTAACCTTAAAAATCTAGAAGCCAGAAAAGCCATTTTTTTCCTCCTTTTCTTAGAAATGTCATAGAATATATTGAAAACTTTGAATGTTTTTCCTTGACATTTTGAATTGTAAAATGTGTATGTAGCAACCTCATCCCAGAACAAATTTTTCCTCTTCCTGGGGTGGATTGTGGGAGTTGCTCATTTCACTGGTACACTAAATAAGATGGGAGCTACAGATTACTTTACTATTCACAGCCACTGGGAAGATGATCAAGGCAAGTACAAATTTAGGCATGAGTTTCCATTTCTGGAAAGCATTATTACCATTTGGAAAACTTTGTGGCGTACACAGGGCGTAAAGTTAAACATCAGGTCCTGGTAACAGTGGAAATTATCCCCTGTATCAACAATAAGAGTAATTACTTACCAGGAGAGTCATCTCACCTAAATCTAGTTATCTACAAGTCTAAGCTAATCTAAGCTAACCACCTAGACTCCCTCTGTAATCAACGGACAGAAATAGACATCAAGAGAGAGCTTCATTGCATCCCAAGATAAATGCCCTGCGATAGGTAGACTGAATCACCTTCTAGTGTTGCCTATCTCTCCTTATTGATTGAAGAAGGAACATTGATAATTAGCCATGACTAGACACCTAATTTTTAGATACCCAGGCACTTAAATTTTAGCAAAATGAATCAGAACTTAGTGATTACCACTAGGTAAACTTCCTCCTGCCCTCATTCATCAGTGAGAGGATGTCTGAAGCCTGAAATATAAGGCTTGGATTCTTTCCAAAATTTTCTTTTTCCTTCTTATTTAGATTTTTTTTTATTATTATTATTCTGAATACTGCATTGCCTCATTATGAGGATATTTTGGTAGTGGCTTCACTTAGATAGTTTGTTACTCTATGGAAACTGCTATTTTCATAATAATACCTGAAACAATGTGCTTTCAGAAAGGGAAATGATGGCACATGATGGATACGTATATAAAATGCTATAATAGCATAATCAGTGTTTTATTTGCTTGTCTCTTAAATTTGGTATAATTTTATGTATGGCTTATATTTCCTACTGGATTTTTAAAAATTACATCTTTTTAAGAAGATCAATGACTACAAATAAATCCAGCTTCATTTTATTGCAGTGCAGATATAATTTATAAATTATAACCTAATAAAAGATCAGAGATCAGGGATCAAACTGATCAAACTTTTCAGGACACATCATCTATTTTTTCCCCCCAGTAGAGATAGCAAATTATATTTCTTCTGGTTCTATTTATGTGGTTCATCTGCTTAGGAAATTTTATTAGACCTCCTACTTTGGTCTTCTAACAATAGGATTCTTCCTATGTCAACAAGGGAAGCTTAGAGGAATTCTGATACACTTATATGCAGTGTGAAAAAGATAGGCAGGAAAGGCATTCTTATTTATTTAAGCACATACTTAGAACAAGATTGAAGTTATTTGCTTGCATGTTGCCCTTAATGTGGATAGACTTAAAGGCATTTCCCTGTATTTTCCTGACTGAGAAACACATTCTCAGATGTGCAGTAAATTTTCATTGTTGTTTATTTGATGTTATGGATATTAACATTAGACATGTTAATATTATATACAAATGGAGATAGACCCATTCAAATAATGTTTGTAGAATGCTATGGGAGCAAAAGAATAGAACAGCAAAGTGAATAAAAAATCATACCTTTAGGATGAAATTTTCATGTTGATTTTTGCTCATGTTTCAGGTGTGAAAGAAGTGTTGTTACTTTGGATCCTGGCACATTTCCTCTCATCCTCTCAGTCTATATTTAGTTAAATGTTTAGGTAGGACAATGTATGTTTTTCAGAATCAAAACTTCTCTAAGCTTCACTCAATAGCACTAAAAGAAAGACCCTTACAGGCCTAAACTGATCTTGTCCAGGATTTGTGATAGGAAGAGAGATTTCTTTCTTAAAGGAAATTGGGATGAATAAAGAGAGGTAGGGTTTGTGCTGAGATGGCAGCACAGATGCCCATCACAGGGAGTAAGGAGTCAAGTAAAGATTTTACCAACAGCCAAAATCCTCAAAATTATATAACTCATTGCAGTACCTGTAAATGTGGCTATCAAAATCCTAGGGCCAAGTCGCAAAGAAAGTGAGACATTAAAGGAAGAACACATTAAAAAATTATCACAGACCTTCAGGTGCTAGTTTTTGTTTACTGCTTGTGAGAACAGCAATGAAACTAAACTGTGAAATCATTATGATAAATCAAGCTGATGTCTGCAACAAACAGGTGGGTATTATTTTTCTGTTTCTGAAAGGCCTGACAACTTCTCTTCCACAGGTTAAAAGCTGTGGTTTTGTGGTCTGAATTAAGACTAGGCAGTTCTGGATTCTGTTCACAGCTTTCCTTCGGCATGCAGCTGGGAAAGGCTTTCAGATCTCAAGTCTGCAGCAATACTTAGGTGCATATCTGGAACTAACTAAAGTGAAGCTTCCTTACGTCATCAGTTAGTGAAGTTAACAGAGAACATCTACATCTGCAGGACCAAAACTGAATTTCTCCATGTCCCACTTCCAAACGTGGAAATTTGCGTGTAATCTGCTGCCATCTTTTTCTGTCTTTATTTGCCCTGTGCACCCAAATAAAACCTTTGAAACATCCCTTTGGTTCTGCTCTGCTTCATCTGAAATAGTGTTCAGTACTGAGGAGAGCAGTTTAAAGAGTTGAGACAAGAGAGCATCCAGAAAAACAGCAAAAATGTGGCAGAGCAGACCACTGAGGAGAAGATAGCAAAACTGTGGCTTTCTTAGGGCTGAGAAGAGAAGAAATATGGCATCAGTCATCTGCAATGTAAAAAAAAGGTAGCTAAAACAGTTAATTTGTTCCCCTCATGCACTTGTGAGAAGGAAAATAAAAGATGTGCTACAATGGATCACCCCTCTCAATGTTCTCTCCAGCACTATTATTTGTATAAATTATGTTGGATGTAGGATGTTTTCATAGCAAAATCCTATTCAAATACATCTCCAGTGCTCCTGCAATACGGCAAAACTGGGCGTAAACAAACATCTTTGGGTTGTGGTTGCTTTTGGCCAGAGTTTATAAGAAGTCAGCCATCAAAGAGTAAGAATGCTTACAAGTTCTGAGTTGAGAAAGTGCAGTAGTGGGCTTTTGGGAGCATTTCACAACGCTGATTTCTTGGTTTGCAGCAAAACACATTTACAAGAGCATCTGCTGGTGTGAGTCTCTTAAATGTGGCATATACTCCATGTTACAGCTTCATCATCATGTATAATTGGCAATAAACCTATTTAGCATTCAAGATGCATAAAACTGAAAGTCTTTGAAGGGAATAGCTGCTGAGATTATATTTATTGTGCTTTCCCACAATATTTTTCTATGCATAATGTGATAAACCTCCAAGGTGGTTGTAGGCAAAGCTAAAATATTCAGAAGTATGCAGTTATTATGAATTTAGACAGGTTGTAAGACATTTAGATATCAAACTCTTAATGAATGGCAGTAAACATATTCTACATTACTGTATTAAAATGCCTATTAAAACATACACATCCACAGAGTGATCACTGTATGTGTTTACTCGTTAGTAAAAAGCCCATGAAGAAAACAGCATGGAAATAAATATTCTTTTCCTGCACTACTATGATAAGAATTAAGGCATGCATTTAAGGTTCATATTATTTTCAGTTTGTTCACAGCACATCCAGATGGACAGATATTCAAAGGAGCATTCCCAGTGAATTCCAACATGCCACCACTCACGGTAAATCAAGTTGTGGAAATGATAACTACAATTGCATGATGGTTTTTGAGATTCCTGAAAACCTGCTCTTTCCAACAAACAAAACACAGCCAAACAAACCAACCAGAAAAACAAATACACAAAAAATACTTTGACTAATTTTATGCATTTCAAACAAATTTATCTATTTTTTTCTATTTTTATAATTTTTATTAGCAAAAAAATTAAAATAAGCGTTGTCAGATTAAACCAGAAGAGCAGGAGATTTCTTTTCTTTTGAAATTCTGAAGTGTATAGTGAACATTCTGAACTGTATTGACAGTTTGGGAATAAATATATGTTTATGAGTTGAAAACACAGGAAAATTTATTCTGTCCTAGTACAAATTTTATTTTCTTCACAAATTCCCATTTAATTTTAGTAGCAAACATAAAGCCAAGACGAGCAGTAAGAAAAGAGCTTTGCACTGCACAAGAGGAAAAGCCTTGCCCCACAGTAACTAATGCTTTTGTTACCATTCCTTTTAACAAAGCAACTGTCTTGCCCTTCATGTGTCAGTTTTGAAGTTTTCAAGGGAAGTCAGATTGTTTGGATGGAGAAACTGAGTCCTGACAAACTGAATTAACTTTAGGAGAGGTTTGCAAAATGGGTAACTGGATAGCTCTCTTTTCCCTTAACCAGTAACTCCGTGGAGATGACCAGCACTATGGTGAAAGAATAATGCTTTACATCCTGATGGAGTTTTCTATTTTTCTTTGCCACAATTACACAATAGCACATTCCTACCTTCCTGTTGGAAGTATTTTCTTATTCAGAAATGAATTTTTGGATAATGTACAACAGCAACATAGACTACAAAACTCATATTTATACAGCACTGCTGTTGCTATATGAACTGTTTGTACAAATAAGTAACATACCCCACAGTGTAATATCTTTCACTTCCCTAATGTACTTTTTGACATATGATGAGAAATTGCAACCCTTAATCCCCAAGCATAGGTTAAAATGACTGAGCATTGTACCATCCACATGAAAGACCGTCATTGTTCTTGCTGGAAACAAACATATTTATTTTCATGCCTGGCAGTAATACTGTTTTAAAGAAAACTGTGAAGAGATTATGCAAGCTGAATAAAATGTTGTAATATACCTTTAGATATTGTATTAATAGGCTTGGAAGAGCATGCATATTAAAACAAAAAAAAAAAAAAAAAAAAAAAAAAAAAAAAAAAAATTATTTTATAAGGAACTGTTTTTCCTAAGTAAATTCTACATGATATATCTTTGTTTACACTCTTATAGTCCTATAATACCCCCTTAGAGCTTCCAGTATCACTGATTAATGCACTGTGGGATAGCAGATGGACAAAAATAGGAGGATGAGCAGAGAGAAGATGGGAAATAGAGAATTAACATTGAAGTAGAATATTTCTTTGTGTCCTGGGAATGATGAAAAAGAGCAAACTCTTCCCAGTGCCCACACCAGCTACATATTTCCCCTCTTATTTCCACCCTTTCCCTTCCCCCCTCTTTCCAGCCCCATTGCTCAAAGGAGAAAGTAACAGAGATATTTGAGATTATAAAGGGTTTTGGATGAGTGAACCTGGAGTGAGTAAAGCTCTTAGAAAAGAATTTAAAGGATCGCAGTGGCATGAAGTCATGTTATATAAACATATTCTGAATGGTACCATCATACACCCAACCCTGGCGCCACAATTGCATTAAGTGAAATTTTATACAGAAATTGTGAAAGTGCACCAGGGTTGGTTGATTATCTGCTCTTTCTGTTTCCTTTCAGATGGAAAAAAAGAAGCCAAGGTGCTGGACAAGAATGTGAACAGTGTCAAGAATTTCCCAACCTAATCTAAGCAAGAGCTTTTCTTTTCTTTTCTTTTCTTTTCTTTTCTTTTCTTTTCTTTTCTTTTCTTTTCTTTTCTTTTCTTTTCTTTTCTTTTCTTTTCTTTTCTTTTCTTTTCTTTTCTTTTTTCTTTTCTTTTCTTTTCTTTTCTTTCCTTTTCTTTCCTTTTCTTTCCTTTTCTTTCCTTTTCTTTCCTTTTCTTTCCTTTTCT
>NW_024962265.1:3966356-4047249 GCF_019238085.1 Lagopus leucura | reverse complement strand
TTTTTTTTTTTTTTTTTTTTTTTTTTTTTTTTTTTTCTCCCCCTTTTTCTTAATTTTTTTTTATTTTATTTTTTACACCTTTCCTTTTCTGGTTTGGTTTCTTCCACAGAGTTCAAAGCTGTCGCTCCAGTCAGAAATGAACACCTGGAACTGACTGTCACTGAGATTTAAAATTTTCAAACACCAAAGAGAGAAGAAATTGGAATAAGGCCATGGGGTAAAAGCTATATGATAACTTCCTGAAATGTCTAATAAATATTTTCTCCAAGTAACTTGACAGTTTTGAAGTTTAGGGTGGGGGGGCTACAATACTATTCAGGGATTGTTTACTCTTGGCACAATAAGTTCATTAAAATGAGGTTCTGATTAAAATGAAAGGGTATGGCTCATTTGCAATATTAATTTAGGCCTTGAATTCTGCAATCTGCCTGCAAGGGTCTCCCTGCATGATCAGGGCTATGCTTGTTAAGTAGTAAAGCATTGTTGCAAGTAAAGCCAACTTTTCTGCTTTTAATGTTGTCTGATCTCTTTCACTGCTAGCCCAGGTCTGTTGACCTCCAGGGCAAACTGCAAAACCTCTCTGATGCCTGGACTACAGATGAATATATGGTTTCTGTTTGAAGGGGGAAGGGAGATAGAAAAATGGATAATTTAGGGCATAGGATAGGTTTGTTTGGATGTTATCTTTCTCAGCAGTGCTCTTACTTGTCCCTGGTACTACCACTCAGTGGATATCCATTAACTTACATTACTGACAGCCACTACGCAAGCAGTGAGACAAGAGACAGTCACTATCCAATCACATGTGAACTGTATAGAATCATATCAAGTAAAGAATTCAATTCTAAGGCCCAAGTAATTGAAAATATGAGTAATACTTTATATTTCTTGTCCCTGAGTTATGTAAAACTCTGAATTAAACTCTTATTTTTTCACTTTCTCCACACACACACACACAGGCAGACACAAAAATATTATTTTTTGATTATTTATCCTTTTTTTTTTCCATCAACTCTGATTACATATATTACATATATTAACATATCTGCTTCTCTTGTCTAAGTGAGGAATTTAATACTGTGACAGAGCAGGCCCCAGAAAACAGAAAAAAACTCAACAGGGAGCATCTGTGTTAGAGTTAACGTCAAGATAAGTTTTCCAAAACCCCTACACAGACAGAGCCTGGGAAATCCCTTCACTGAAATCACATACAAAGCATATATATAAACAGAGCAGTAATGAGTTCTTCCTATGCAGGAACTTAAGACTCCACCAGCCATGTCAAATAACGTCTGTTTTTACTACAAAATGAGCAAAAACATTGCAAAAATTCCATGCAAATCCTATTATTTCACTGGCTACGCTGACACTGAAACAACTAGCAGAGAATCTCTTACTTTTCTTCAGACAACTCCAGGTCATGCTGGCAGCACAGCACGTTTCAGATCTCTGGAGGATGCCCCACTGTTTATAGCCTCACTAAACAATATCTGCTGTTGGCAGGGCAGCACAGCAGCTCCCTGTGGGAAGAGGGGAAGCTATCAGATTGAGCCAGTTTTCATTTGTTCTGCTGTAGCTGCTGGCCCCTTGCTTCCTCTGAGCCAGAGGAAGCTAAGGTATTAAACTGTTATTAAATCGTTTAATATTACTGCTATTTCTTTTTTGCCTCCCAACCTGAGGACTCAGATATCAACTTTAACTTAGGCTGTAAGTAAATTCTGGGGTGCAGAAGGGGACCAGGTCTCCAGAAACAAGGACTATCACACACTGTAAGCAGCTATTGTCAAAATCTTAAGGAAATGAGAATATCTTGTACAAATAGTCATTGAGTTAAAACATACCCACAGCAACAAAGTTATGGAAACATTCCTACCCTCTTCCACATCTGTGGGTGCCTGAACAGAGCTTTGAGTGAGGATGCCACGAAAAACATCCCTGTCTCATTATCACTTACAGTATGGGAATCCCGTGGGATACTATGAGATATAAACTGAGATATAAACAAGCCACTCCAGAACTGTTTCCTTGCATTTTATGCTGGGCAAAGCTGCAGGCTTTCTTAGGGCTGCTGGGAATTGCATTTGCTACAATTTGTCTATAAGAAATCAGTATTTTGATCTGTCTCGAGGCATCTTTCTGGTTTTTGGGTGTTCTTGTTTTTTCCAATTAGTTTGAGTGCATAATCTTCTGAACTTGTAGAGATCATCCCTCTACTCAAAGTAGAAAAGTGAGCAGCTTGCACAGTAGTCTGTCTGCTTCCCCTTACGGATGGGAAATGGTCAGACGGGAATAAGACAGAACACCTCAAGAAATGGACACTGAGTATCTTCAAATACTCAGTGATAGTAATTCTACTAAATTACTGCATTAACTGCCCTCATGAATAGAAAGTAGATATCATTCCATTTATGTTGAAGTCAGCACATTAAGCATGATCTGGGAACGTTCACAGGATAAAAGCCATTGAAGAAGAGCAGAATGTAGGATAGGATTCAGTTCAAGCATAAGATATCTACAGGAAAGTTTCTGTATGAGGTGCCTGTATGTGTACAAGAAATCTAATGTGCCATTATAGTCAGAAGAAATACAGGGTTCAGATGCTTCAACACTGGCATTTACTGCCTTTGGGAAGCCTTAGAGTAGTGAGGCACAAACTGAGGGTCCTGAGCATGTCTTTTGTCCTGCTAGGCATGACTTATTCCTTGCAGTACTGACTTAACAGATGAGACAAGGACATGGAAGACAAGAGACTTTCTGTAAGAATAGCTGGAGGCCAGGTTGCATGCCCTGAGGCAACTTTAAGTGGCACTAGGTACCTGTGTATGGGAAACAGAATTGGCCTTTAGTGTGGTCAGGAGAAACTAATCACTTCCCCCTAACGTTGACACCAAAACTGGGTTAACTGAATTTCTGTCCAGGCTCCGTTCAGTGATCATCATTTATATCATCAACATACAGTTATTTGTGTCAAAACACTTAAACAAAGGAATCTCAGACTGAATTGAAGTCCTAATTCTTCAGGGCGATTAGACTAGATGATCTTGATGATCTTTTCCAACCTTATGATTCTATGGTTCTATGATTCTTCCACCTGTTTCATGAGTTCAGTCCTAAGAGCCTGTATTAAGAAGTCAGTACTCTGGAATGCCAAGGGAAACTATCATTTCACAATGTAAGGTGTCTCTAGAGGTTAAGGTTACAGTGTCACAAGTAAATTCAGTCATACCAGGCTCACAGCCATAGTCACAGGACATGGCTCACAAGAAAAACTAGCACATGTGGCTCTGCACACCACAACATTGATAAAACGCCATTGCTTAGGCCCAAGGCCAAGTGCCATTTTCTCCAACAATTATTAAGCATGGTCTGGGAATCAGCACAGTCTAGGAAGCAGAACCAATGAGCAATTTTGAAGCAACTAGACTATTCGGAAGTCATAGAACATGAATGTCAGCCATGGAATGCTCATTAGCCTCTGAGCCAAAGAATGATCCTATAATACATGCTTCTGTAGCTCTGAACTATGTAAGATATGGTTGAGGGTCAGCTACATGGGTTTTATTAGGATTTCCATTTCGAGTTGGGTTCCAAAGTCCCATTTTATTTATTCTCAGCCCTTAGTCCTTAACTAGAGCTGGAAAATAAATCAGGTTTTGATAGTTTAAAATTAAATTTCCAACCAAACTAATTAATTTCAGGGAACATCACTTAAACATCACTGACATTATGTCACACAACATTTCTGTGAATTTCTGTGATCTGGAGTTCCCTGTAGTAAGTGTGCCAGGGAGGAATAGAAACCTCAGATCCCAGTGGAGCTGTCAGGGTTCCTTTGGTCATCTGCAGTACACTTCATACATAGATTTGGGCATACTGAAACTTCTAGTCAGAAATGAAAATTCTTTCTGAGGTTACAGAGGTAGTCATTCCTGCTCCAAGTGAATTTGCAAGGGAAGTTACAGCTCTGTCCTTCTCTTTATGGAATCCCATGCACAAACACTAATTATAAGACAGGAAAAAGCAAAGTTCCCCTCCTAACTCTAGTTTAGCTCACCTGCTCAGCCTCCATAAAATATAAATCCTCTTACATAAATTTCCTGAAAATATTTATGTTCATTTTCCTTATACAAAACACCCCCTCTAAGTCCATACTTGTGTTCCAGTCCTGTTGGTGTGGGTCTTTCTTTCCATTGGAGTGCAAATATTTGGCAAAACAAGATCATGGACGGGAACTTTGTTATGACCCAACAACTAAAACTGAAAATTCTGTCAGTGGGATGTTTTTCTGATGGAAAGTGAGGCACCAGCTGCCTGTCAGGGGCAAAACCTTTCCCTGAACCACTACTTCTGTACTTGTATTATGTGGTTCTTCTTCGTATATCTCTCTTAATTTTGATTTACATCAAGATTGTTTTCTTAGAGTTGTCTCACATAGAGAAGAGGAAGGAAAGAATGAATAGACTATTGACTGTTCTAGCTTCATATATAATGCATATGGCACTCTTATCTGCAGAAAATATTATCTTTATAGCCGAATATATTTAAGAGGTCAGAGCATTCAGTTTGTTTTGGCAGTGGAGAGGATTCATGATGACTAGCCATGTCTAAGTGTTGTAAGAGTCAAGACACTTGGATTCTGTTTTCATCTCTTTCTGCTTTAGAAGTCATAGGGCTTTTCTGTGCTTGTATATGTTATATAGACACTTCCAGAACTGTAGCAAGACTTTCCTTCACTCAGAGCAGCATATTTTCCTCCAAAGTAGCCCCATTTTGATGGCTCTCTTCTAGTTTAATGGGAGAAAAGACAGAGGGAGTATTTACCTGCCTCATGGTGAAGCCATTTGGTCTCAAGACTCTTAGCTGCTTCTTCCAGCCTTCCTACCAGCACTTTAGACTCTTATAGCTGCCTTTGATATTGCAAGGCTGCCTTTTTCTCTTCTTCTGCTAGTTTCAGATCTAGGGTTCATTCAGAAGTGAAGAATGATAGAAAAGGTTCCGTGATTAGTTTGTAAAGGGGTTACTCCTTCTGCCAGTAGGAGAAGGTGAACCATTCCATGAAGCAAAGGGAAGGGGGGAGAGACTGGCACAACACTGTGTACTCAGACCCTTCTGTCTCCCAGGACATAATGATGCTTGCTTGCTTAAATTCACCCGAATTTTTTGAAATCTTCAGATGAAAGATAAGGTGATAGCACTGTTCTGGTCTGCATGAGTACAAAGAACTGGGATTCTCTCCACAGAAGCTGAGTAGGTTTGTTGAAATTTTCCATTTCACTTGAAATTTCTGCATTCCATAGAGTAGAAACTATTTCATTATAATGTGCTTAGAGATGTCAAGCTAAACATCTCCTCAGGAGAACGCTCCTCAAAAACATTACTGTTTATGCTGCATACACAAATATACGCGAACAAAGGCAGATAGATGCGAGAGAAAAACAGCACTTTCCTGCTTCCTTCACATACACTGTTGTGAAAGCATCAAATGAGAGAAAAAGAAAGTAACTTTCAGAAGTCCAATTGAAACTGGAGTCATACCATAAGTAGAGGCAGTCCCTGAATGACAAAGCAATGCCTGATCTAGCTCAGAACCTAACAAGAGCATCATTGTGCAGGAGGGGAACTAAACCAGGGGTTTTCAGTATTACATGTCGTGTGATCCACTGGAGAGTATTTTGGTCTTTCTGAAAATCAAATTTGTGTAACCCAAACTCCTGTTTAAGCACTTAAACCACAGGACTACAGCTGCTGTTAGTATAGACAGAAAGACTTAAAGTTCAGCTGGTCTAGAAAAATTATTACTCTTCATTTCTCTCATACGTTGAAATACAACAAGTGTGTTTATTGCCGCTATGCTTCTTAAATTCACAGAAGGTACAAACTTTCAGTCAAAAACTTCTGGCGTAGCTACACAGAAATGAAGGATAAATTTGCTGGATCTACTCACCTGATATGCAGGATATGCAATTTAGCAGTTTTGCGTACGTCTTCGGTAGCTTGATGATCTTCAACAGGGCGCTGACTTTCTTTCAACCACTTCAACTTAGATGTAGGTGCCCTCTATTCCTACACAAGAACTTTGATACTGGCAAAGGAAGGACACAGAAGCACATGTCGAGAGCCATTTAAGCTCCTATTTCAAGAAAACATTTCCCATACCATTTTGCACAAAGTGGTGTTTTCCAATGACAAAAGCGGAAAGCTCTTCAGAAGTTTCTTCAGGAGCTGGAGATAAAAGTAATCCCTGCTAGGGATGGTTTAGCAGTATGCATATATGGGGGAGGAATTTCAGAGGAAGGGAAATACCCCTCCACCCCATCCTGAGTTTTCGATACTACTTTGTAGTTCTGCCCACTTTTGAAGTAGCTTAAAAGAAATGGAAGTAGTTGGAATGTTTTTACACAATAAATACTTCCTTTTGTATAATTAAAATTATTGTGGTTGGCTCCTAAAGTGAGAGGTTCATAAATTTGTTTCCAGTAGCAATCAGAATAGTTAATACCCATCCTATCAAACTGAGTTAACTCATGTTCATTTTGGGCCCCGTCCAGATCTCACTGATGTCAGAGGAAATAAACTATTGATTTAAATGGTCTTTGGAGTAGACTCTACAAGCTGAAGAGAACACATAATCTGATTATTTCTGTAAAAAAGGAAAGGGACAGACAGTGAAAATAAAAAGGATGGGATTCAAAACAAAACAATAACAAAAACAGAGACAGAGGGACACCATGACAAAGGTGCAGTTTTGGTTTACTTTGTACGACCCAGAATTGTGACAGAAATAAATAAACATTCTAAGACTTCTGGAGGACAACCACATCAAATGTTAGAAATCAGGAGACATAATATCAAGAAGACAGTTTGCCTTTCATATCTTCTACTGTAGGATTCGTGTACCTTTCTGTGAATTAATACTTCTCTATCAATGCAGAAAAAGCGTTACATGAGATGGCATGGTTTACATGTTTTGGACAGAAATGTGATATTGAGTGTCAAAGCTGTCCACTTAAAAAGACAGATTAAAAAAAAGTATGATGCAAGTATCCTGAATGGTGCAAAAACTTAGGGAACATTTACAAATCATCCAACATGTTCTATGGTGGTTCCAGTCTGGCTGGATGAGTTATTGAAAACTACAAGGACCTCTGAAATGAGTTCAGTACACAGCAGGTTTCCCATGGGAACAGGCATCCGCAATGCAAATTCTGCACCGGAGCCCTCAAGCATGATTGCCAGATCCCAGCACTACAGTCATGAATAAATCCCCTTTTCATCCCCCCTTAAAATAATAAAACCATAAGAAATAAAAAATTCCAGAAACTTTTTATTTGTGTCATTGTTTAAGGTGATAGTAGTAGCATTGGCGCTGCAAAATCTCTTCTTTCCAGCTAAGGATGTAAGAAATGGCTTTATTGATAGTTTAAAACCAGTATCGCTGGGATACTCACTTTCCTACAGATCTCCACTTTCCCATACATATCCATTTTCCTATAGATCTCTGCTTTCCTTATCCTCCTGCTTCGTTCATCTGCATCCCACGTGTCCCATTTCCATATCCTCTATTTGATTTCTTTCCTCCAGCCCCTAGTGCCCATGTTTTCCATGACATCCTGGAGGTGAACTTCTATCCTACAGTGAAATCAATATTAAAATGCCTATTGAATTCAAGTGGGGGAAATTTGTGTCATTAACAATCCGCTTCACTTTCTACTCTGCAACTTTTTTTCTAACATTAAGTCATTATGTGAGTTTCCCTGCTATGGAAAACCTCACCAGCATTAACAATCATGGATTTCATGTGATCAGGATGCCACAGTTCCCCTTCACAGTTCCCTTATCTGTACCCAAACATGTATGTTTTATGTTTGAGTTATGTGTCACGATCTCATTCTCATCACAGTTACAGCTACAGTGACATTATATAATACTATACACCTGACATTGGGTATTAATTCTTACACATCACTCTGTATTTGTTTTGGTGTGGGTCTTTTTTTTTCATATTTGCAAGGTGCAATTTCAGCCAAAGTCATGATTTACAAACTGTCTTTCTTTTCTACGGAATTTTAAATCTATGTGGAGCATCATGCCATTTAAATAATGGCTTTGGTAACACAGAGAATCCATTCAAATCTCCTAGACCAAAGAGCTGATGTAAAAGTTCAGTATTCCATAACCTTCCTTCAGTCTGCAAAATATGTTAGGTGATCAGATACGTCAACTGACTTTTCCATGCCTTGCAATCTCCAGTTCTGAAGTAAGGTAAGGCTTATATTTGGAGAGCAAAATAAGACTGATTCTTCTATTGACAAATTATTTTGGAGACTTCTGTCAGTGCAAAGTTTTAGTAAAACTTTCCAATAAAACAGCTCTAGCTGAAAAGCAGTACAAAGATATGAAAATAAGAGAATGCTAGAAGGGATCTAACCCCAACTGACAATTGAAAATATAACATTTCCTGGTTGTGAGATTAAATCCTTAATTCCTGTTCACTGATCCATGTCAAAGAACAAGAGTGTGAAAAAGAAAAATTATAGCTTTTAGTTCTGTATACATTTTTAAGACAACAGTTGTATGTGTGCATAGTGAAAGCAACTCCCTTTTCTACTAAGTATGTAAAGGGTGTTGGTTGATTTAATGGTACCAGGAGCAGGCACTCCACAAGACTTCTATTTATATATACATGTTGGGGTTTTTTTTGTTTGTTTTTTTTTTTTTTGTTTTTTAATGGGAAAAAAAAAAAAGGCCTTCCTCTTTAAAACAAAGCAAAGTTCTAGATCCTTCCCTATACTAGCCCAAACTACATCATAACTGGACTGTCAAAATGACAGATGCAACTAAAGGAAGTAAATTATAACTACTTTGTAAATCAAATAGAAGGATTTTTAATTCATCACATTAAACTAAAAAAAAAAAAAAAATAAAGAAGTGATTATTATTGTAGCAGTATGAATGTAAATGTAGAGGTAATATTTACAACATTAGTGTGAAGGAAGTTTTCCTGTTTGTTTGCATATGGGAGACAACATTTTATTCCTACATTCAAATTCAAAGGGAAGACCTCACATCCAGAAGCAGATTTACATTAAACAAAACAAAACAATAAGATTGTATGTTCAAGTACTTTGCTGGATTTGGGCTGAAGTTATATTGTCATGGTTCTCATCTCAGATTAGGTGTATCTTTGTGATCTTTCTTTGTCTTTCCACAGAAGGTCAAGTTGATTTCTCTCTTTAATGAGATAAAAGTTAAGTATTTAGAAAAAAATTACACCAATAGATGTTAGTCTCCAAAGTAGGTGTCTCCACTTGTTTTTTGTCATCCTTAGTCTCCTCAGTGGAGAAATGTGACATTCTGAAATTGATGTCGTAAATAGATGGGATGGATCATCCCTAAAATACTTACGCTTTCCATGAACTCTGAAGGGAATTGAGAGAGGTCAGTTCAGCTGCAGTCTTCTCACTACAGATGATTTCAGTTTGTTGTTACATGAATCATTTTGTCTGCCACCTTTGTAACTAGAGAAAAGATACAGAAAACCATCAGAACCTAAATTATCCTAAAACGGGGAATAAATTGTCTTAGGAAGCTGCCTACCTCTCTTCATACTAGAGAGTTTTGATTCCTAATATTTAGAAGGCTAAGTTAGACAAGATAAAATCCAGACACAAATACATTGCAAGAAATCTGTGGCCCCAAAGTGGGCTCTGCTTCTACAGCAGCGCAAAAAGTGAAAGCAACATGGACTTACAAACGCAGCTCAAAACAGGCTGAAAATTATTCAGTGTTTTTAGACCAAGTATATCCTTCCATCCACTGTTGATGTTGCTTTTCTGCACTGAGCCAGAGGAGAGCAATTTGGACTTTACTGCACAAGAAGTGTCCAGATAAGCTGGATACCAATTAGTGCAAATCCCAGTTTGTAATCACTGTGAATTTACTGTTCAGAATGCAGTTCTGGATTTCTCTCACTTCGTATAAGTGCATCACAAATACCCATATATACAATCGTACATGACTCTAACCTGAAGCTTGTTCTCAGATTACTCAAAAACACCCATTTCTTATCAGTGAAATCTCTTAAAACCAAGATTATCACCAGATATAGTGACATTAACATCCACATCTACAACTCATATTACAACTCAAATGTCAAAACACCCTAAAAACGACTGCAACCAACTCCCTTTAAATATCAGTGCACAACTGACCACAAAACTCATCAAAATCACATCCCTATCTCTTCTCTAGGACTGATCTTTAACTTAACCATTCTATTTGCAGAAATAAGGAAAAATGTATTGGTCTGAGCAAAAAAACCCTAGAAAAATACAAAGAAAACTCGTGTTGCCTTCCTGTCTGCTGAGTGAGTTGGATAGGAAAAGTCACAGCCACCTTCTTGAGGATGTCACATGGCTACAGGCAGTAATGGAGCCACTTTAGCCCTCCCTTCTACCTAGCACAAGCATATCTATAATTATAGCTGACCTCTGACAGAGAGATGTGCATTGCCTCCACCAAATCTTGACTCAAAACATGCAAAGTAAATGATTCCTCATAAACATGCTCAGAAAAAGTCTTGCTTGACTGACAATAGAAAGATCCTAAGGATCCTAAGGATCCTAAGGGTCAGAAGGATAGCTGGCTTAGAATACAGAAGTAAGAAGTAAGAAAAAAAAATGCACATAATTATGTAAAGAAGCCCCTTCTCAGTAAATCAAATTTGTCATCATGGGAGCTAAGATGAAGCATCCAGTAAATGCTATGAAAGAACTTGTAGTTATAAAAAGCCAGCCAATGTTTTAAGGAGACAGATTTGCATCATATCCACAAATTCAGTTTGTGGATATCCAAGATACTGAAGATACTGAGGATGATTTTTAAGATCTAGATACATAAAATTACTGACACTGCCCCTGATGCATTTTAATCCATAACTGATAGAATGGGATACAGACCATTCACACATGTTTGTGGAAATATTCTTTCAGCATTCCCAGCTGAAATGTTTTAAATAGAGAGTAAGAAAGAATATTAAAAGCAGAGAAAGAAAGCCCTAATGTGCTATTCACAACTGAGGAGACTTACGTCAGACAACTTGTACAAGTCTTGGGAGACCAGATTCACTGTTTCATTCTGTGTATTAATACATACGTCATTTAAGAAATCTATAGACTAATTGATGGTGGACTGAGTAATGGGAAATATGCTGAGGTATATCCTTGTTTAGAAACTGTGTCTTCAAACAAAAATGTAAGCAAACAAGATTCATTGAATAGCAACAGGACATGACTTAAGAGCCTTGTAATTAACTGGCTTGCCTTTGATCAAAAAGCAGTCTAAGATGCTGTGCATCCTAGAATGATTCCTGATAATTTCATATGTAACAGTCATTAGACAATATGCAACAGAATGACTGACATGTAGAGCTCTTTCTATTCAAATGACCCTTCAATCACTAAGATTAGAACTTTCTTTTAAGCTTTTTTTGCCGAGAGAAGGGTGAATCTTTTTTTTAATACCTTTAAATAGAGAGTATAGAATGTCTGAAAGTCTCCAAAGAGCTAAAAGTTAACATTTTCCTCAGGGAAATGGAAGTTTAGATTGTGCTTCAGGAGAACTTGATCAAATATACTATGCTCTTTATTACTGCTTTAGCCATTGCATTACTGTCACAGTAAACTTGCTGGCTTAGTCAGTGAAAGGGATCATAATCATCTACATGGGACTGTAGACCAGGCAATGAGACGTGAGTAAATTCCACTTTGCCTATCTACTTTGCCTAAAACTTTGGAGGATGAACCATGTATACATAGGGTGGATGTTCACCCTTCAAGTAAGAGCTGATTTGAAGACAACTGAATGGAGATATCTTCTCATAGCATCGAGTCAATTAGCCTAAGGTTTAGAAATGGTAAGATGCAAGGTGAAACAACGGATGCTTCATAATGATTTCTTGAAAGTAATTGCCCAGTCCTTTGTGCTGGTGAGATATCATTCTATGGTAGCACTTCAATGCATATATAGATATATTACAGAATCACAGAATCACAGAATTGTAGGGGTTGGAAGGGACCTCCTGAGATCATGGAGTCCAACCCCCTGCCAAAGCAGGTTCCCTACAGCAGGTCGCACAGGTAGGCATCCAGGCAGGTCTTGAACATCTCCAGAGAAGGAGACTCCACCACCTCCCTGGGCAGCCTGTTCCAGTGCTCCGTCACCTCACTGTAAAGAAGTTCTTGAGCACATTTGTGAGGAACTTCCTATGCTGCAGTTTCCAGCCGTTTCCCCTTGTCCTGTCTCCACTCACCACTGAAAAGAGTCCAGCCTCGCCATTCTGCCCCCCACACCTTAGATATTTATAGACCTGGATCAGGTCCCCTCTCAGCCTTCTTTTCTCAAGGCTGAACAGACCCAGTTCACTCAGCCTTTCCTCATAGGAGAGATGCTCCAGGCCCTTCACCATCTTTGTGGCCCTCCGCTGGACTCTTTCCAAGAGATCCCTGTCTTTTTTGTACTGGGGAGCCCAGAACTGGACGCAGTACTCCAGATGAGGCCTTACCAGGGCAGAGTAGAGGGGGAGGATCACCTCCTTCGACCTGCTGGACACGCTCTTTTTAATGCATCCCAGGATGCCATTGGCCCTCTTGGCCACAAGGGCACATTGCTGGCTCATGGCCAACCTGTTGTCCACCAGGACACCCAGGTCCCTCTCCGCAGATAGATATATATACACAAGGCACATATACAAGACATATACGATGCTTAATGTGACATGTTTGTCACAATTTATCTAATGCAGTGCCAAAAAATCCTGAGATGTTGAAGAATAAAAGGTATACTGGTGATATACAAATATAATAAAAGTTATCATACTTAGGGATCTCTATGAGATTAACAGAAAATAATTCAATTTCATTAGAAGTTATCCTGATTCCCACTTCTGTTAATGCAGAGACCCTACAACGCAAGTGGAAATAGAGGCTGATGATGTGGAAACACAGCATCCTGAAGGCATTTGTTTAAAAGCTCCTATGTGATTGTGAAAATACCGTGGAAGACTAAATGTACAAGCGGTTTCAGGGCAGATGCAGGGAAAGAATTTGCTACCAAATAATGGTAAGCAACAAGCATCCTGGAAAATGAGCCTCCTGCTGTTGTGAGCTGACAAACTGATATGCAGTGGGAGAGGACACTGCATTTCTCTTGGAAAATGAGAAGCACATGGGAAATAAAATTGTCAAGGTTTTTGCTTGGAATTGAAAATTGTTGAAGGTTGAAGTCTTTAATGTAGGGAGTTTATCAACAGAAGCAGAATCTGTGGTTTTTATCTGACTGGCAGTGAGGTCTGCAAAAGGTACTTCCTGCTGATGAAATTATATAGCTAGAGATTTCGGTCCAGATTTTGCACTCAGGAAGCCGTTCAAAACTTGTTTGCTGCTGTCGAGCTGTGGGAATTAATAGATTTTAAATTAACTACTGACATATTTTTGAGGCAACCCAAAGTGTAATGGGAGTGATCCCAGCTCAAGTGGAATGGAGAAGTGACCCTCTGTATCATGGTGGGCAGAAAAGAGGGCAGTGCTTCAAGTGACAACCAACAAAGCCGTATTTTACATGAGTGGAAGTTCTGTGTTCCAGGATCAATAAATAACTTTTATATCATGTCCTTACCCCTTAAATGGATGGGATACAAGTGTACAAGTCATTGTGATCAAAACGTTCAAATATCACTCTTGATTTTCAGAGTCCACAGTGAGATGTCTCAAAGGCATCCAATTATCAGAAGCTGGGGAGAAAAAAGCAAAGAAATAATACCTCTTTTACAGGGGTTTAACAGATGTGTTCAGTGATGGAGAAGCTTGACATCAGAGACTGCAAGGAAATGTTTAGATCTCTATTTTAAGGCTTTTATTGGCTGAGGTGAAGAGTGTTACTTTACTGTCACTCATTGACAAAAAAGCCTACTTGTAACTTTAATGCTTTAACTTACATACAGGCAGAAATTGCCTATTCTTGATTGCCATATAGGCAAGGGTTATAATACAAAATAAAAGACTCAGTAAAAGTACAGGTAGAGCTTTTTGCTTCCACAGAATTTTTTTGCTTTTGTGAGTACTACAAATGTTCCTCCCTCAAGCAGGCCAATGAAGTGGATTGTTCTTTTAGGGCATGTTCTTTTCCTGAGGAAATCAATGAGAGCTTTGCTATTAAACATGTTGGTAGCAGGATATAGCCCATAATCTGATAAACAGATGTTCTGAATGCATGTAGACTAACTTATCAAAGATATACATAGATAAAAGACTCTTATTTTCACGTCACACATCTTTCTTTGTTGTAGCATAAAAGTCTGTAAAATGTTACCTTGGTCCTTGCTCATACTACAGCTGTTTTACTTATGCTTAAAATATTTCACCTTGCCAAGATGTGATGGTGGATAATCTCGTTATGTAGGTAATTCCACACATGCCTTGTGGCCTTTAGGGAAATGACATTTTGAGACTAGATCCTTCAATTCAGGCATGGTTTAATACTAGCAAATGCAGAGCAGCACAATCTTTTCAGCTTCATATTCTTGCTATTCTCCTGAGGTTTTAGGAGAATCCTCCTGAGAAGGACAGAAGCAGTTTGAGGTGGTTTATCTGTTTGGACTGAAGAAAGACAAGAAGAGAAATCCTTGATGGAAGGTAAATGACCATGTTTACATCAGATTTTGTACAACAGTATAAACCCACATTGCAGCATCCCTTAAGCTGTTGGTACAGTAGAGTACACAGTAATATAGTAAAATTGCTTGATGGATTCCTGCCTCCAGAGTGTGGGCTCCTCTGGAAGATGTCTCAAGCTATATATTAAATGAGCAACAAATATATTGTCAAGGCATGCTTTGGAGTGCCAGCTTCTGATATAGCAGGGACAGAAGTTGTTTGTGCTCTGTACAGAAGAATGCCTTTTGCTTGGAAACCAGGCAGTACTGGGTAAGGATACCACATGGCCTCACACCATGACCTGGCAAATACTGAAAGGCCAGGCTGAAAGGTCTTCTTACATGATTTATCAGCACTGAAATCACAACTCTCCCCTTGCACTCTCTTTTCCATCCCAGAACATTTTGAAAGGACAGCAGTTTGAGGCTACATGGCACTTTCAGCTTCATAACATTTCATCAAAGTGGCTGGAACTCATTTATTGTGAAATGATTCTTAGCTCTTTTCTGGTTTGCTTTGTTTGCTTGTTTTCTCCTGACTTCTTGCTTCTACCTGAAACTACTACTCCTTGAAAACTCTTTCCCTTCTGTGAAACATGTGTAAGTCCCACTGTGGAGAGTGGAACAAGTTCTGATGCCCATTGTGTTTGGGCAAAGTCATGTCCTCCTGACAGCCAACTAAGCATGTCAAGGGCCCAGCTTTCCCAGAAGTGCGTGAGAGAGTTTTTCCAAAGCTTCAAAATGTCTTTTCCATTTCTTTAGTGCTGAGATTTTTTTCACTGACGGAATAAATTGATTCAGTACAGAAACTATGCCCCTCACCTTTCAGGAGTCTATCTAAGGCCGACAGAACTCAGACTCCAGCTCTTTGCTGGCAGCTGCTGTGAGTTTTTATTCTCTGTCCTCACACTCATCCTTTCGTTCACAGTCCATCAGGTCTGGATCTCAGTCACAGTCCCTCCTACTGCAATTAGAAACATGTGGGAAATAAAAAACTCAGGTGACATAGGAAATATAAGTGAACTTTCAACCTAGAGGTTGACAAATTCTACTTACCCTGAATTTAAGCCTTTGTGGCACTGTAATGTTGGACTGTGGATTTTTCCACTTGATTGGGAAGGTAGATTGAGAATGTTCTAAGGTGAAGGTGAAAAATGTCTTCTTTAAGAGGCCAACATGCCCTTAAATGGCTTTACTGAGAGCCAGCACTGACTCTAACCCCTGCAAAGTTGAGGATACTTCTCCCATTTCTGCCTCCTTAAAACTCTACATTCATTGCAATGCCCGTTGCACCCACTCCCTATGAAATAAGTAGGAAGGGTTATTACTTCCTCACAGCAGATATAAACTAAAGCTGATACCTCACCAAATGAAAAACATCCAAATATTGCACATGTGTGGTAATAGGGGACTTTGAGATTTCAGATGCATGTGTGGTGGCCGTGTGTCCTGGAACTCGTTGAATTGAAGTCCATTGGGGTTCTTCTCTGTTGTCTACTCCTGGACATCAACCAGTTCCTAAAACATGGGGCATCTTGCCACTTTCTGACATTATCTTATTTATCTTGCAAGAGGGCAAAATGATTTCTATATCTGCTCTGTTTAATCACAAAGATTTGAGTTTTTAAAAATCACAGTGTTGAGATAAGCCTATTCCCATTCATGTCAGTGAGAATTCAGAGTCTGGTATCTCACTACATGCAGTCAGTCAGGCAGTGTCTGAGAGGAATTTCCATCCCAAATCCCAAACAGCGATTCTATAATTTTCTTCATAACACTAGGGGTCACCCAACTTCATCTCACTTATTTTGCTTTAAATTCCCTGAGACACTTAGGATTATGCGTGCCTAGAACTGCTCTTCTGGCAAGATTTGATAGAACCATACTGACTTGTGTCTAGACAGCTTTGCTGTCTACCACGAGTTGCTCCTCTGCCCAGGTCTCACGAAGAGGCCAGCTTGGCAGGCATCATCAGAGCTCTCCTGACATGAATCAACAGGTTTGAAAGCCCTGGAAAAAAAAAAAAAAAAAAAAAAAAAAAAAGCTCTGATTCCTACCACTTTGTGACTGCTGGACTTTCTCTGGCACTCATATAAAACCTTTAAGCTATATCCCTTTCTAAGCACTGGAAAATTTAAGTGTTCATTTCCTAATTTTGTTCAGTGGTGCTTCCTCTTTGGAAATTTGTCTCCAGGCCAAAAGGTATTTGTCACAGGAATGTTCTACCCATCCTCCTGATGTTGGGCAACTTATGCAGGAGACAGGTCAAACTGGAAGAAAAATTGTGATTTTAGTGCAGGGCTTGTGACATTCACTTGGAAGGGGCATACCAACCTTCTTTCTAATGTCACCTATGGCACTGTGCATTGATGATCCCCTGCTTAAGAATAGAAGCCATCCAGGAAGCATGGAGTATCAGGAATCACACCTTTTTTTTAGAGAGAGCTGTAATTATGAGGCTACAGAACTAATTTCTGCCACATTTATTCTTTGTTTTTGTTTATTTCTAACACTCTTTCTCTCCACCTCAGTCTTTCTGCACAGTCAAAACATGCTACTTCCAGAGAACAGGAGAGTCCTTACTCACAACTGCCTATAGTTTACAGGTCTTCTCAAGAAGTGATGCACGTGGCAATATGAAGAAGGAAACGAGGGAGCATTTTTCCTCATAGAAATTTGAGATTATAGCTACTTTGAACATCTTTAATGCACACTTTTTTATCTGATCTAGTTTCGTTAGATTCCATTGGTAAACAATGGGATTAATTGTGGCATAATCTGATTATTTTCACAACTACATCAGGATATGAAAAATTATTCCTCAATATTTCCTTGTTTTCTTTTCTCCACTCAATAACAAAGGCAGCTGAGGAAGAGTAGTAAAACTGCAGATGTAAGCACTACTGATATTTGGAGGTAAGGGTCATGCATCTCACCATCTCACCCTCGACATTTGTGGTATCATTTCTTGTCTGTAGCTCCTGGACACCTCTGCAATGTTTAGTTTAAACCACCTTTAATGGCTTTAAACTAAAAGAGGAGAAAATTAGGTTAGATGTTTGGAAGAAATTTTTTACTCAGAAGGTTCTGAGGCACTGGAACAGTGGTTGTCCAGCTAATTTGTGAATGCCCCATCTCTGGAGGTGTTCAAGGCCAGGTTGGATGGGACCCTGGGCAGCCTGAATTGGTGCATGGAACCCAGCGCATGGCAGAGGGTTCAAACTGGATGATTTTTTATGTCCCCTCCAACCTAAGACACTTATGATTCTATGATTATATGATTGTTTAATAGTGAAAGCTGATCAGAGAAACCATTAGCATTCCTTGTTTTTTACCATATACATGTGTGTGTATGCATTTATACGTATGTATATATGTATACACATTCTATATATATTTAAACGTATTTATATTATATGTATATATATATAGGTGTATGTGTTTTCATCTGATAGTCTTACATGAATTTAGCCACACATACCACAGTTTGGAGTTTCTAGTAATATTGCCTTTCACCCAAGACTATCATGCTAACGCTGGCTGCATGACTATGATGGACTGCAAAAGGAAAATTTAACTAATGTGATGAAGCATCTCACAGCTTTTGTGATCTCCTGATAAACAAAAGTGAACTGCTGGCCTGAGGAGGGTGAAGGTCAAGTGCCTCACAGCATCCTCCATGGAAGGCTCACTTTAGGTCATGCACTCTGCTGCCTCACAACACACCCTCAGTGAAGATGCATCTGAGCAAGAGGTCAGACCACAGGATCCTGCAGCCAGAGCTCTTGTTCGTCTTCTTGTTTACTGACATGTAGGCAAGTCCCTGCCTGACAAGCTGTAATTTCAGTGGAGCTCAAGGTCAGATTTTCCAAGCTCCAAGCTAGGGCTATGTTTTTTAAGATTTCACACCTGTAGTTTACCTAGTCTTTAAAAAGGTTAGTGTCTGCCTTATTTTACTCCCATGTAAAAGAGAGTGAAGAATTCCTACCTCCAGGTTAAATATGGAACAAAAGATCTAATTTTGAAAGGGAAAATGCTGGAGACTGGTCCATTCTAACCAGAAAACAAAAGTACATTTACCATTCTTTAATTCTTAGAAATCAACCAAGATTTTTTTGTTGTTGTTGTAGTAGTAGTAATATAAGTAATATAGGAAAATAGAGACGGATGTACATAATTTATTACAGTTTCCTCTGAACATACACAAGTCTAACAAAATTATTTTAGCACAGGACTTACAGTCACTTCAGTCTGACAGAGGTCCTCCATCAAGCATCAAATTATCTCTTCTATTTTTGCATCTCATAGGGTCTCCCTTTAGTCTGTTCATGGATTTTCTTTCTCCACCTTCTTGCAGTTTCCCATGTTTTGACACTATAGCCCAAAGGCTGTTCTAATCTATTCAAAATTACTATTCTTATTGCACAGAAAAGGAGTCAGTCTTGTAGAGCTTCTTCTTTCGAAACGTAAATTAAAGCTTTGTGTTAATCATTTCCTTCATGAGCAGGCCTCAGTTCCACCAAGCATATTTGCATTTTCCACTCGAGAATGTAAAGCAGTTTTGAAGGTTGGGCTTTCATGCATGTGAACATCTGATCTCCTAGACAGCAGATCAGGAGCCCAAGAACCCTTGAATTCAATCTGAATGTAGCTATTAACAATTTCCATTGAATTGCTTGGATTGAGTTGGCTGACTTCTCTGATCAAACAAAATAAAGCTTTCTAAATTTAGAAGAATATTTTATATTGTGCTTAATGGAAAATCTACTCATAAACACTGATTTTGATGATGATAAAAACCCTTAAAATTCAAATGTTCCAAGTAAAACTTACTGAAAACTCATGCTTTCATAATAATTATAATTATGGCTAAGTATTTCCACAGAAAGCATGAGTGAGGGTTACAATCTAATCTGAGTCATTCACTTAATAATTTTCTTTTGAAGTAACAGCAACTCCTGACATTCAGTGATGCAGCAAATGTGTAGTTTTGAATTTAGATGCCGACTGAGGGTACTACTCACTGGTACTGGCATGCACCACTTTGTTTAAGATCTTGGAGACAGCACAAAACTACGATGAGAGGAAGAGATTGCCCGTTGTAACAGAGAAACAAAACCTGTCCTGATATAACTGCGGGAGTCTTCTGTCTCAAAGGGAACTTTCCCTCCATTTCTGAATAAAATTAAAAGAAAAAAAATCAATTGGCTTCCTGGTTGTGAAGGCAAAGGAACTGGTGTTTGTTCTTTGAACGATATGATTGAAAATTGACTTCATTTTTCAGGTATAGCTCAGTATCAGCTCAGCCAGCATCACAGCGGGCAATCCTATATAGTCTACTTTATGATCATACAATAATTCAGCTGAAAGTCATCCACTATGGCATTCTGGACTAACTGTGCTATTACCAAACACCGAAAGCAGAGAAATCACCATAACTTCTCACTATAAAACTTTGTTTTTCCAGCACTCAGTACTAGGTGCATGCCAAACCATAAATCACATCGGAACACTCTGCTTAAATAAAGGAAAAGCATTGACTTTAACAACCTGATGTCAAAATCTCATTCACATTGAGCAACTCTTTGCAGATTGTGCTGATGGCAATTTTTTTTGAAGATCCTTTACAAGTCATTAGTCTTCTGAAAAACTGGCTTTACTCTGGAAAGCAACATCTACAAGAATAAACTCATTTCAAGACCTATTTCTGTGTGATTCTTAATGTAGCCAAAGATATTCTTGAAACACAAATATGATAATATTTCACACGGTATAGTTTTATGACTCTTGGAATGGCTAGTTGTAGAAATAGATCATGTCTGAAGTCTGAAAAAATGCAGTTCTTAAGGTTTTTTCTCTTGTATTCAACAATTGGTTTCAATTTGCAGAACAGAGATTTACTCTAAATCAGTGATAAATAGAAGGGTGACTTTACCAAAGCCTCAAAGCCCTCCACAAACCATGATGATTTTTTTCATTAAAAGACATTTTTATTAATAGAGATACATAAGTAATAAAGAGGTGGATACTCTCATTCACTAAAAGAGTTCACAGAAGCACAGGTCACCCTATGACAAGTAATAATTACAAGTGGTAAGGATGGTAATGGTAATGACAAGAGGCATTGATATAAGCAGAAGTATCACTGACAGAATGAATTTTAAAAGTTGCTTGAGACTTTCATTTTTTGCTAAAGAGTGAAAACATAGAAGCCCTGTGATCCATATCTTAAATGATGGCCTCCTATACAGGAGACTCAAAAAGAGGAAATCAGTGTCTGATTATATTATATGATGCTCTGCAGCTAAGATGTTCCTTGCATAAGTGAGCTTGCAGTCCAAATAGAAGCTTACACTTCAGAGGTAAGGCTAATAAAACAAGAGGCAGGAAACATTTTCTGTTCCATATTATTTGTCCTAAGTTTACAACTGCTGAGCACAATACATCTTAGATTATATTGCCAACTATAAAATCAATCTTAGTTTACTCAGTTTTGTTTTGGCTTTTTTTTGTTTTTGTTTTTGTTTTGCAGCAAAGTGTTTTGTTTTGTTTCCAAATTACATGCATCATCATCTGTACTATCTTTCCGTGACTGAATGAGATGAGCTTGTAGACTGAGCAGTTTCTAACCTCCTTTGATTTTTTTAAAGAAACCTCATATGCACAACATGAGTTGGTTATTTTACTTCCTTTTTTTTTTTTTTCTTATAGTCAAAGGAATTGTATTCAGAGAGTCTGTTCTGTTATTATGTACAATATTCAGAAAGCATTAAGCAGCCGGCATGTTATCACCTACTCAGTAATTCTCCCCATATTTTTCCCCCTGCTAACAGGTTATCATCTTGCCATGCTCTGTGCTTTAGATTCAGTCATCTCTGGCATGCAAGGAAAGCCTGCTGCAACCAAGCAAGGCATTCCTTCAATCTGTATTTAACAGTTAATTGCAAACCTGTGCCTTGAAGTACTGCCACAATTCCTTGCTTCACTGCAAAGTCTTTGATATCAACCTACTGCTTTTGGAAAGATTACAACTTGTACACTTGGCTACTCTGGTCAGATATGTGCAAGAACATCAAGTATGAAAGTAAAATTTCTTACTGCACTGCATGTGAACCCAACAAACCTCTCAATTGCCATGTTAGATATGCTTCAAACCAGTGTAAACCTGAGGAGAAGCCGCATTGAGAGAATGGAAATTTCCAACAAAAAGGCATTCTTACTGGGTGGCAATGGGGGAAAGAAATGCTTAGGGAAGCAATGATTTGGGGTAAATTCACATATGCTGTTAGAGACATATTTACTTCAGATAAAGATCTATCCCCACCCTAGTATTGGAGCATCAAACGTTGTTCTCATTTCCACTAGTACAAATTCAGAGTAGCACCCTAAATGTCCATTCATAAAAAATGATTTTAATCAGGATTAATAACTTCTCTCTGTGTGACAGACATTGAATGAAAGCTTAAAACGACACTTTCCAAATATGTAGTTCTGTTGATAGTGAGTTAAATTCAGAGCACTCAGAATACAGAGAGTAAAACTTGCAGAGAATCAAATGTGCTGAAGGATAGGAAGTGTTATATGACTTCCTCTTTTATGTTGATATTCTGAGTCTACTAAACAGACATGAAGTTACTTATCTTCGCATAGTCACGTTTGTGTAATTTCACTGTCCTCAATACCTCTTGCACTTCACTAATATTTTACTGAAGTCCATGTCGATATTAATGCACTGCCCCAAACGTATCTATAGTCTGGCATTAGAGAGTCACGGGCTTAAGTGCTTAAGTTGACTATGTATTGATTTGCTCTTTCTTTCATGGAAAAGGACTTTGAGAAGAGAGAGGTTATGAAATGTTGATAGTATTGGGAGTTTTGAGATATCTTTGGCTCCAAGCTGTCTTACCTTATACCTGGGTATGGTCCAGGACTTACACTGGCTGCGTGTAAAGATATCAGCCCATGTTGATTTTTTTTTGACTCATATATTATGGTGAATACTACTTGATTATGAGAATCTCCATAAGGTTTCCAACTTCTCCATGTATTTAATGACCTTTTCAGCATTTTTTGTACAGACTAGAAAATTATTTACCCATCCATGCAGTTCACCACCTGCTCAATATATGTCTTCACAGTAGGATCTAGTAACTTGTTCATTCCTGGTTTAACTTGCAAGATCCAACTTCAATCAGGAAATCATCTGATCTAGCTGTAGATGTCCCTGTTCATTAGGGTGGCAGTTGTACCACGTGGCACTTAAAGGTCCCTTGCAACTCAAATGATTCTATGATTCTATGATTCCATGACCATGGTCATTGAGATACCTCTCCAGCATTGTTGAATCCTGTTCTAACCTGTATACATAGCTATGAACCACAGTGCGTATTGACAGGATTAGCAAAGAAAAGCCTTGGACTTGAGAGCTATGAATGAGCTGATGGGACTCCAGTATGTATAAGCAGTTGCTCAAACAAGCCTTTTGCATCCATCCAGCTGAGATCAGGAATTACATGAAGGTATTTTGAGTTGAGATTTAGAATTGTAAGGGCTGGAAAATTCTTGTAGAGACTGGAAATACTATCCTCTCTATACCTATACTAGGAGAAAAATGGGTAGATCAAAACAATTCACAACAGTCACTTTTTTAAATTCTTTTTTATTTCAAGCCTGAAGAGGCTGCTGCAGTCATTTTGCAGAGAGGCCAAATAACTTCACTGAAGAGTGAATATTTTTTGTTTGGAACTTGAACTCAAATTATTCTGCAGTATTTAACACTTCCCGATTTGTCTACATCAAGTTTTATATATGAATAGCAGAACTACACCTATTATTTTACTATTAATCTCGATGTCGTGCATCTGAATAGCATTACTTCTTTATAGAAACTTGATAACCTACAGATTTTACAGACTAACACACATTTCTGAGATATTTAGACATCACTAGGTAATTGTGTTACCAAATCATTTAGAAAGTCTTTGAGAAATAAACCTATGATTCTCCCAATAGCACTCTACATTACTTGAAGAATTCACTCAGAATGTTATTTTCTTCATACAGGTTAATTATTTAGCTGATTGTACTTAAAAACTGGATCCGGAACTGAAATTTTAAAACAAAACTGTTCTGACATCCTAAAAGCCAGTAACAAGTTAAGCATGAATTTAGGAAAGTCCAAACAACACTCATAAATCTGGGTGTTGTGTCATTTCTAAAATGTGTAAATACCAAGATGGATACAACAGGTTAATACATTTTGCTTTTGAGTTCAAGAGAATCAGGTCTGTTACCAGGTCACCTTTGCCATTATTACCAGCAACATCTATTGAAAGCAATTTATCAGTCATATGTTTGGAAGTTCAACTAAAAAACATATAGTCTTGAGCTTTCCTTCTATCTCAGAATATAAAAAGATCTCTTCCATTACTCCTCACAGAAGAATGGATTGTTTCTGTGGAACAACTAACTTTCCAATTTTCCACATCAGGTCTTTATTCTCTTTATTGCCGAGTTTACCATACAAAGTCACAAACATATTCATTTCTCTTTTGCTAGCAATTAGTTCTTCAATACGTAGGCAGATGTTACTCTTTAGCTGTAGCCTAAATATATGAGCTCCTATTTGCCATAAGATGTAATAGATCATGTTCCACATACAATTTTCAAATGACTTCAAGCCTTAATCATGATAAAGACTCAAGAGTTAACATTTCTTTCATCTACAGATTATTACTGAACATTTCTAATAATCTAGTTAAGTTGTATGAAAAGCAAAGAAAGAGACATGAAACAGATTTCTCATTTTCTTCAGTACTGAGGGAAAGAAAAAGACATATCCAACAACTTTTTTTTTTCTTTCTCTTCTTGCCTTAACACAGTGAGTGATCTTTGAAAGAAAATAAGTGTAAGCGACTAGGAAAGCTATTAAATGTTACTCTTGTTTTCTGTGCCACCTGTGAAATGCCACACGTGAGATTTTAATCTTTGTTTCAGTGTTTTTTCCTTAAATTTGTTTATTTGAATAGAACTACAATTCCTTTGATTCAAAGAAAACTACAACTACATATTCAATTTTTATGATTCATGATATGCCTTTAAATAACAAACTGTACATTTAAAAGGTATGAACTTTGTTGACAGGCTGTTGATATGCTTTGGTAATTGCATTATACCAGTCAATAATTACCATTGCCAATGAGACCTTCACATCCTGCCCCAAGGACATAAAGGAGAGAGAAAAAGAAGAAAAAGAATGAAAAGTGATTCCCAGCCAGGTGGGAGTTTGTGTAAGATCTTTTGTCAAGTTGAACCTGTAACAATTTTTGTTTCTCATAGAGTACTCAAATCAGATTAAATTAATTGACGTGGCCCAACAGGCTGGATATTGACTCATAAATCAAGAAAACATTCCATGAGCTGGGACACGTGGGTTCATGAGAAATGTAGTTATGGCAAAGAACCCAGGAAGAAACACTGAACATGACTCATCTAAGCTACAATTTCCCTTACTTTGCAACAGCATAGCTGGGAGCAAATGAAAGCCAAAGTAACACAAACACGTTTCAACATTTCTGACAAGAGCTCATGAGATTTTTTCTTACCCCCAAAATGTGACATTTCGTCCCAAAACAGAATGAAAATAAATGTTGACAGAGTGAAAATTTCTCTGTGTTGAAATTCCAACTTTAGTTCTAATAACCCATATTTGGTTCAAGCCACTGGACATTTCTGTGTTATTTATTACTGTTTACATTCAAGGTACCCTTTCCAAACCGACATGAAAATATTTGGCCTCTGCTATTTAGTTCTTGTGTCATGCTATGACTTAAATATAAACTGTTCTCATATGGAAAAAAAGGAAATCAACATTTAAAAAGAAAAAAATAAAAAAGTTGTTTCTATGATTGCTTCTTTTGATAAAATCATTTAAATTAAGAGAATGAGTTAAAATATGTGCTTGCCAGGAATGACATTTAGGAGTAGGCCCTGCCTTTCCTGAGGAAAGTTCTTTAGAAACTGAGCCATCAGTACCATTACCAAAGAATCATAGAATAATTGAATGGGTTAGGTGGAAGGGACATCAAAGATAATCTAGTTCCAAATCCCTACTGTGGTCAGGGTTACCAAACACTAGATAAGGTTGGCCAGAGCCCCATCCAGCCTGGTCTTGAATGCTGCCAGGGATGGAGCATCCACAGCTTCTAAGAGCAGCTTGTGCCTCATCACCCTCTGAGTAAAAAATTTTTCCCTAACATCTAACTTAAATTTCTACTATTTTAGCTTAAAGCCATTCCCCTTTGTCCTGTTACTGTCGGTTATCTTCCTCTTGCTTGTAAGCTCTCTTTAAGTACTGGAAGGCCACAAGGAGGTCTCTCTGGAGATTCCTCCAAGCTAAACAAGCCCAACTCCCTCAACCTTTGTTCATAAGAGAGGTGCTCCAGCCCTTTGATCCTCTTCATGGCCCTCCTCTGGACCCGCTCCAACAGTTCCACATCTGTCCTGTCTGGGGGCCCCAGATCTTGACACAGTACTTTAGATGGGGCCTTACCAGGACAGAGTAGATGTGGACAGTCCCCTTCCTGCCCTGCTGGCCACCCCTCTTAAGATGCAGTGAAGGATACAGTTGACCTTCCAGGCTGCAGGCACGCACTGCTGGCTCATGTCCAGCTTTTCATGCACCAGGACTCCCAAGTCATTTTCCACAAGGCTGTTCTCAGTGAGTTCTTCTCCCAGTCTGCAGACATATCCAGGATTGTCCTGACCCAAGTGTAACGCTTTGCATTTGGCCTTGTTGAACCTCATTAGGTTCTGGTGCACCCACTTTTCGAATCTGCCCACGTCCCTCTGAATGATATGCCTTCCTTCTACTGTGTCAACTGCACCATTACATGCAGCAGGATATGCAGCAGACCCCCTTGCTTCCCTGCCCACTCAGCAAACATTTCTCCATAGCTCTGCTCCACTGATTGGAAAGGCTGCCACTTAATGCCTTTTCATTGCAAACTTCCTTTCAGGGCCCAGCCCAGCAATTAGGCCGCAGCCATGCTTCACGACCTCTGGCTGCCTCTCTGCAAGCTTTGATCAGATCTTTGCTCGCTGACACACATCTAATAACCCACTGTGGCACCAACCAAGCTATCAGGTCCTAATTTATCCCCTACTTTGCATCCTAAGCCAAATAGGGGTGTAATTAGCTATTATACCAGCCAGAAGTTTGACCTGACCTCCTGTTTGGAAGTCGGGCAGGGAAAAGGAAATAGACGAGAAAAGCTACTGAAAATTATTGTTTTGCGGCTCTTCGTAAAAAATGCAAGATCTGTATACAGGCAATAGCCCCTTCTCGGAGAAGCCTACACTGATATTCACATTTCTGCTAATTACATAATCTTATTACTAGCCAAAATTACAGTTTGTCTTCCCTTTACCTGGAAGCATCTGTTTCATTTTGGTTACAGATAGTTCCTCTAAGGTATGTACTGTTATAAAAATGAGTACAGTTAGACACATGAAAAATGCTTAGCACAACAGATTTATGGCTAAATATAAGAGTTCTGAAAGGCCTAGATTTAACTATCATTTTTCCTATACGACTTCTAATTTTATTTTTAAGTAACAAAAAAGAGAGGTGAAAGCAAGGCAAATAGCACCAAAATAAAAAAAAATCATTTCTAGTCTTCTTTCTCTAGGCTGAAGTGAAATGTTTTAGTTCTGAACCCTTGGGAAGGATGTTTATTCTACTCTAAATAAAACTAAAGTATATTTTTAAATAAAACATCACCTCAAATTACTTTGAAAGAATCCAAATAAAAACATTTACATTTTTTTTTCCAGAATCTCTTTCCCATTTTCCTACTGCTTTTTAAAATTTATTTTCTCTCAATTGAAAGAGTTCCCTTCAATCAGCATGAATTCACAAAGCATTCACTCAACTGACTTGTCTCATTGCAGTGGGAAAAATTCTTACTTGTATTAACAGTTCCATACGCTATGGCTAAGACTGCATCAGGGCAGTGCAGTGCATACTCTCATTTGGCACAGACACTCCACCATGCAGATATCCGTCAGCCAGAGCAGGCAGAAGAAGATTCTTCGTGTGTCTCAGTTAGATAAGGCTGAATGCTTTATGAATACCCATAGATCTACTTCTAGTTAAGATACAAACCTCTGTATCCTTACCAATAGAAGAGTAACATAATGCACTGTATCCAACGTCCAACACAATGACCAATCTCCTTTTGGCACCTTTAGGCCTATTGTGGAATCTCTGACAAGAGCAGCTAAAGGTACGAAAAATTGGATGGGTTTTTAGTTTCTCTAAATACAGAGGAAAACTAAGTACAGAGAAGATTTAAGGAGTATCACTGAGTGCAAGATGGACAGGTGTCTTTGTTGAGTTGACTGATAGATGCCTAAGGTTTAATGCTGTTCTATTTCAGCTATGTTACAGATCATAAGTGATTTTTATAAACTGCAGGTAGATGTTTATGCATTATTTACCATTAGTTATTTTCTATTATACACATATATTTAGTACTGTGCCCGCTATTCAAAACAGGACAGTCATAGAGTAGTTAGTCATTAAAGTCAGATCTTTATTTTTTTCAGGAATGGTAACAGACTGAGTCTATTGAGACATTCTTGATTTTTAACAAGATACTTCCAAATGAAATTTTCATATTGAACTGCTTTTTCAGAGCATTCAAATTAGTGTCATTTTTGCTTTGACATATTCCACGAAAACTGAGGTTTCAGTAGCAGAATTTCTTGGAGAAGAGTTGTTATTTCTGAGAAGAAAATTTTTCTAAAATGGAAGGGTAAAAAGCCATTTTCTTGGAAGGAATGGTTTCTACATTATGACTACGTATGTATTTGTAAGGTATATAAGACTAATGTATATTAGTCTTCTAGTCTCCTTCTCTGGAGATGTTCAAGACCTGCCTGGATGCCTATCTGTGTGACCTGGTGTAGGGAACCTGCTTTGGCAGGGGGGTTGGACTCGATGATCTCTGGAGGTCCCTTCCAACCCCTACAATTCTGTGATTCTGTGGTATGTGTAGATATGGATATGGATGTAGATCTAGATGATATAGATGAGTTTATTCAGGGCTTAATATTTTTTAGAAAAATATAAACTTCTGTGTACAATCATTCTGACATGGGATCTATGTGCCTGACCGCACAGAGATCTCCTGGGGAAGACAATTGGAAAAAAAGGTAAAACTACTGGGTTGAGATCAAGACAGTTCAAAAGGACAGAAAAGGAAGTAATACTATAATAATAGAAAATGATGCAGAACAAGTGATATACAATGCAATTTCACACAACTCTCTGGTCAGTTCAGGTCAGATGCTTTGAATCTGTTCCCTTCCATTTACTTGTGCACCCCCAGCTCCTCACTGGCAGGGCAGGATAAAAAACTGAAAAGTCATTGATTTCATTAATCAGTTCTCTGCAAAAACTAAAACATTGGTGTGCTATCAACATTATTCTTACTCTAAGTCCAAAACACAGCACCATACCAGATATTAGGAATAAAATTACCTCTAGCCCAGCTGAAATCAGAACAGCATGTAAGTGTGCAGACACTGTAGACCAGTAATACAGCATGAGTTTATGGCCTTCTTAGTTTCCTATAAGCCAATGCACAGGCTTTAGACCAATAAAATATTGGGCATTCCTGACTAAAAGTGAATATTCCTGAGTTTATAACATGATCAGATATTCCGAAGTACAAAACCATCAATCACAAAATCTATCTTTTTTTTTTTTTTTTTTTTTTTTTTTTTTAAGAAGCATCATAATGAATAAACAAGTATGATTTAAAGAATATAAATATCAGTTTGGGAAACTTTTTTTCTTTTTTTTTTTAACTAAATAATAAAACTCCAAAGTCTTTTCCCTGACTGCAGTATTTCAGACTGCCCTGAGAGTAAGAAGCAATCTTTCTGCTGGCATCACAATCCTGCTGCAGCTGGAAGGGGCTTGATGCACGTGAAGATGTGATTATCCGCAGGAAGGAGAGATCCTGCAGCCCTGGCCATGTCGGGGTGTAGTGCTGACTCCACAAAACATCCCCTGTCAATTTGACAGCTGCATGGTTTGCAGTTTTGGAAATCCAAACATCTTTCTGGGTATTAGTCTGGAGGCTGTGGGCAAGAAAGAAGCTGCAGAGTGGTGGATGTGGGATTAGCAAGTGCACAGAGGTCATGGTATTAAACAATATGTAAACTTCACAGCTTAGGCCTTGCTTCAGCAAACAGGGCCAGGAACTGAACAGAGCTATTTTCTTCCATCTTTGACTGTCCTCAAGTCAGTACTGCAATAATGTTTGGAAGCTGACAACAGAATTGCGTGATTATAAATTTCTTTTGTAAATACCTATGTGACAGAGGCTGGTTACAAAAGTGCTGATAACCCATAAGTAAAGGTTGTGAGCACAGGCAGATGCAATCCAGGACATCCTGCTCTACTTTGCTTTGTTTTGTAGAGGAGACAGTAGGTCTAAGGCTCACTTTTTCTGCTCAGTCTTCCCTATCACTCTGTGCTGGGTTAATTTTAGGGGCACACAGTCCAGCTTTGAATATCTATTGAGGTTTAAGGAGTTACTGCTGCTTTATTGCTGAAAGACAAAACATGGGAGACTTTTAAGTGCACTGCAGTACAAATTAGTGGCGGCTTGAGCAAAGCCAACAGGGAGCTCAAATTAAAATCATAGAATCATCAAGGTTAGAAAAGGCCACTAAGATCATCCAGTCCAACCAACAACCCAACCCACCATGCCCACTAACCATGTTCCTCAGCGCCACATCTACCCTTTTCTTCAGGGCACTTCAGGGACAGTGACTCCACCCCCTCCCTGGGCAGTCTATGCCAATACCTCACCACTCTCTGAGAAGAAATTTTTCCTAACATCCAATCTGAATTCCTGAAGTTTCTGCTGTAGTGATGTTTCTCCATGTCACAGAGAAGACAATTGTGGTGCAGAGGGTTCTAGTATGGCATGGTATTGCTGCTGTTAATACAGGAGCAGGTGAAATAAACATGTTTGCATTTCACATTTAATGAAGGCTGCTGGTCAGTGCACCAATAGCTCCTGCCAAAGTAAGGCCTGTTTGGGCCCTTATTTCTGAATAAGAAGAAATGTCACTAATGTTTCAGCATCTGGACAGTGGTTTGGAAGGGAAGCCAACCATCCACATCACAGATGCAGTGCTGTATGAGCATCTTCCTTCATCCTCTCTATATGGATTGAGAGCAGAAATGTGAACTGCAGGAGGGAAAAAGCAAGACCTATGGCAAGTTTTTCCTTCTTCAAGTATTTTGCTGCAGTCTGCCTCTCTTCACTGGCTGAGCTGGATTAAGTTTCCATGATAGGAAGTCAGGAATGTAGATTTATTCAGACTTGTTAAAACAGTGGCACATGTCCCAGGGAAGACAAATAGCCTTTTGTGAGATAATTTGCTAACGCAGTTCCACCCTAACATGTATCTCTCTTGTTATCAAATGAGTAATATGGACATAACCCTGTGCACTTTTATCAGACATGCATATGTATGTCAGCCTGATTTCTGTCTCACTGGTTGGGTGAAGAAGCCAACGGTCTTGTGCCCAAGCAAAACTTGTTGTACTGAGATCAAAATCTGCTGTGTGTTTTTAACTTGCAGCTCATGCCTATTTACAGTAAGTGGCTTCAGTTCAGATGAGCATTTGCAGTAAATCTGTTTTCTTTAATTCAGTCATTTCTTTTACATATGAGGAAGAAATAATAGAAACAGAGTTTTTGCTATTTACTGCTAACATCACAGTACTTTCTGTTAGTCACTTACTCTTTTGGTTGAAAGAATGGTGGGCATTTGATCAGGAAAAAAATCTACCCCGTAAGTAATCTTACACCATGAGTACTCTCTTGTAAATAAACACTCTCTTGTAGCATTTTAATGATTGCTTAAGAATTCTTTATGATATTAATGACTAATCTGATGTCAATAATGTTATTACTCTCGCTGCCAGTTCAGCAAAATTTCTGCTAAGCTTAAACAGAAAGCAGAGGTCTATTAGTTTCAGTACTAACATAGGATTCAGGACATACAGCTGTGCCTCTGCCATGGATTTCTTGTGTTTATTTAACCTCTTAAAGTGAACAGTCGACAGAAATGCTGTCCTCACAAACTATCTGGTTATGTTGTAAAAGTTTTAGGGACAGGAATAATTCTTTCTCAAGCAGTTCTTGCCATAAATGAGCTCTGCTATTGGTGTTAGTAAAGAGGCAGAATGTTGCCGAATAAATTTTAGGTTGAAAAATAGTTTTTTGATTCCTTCAAAATACCTGGCTTTGACAAAGACAATCTCCTTGGAAGCTTCCCTTTTCCAACACAGACATGAAAATTTCGGAGTGTGCTTTGGGACAGAGAGGTCTCTGTTCCCTCCATGCAAGTAGTACATGCTGTGACCTACTTACAAAGAAATTTAGCCAAGAAAACAATCACTTAACTCACAATCAGAGGATAAACAACCAAATCCAGGCACATTCTAGACGCTATTTCCAAAAGTACCTACATCCTTCTCTTCAAAACCAAACAAACCAAGAGATCCCATAAACAATCAGTGTTCATTTCTTGCTGCGAGGTACATCTTTCTCTACATCTGCTTGTGTTCCATTTGAAAGGAAATCGGAGTTCATAATTTTATTATTCAGCGTATTTTAAGATCTACTACAGCTCAGGTGGATTATCCTTGAAACAGTTATCTTAATGCTTACTCAGCAGTATCAATCAAAGGTAAACTTTGTGGTATTTATTAGATCGCATTCAGCCACCCTTAAAAAGATGTAAAGTACAGAAAATATCAGTGGCATTATGAATTGAGGAAGAACTGGCCCTTCTGAATCTGCATTGCTGCACAATTTGGCAGCAGTGACTGCATTGCCCACAGATGAAGAAATTTGTTAGCAAGGCTAAGCCTGAGTAAAAGTGCTTAGTTTTTGGCATAACATAAATCAGGCAATGAGTCCTTCCAAACACCATTCACACTTCTCTGTTATTCCACACTACAGGATGACAAGATTTTTCATCACTCATAATAAATCATTCCAGGAGGACAGTAATGGGCTGGGATGGGGGGAGCAGAGGAAGAAAATGCCAATTAATACCTGAATTACTGTGAAGTAAGTGCTTTTATTGGAATTGCTTTGATGTAGAGAGTAGACTCAGGTGCAGAGAAGTGGATTTAGTCATAATGCATGGATTAAGACAGACATGGAGAACAGATTTTCTGTATGTTGAGTAAATTCTGTTAGTTCAATTCTGGTACATTTTCATTTCAACTTACTTGTTGGCTCTCCCAGATAGATAGATGTGCATACATTTAAGAGAGCACACGAAAGCAGAAAAAGCATGTGCACAAAGACTGTTCACTTTCAAGGAGCTTTGTGGCTTGCTCTTTCATAAGACTAGCCTTCTTTCTATCATATTTTGATAGAATAAGTAATGCAAAATGTGACTAGGAAAATTTCAAAGCACCTGGAACACAAATTTATGGTCTAACCCAGCTGACTTATTTCTGGTCATGTAAAAGTCCTTTGATTCCAAATTACTGTGGAAATGAGTTCAGCTATTTTTAAATTTCTACATAATCTTCCCGAAATCTCCTGATTGTCAAGAGGTATCATTCATATGGGCTATTACATGTTCATAAGGTGAACTTTGTCCTAAAAATGAATATTTTCTTCCACCAGTCACCAAAGAAATGTAACATAGATGTAGTTTTTAACTGCTGATGGCTATGAAGAACATAGACATTCTCAGTTTTGTCTCATGCAACCAGTTCCTGTTTAGCTGCAACAGCTGGAGCCACACCATCACCATCTGTCCCCCAGGCTGGTCCCTTAGCTGGTGATTATCTCCCTGATTGCAGAGGCACTAAAAGCAAAGGAGAATAAGATACTTGGATACCTCAGCTAGATATCCCTATTTGGGAAGTTAAACCAGACTGACATGAGGCTATGAAATAGCAGAACGAACAGGTGTATCTGTGAAAGACAACATCTGGCAAGCAGGTGAGGCAGAGGACAGGGAGCAATGAGAAAGGCAAAGTGATCATTATCATTAGTCTTATCAAAATACAAAAAGACTGAGTCATAATCCTGTTTAGGATCTTGGTGTGATCTAGAGTAGCTTTCAGTTTGCTACCAGCTATACTGGGAGGCCACTGTCATTTCCAGCTCACTGAAGAATCAGATAGGTAGTCTAAATTGATTGGTTGTAACGTTCTAGGCATAGCATGATGCCATAGTATGATGCAACCAGTAAAACACAAGAAAATAAGCAATAAAAAATGCTTTCTGCAATTATTTTTTAAGTTGACATGGACAGGCAGGAGGGCAGCGTATAGAGGAAACATGATAAGGTTGAGCAAGATCAAATGTAGAGTCTGAGGTATGCTTGGGGAAAAATAACCATACACATCAGTACAGGCTGGTGTCTGATCTGCTGGCAGGGGTCTCTGCAGAGGAAGACCTCAGTGTCCTGGTGGACAATAGGTTGGCCAGGAGCCAAAAATGTGCCTCTGTGGCCAAGAAGATCAGTGGTATTCTGAGGTGCATTAAAAAGAGCAAGGGAAAGGGAGGCGATCCTCTCCCTCTGCTTTGCTCTGGTGAGGACACCTCTGGAGTACTCTGTCCAGTTCTGCGATCCCCAGTTCAAGAAATACAGATAAGAGAGTCCAGTGGAGAGCTCAAAGATGATGAGGACTTTGGAGGAGCATCTCTCACACAAGGAAAGGCTAAGAGACCTGACACTGTTCAGTCTGAAGAAGAGAACACTGAGAGGGGATGTTAACAGCACTTATGAATATCTACAGGTCGGGTGTCAAGAGGATGAGGCTAGGCTCTTTTCGGTGATGCCCAGTGTCAGGACAAGGTGGAACATAGAAGTTTCATAGGAATATGAGAAAAATATTTACTTTGAGGGTGACAGAGCACTGGAATAGACTGCCCGGAGAGGTGTGGAATCTCCTTCAATGGAGAGATCTGAATCTGCCTGGACATTCTCCTCAGCCTACTCTAGGGAACTTGCTTTAGCAGATGATCTCTAGAAGTCCTTTCCGACCCCTAAGATTCCATGATTCTGTGAAGTATTTGAACAGGATCTTGAAAAGCAGGATGTAAACTCCAGCAGGGGTAAAAATGCTTGGATGGAAGAGGCCTGTAAGTATATTTGTTTATGATATTTAGCAAAAAGCATATGCGTCAGAGCTGTTTGTAGCATTAATTCTGCTTTAATATATGCTTAGCAATGAACACGTGGGATATGTTCATATGCAACTTCAGCTCAGATATTTCTTTGTGTGGGAAATTCCCCTGGATTTATGTTTTAAAGGAAAACAAAGACTAAATTAATCTATGAGAAGAGAATTTCCCTTTGGAATTTGTGAAGCTGTCTGAAGAAATGATCTTTTTTTGTAGGCCCTTCCACATCTAACTATGAACTGAGTGGGAGATACATGCTGCAGAAAGAAACTTTTGGAGAAGGTGCAGCATCTTTAGTCCAAACTGAGGCCATAAACAAATACAATGTGGTGATTTGGGGGATCTGATTAAGGAGCTGATTATATTTCTCCTTGTCACCACCACACTTGGTGAAATCCCTTCCTCTATCATTTCATTCCTCATTTATAATGATCCACCCAGTTCATTCAAGTCCACCACAACATGACTTGTGCCTACTCTGAGGTCACACCAATAACACAGCTGAATTACACCCAGTCATGATGCATGATAGTGACCTCATCTCACTGTGCCTATTGTCCAACACAAAGCATTGAATTGAGATAAAGCATGTCAAATTACATTTAAACTTGAGTTTTCATACGTATGCAGATATATTTTTGTCTATGCATGCAAAATATGCATTATCTCATACATGTGCATCATAGTGAACATACATATATTACATTAATGAAAAGGTGTGTGTATATGGCATAAATATGCACAAGTTCATTACTGCATGGCAGTCTGTTTATATCTGTGTATATACATAGAAATATGTGTAAATATACACACACATATATAAATTTGGGTATATCATATATGTATACATACCTGAACCTACATAGATTAATTCAGTAGGGTATGTAAAAGGTTCTGCCAGCTTATGCATATGAATGCTTGAAAACTTTGACATGTTTGAGGGTGTGTGAAACACCGAGATGAAAACACGGACAAGTTTACCTGTTACAGTGTATGATGGTGCCTAAGTATTACACATATGCACGTATGCCTTTGCTAGTGTTTAGAAGCAAAATGTTAATTATATTTACATATATACTCACATCACTTTATTTGGAAGAAAGTGCTATTTGAAATGCATGGGTTTTTTTAAGTCACAAAGAAGCTGTGAGATTTAAGCAACCATAGAAAAGTGTCATCTAATAGTCCATCAAACAGCTCTTGTCACGCAGATAAACCTTTTATCTCACTCTCCCAGATTCTAATCAAGGGTACTGTTTGCATGTATTTTGTGTCACTGCAGCAACCAATTCAGCTGGGATTTCCTATGCCCCAGGAAATAAATTCATTTTGACCCAAATGAGCATTTCAGTGTCTTGTTTTATCTTTTCACATTTACATGTTGATTATTATTTGTTAGTCAAGACAGAAAGAGTGCATTTTCTCACCAAACGGATGGGCTTCAAGGCACACTGCATCTGCTTATTTGGAGAGTCTTGTACACAGAAGACCAAAACACTTTCTGGGAAATGTATTCATAAGACAAAGTTTGCATTGTGTTTAAAAGATCACTGTGGAACTGGAGGCCTAAAGAGTAATCTCCAACATTTATTTTTATTTTAAAATTCTGTTCATAGTGTCCATGATCTTTCTCACTGTCTAAATATATCACTGGCAGTGTAAAAGAAATTTTGAAGTTTCAAATTCTATCATAATTATACAATAATAACACTTGCACATTCAAACTGTTTACTTCACTTTAGTTGTGCTTAATCAGTCATCTTTCCCAGTACTGCATAATTAATTACTCACACTGGAGGCAGAAATCAAGTGACAAATATTATATCACTGTCTAAAGCTGAGGCTTAACTCTAAAAGTACAAAAAGGAATCTTTTATGTCTTGTTTTTGTTACGTGTCTTATCATTCTTGACGATGAGTTCAACAGTTTTGGTTTCTGAAATTGTTTACATCTAGCTTGCATGTTGTTGGCAAGCAGTTTGAGAAAAGAAGACCTTGGGCTATGTCTATAATAGTAATTTGCAGCGTAGGGAACAAGGCATGAGCTGGCTGCTGGGTGATTTTCACCCAACTACCTCAGCCTCAGGTCCTTTTCACTTGTTTGTTGGATGCAAGTAAATAAAATTCTACATTTGATATTTTTAGTATTTCTTATTTTCTCTTTTGTATTTGAATTCTTGGGCATGCTCTGTTGAACAAAATAAGCACAAAGTTCTAGAAAAAATACAGTGAGTTGGACAACACCTGCTCAGAAGTATATGTGGAGATAGGAGTTGGACTCGATGATCCTTATGGTTCCTTCTGACTTGGTATATTCTATGGTTATGTGATCTTAAATATAAGCATCAAGAGCTGATGCAGTTGTCCTTACCTCTGTTCATTGATATGAAAGAAAGAATAACTTTTTGACATGTGATTCCTGTGATGTATTTTCATGTCTACTTTTGGATGAGGTGGTGCCTGATGACACATCTCCTCCCTCTTTCAACAGAGGAAAGTCAAAGCAACCTAACCTGGCTTTGTTTTGGAGCAGCAGCTTGCTGCCTCTCCTTACCACAAGAGGGGATTTCCCTTCTCTCCTCTCCAACTGATTGAAGAGGTTTTTTAGAAATTTTCTTTTCTTTAAGCATTGTTCTTATTAAAAATAGTTCAGCACCTTAGGCCATAAAAGAAATTCTTTTCTGATCAGGCCTCCTGCCTCCAGCGATTAAATAAATAGCATCCGTTTGAAGTAGCAAATATGAAAGCTGCATGTTTACTTCTTCACTTTGAAAAAAGTATATAATAGCAGCTTTTTTTTTTTTTCCCAAGGTTCATGTTGTTGGAAAATAAACAGATGTTTGGGTTGGGGGGGGGAAAATGTATACATTTGAAATGCTTAAAATACTCCCAGTCACCCCGATTAACAAGCATAACAAAGGGTGATAAGGAAACAGAAGACATCAGAAGTCAGTGGCTTTGTTTTTGTTTTGTATTTTCTACTACAAAATATCTGGCATTGCTAAAAAAATAAAACTTGCTTTGAAAACCAGGCATCTGTTTTCAGAGTCTTTGAGACTGGAAGCGTGAAATGTAGGAAACATAGAAGAAAAGACCCTAGCAAAGAGTCCCATCCCCCCCCACCCCCCCCCCCCTCTCAGAACATGAAAAGCTACAAGAAAATCAAATCAAAATAAATATGAGAAACCATTTTATGAACCAAGGTTCCTCTCTAATAGAAATAGTTGTGAGCCTCAGCTTTCAAATCTGGACTTATTCATAGCAGTTCCCAAAGATCTTCTTAAGGGACTCCCAGCTCAGCACTTCCTGTGCAGATGTATGAAGCAGATATTTAAGTCTTCTCTGCTGTAATCACATTCCTACATCACTGTCCTATCTAAGCATCATGTAGTGAGGGATTAAGTGCAGTGACTGGAATTGTTCACCTTATTTGCCCTCTCATGCTGTAAGAAAATAAAAATGAAAAACCAGGGCAGATCCTCCCAGTGCAGACTCCTATTACTTCCAACCTCATTCACCATAACAAACCCATTAAAAATTCCTGTCTGGGACCCAGATGGTTATGCAGATGGCATGACTGACGTAGCTCCACTGATGATCATAGGAAACAGTTACCTATTAAGAGGAGAACCATCCATGGTCGTGCCACCCATTTACTTACCTTGCATATTTATGAGTGTTGACATACTCCAATGAATCTTTGAGGATGGTGCAAAAACCTGTAGGACTCTAAAGGCTTCCACTATTTTTGGATCATGGTTCAAGGTAGTTTCACACTTCTGTGACCTGTCACTGACTTTCCTGTCATGCGTGCATTCACTCAGTCTTTTTCTAAGTTACTGTTCTAATGTATACAAACTTGAATTGTGAGATTCTTTCCCTTGGAATTAATTTTTTGCTTGATTTTCCTCCCTTAAGTAGACGCAATTCCTATACGCAGTTGCCAACATGTAATTTTGCAAACATTAAACACGTGGACAATTCTGGTTTTTATTCTGCAGTGTTAAGGAGAGTTGTTCATGTCCTTAGGACAAGGACACAATTCAGCCTTTCTTGAAGTCCTGCTAAGTCCTTAAATCATTGCACTGTTTACCTCCATAAAAAAAATGATTAACCAGCTTTTACTTTTCAGACAGAACATTGATTCAGTGATTGGGCCAGTTACACTTTTAATATTTAATTTATAAGTATCCAGTTATTATACTTGAGTAGTTTTACTGCTTTTGAAGATTCAGGTTTGACAGAACAGAAGTTAAATTTACCTCACTGCGAAGACCATGCTATTAAAAAGCAATATAATCAATTTTTCCAAAAACAGTGGCATTGAAGTTTGAACTAGAAAAGCTGATTACAACTTTTGCCTGATTATCTGAACACTGATACATATAGCACAAAGACATTGTTTGTATAAAGAATGAGCTCCCTCTGAATTTGAAGACCACCACCTCAGTCTGTTGTTTTGCCAGTCCTTTCAGACCTCATTGGGATACTACATCTTTCCACTTCACTTGACTGAAAAAGTTGAAGATGATTAGATACAGAATCATAGAATCACAGAATCATTAAGGCTGGAAAAGATTACTAAGCTCACCTAGTCCAACTGTCGACTTATCACCACTATGCCCATTAACCATGTCCCTCAGTGCCACATCTCCACATTTCTTGAGCACCTCCAGGGATGATGACTCCACCACCTCCCTAGGCAACCTGTTCCAACACTTCAGCACTCTTTCTGAGAAGAAATTTCTCTTAATATCCTACCAGAACCTGTCTGATGAAACTTGAGGCCTTTACCTCTCATCCATATCTTTTATATAAACTTCCCGTTAAATAAGTAGAGGCAATGGAAATAGAAAAGTCTTTTGATGTCAGTAGAAGAATGCTTTATGCACCTAACATGCTAAACATACAGTAGGAAAGCACTTTCCTCTGATTTCCTGCTAATGTCTTTCTACACTGAGCATCCACCTTGGAGTCCATCTGAAGGTTGATTTGCTACACACCTAATGCACAGACACAAGAATGACCATGCTTACTATGGACCCTATGTAATAAAGAAACTTTCCAAGACAGGACAAGGGTGACAGGACAAGGTGATAGGACAAGGAGAAATGGTTTCAAACTAAAAGGGGGAAATATGGAGAGGATATAAGAAAAAAGTTTTTTACAGGGTGGTGAAACGCCAGCACAGGTTGCCTAGGAGGGTGGTAGATGCCCCATCCCTGGAGACATTCAAGGTCAGGCTGGACAACACTATGAAACAACTTGATCTAGCTGTAGGTGTTTCTGTTCATTGTAGGGGAGTTGGACCAGATGGCCATTAGTGGTCTATTCAAATCAAATGATTCTATGATAAAAATCACTTATCCACTAAAGCATGATAAATTTTGCCCTTGAGAAACACATTTTCCAGGTGTGTTGCATGTTCTATTAGAGTTATAGACATTCATCCTATGGAAAACACTAAGGTTACCCAAGATAAGCCACTAAATAGATCTCTACTAATAACAAGGTGAAAATATCCAGATTGGTTCTGAGCTAAAGAAAAGAAATAATTCTTCATTTATTAGCAAGATGTGAACTAGCTCTGGTGGATCTGCAAGTATTTTTCTTGTAAGCCACAGTTTTTAGCACTTTTGTACATTTTTGGCATGTGACACAACTCAGAAGGAAACTGAATTCTGCTTTCCTGCTGTCCATGTTCACCACCCATCAATTACACAACTGCAGATTTTGAATGTACTGCATTTCCCATCCACTGACAAGAGGACAGGAGCATTCACACACAACATTTATATTTTACAGCAACAAGAATGGAATAATTACAGGAAAAATAGAATTAGCTGGAGACAAGGCTAGTGAGGATGTGGGGACAGAAAATCCTTACGGTTAGGCTTGTCCTGCTTCCTTATGCAAGCAGAAGGAATGTAAATCTATCAGTTGCCTCCCAGAGGAAATTGGTGGAAGCATGATATGGGCTGTAGGTCAGCCAGGAGCATAGATGGCACCTCTGTTGAACTACATATGCTTTGACTATATTGAAATACAGCACTTGTGGAAAAGCTCCTGCTTCGCCCCTTCACCAACTAATGAGATCTGGGGACCTGATTCTTTTCCTGTGTAAAAATTCACATCATAGTCTGATAAACATGTGTTTATCATGTATTATATTAAGCACCCTTAAATATCTGACACAATTTTGTCTTCAACAATTGCTGCCCAGCAAGAAGCAATATTTTTGTTGTACTAAAAGTTTGCCTCTTTGACTTACTCTCACCTTAATTAATAGAAAGCTTATATTAACTAGCCATATGAAAACATAATTTATATGCATAAAATAAAAGTTGAGATGTTTTTCTTTCAAAATGCATGCCTCTATAAATAGGAAATATGCAAATATATGTTGATACTACATATTTTAAATTTGCTGAAAAGGTAATATTTACATGCATGATTAATTTTTTTCAGCTGGAAATCTACCTCAAGTAAGTAGTTTAGGGTTAGAAAACCAGGCTTCAAAGGAATTTGGTATGCCTTCTTCACCTTTGAGATTCAAACACTGGAGCCAGGATTGAAAACCAAGGTATTTCAGGTGTCTGCATTTAAAAGACTTTGTTTATGCTAAGGCTTAGGTCACCTTAGCAGGTATGTTTTAATGAAAACATTACCTCTTGGTGACCTTTGGGATTTGAAGGTGAAAATGCAGTCAGTGGAAAAAGGAATCCTAATTGTCATGGATGAAATCTTCAGCATTAAAGACATTGTTTCTTATCCTTGTGAAAGACTCAGTACAACTATACAATTTGCTCACTTTACAGAAGAGGGGACAGGGTGGCCTCTGGTGCGTTGTCTTTCCTAGAAGACACAATTCCAAAATATGAAAAGAATTAAGGAATGGCTTAAAAATATTTTCTATGTGTCCCAGAAAAAAAAAAAAAAAAAAGGTTTGTTAAATATTTTGCAATGTATATGAACCTCAACACGTGCTGTTCAAATACAAATAAATCTGTGCTGCTATCTATGTTTCAGGGGGCATTATCTAGTTATTGCTGATTTATCTTATTCACGGTTGTTCAAGGAATAATATCCAGTCATTATAACAAAATAAAGTCACATAGCAATAACACACTTTCCATAAGCATAGTAATTTATAAATTATGTCAGACATCTGGGACAGAGGTTCTTTATGTCAAATATTAAATCTATTTACCAGTTTATTCGTAACATATTTGCAACTTCAAAAAGAAAGGAAGAAAGGAAAGGGAGCGGGGGTTTTCCTACATTTTTTGCATTGATGAAACTGACAGCCCTTATGCATTTTCAATAAGTCAATTGAAGTAAATGACTTTTTACAACCCTTATTAACTTCAGTTGTCACTAGGATGTCATCAACAAGATATTCATTGCAGTTCCAACTGGATCTTTTAAGTACAATAACATCAAAATTGCTGAAATTTAAAACTATTTTTTCTTGAAAGGGACAGGGATGGTGAAAAGAATCTGTCGGTTCCCTAAATTCAGGTCAAGGCGAAACAGGAGGGAAAAAAGCTAATGTTTCAAAATCATCATTTTACACTAGTCTAAAAGCCTGAGTGATGAGCGAAATACATCATATTTCCACTCAAGTCTTGTGCCGTCTTGAACAGAAAGATGGGTTCATGAGCCATTCTCATGTTACTTATCTAAAACAAAATCCAAACCAAAACAGAACTCAGAAACACGCATCTCCCAGTGTTTGAGGGAACGCTGTTGTGGGAGGTGAGCAAACAGAGACTGTATTTCCCCCTGAACCCAAGCTCACTTTGTTCAGGCATTTCTCAATTTGGAGAGGAGCCAGCCTTCAGCTGGAAGTGACACAGACCCATTAGTGCTGTTGAAAAGTATGCTGTGGACACCGGAGATATGTCTGCATCATCAGTCTCACAGCTCCCCTGGGCACAGCTCTGGGATAGCTCACTCCAGGGACTGCTGTCTATAAACATCATGGTTAAGACCAGAGCAGCTTTGGATGCCCTTTCAGTATCTAAAGGGGGGGGCTATGGGAAAGAAGGGGAAGACTCTTTAGCAGGGTCTGTTGTGATAGAACAAGGATAAATGGTTTCAAACTAAAAGAGGGGAGATTTAGATTGGATATAAGGAAATGTTTTGTTTTTTAATATAAGGGTAGTGAAGCTCTGGAACAAGTTGCCCAGATAAGTCATCCCTAGGACAAGCTGGACCAGGATAGGGATTTGGGAAACTTGATCTAGCTGTAGATGTCCCCATTCATTACAGGAGAGATGGACTAGATGATCTTTTAGGGTCCCTTCTGCCTCAAACAATTCTATCATTCTGATTCTATGTCCACCCTCAAACACCATTCCAGCAGGTCTTCAACCTGTAGATCAAGCCATGATTCCATGACAGCATTCTTGGGAGTCTACAACAATCACTCCATCTCTTTGGTGACCTGTTGTAGGTGACTGCGAGACCCACTCCCATGGGATGTGACGCGATAGGCCCTCTCCCAGCTCTATGATTGATGTGTGGCACGTGCCCTTAGGGGTGTAGATGAAGCACATAGGTTATACAAGCTAGAGTTCACGTGTAATAGATGCCATGTTGCTGTTCATCATATTGGTGTGTACGTGCAGTTATTTGGTCCTGGCCTGGTTTAGGTCAGTACCGTAGGAGGCAATGCAACAGTGGCCTGTGTCCTCCAAAGACCAGTGTAATTTCCACTCATGCAAAATAAATTAAGCAATCAAAGAAAAGTGGACCACATACATTGTAGCATGGTATTGTGGTTTAATACAGCAGGTAGGTAACCACCACAGTAATTCCCTCACTTCCCCCTCCCACCGTGTTGAAAACAAAGTAGAAGTCATGAATTGAGATAAAACTATTTACTAATACAGAGAAAAGGAAAAGGTTACTAGTTATGGCTATATACACATATGCATATGAATGTATATAACAAGTGATGCACAAGCAATTGCTCATTGCCTGCTAACCAATGCCCAGCTTGCCCCTCAAGCAGCAGAAGAGAGAGAGATAACTACCACCCCCTTCAAAACACATTCTGCATGATGTCATATGGTATGGAATATCCCTTTGCCCAGCTTAAGTAAACTGTTCTAATTCTGTTCCCTCATAGCTCCTTGGGTCCTTCACTGAGAATGGCCTTGGTCCTGAACAACACTGCTTAGCAACAACTATAAACATCATTGTGTTATCAACATTGTTTTTCTCCTAGAATCAAAACATAGCATCGTAACAGATACTATGAAGAAAACAATTCCTTCCCAGCTGAAGCTAAAACACATGAATACATATAATCCATCTAGAAGAAGACCAGTTTGTGCAGCGTGGACAAAGCTTTCACTGTAACCATCAGCTTGGGACAAGGATAGGTCTGTGAAGTGAGTGGATGCTTCTAGTAATGGGGTTAGTGGATACTTCAATGTGCAAGGCTGCAAGAATAAATAGCAGATATCTAGAGGACACTTAACTGTTACAAACTTGGGTTCATTGGTATCTCTCCAGCTATAATGCCACCAGAACAGAACAGGAGATCTGTAGACCTACAGATCTATTTTGAAAGAAGTATAGAGAGAAGAGGAGAGATGCAGCCAAGCCATGAGAAATTCTCCTAAAGGGTTCCCAGGTCAAATGGACAAGGCCAAGTTGTTAAACTTAAGGAACACCCCAATACAGGGAACATAAATGGCTGGCCTGGAAATAACATTGCACTTGCAGCCATGGTATTGTCCTACCTCCAGCCTCCCCTGCACACTGAGATTGTTTTGTCTGTCTGCAACTCCCCTGTGGAACTCATGTTCTGTTCCACCTGAAACCAGCTCATGGGTAAGACAGTCTTTTTGCTTTGAATTCTTGATCTGGAAAGTGATCTCATTTTCTAAATATCTGAGTCCTGAATGAATGCCTACCTCTGCCATTGTAGTTTGACACCAGGAACAGGCAAAGTGCTGGCATGGCTTGAGTCATGAAAATTGAGAGTCAGAGACCACTCCTAAAAGGTGAGCTGAAAAAAGGTGAAAAGGTAAAGAAAAGATGAGACAAGTTTAAGATGCAACTGCAGCATGTTGTTTGAAATCAGCTGCTTCAGGCATTGCTAGCAGCAGTGAGTTTAGCAGAGTTGTAACTTTGTTCTGCATGCACTACCCAAACAAGTTAGCTGGACTTTGCTCAGAGGTATCAACAGATAGTGTAGTCATACCTTGTCCTGCCTTAAGTAATGAGAACGGAAAATATCTAGATCTTCTTCCTGGAATGAAAAAAAATAGCCTTCCCCCATTCACTGAGGTCAGGACACTGCTGAAAGCTAGAAGAGGCAGGAAATCTTAACTTTGAAACTTCTTTGCACAAGGGAAAAGAGTTCTTTATCTTTGGTTGAAGAACAACAAAAGCCTTTGCTTTAACAGCATTCTAATAATTTGTAATATTGTATAAATTTGGCTAGCAAAATGCAGCATTAATTGCTTTTGTGTAGCGCCTGAGACAAACACAAGGAAGGAAGTCCAGTGTTTGACCGAATATGCAATTAGTTGCCACCCTGAAGCAGGGTTTGAGAGCAGTGAATTATCTTTTCAGGATTAAAGAAGTGGCAGTGAAAAACAGGAAGTCATAATTAAAAAGAAGGAAAAAAAAAAAAGATTTAATAATATTTGTGTTGAAATTCCTCTCACAACACAAATTGAGCAGCCAAGACCTAAAGAGGCAGGGATGTGAAAATAGCAAAACATCTGAGCTGAAGGATGCATCGTACAGGCAAAACTCTGTGACCACACAGAGTCATACGGGGCTAATCCCAGCAGAACTGCCTCTTTCAAGTGATTTCCGTGAAGGTGAATTCGTAAGTACAGCCATTCCTTTTGTTGCCCTTCAAGTCTATTGTAATAAAGCTGGAGGCTTCGGTAGCATTTGACTTCAGTTCTCATTTGAATCCACCAGCAATTTTGCAGTCAACCTTAGTGTAAACAAGATCAGGATCTAAATCACTGAGGGAGGTTTTCAGCCAATATAAATTGCCTTCATTACAAGATAGTGTTGTAGCAATTTCAAGCTGCAACAATTTACACCACTGAGTTATGACAGTTCTGCCTTGGAGGTAGTATCAAATGATCTATACATCTATGGCATTTTTCATCTGCGTAAGATCTGCCCTCTGTTTTCGAAACTACCTATTCAGGTGGCGCTCATAATCATAACTGATAGCTGCCTTTCAGTAACTAAAGGGGGACTATAAGAGAGAAGGGGACAGACCCTTTAGTGCGGTCTATTGTGATAGGACAAAGGGAAAATGTTTCAAACTAGAAGAGGTTTAGATTGAGTAGAAGGAAGACTTTTTTGACAGTAAGGGTGGTGAGGCACTAAAACAGGTTGCCCAGAGAGGTGGTGGATGCCCATGCCTGGTGACATTCAAGGTCAGGACGGACAGTGCTCTGAGCAACTTATTCTAGCTCTGGGTCTCCCTGTTCATCCAGTAGGACCAGATGACCTTTAATAGTAGTTTCCAATTTGAATGATTCTGCAATTCTATGATTCTGTACTAGTGCACTAAGTAAATCTTTCTACTCAGTTGAAACCAGAGTGGTTTTTGTCCCTTATATTAAAATCTGTTCCTTTTATTACCTTTACAGAAAAAAAAAGCTGAGAAAACTATGATAATAAAAATACGTTCCAAGAAACAGATTCTGAAATAATTAAAGGAAAACTTGAACTCTCGACTGCAAGAGAAGGCTTCTGTTTACATGAACATAAGACATACTTCACTGAATAGGAGATTTGCAAATATGATGTAACTCTGACAAGTGTGGCCTTGTATCCAGGCAAAGATAACTTTAAGAAAATACCCATGTACACAGGCACATATGCACATAAACACACATAGACAATGTATGTTGGGCTTAAATGTTTATTGTTCCAGAAAACTTACTGAAAGAGATTATGCGTCTCTTCATGTCTGTCCAAAAATAGAGCATTTTAATGTGTTTTTATTAGCTTGTTTTTGGATTACCTTAATCCTGCCCAAAATATTTTACCAATATTTTTAACAAAATATTTTACCTCTTCCCCATGGTTCAAATTACAATGGTAATCTGTTTATGAAGGTTGATGTTAAAATAACTGTAAATATATTTCCAACAGAAACCAAACAATAAAAACAAAAACTGCAGCTTAGGGGAGCTTTCATTTGCAGCCTGCAGAAAACCAAGCTCTGTTAAGCAAACCCTGCAATGGATAGCACTCCACATCACATCACTGAACCATGGGAAGCTCAAAGGTTGGGACTAATCCAAAGAAACTTCTGTTTGCTGGGAAAATCCTGCCCTCATTTCATTTGCATGTGGTTGCATGGGTATAACTTAGAATGATTTGGATCCTTACGTGGCTTTCCACATAGATGCAGTCATTTATCTTAAAGATTGAAATAACCCATATGACTTCTGATTTTATTTAGAGAAGATTTTGACTTTTTTCTTTTTCCCTTTTTTTCTTTTTTTTTTAATTATTTTATCATGGTTCATGTTTCATAAGTTTGGGAGAGTCTACTTTGTGTAGACCAAGCAAAGGATATGGCTACAGATACAAGTACTTCGTGTGTACCAAGGTGCCCAAGTTCCCTCCTGTGCCAGTCAAAGATAGGAAAGGATGTGTTACATCTCCTTATTTAATCTACATACAGAAATTTCTGTCACACAGAAACTGTGGAGATGAAGAGATCTGAGTGTAGTTGAGACTCATGCCTGTAGAGAATCATGTAACAACTGTGGCATCCACAAGCACTCTATATTAGACATAGCTTGAACATTTTGCAAATACAGACTGCCACATAAAAATATAGTTAAAATGAATTGATTTGGTAAATAACAAAATGAGTAACCTTACCTACTTGAAACTGCAAGCCTGATAATGAGAAGTGGGTTAACTCTAAATTGCCCAATTTAAAGTGAGCAAATTTCATTTACCTGGTTGTATGCTGAATTCCAGGAAAGGTGTTTCTCCATTGAATCCAATAAACATGACCTCTCAGCAGTAAGCATTAAGCCATGAACAAGTAGAAGCCTGTGCATTCTTGTTTAATTTAGGTGCATAACTAATTTCACACAATGAATCAACTTGATGTACTTATTTCCCAGCTACAAGCCATGTGGTAGAATAGTGTAGGGAGCAGAGGTATCTGGCTAGAACAGAATAGGAAATTTTTTGTTGTTGTTGTTCTAACTTTTCCCTTAAGGAAATATTACTCTTTCATTCTCTAGATCTCAATATTTACATCAAGATCAAATATAATAGATGGCTTCGGGGATAAACTAGATGCTTAAAAGTGATCCAGGTAACTTGGAGTGGAAAGCAACCTCCATGGAAAAGATAGAATTCCAAGACCAGTCCAGGTGAGGACAAACAGAAGGATGTGAATTTTGATCAAAGTCCAGAGACCACTGTCATAGTTGGCTTGGAAGTTTCCACAGAGACTTGGAATGCATTCAAAACCACCTCTATTTCATTGCAGACTAGACTAAAGAAAAGACTGAACTGCAGCACTGAGAGGCCTGGTAATACAGGCAGTGGAAAGCCTTCAAGTAGCAAACACAAATCATGAGGCTGAGGCTTAAGTCAAAGGACTTTTAGAGGAAAAGACAGTTTGCTCTTGGATCTTTGAAGCAATTAATAACATCTGTACTAGAATAAATACAAATCCCTACCTCTTTTCATCCATTCTTCACATACGCCTTCTTTACCTAGATAGGTTGCTCTGAAAGTAATGCCTATTTATTTCCAAGTAAACCACAACAAATGCAAAGAGAACAATAACACTTTGACAGATCAAATTCTCAGCTACAAAGCACTATTTTTCAACATTGTCTTCCTTATTAGCTATACATTTTTGTCAGTGACATGCAGTGCTTGTAAAAATCTGCACCAGCAGAGATGATTTACCATCACTGTTGCCACTGTTGAAACACAGTACCCATCGCCTCACTGTGCTCACATCCACTATTTGGTCTCCATAAATGTTCAGCAAACATCTTTTAATGCCAGATCTGCAGATCTGACTCTATACAAATAACACACACTTAGTAGAAGGTATAAATGATTTTTTATTTTTATTTTTATTTTTTTCTTTCTAGGTGCTGCCATAAAACCAACAGAAAATTAGCCATCATAATTGTCTCAATAGTGGAACAAAATCCCCCTTGAAAAAGAAAAATTAAAAATAACACTTGGCCAGGGCAGAGGGAAAAAAAGGTGGACTTGTTAATCTGTTCTAATAATAAATCCTTATCACTTATGCTTTCAGTTATTCCTTCAGCCTCCACATTCTATATTTAAATACATCTGCTTCACATGTGCTTTGCCAATTAGCTGGTGATATTAACTGTTCAGCACTATCTATTAGCACATGGAACTGCTGAACAGCACAAGAGACAAGCTTGACCAGAAGAGATAGTCATTCATGAGGCACACATTTCTCTCTATAACTCAGAAGCAGGAAGATAGGAAAGTGGCACAGCAATTGACCTGGGTTGTACATCAAGGGTAAATAGATACAGAGTAAATTACAGACAAGTGAGACAAGGTACTAACTGTGCCTTTAGCAGCCCATAATGTCAGTAATTCTATTACAATGATTGCTAGTTATGCAGTGCAGTTGCCATGCAAATTTTTCATCTTTTTTTTTCACTCTTTCTGTCTTGCTGTCTTTCTGCACAGTAAAATCTGAAGCCCAGTGATTGAATAGATACATACAGGGACCCAAAAGGGTCATTGTGAGCATCTTGCGAGCCACTTGCAAACCACATAAGCATGGATTATGCCTCAACAGATTCTTGCTTCGACTAGAGAGCAGCATCAAAACAAACATTTATCACTGTCTATCATGCCACAGAAAACAGTACTGAAATATCTGCTTCGTTTTAATCTCTTGCAATGTGATAATGTAGAGTATTCTTTGATTGTTGCTTTGTTGTTTTTTTTCCTCCAAACTGAGTCAGATATTGAATTAGCACTAGAATAGCAGCTATGTTTACATTTCTGAACTAAACACTATATATTCATTATTCATAGTGAATGCTTGGACACCTGGATCATTCCTACCATCTACATTAAGATGTCCTGAACTGTCAGTTGCAGCCCATTCCAGAAAGGTGCAGATCTTCTCTAGAATTTGTATTATTTCTACCAGTTCTGTTTGATGTTTCAGGTGCCCTGTGACATTTCAAGTGGAAAACAATTACACCGAATTCACAGAACAGATAAAGACTATTCAGCATATCTTCCACTCACAGTAAAGTTGGGCTGTGGATAAACAAATTGTGGTAATGTAAATAAGCATAGAATAAGAAGGAGAAAATAAATCAGATTTCTTCCTGGTCCATCTTATTCCTTGCAGGCTAACAGGGAGATTCGCTGTCTTCCTCATCTTATTCATCTAACAACTATCTGGCAGAGAGTGTTTTATAGGAAGAGTGTGGAATTTCATTTTTTGTGAAGCTCTTGTAAAATACAGTTCATTATTTCTTCTTGGAGGGCATGAGAAAGCTACATTTTGGATCAAGCTATGGATTAGATCACAATAGTGTTGCTATTCTGCTGCTGGTTTCCTGAACAGCATTGGTGAGTCACTAGAGGGGAGATTTCGTAGCCATCCATAGGCTTAGAGTACATGAGAGTGAATGTCTATTCAGACAGTTAAAAAAAAATAAAGTGATGACATATCCTTTTCCTTTTCTTTGTCTTTTGTTTCTTTGCTTACCTTGTGACGCATCAGGAGATGCTTTGTGCAAAGTCAGAGCTGAAGGGCATTCTTGTCATGGCAAGCGAACTACATGGCCACGCTCTGTTCAGTCTGGCTTCTCTTTTGCTGTTTTTAGAGCAGACCTGAGAGTAACTGAAGAAATGCTGTGTTTCAGATAGAGATATTGTCTCTGTACTATCAGAGATGTTCTGAAAGAAGTTGCCATTGAGGCATCCATCAAAATCTCTCTTCAATGTTGAGCTGTGCTAGCATAAAGATAACTCCTTCAAATCATAAAATATTAACTGCTTATCACAGGTGGAATACATCCAGATACCTATGGCTTCATTTAGTTATTTTTCAGACCCTAAGAAATCCTAAGCACAAAACAAAGGAAAAAATAATGGCAAAAATATTATTCAGTCAGTTGGAAAGAAATTTAGGTTCAATTCCATGGTGAATTCAAAACCAGCAACAGTTTTCTGTTCCTTTGCAAGTTTTTGCAGCATAATTATTGACAGACTGTAAAGATACATGAAGATGCTTGGAGTATTTGGCAATGAAGTATTTGGCAAATGAAAACCAGGCTTATTGTAGTTGTTTGAATTACTGGCATGTGGAAACCTTGTGAAGAAATAGGAATATTGAAATTCCAAGAAGAAATGTTGATGACTTCTGATGACATCAAAGAGTTTCTTTACAAATAGATGGATCTAGGTTGCCTAAACACAGGCACCTGTGCTGTTTGAGAATCCTGAAGGAGATAAGAGATAACATTGACATGCTGTAGGATTTGTAGGAGAGCTGTACCCCTGCAGTCACAACAGCTGTAAGTATTGCAAGATCTCATATGTGACCAAAATGTCTGTGTTTAGGCAAATGAGTACTACTCTGTATGTCAAAACAAAAAGACAGCCATTATAGAATCATACAGTTGGAAGGGACCAATAGGGATCATCAAGTGCAATTCCTGCCTCCACACAGGACCACCCAAAATTCAAACCTTACATCTGAGAGCATTACCCAAATGCTTCTCAAGATTTGGTAGGCTCAGTACCATGACCACTGCCCTCAAGAGTCTGTTCCATCCTCTTAGGGAAGAATCTTTTCCTAATAACCAATCTGATTTATTTGGAATTATAATCTATTCTAGATATGTAGTTGGCATAAGCATTGTGCAATGGTAAAGGCAAAGGCTTAGTGATGCAGCATTAGAGATTCTAAATTACCTATCATTCTGTAAATCTAATAGAAAGAGCAGGTCATGTTTCAAAGTGGAGGCCTGTTGCATGCTCTGGAACATGCACTCTGGAATCCTCTTTTACCTTGCTGGACACAGGTGGACAGAAGCATGTTCTGAGCTAGATCACTCCACCTGTGAGCTTATACTGCATTTAATAACTCTCAAATACGAAGAGCTACTAAGTCTTAACTCATATCAATATACTTCATACAGAGCAAAAAACTCATCACATAAGGAATTCAGGGCATATTTGTTCAACTATCATGGACTCATACCTCTGAATGCAGAGAAGGATGGTTGCTACTCCAAAACATCAAAATGAAGAGCTTTTAGAATCTAAAAACTTCTGGAAACACACGCAGTTATATTTTTGGGAATATGAAGGATTCAGCATGAGAGGTAGTTTTACCAAGTTTCCAGACTACCAATATAATAGGGGTGCACCACAGACAAAGATGTGTCTGTATCTAGGGAAAAACCTGTCACATGTTATATGACCTGATAAATTGGCATCACTCTGTCATTTGAGATAAAGTGTTTGTTTTAAGGTTCCAGATGAGAAGGAGAAAAGTCTCCAAGAAGATTTTGACCTATCCTAGTGGGATGAGACACATACCTTCATCTTCTCTATTGTTCATCTTATGAGTTGGAGGAATTGTGAAGTCAATTTGAGCACTGTACAGTATGAAGTCCAGGTTTATTTGAAATTATGCATTTCCACTCTGTTTTGAAAATCTACCTGAATGAAATATTATTTAAACAGAACTCCTTAACACACTTTATTCAAAAATCTTTGCCATGCTTACACCTCTAACAGTGCTTTTTTACTCTGCTCTTCATAAAAGTCTAATTCATTATTACTGAGATATCACCAATGGCTAATCCCTTTGTGATCCTTCTTACACAGACTGTGGGAATGATAATTAAGCTGCTTTGCACCAAGCACACCTGTGAAGCAGGTAAACTTTTATTAGCTCATTTTAAAAAATTAATTAAAAAAATATTTGTTGTGTTCTCTGCACCTTTTCTTTTCCTTGAAGGCACAGAGAGATGAAGCAACCATGGCCCATATTATGAAATTAGAATGCAATTATTGCTTTAAGTAAAACAAAGCCCAGCCTCGCACAAAAGGTGTGGAAACTCAAATTGCTAAATGATCCAATCATAGTCACACTTGGTAATCAGCTCCAGTGGTTTTTTGGCAAAAGATTCTGCCATGAATTATGATGGGAAAATTAAAAGACATGTCTTGTCCCATGCCGTTGCCATGTAAATGTATGCTTCATGTAGAGATGTAAACACTGGAAAGATCTTGAGTTATGCTGCCTGTGAGTAATTGCCATGTCTATAAGCAGACTATTTGGAGTTGTAAGAAATAGGAAAATTATGCCTTTTGTTCAAGATTTGACAATGCGAAAGAACTGAGCCAGACCTGTCTTGTTTAATCATGTTAGTTCAGCAGCAAAACGAACAGCTTCTTTTAAAGGGAACTTGGAGTTCCTGTAGGAGGAGGTTGTAATTCAGTGCATGCTTGCTCATAAGCTTTTTGCAGTTACGGTGTTAGCATGAAGAGCCTTGAAGGGATTCCAGGCTGCATTGTTTCAAGGAGAAAGCAGTCTTCTAAGTCATCATGTTTCCAATAAACCCACATGTGCCTTTTCACGAAGTCAGAGTATTAGCCCTTCTACAATTATCTTTTCTGCCGGGGTTTATATGTATTCTCACAGAAGATCATCCTCAGAATGAAGAAATTCAAATAAATATTACAATCTCCATAGGACACTTGGGAACATGAGACATAGATATGCAACTGTGCACATGCTCCATGGCATAGACCCAAGGAAAACCAACGCAGGTGGTGGTTGGCTCTGAGGGCATTTACCCTGAAGCCTGCCGTTCTGCCACCTCTAGCCAGGTGATCTTCCCTGTGCATATCCCTCCTGTAGGGTATGCCAACAAACACCTGTGCATTAGCACATCCAGGGAGAAGGGGGTGCATTTAATAAGGAAGAAAAGTGGACCAAAGCGCTGCAGTCTGGATCAGAAAACAAGTAGTGGGGCAATTAATACATAAAAATGTACATATATGTTCATAAACTTAAAAAAAATAATAATAATTAAAAATGGCCCTATCTTCTCCAAAGTAGTTGTAGACACTGTTGTCTACAATTTGGTTGAGATTATGGTTTCCAGGTATAACCATGTGAAAGGGAAAACGTACAGCACCTAAAGTTTAATCAGACTTCTCTCTCTGATCCCACTACTTCATTACAGTCCTTGACTGAACAGATATTCAGGGAAGAAAAGAATCAGGCACATTTGGTGCTATTTGCTATCTCTGCTCCCAAGAAAAAGAAAAGAACAAACAACTTGCCACATCCTCTACAACCTATAGCCTCTAGATTAAGAGCCAGTCTACCAGAGAAGAAAGTTGTTGAAAGTCTTTTGAGTTGCTAACAGGCATCTGACTCGCCACATAGCTCATGCCATAAAACAATCTCAAGTCCAGTTTGAAGGCAAGCATACCCTTGAGAAAAAAAATATGCAGTCTTTATTTTTTTAAGTGTTTAGCATTAAAGAATAAGCATCTTTGAAATCTTCAGTTTACAGTTCTGATTATAAACAGTTCTGTGGTTAAAGCTTACTTGTTTGCCATCTGAATATTTCTTGCTCTTATTTTTGTTTGATTAGATATTTTACAGATTGCTAGCCTAAGAAAACTATCATCTTTACCTTTATCATAAAGGTGTACACAAAGTCAAATCAAATCACTACTCAGTCATCTCTTTGATAAAGTTAAAGATTGAGTTCAAGTCTTTTATGCCAATGCAAGTCTATATTTCAATATTTCATCATTCTCCTGACCAACCAAGGTGTGAACAAAGCTTTCATACCTGAAAGGAAAAATCATATCCGTAATGAATATACACCCATAGATTAAAAACCTTGTAACCTATGATGCACTCTGAACAACAAAAAGCAGTATGGGTGTTATGAGTCCCTTCTTCTTTACTAAGTTTTCCATTAGCACTTCCTAAGGTACTTTATGCCAAACATATTGTCATGAAGGTGAAATTATCAATGTTGTTCCCATTAAAACATCCAGCATTATGTATTTTCTACAGTTGTTAATTGCTATTCAGTACACTCTGTTGACTGAGTCCTGCACATCAGGACAAGGTGCTGATCAAGGCTGTGCTATGTGCGGGTAATGTCCTCAGAGCTCACACAGGAAAGGACAAAATACATCTGTAAGTTGGTTGTTTCTTATCATTCCTCCCTATTCTTCTTTATGTTCTAGTACTGCTGGGCTTTGTTTATTTGTTGTCTTTTTAATACTTTTGTTGTTGTTGTTGTTCAAGATTGAAATAGAGAATTCAGACCAAAATGATCCAAATCTTTGAGTTCTGACCCAAGACTGTACTATGTTCTGATTGCTAAAACATGACTGATCTGTCAAACATTGTTAAGAGAATCTAAATCACAACAATTCCACTCTAGAACTGATAAAAAGTAAGGAAGAAGACCACCAGCCCTTTTATGTTATCTGAATAATACTGTCAGGTTTGCCTATGGACATTTGCATGTCATCAGTCTCACTGCATTCACTTAATATTAAATCTGATTGGCCAAAACATCATAAAACGAAGCTTGTTTATCCTGGTGGGAGAGACCCAGCCAGAACTAATGAGATGCAGAGCCTTGAGTTATAAATTACACACAGTGCAAAATCAAATCTATACGGAATGTTCTTGATTAATTTCTACAATAGAAACTGAAGATACTGAGAAACTAAAGCATTCCTGACAGTGGGAACTATCGGCAAAAAGTGTGCAGGATCTTTGTTTGATGTACTACACTGGACACTGACAAATATATGAACCCTGTATTGTCTATTCAAGAGCAGTCTACATAGCCAGCACTGTCAACAAGGGAGAAATGTAGAAACTAGTGGGTTTTGCACATCCAAAAAATACATCCATGTTTTTGATGGTTTTGATCTGATCAGACAGCTTGAATTTTAGTTTCTTAGTTTAGTTTTGTTGTTTGTTTTTTTGTTTGTTTGTTTTTTTAAAGCATACTAACATATTACTTCACTAACATATTACTTAGGTGCAGACACTTCACTGAAGCTTATGAAATACTGTAATACAGAAAGACAATCTGATTGTAGGGGGAAGAGCTCTGCCACTTTTCACAGACTCAAGGTCTCAGCTGAATTCCTTGATTTTTGTATGAAACAGCTTTCATAACTCTTAGAATGTATGTGACCTTCCCACGTGTACATTATCTACAGTTCAAAACATAGATTTTAAAAAGCTGAAAGCTGCTTACACTTTTGTGGACAATTTGCTTTCTTACTTACGTAAACCTATTGCATCAGGTCTCTCATCCTCTGTGTTCTTATTTTCTTTTTGTAGCTGTCTCGTTTTGGATAGTTAGATTTAGTCCAGCACTTTCCACTGTTTGTAGTTATCCATAATTTTCAAATTTCCACTGGGAAGGCCAGAAAGAGTTACTAAAAAGTTATTTAAACAGATACATTAGCAGCTTTTGGTTGGCAGATATTGTTTATTTTAGCCCCTTACACACAAATGAGCAAGACCTGCAATGACTAAGACTAAGCTGAATTGGAATGGCAGAGAAGTAGGTTATTTCACTCTGCCACTGTGGGTTCTGGAGACTCCCTGTTATTCCCACATCCCACATAGCACCCTCAGCTATTTCAGAAAAAGCAACCAGCAGAGACCTTTTTGGGCTATCTGTGTGTGCCATCACCTACTGTAGGCCCCACCAACAGCACAGTCTGGATCTCTGCTGGCTAGAAGGGAGCCCAGATACATATCTTGCCTGGAGACACCTGCATGCCAAAGCCTAAAAATAGATGCCTTAATCTACTGATTAAGCTGAAACCTACCCTCACAGAAGTCGATGAGAAGAAACCCACTTCAAGACTCCAAACCATATAAATACTGAAAAATCAGCAGATTCTGAGTATAAAATATTTTGTTGGACTATTTCCAACATTCAACAAGGAGAACCGAGGAAAATCCCAGGAGAAAACCAATCATTCTGTCATCAACAGGTAATAAATAATGGCAGAGGGGACCACCCACAGAACAATGAAGATGAAACACAATTTTGAGTAGATCACAAAGCACGCATCCACCAATCTGCAATCTGAACGAGGAAAATATAACTTTTTTGTAATACATGCACAAATGGGCTGGAGAACTGAGTGGAGGTTCACATGGACATATGTAAGTGACCAAAGCTTCACTGGTACCACCTCAGGATAACCCAAACTGATGTAGGCAGTAGGAAGACTGTGTTGTGGTCAGCAGCATACTGATGCTTCAGGGCCAGATTTGGCTTTTTCCTGGCCAAAGAGAAAGTTTGAGTCAGTGTGCACCTGTCCTTTATACTACTGTTTTCCTTTCCCATTGCTGAAAGTTTTAGAATTGTTCTTAAGTAGACTTTTAGGTGGAAACAAAATAAGATCAGAATTTTTAAGTCTTTAAAATTGGATTATCTCTACCTGCAGCGAAAATATTGAGAGACTGAAGAGACACCAATGACAGCAAAACTAGTTTAATGTGAAAGGTTGAGAGAGGGTTGTATTTTTATGATGTTATGATATAATGTAGGTACATTACGTATTTAATCTACCTCCTGTTGACTTTAAGGTGTCTTCTAGTGACATCAGTAATGCTCTAGTTTCTTAAATAATTGAAGAGTAAATGAAATCTCCTTTGAACTGTAACTTTATTGAATAAGAGATGTAATTTCACTAGTTGTTATTCCAAATTACGTCATGTATATACACATAATATTCTGAAGAAAGAAAGAAGCACAGAAAGGCGTATCTGAAGTTTGCTATTATCCAGTTTTAGTTATTAAAGTTACTTTGCTTAAGTAGGTTTCTCCACAAAACAATAATGTAAAATAATAATGCAAATTAGTTATGTGTTAGGTATATTTAGCTTGAATTAATAGTTGATATAAAGTTAGGTTGACACTATTGAATTTTCGTAGATACAAGGATATAAATTATCAATCTGGTTATTTACTGTGTATTCAATATGTCCACCATGTGTCTTCCATTATAATGATTAAGTGAGGAAAAGCAGTTTATATGTCACTCTATTAAAGTCATTCCTTCTTATTCATTATTTGTTTTAGAAAACATGAACAGAGGCCAGTGGAAAAAAGGAGAGACATCATGGCTATTTCTTATTTTGGCAGTCAGATGTATCATGTCTATAGGATCAATATGTGTTCTAACTCAATTCTATATAGGATTTGGCAATGTTGTTCCTACAGCATCTATGAGAGATTTGACCAAGATATGGGGGTTCTTTTTCCCCAGGCACAGTGGGAGCATATTTTGCCAAAAGAACCCAGTGAGAAAAGTTAAGGAAAAAAACACAATCCTAATGAGTGGAAGTCCATTTATTTCAGTGTAGGTATGTTTTCACTTCAATGTTTCTTTCTAAATCTGCATTGCTTTTGCTTCTTCATTCTTTCATTTCTGTTAATTCTCTCTTTGGTATTTGTATTTATTGGTACTTTGGTTAGGCGTTAAATAAGCCACTGCTGTATTTTTTGTGGTTTTGTTTTGGTTGTTATGCTCTGTTTTTCTGCGTGGGTTTTTAACTGCTAAGGTGACATTTTCAATATGATAAATAGTAAGTCATTCACTACTTTCTTCCCTTTCTCGGATTTTTGTTCTAAATTTTTACTCAGTCAAATGTAGGCTTCAAGACATTGCCTTAAATTTCTGAAATGCCGCTGAACAAATGGACAAGAAAAATTCTTTGTGAATTAATTTAATTTTTAATGGATTTAATGAAAGTATCAAACTTAGGGTGAGGTTTCTATGTGTGCCCAGTTTCTTGGACAGGTTTGTGCATCTCAGCATAGAGCTCTTACTACTCTATAGTACCAGCAAGTGTATTCTTTATGTCCAGAAGTTAATTCAGTCAACTACTGTACTAGAGAAATTAAGTCAGATATATCACCCCAAAGAAAGATTACTCTTCAAACATGCTCTGTTCCCAAAAATAAAATACTCTTTTAGGTGAAGAAGGAGCATCTGGTAGAATCCATTGAGTAAAATCCGTGGGGAAAAAAAAGGATATCATGGCATAAGAAAAGGTTGAGTCCTAAAAATTACATTTTTCTCCAATTCCCAGATGTCTTTGCTCAAGGAATTCTGAAGACTGACTAGTGTGTGAGCTTTTGTACTAGTGGAAAAATACATGATTTCTGAACTAAGCCCAGCACGGGTCCCAACATGTGGATAGAATCCTAACACACTTTGTTAATACAGGCTATTTGTATAGGAGACACACACCTGCTTTTTAAAATTTCTGATTCACAAAAGAAAAAAGGCATCAGCAGTAGTCATAAATACATCATTCTGGTAGCCAGTAATCTTTCCAGCTTCCTTGGCATTGTAGCAGAAGGATGAGAAAAATACATCATGCCAACTTTTATTATTATTATTATTATGCATTCCCTCTGCCAGTGCTATGGCAGCTATAGGGTTCATGGAGCCATGACACGATCTCAAAGCCAGCTTGTCCAGTTCCCCAAGTTGATGTTTCATGAGGTGTCCTCCCCATGAGGCAGATCACCAGCTAGAGGCTGTCAGCAGCAATGGGACTAAGTTTAAGAGACTCTGTGCATGGCTAAATTCACCTAATCATAAAATTGAGTCTCACACCACATAGCCTTGAAATTTGCCACTTTGCTGAATATACATTTGGAAAAGTGATGGAAGATCTCCTCATTTTGGTGATTGTGGACCTCCACGTAGATTGAAATGGCATAAGCCATGAAATGAGAAGTTATCTTTAGTATCAGTCCTTGTCTCTGCTAACAATAGCACAATAGCCAATTGTACTCCTGGAAAGACGAATGGCCACTCAATTTTCATTCAAAAGAGAGCAATAAAAAAGCCAAGCTTGTTCCTGGCCATGTTGCGGACTTTCATTTTGACCATGCACTAAGATTATTTGCAGAGAGGAATCTGTCAACTTCTCTTAGTTCTTCTAGAGTCACTGTCTACAACTGAGCTAGTCCTTTGATAGGATCGAAAGAAAGATTTCTTCAGGCAGGAGGTTGGATAGGGCCCTGTGCATCCTGATCTAATAGCTAGCAACCCTGCACACAGAAGGGGGTTGGAATTAGATAGTCTTTAGGGCACCTTTCAACCAAAGCCATTCTATGATAATTCACTTCATTCTAAGCTACCCCACTAAGTGATGAGTGGAGACAGGACAAGGGGAAACAGCCAGAAATTGCAGCATAGGAAGTTCCGCACAAATGTGCGCAAGAACTTCTTTACAGTGAGGTGATGGAGCACTGGAACAGGCTGCCCAGGGAGGTGGTGGAGTCTCCTTCTCTGGAGATGTTCAAGACCTGCCTGGATGCCTACCTGTGCGACCTGCTGTAGGGAACCTGCTTTGGCAGGGGGGTTGGACTCGATGATCTCTGGAGGTCCCTTCCAACCCCTACAATTCTGTGATTCTGTGATTCTGTAAAGCCCAAAGCTCTTTGTTGAATCAGTTGCATGTTGCTGTTGCCTTCTTCTCTCTAGTTAATATAGAACAGCTACGGTCAGCACTTCAGACTTAAAAATCCACCTTTTTTGTTCTGATAATACCAGCCACAACCCACTGATAACTCCATTTAAATTTCTTATTTTACAATGGTATTTCTTTTCTCTCTTACTTATCAGCCATATTTCTTTAGTTTGTAAAAATGTATGTGAGGAGATTCTAGGCTGATTATCTGATAGATAAACACTACATCTTAGATGTCTAAGCTGGGATAGATGTAATTCATTCATTACATCTTTGTAAGAATGTGTAACAGCAAGTCAATAACCTCAACTATAAACAGTACTAACAACTGATATTATTATTACAAGTAACCATAAGCTTAATTATGCACAGAGACATCTATGCTTTAAGTTAGTTCTGAACTCATAGTGATGATAAGTGATAGTTGTTATTAATACCATCAACACCCCTTCTAAACATGTAAGTTCTGCCAGCAGCAAATGGGTATTTTCGATTTTTAGAGCTGCAATCCTAACTCCAGCTTCAGTATTGTTATTATTATTATTTCTATTATCCTGAATTACCATGCAGATAGAAAAGGGAGCTGGGATGGATTGTTTCTGAAAGACCGTCTCTTATGTCTAGGCAAGATATTGATGTGCAGCCCAGACAGGAAATTTCATGGAATTCAAAGGAAGGATGAAAGACTGTCTCTTTCCTGCTGGTATTTGAACTTGCATTTTCTGCAAGTTTGGGTATTTCTAAGGATATATTCAGAGCACTAACATGTTACTTGCAGCTGCCACTTAATTGATTAAAGGCTATATTTAATTAAAATCTGTCACAAGAACAGAGAGCTTGAAGGGTGAGCTAAAATTACATTTCCGCCCACCTGAAATAATGAGGATCCGAATACACACTGTGAATCACACCACTAATTTGGAAAGTATTTTCAAGGGTAGATCCAAAACCTTTCTAGACAGATGCAAGAGAACATAACTGTCCATCTGTCAGCATTACCTGTGGATCCTTACCTATCACAAAGGCCACAAATGCCTTTGGGTATTTTGGGAGGGAGTGTGTTCAAGAGGGCAGAGTTAAAAATCCTATTGAAAGGCCTGTTCTATCCATTTTGCAGAATTGAGATGGCAACAATAGAGTGCATAGCTGAATGTAATGTCCACATTTAAAACACGACTGCACTGCCTTTAAAATTCAAATAGCATTCCCTCCATGCCATAACTTCAAAAACATCCCAGCTCTATGGGGGCTTTTTTTTCTTTTTGGCATCAATTCTTTCATTGCAGCTGCCCATTTCTCTCGTCTCAGGACAGACACTGCTGTCACTAGATCAATTACCAGTATTCATTTTTCTCTTGCTGTGACCCAATGGACTCCTTGTTCTCCTTCTGTTGACAGCTGGAGAAGGCTCCAGCCAAAGTGGCCGCTAGCTACTGACCCCTCCACAGACATCCTTATTAAGGTAATTGCAAGGCTGGAAGCAGCCGAGACTGGGGCCCAATTACACCTGTTCTTGTCCAATTCAGCCAGGGCTTAAGTTACTTGGATGGGTCAAGAATGGTAGTGTGCTCAGGTGAACAAAAGGTTTCCTTCTATTCTTATGCCTTTCAGAAAGAGACATTCTTAATTATACTTGTCATTGGGACATAATAAGGCTGATTTCTTTAAATGACATCTTTTTTCATGAGAGAAACTGATGTACTGTCTTACCAAACACCACCACTGAGAAGCTTATGTATTTAGAGTAAAAGGTAGTATTTGGGGTTTTCTCTTTAAGTGGTAATTTTCTAGTCTGAAACAGAGACAAGTCAGTGCTTGGTGTGCATTATGTGTCCTTATGCATACAAATAGTTAATGACAGTGGTGATAAAAGCATGAAAAAGTGTTTCATAATGTTTTCCTATGACAATGGCATGGTTCTAAGTCCATTCGTTCACTTTTGTTTGAAGAAAACAGTCATTCAAAATATTGAAATGAACCATAATACTGATTTATGGACAAAGTACTTAAAAAAAACCAGTAAGACTAAAGGTTGAACTTAAAATTTTAATTGTCATAATGAGGGACTCCATTACTAAAATTAGGAGTACTGTTATACCAAAGGAAAATGATATCCTTAACACTTTCAAAGAGCATTCCTGTGTTCAAAACGGATTACAATACAAATATATTAATCTACATTTTAGATCCTCTCACTGAAAAATCTTGGTAAATTACAGATGTATGACTGTATTAATACATTTGTCCATTGCACAACAACAACAAAATAATCTGTATTCAATTTGACAACAAATTACAGAATTTTAAAGATAAAAAGTACATGCAGCATAAATACATTATTTTTCTGCTTATTGTCCAATATAAATAGATTGTTTCTGTTTAGTTCCACTGTACTTTACAGAGCTATTTAAATGAATTGTTAAAGAAATCATGAAAATTTGAAAGTATATTTTTTACAAAAGTAGTAAGAGAGGATCTAATTTCATTTATTACACTTTCCTTGGATACTTTAATCAACATTGCATAGGACCTGTAATAAAAAGTGAGTCCAAACTACATATTAATGCATTTATTCCTGAAAACCTCTTCTCAATTCATGCAAAGTTGGGTTTCAGGAAAGCAATTACAAAAAATTAAATAAAAGCTATTTATAGATGTTGACAAAAATCAACAAAATATGCAAATAAAATGTATGAATACATACATCCTTCTTGATTTTCAAAAACTCATTTTCTAATGGGACCAAAAAAAAAAAAAAACACAAGAAGTTTCTGTTAGAAGTAAAGAAGAGACATGTGTTGCCTTTTTTGGAGTTTCTTCTTTTATGGGAATTGGGGTAATGAATAGAGTAGAGTAGAGTAGAGTAGAGTAGAGTAGAGTAGAGTAGAGTAGAAGTCTTTCGATAATCTAGTCTTTCGATATTTAATATACTTAAAATGTACATCACTGGACAGCAAAATGCACAGTAGACTCTACAAGTTTTCTTGACTGAATTTTTATGCGTACTACTGGCACCAGTTACAAAGTAGTACAAAACCAAACTAAAGGAATACAGCTTCCTATTGCAACCATCTTTTGACAAAATGAGAGGTGAAACAGTCATATATGTGTTCTAGATCAGATCTGTCCTAGTAATTCTTTCTCATTGCTGAAATCATTTTGTCTGCAGAAAGTGTGTCAAGATCAGCAGCAAAGGACTTCTTTTTTAGCACATTTAAATAAGACAACACAATTTCACAAGAAAAACACCTAAGAGTGGCAACAAAGTTTAAGTGAACTTGTAAGTTCCATTCAATTTCTAGCAATCTGATTCAGTGCTAGGCTGCATCACAGTGCATCGGGACTGCTTCCAATTTAGTTTCAACATTTCTCTGCATTCTGTTTGATCAGATCTGGCCCTTACTATTAATAAGTGCTATTTTCCATAACATCCTGTGTTTCGCCTTGTGGAAATTGGTTAGAAAACCATCTTGCATTACTAATCCAAATAATAAACTCATTTTAAACTTGTAGGTTGGAATCCATCTACCTTAAAAAGATGCTTTAAAAGGAAGAGATTCCTCATGTTCTGAGATATGGTTCAAAAGTAAGTGAAAAAATTTTCACGAGTGTACATATTTAATCAATTTTAATGGCTAAAATAAGGCAAAATAAACCTTGTGCAAAGGATTTAAAAATATAAATATAATTTTTTTTATATATATATATATACATATATATACATATATATAAGAAATAACCTCTCAGGTTCCTCCTAGGCTCAAGAATTCATCTCCATGAAGTCCCAATATGCCACTGACAGTTTCAACATTGAGTTGCAACAGCGTAACTGTGTATTGCTTGCTGCTTTAGCTTGAAGCTGCTTTTCTGGAAAAGCTATTATTAAAAACACCTATATTTGAGATTAAAAAATATAACCTCAAAAGACACCACACGATTTTATTTATAATTACTTTTTTACAGTAGTCAAGGACCTAAATATGCTTTATAAACACTACTTAAATGCCATCACTGTTTTGGGCAAGCCATTAAGAACCACAGTAGACATTTCCTTGTTCTTTCTAGAGATGTTCTAATTTTGTCTGCCTTTCCATAATACTCAGTACACCTAGTGAGCAACAAAGGCTTTGTATACATATTTAAAAAGCATCAGGAAGAGAAGAGAAATCCATCTTAATAACACCCATTCCAAAAATGTAAGATGAAGGTCTAAGTGGGTTATCTAAGGTGTGGGGGGCAGAATGGCGAGGCCAGACTCTTTTCAGTGGTGAGTGGAGACAGGACAAGGGGAAACGGCTGGAAACTGCAGCATAGGAAGTTCCACACAAACATGCGCAAGAACTTCTTTGCAGTGAGGGTGACGGAGCACTGGAACAGGCTGCCCAGGGAGGTGGTGGAGTCTCCTTCTCTGGAGATGTTCAAGACCTGCCTGGATGCCTACCTGTGCGACCTACTGTAGGGAACCTGCTTTGGCAGGGGGGTTGGACTCGATGATCTCTGGAGGTCCCTTCCAACCCCTACGATTCTGTGATTCTGTGATTCTGTGATTCTGTGAAGGACAAAGGTTTTGGCCCTTCTCATTTCTAAGACAAGAAACTTAGGCTTTAATTGCCTACTTTTCCTGTTACTTTGAAAATTATCTAGTTTTTTTCTTCGTGCAGAATCCTTGTCATTAGACTCAAGTCTTTTAAGCCTTCATGAGCAGGCAATGTCTTCCATTGCAAAACTCCTCAGGATTCAGGGATATCACTACTTTGAATAACTTAAGAAAGGACTGTGATTCTGCGTCTCCACATCACTGCTGATTATTAGACCTATGAGGCACTTTTGCTCCTCTTTGTCCATAAGGCCAATAAGATGTTAGTTCATATAGAATAAAGGTTAGAAATAAAAACAAAAGTTAAAAAATCCATCTGACAGTATCAATTAGGGAATGTGCAAAAAAACCTGAGAGGTATTTTCAAAGCAAGTAGATAAATATTGAACATGTGTCATTAACATCACAGGGGGGATACCATTAGTGGGAAAGAAGCTCTACATAAATAAATAAATAAACAGCTAACTAGATAAATAAATCTTTTGAAATAATAACTCTTGATTCAGCTCCTGTTTTTGCCAGTAATGTGATGTATGTCATCTCTTGAGTCTGTGATTCATCTGTCAGTGTAGTATGGAGCCACTTTATACATAGATGGGAATCACAGTATCTGGGCCAGATCACCAGCAAATTTTACCATGTTATAGTATGCATTTCAATTTGTACTGGCATAGCTGAGATCAGAATCAGCCATGTGAGTATGGAAGTGAGCATAACTCTGTTTCCCATTTAAAATAGCTTTCTCAAGTGGGATTAAGGGATTAGGTTTTGTGGTTGTCTTCCAGAAGCAATGTCACGGGGTGGTTTTTTCTACGGAAAGACCTGGTGTTTCGCCAGTGTAAAATAAAGTGTGCTGGCAATGTGAATGCAAAATCATTGAGACAGAGTCTCAACTCAGCTGCAACAGCATAACCCAAGTTACATGAGCTCCAACTCTCCTGCAGCCGTTGATTAAAATTAGATGTTGAACTTGTGAAATTCCCCTGTCTCTGTACTGTCCCTCTTCCAAGATTGCTGCTATTCAGCAGAAGCTTCTGAAGCAGAGTTTGAACAGTTAGAGTTCACATCCCAGTGTTGCGAGGCATCTCAATTTGAATTTATTTAAATATATTAGATTGATTATCCAACTTTGATTTCACTTTCCATTGGGTCAAAAAGTGTAATAGTTCAGGAGCTGCTTCAAAAACTATTAAATCATCTTACTGGTGAGTCTGTAAGATGGGGCACTACAAGTGGAAAATAGACAATACTGACCTCAACTATCCAGTTTCAAGCACCTGCCATATGTGGGTGTGAACCATATCTTTGTTTCAGCCCATGGAGCATGACTTCAGTGCATATGAAAATAACACATCAGAGGTATTAGAGCACCCTTCAATTCACCAGACTGACTTCTTCAGTAGCAACTGAAGGGAGACTGAGGGAAGCAAGGAAAGCTGGGAAGGGACTTTTTTATAAGTATGTCAAATGGACAAAGGGAAATGGCTGTAAACTGGAAGAAGGTGGATTTAGACTAGATATCAGGAAGAAATTCTTTACTGTCAGGGTGGTGAGATACTGGAACAGTGAGGTTGTGGATGCCCCCTCCCTGGAAGCACTCAAGGCCAGGCTGGATGGGGCTTTGAGTAACCTGGTCTAGAGGGAGGTGTCCCTGCCTACAGCAGGGGGGTTGGAACTAGATGATCTTAAAGATCACTAAATTAAAGATCATGTGAACAGGAAATGTTGACTAATTTATTTAGTGTGATCAGGAATTCCTAATGATTTTTCTAAGATACAATCCCTGTTCATCTTGAATGGGGAATTTTCTATTGTATGGACAGAAAGGTAACTAGATTTTGTCTAACTCAATGTCTTCTGGGTTGGAAAGATCTTTCTGTCTCTTTTCATGTCAACATTTGGTGATGGGGATAATTGCTCTTTCCTGTTTTGCCTTTGATGCTTGTAGATTGAAAATCATCAAAATAATAAGTAACAAGTTGATAAAGTCTGATCATTATCTGAGATCAATAATACTCTCCAAGGGCATTCCCGTCTCACAGACTCCTTCAGAAATCTTAGAACAATGGCACAAACTTGGTCATAAAATTTTTTTACAAGATTAATCATACCTGAAAATTATAGCAGAGTTGCATCATAGCAATCCTACCATAGCTTTCATCTACGGTCCACAAATGACAATTTTTTCTTCATAACTTGCAAAAAAATCACAAATATTTGCATGGAATGAGAGAGAGGAAAAAACCATTTTTAAACCTTTCTCTAGAATTCTGAAGACCAGAAAACTCCACATTCTACAGGTCTCCAGCTGGAGCACATACATCTAAAGGACTACAACACCCTTCTGGCAGAACAGCACAGAAGCTCCTTGAACTGAAATCCTAAGTATTCCCATTCGCATAGCCCATTCTTTGGAAAGAGACTGAAGGCTGCCTGGAGGCTACTGGTAGGAAGGAAAAAGTGACTGACATCTCCATTCCCTCTTTCGACAGAAATAAATAAAGTGCCCTCGTAGTGTAATCTGCATCTGTGTTCCTAGGAGGAACTTGTGGCTCAATTTGAGGACAACTTGGTCACATCAGATCAGTGATTCAGGGTTGAAGGGAGTGAATGTTTCCTTCCGTGATGTCTGTCCGTAAAGCCCAGGTAAAAATTGCTTATTGGTAGTAGATTAGAAAAAAATATGTGTGCTGGATCTGGGGAGAGAGAGGAAAGCAAGCAAGCACAGTTGAAGTACAGATCTAACATGTAGGTCCTTTCTTTTGCCTGATCCTGACACCTTTACAAATGATTTTGTAAATACAAAGCACAACATCCTTTATGCCATTTGAATTTGAACTGTTTACTTTCGGATAATTTACTCATTCACAAATTTAGTGGAATTTTTTCCCTATGACTCTCTATTCTCTGTAACCTGTTCCACGTACTGTAATATCTCCATTCATCCCTTTTTCATTGAAAGGAAAAAGTGGATTCCCAGGGAGTAGAACTGCTATACAGCTCCAAGATCCCAAGCGATTTTCTCCTTCCATTTTATATCCTCTAGAAATCCCTTCCTCCAATTTTAGTGTTTCAGATTGAGGAAAGGGTATTGGAATCTACTCATGGAGTATGCAGGGAAGTTGCAGCTTTTTGTTGATAGAACCAAGACTTATCAGTCATCTTACAGCTTTAAAAGAGCTGTATTTCTGATCTGCTCAGTAGGATAAGGGATGAAAGGACAAAGGGGAACAGTTTTAAACTAAGAGATGGGAAATTTAGATTATATATTAAGAGGAAATTCTTAACTCAGAGTGTGGTGAGGCACTGGAACAGGTTGCCCAGAGAAGGTCACCCAAGCTGTACATGCCAAAGGGCTTGCTGAGACACTACAATGCTAAACCATAAGAGGAAGAAGACCTGATTCCCCCAGTGAAACATGTGAAATGGTGGACAGCCAGCTAGCTTTTCATGGCCTGTCAGTCTCAACATTTTGCATGGCCTGACAGTCAAAGCTATGGAGATCTGTGCTAAGTGTACATGCTGATTACTTCACCGAAATCCTGAGTGTTACTTTTTGAACTCATTATATGTCTCTCTGCAGCAAAAACTGCTCCACTGTTTTGTATTGGCATTAATCTACATGCTGAATAAGATAACTGTGAACTGTAGACTGAGATCTGAACTGTGGCCCCTCACTGCAAGAAAGATATTGAGGCCCTGGAACGTGTTCAAAGGAGGGCAACAAAGCTGGTGAGGGGTCTGGAGCACAGGCCATATGAGGAGAGGCTGAAGGAGCTGGGAATGTTCAGCCTGGAGAAGAGGAGGCTCAGGGGAGACCTCATTGCTCTCTATAACTTCCTGAAGGGAGGTTGTAGTGAGCTGGGGGTCGGCCTCTTCTCTCATGTCATTAGTGATAGGATCAGAGGGAATGGCTTCAAGCTACGGCAGGGGAGATTCAGGCTGGACATGAGGAAGTATTACTTTTCAGAAAGGGTGGTCAGGCACTGGAATGGATGCCCAGGGAGGTGGTGGAGTCACCGAGCCTGGGGGTGTTCAAGGAAAGGCTGGATGTTGTGTTGAGGGACATGGTTTAGTGGGAGCTATTGGGAATAGGTGAACGGTTGGACTGGATGATCTTTTAGGTCTTTTCCAACCTTGGTGATTCTATGATTCTATGATTCTATGAGATGGTTTGCAATACACAGTCAAAATTAAAAAAAATACAACGCACAATATGTCTGCTGCCAATGCTCAGAAAATGCTCTTACATCACAGTTCCCTGCCTCCCTTTTCTCAAAAGAAAGAATGACAGTATGACAAGAAACCTCCAACTGTCCTTTGTGGGGAAAAAAAAAATACAAATAGCAGAAATGATATTAAAAACATATAAATCAGAGATGTAATTACTGTCTGGAAATCTGTCAGATAAATTTTATAGTGAAGGTTTTTGAGACTTTCCCTTTGGGCAATGGTGGTACCATGATACTCTTTCTAACCTTTCCCTACACTGCTCCATGGTTTTACATGTGACAATCATACAGTGCTGATATAATTCTCTCTGTCTCCTAATTAGCACCATTCCATTATCCAACATACTGCACAGATCAGTTTCATTTGTTGTAGCATGTAGTATGTGACAGCTACTAGTAATTTAAAAGATTATGATAAGTCACCAAACACATATTCTTCTCTGCAGAGTTATTACCCCCAACACTGGTGTAACAAAGGGAAAAGAAAAAAAAACACAACATTTCTACGTGAAGACATTTCACAATTACAACAGATCCCCAAATTTTAGGCTTCATAAAGACCACCCAATTAATCTACTTTGTGCTGCTCTCAGTAAATCTTTTTAATAACACAACATGATTAACTTATTCCCTGATTTTTCATCTCCAGAGATTTATGAAAAGTTGCTCAAAAAACACCTGTGTGGAAAAAAAAACCATAACCCAATCCATCACAGTTTGATGTTTGCCCATAGGCAATTTTCTTCAGCTGAACTAATGGCACTGTGTCAGGTGAGAGTCGTATCTTCACACCACAGAACTATTTTGCCTTTGGGAATATAAGAATTTTTTATTTTTTTATTTTTTTTTAAAGATTATTCCTGCTTGTTACCTTTGTAGCAATATATTTATGCAACAGGTGATACTCTGAAGATGAGAAGCGATTCCACAAGAAAACTGCCTTATGTTTAAGGAATATCTCTCTTTTTGTGGCAGAGTTTTCTTCCAGATGAGTAATTCCTAGTATTTTCAGGTGGGATATTTCTTCCATTGACCTCCAGAGACACTGGAAGCTATCACAAATTAAACTGATTCATAATATCAAAGAAGAATGCAGAAACTGTGTTCACATTTTTCTGTTGATCAACAACTTGAGATCTTTCTTCTTTAGGATTCCGAGCTGAAGATAAAGAGAAAACAGAAGAGCTTACAGCAGAGATAACCTGGACTCTTCTCCAGGTATTCACCTCTCTTCTCTGCATTTCATAGTCAGCTGCTACAGTCTGGCTTGACTCTAGCTATGCATTAAACTACAAAGAAACAAGCTTGCCTCTCTTGTGAAAGCATAGTCCTGTTTCTTACCACCATCCCCAATGGACTAGATAATTTTTTCCAAAATCTTAGAATAAACCAAACAACTGCAGAAGAGCCAACAATTTCCAGCACTATTTTTTTTTTTTTTTTTTTCCCTTTTTCTAGATTGAATGGTTTTGGCCATTGCTAAGAGCCTGAAATACCTGACTGAGTGGGAATTACTGACAGCTGCTCTTCTTTATCCCTTTCATTCAAATAATGATTCTTCTTTTATCCATTAAAACATTTAATCATCAGAGCATTTTTCCAGTTATTCTTTCATTTCAACTATCTTATCTAACCTTTGTAAAGAACAGAATTTAAGAAAAAAAAAAAAGAGAGAAAATGAGCAGGAAAAAATCTGATTTTCACAGTTTCTGGAAAAAAAAAAAAAAAAAAAAAACAAGTCATGGCAAATAACAGGGGACAGATGAGTGGTGCAAGGCTGCTGTGACATTCATAAGAAGTACAGACTAATACAAATGCCCAGATGCATAAGAGTGGCAAACAACTGTATTTCTTTGTTTGCTGGATTTATTATCCAACAGCACAACACATAATGCTGGAAATGCTGGAAAGTTAGCAGCATTCATAATGTAGAAGTGGAAGCAGACAATGACAAAACTACAGCTATTAAAAAGAAAATGCAATCTGTAAGTATGGTTACAGCTTAATTGCAAGCACATACATGCACGCGTTTTCACACCTGGATTGTTTCTCCACCGTTTCTTGAACCAGCCCTAAACATCTCGCTGACATACAGGAAGAAAGCATTTTGGTTTGCAGTCCTAGTGGACTGGCAGGACTACAAGAAGAAAATGTCATACAAAAATGCACAAGGAAGGATTGAACACATTGGTTTGGGCCCCCACTTCTTACTTGCTTCTATTGAAACAAATAGTTTATCATAAAAATTAGTGAACATGAAGTGGAATAAAGAAATAAGTCCATTTGGGTCTAATTCTTAAAAAAAAAAAAAAAAAGGTTATATATCAAAAACAAAGAGAGGCTGTATGGTATTTTCAGTTGTACAGTCAAAACTTAAAATGACTCTTCAGTTTTTCATTTTTCTTCTTCATGAAGAAAATGTAAACTTTAGAACTTTATGTTGGGCTTTTGTGGAGTTGCTTCCCCAGTCATACCCTTCATTTCTGCTCATCTTGGCAGATGAGCAAATCTACCAGGGTTTCACTAAGCCCCGGAGAAAAGGTGACCCCTATTTCCAAATTCTTCAGAAACAAAACCAACTATTTTAAACCTGACAGAGACCTCTGTTATCATTCAGGAAGCTGAACTATACTATCCCAATGGTCCTAGTTGCGTCCAGTGGGCATGAATCCCCGTGTTCTTACCCTGCACATGCATGGCTACAAGTTGCTCATTTATCCCTGGCACCAGCTATGGTAACAAGAACTTTAGAGTCACAATTAGTTCCCACTGCATGTTCAATGTCAATGAAAAGAGACCAGTTATCAAGTCAGCCTCAACATATAGCTAGAAATCCTAGGGACTGCCCTATGATGTGTAAAGGCAAACTAGTTTGACAAGGGACAGCCATACTTACGCAGGTTCAGTATTGAAGTCTCTAATGTGTTTGATGCCAGACCAATGCCCCTCTAAAAGTACCTATGCTTTAGAAGGAAATATATAACTTTTGCTTCTTCCACGGAAATGATACAGCTGCAGATAGTATTGCTTTCCTACATCATCCCTACTCAAAACAAAATAAGAGAGAATTAACAAAATTGGAAGGTGAGTCCCTTCGTCATACAGCAGTTTCTTGTTGATATAGAATCCCTTTTCCACTATGGCTGTTCTTTCTGTAGTCTGTATTAGCTCTTTTTCTGATCTTGAACATCTGCTCCTCTTTCAGGAAAAACAAAAAAAAAAAAAAACAAAAAAAATAGGCTAGTGTGGGGGAAGTAGTGGAAAGGAGAAAATACTGCAAACTGAAAGCATTTTGAGAGCAGCTACTCTATTCTCCTAGGAACCAAATGTCAGTGGACTGAATAGGTCTCCTGATGGGTATGAGCACATGCCAGTGATCACAGACAATTGCAGTAAATTTGCCTTAGCAATATCCAACAGACCAAACTGTGATCACTGATAACTGAGCCCTTAGGGACTTACTTGTAGCCCATTCAAAAATGTATATGCCCTCAAGGGAAGGTTTGCCTTGTTTTCCTGAGGAAATTAAATAGACTCTTTATAGAATTAGCAAAAATCAGCAGGGGTTCAGATTTCCCTAGGTCTTTCACGATCTGTGGTTTAATAGCAGACTTTAAGTTAATGTATATCAGATACATGCATTTTGATTTTCCTTTCACTTATACTGAAGAAAAGACATTGACTTTAATGAGTTACTCCTGATTTTCACATTAACTGAGAGGACAGGAAGGGTCACAGTGTTCAATTACCTTTCTGAAAAATCTCAAAAAATTTATATTGGCTTTCTGGAATAAACATATAGCACAAAGCATTTATTAGTTTGCATTTTCAAAGCACTTACAGAAGCAGATGCATTAGGACAAATGCAGATGTAATTATTCTAGTGCTTTGAGTATCTACCAAAAAACAATCCACAACGTGCTTTGTCTGTTTTTTGACCTGACAAAGTTTTACAATTCTAAGGGAGAAGAGCCCATTTTTCAACACAAGTTTAATATATGTACGTATATATATGCAATAATATCTTCACTAGTTCTGGATATTTGTTTTCAGGGACTGGGTGTGACCTGGGAGAATTGAGCTTCCTATTGTTTTGTTTCATAACTGTATTATAGCAGATTTCGGAGACCAGGGAGATCTGAAGTACTGCCTCTTGCTCTTCTACCTATGACATCACAATAAAATATACACATGTGGTCCTGGCAAAACTCTCTCTGCTGTAAAACAGGACAATATGCTTTGCCTTCATAAGCCGGGCTCCCTCAGACTGGTGTAAGAATTGTGGTTTGGGGCTTTGCAGCCCTACTAATGAGAACTAAGAGCTTCAGTTCTGTTGCTTCATGTCTGGCATCACACTCAAGACAAGCAAGCCAAGACTTCTCAGCACACCTGCCATTCAAAGCTCCTCATTGTGGGGACAAGAGATCATCAATTACAGCAGCTTTTGCAGGAGGGAATGTCAAGAAGCTGTGCTGCTTTGTAAGGCATGAAAGATGAGTGTGGGTTGAAAGAAAGCAGCGAGACATCAGGCTCTTGCCTCACCTTCCCCACGTACTCTCTTGTGAAATCAATTGTCCGAGGATGATTGATTGTCCTGTCTCTGTGGAGACCCTAAAAGTTTATTGAAATTTATAATGGTCAGATATACATATATATATAATCCTTCTGCTTCTTCTATGGGATTTTTCCCTTATTGCTTCACTAGCTGATCCACATCTTTTGACAGAGTGCTTATTTTCAATGTTTAAAAAAAAAAAAAAAAAATTGTATAGTTAAGTACCCAGGAAAACTTGTCATTTAAGGGACTGTTACCCTTATTCTCAAACACAGGGCCACCAAAGTCACACACACACCTGACATCCCCATTCAAGAGGCTGTCATTTCTCACTCAGACATGTGCAAGAGACATCTCAGATTGTTACTAGTGATAATATTCCTTCCTAGCTCTTTTCCTGCTTTCCACATTACTGGAATGATAATTTGCCATTTTACTTTCAGAGCCTCTCTTAGGAATACATACTGTGGAGCAAATCACGTTCACCTGTAATATAAAGGAGACAGGATGTAGCTAATAAAGAACAAGGCAATTCAAACTTTTTTCCTGAGCCCTCAGGAGGAATACCCAGGTGTGCTGTAGAAGATATGCTTGGAAAAAAAAAGAAAAGAACCATTCTGCAGTCAATCTAAAAGCACTAGGCCTCCTTTCATGAATTGATTTACCCACTGGGTGACATATTGGCAATTTTCTGTTACCTACCCAGTGATATGACTAAGTAGATGAAGCTCAAAGGCAGGTCAGATAAAAAGACTTTAATCTAACAAAGGCAGCCTGAATTTTACGTGTCAAGGAAGATGATTTAACAGGGAATAGCAGCCTAAACGCGATACTGAATCAAGGTGGAGAATCCATAATTAATGTTATACTGCAGAAATGTTTACTCAAAAACAGAATGACAAAAACGATTCACCTTTCCTATGAAAGGCCCAAGTTCAGCACAATGCATCCCTGCAGTCTTTATGTTGAACATTTGCTTCAATGTCATCTTGAATCGGGACCTGCATGGGAAAGAATGCCTTTGAATTAATCTCTTTACAGTCAGTGCAAAAAGGGCAAAAATTGGTCATGACAGATTTTAGAAGGCAGAGATTGAGTACTGCCATAATTTTATGAATATAGCAGGCCAATTAGACTTGACAAATATGTTGCTGAGAGAATTAATTAAAATTGTTTTCTGTGAGGAAAGGAAAGTTGTGTTTTGGGAAAACAGTAATATCATGAGCAAGTGACATGAGGCTTGTTCAAGTGTTTTCAGGCCTAAGGGGTGAAATGCCTCAAGGAATAGTTGGTCCTTGAATAATGAATTTATCTTGCAGTTATGCTTCACCATTTTCCTACCAGGGTTAGTTGAACTTCCTGAGCAGCAGCCCAAAACATTACCTCAAGTCATTAAACAACACCAGCTCTGGAGAAAAGGAAGGCCATATTCTGCTCCCCACAGTTTTTTATTTCACCTTCCCTTCCCAGTTTTTTCTTTATGCTTCAAAATCAAACGTGTAAAATTGCTGTATGGTTAATTCATTTGCACGGGGGGAAGGCATGGCTGACTGCAGCCCCTAACTGGACAAGGTCTGCAGCAGATACAGAACAGTGAGGCCTAACAGCTCCAGCTGAGTTGGATGGCATGATGGCTTATGGTTGGATGGCTGCTACACTATTTTTGCCCTTTTAACTTTAAAGTTCTTGAGTTTGATGTTTTCCAGTCCTCAGATGAGCTGTTTCTGGGCCATGCATATAATGGATCAGGGAATATCTGCTTGTCCTTATTGGCACTACCTCTAGCACAGGATAACCCCTCAACTCAGTAAATGACCATCTTGATCTGAAGTAACCCGATATGAAGATACAGCAGTCTCTGGGGTAAAGTACTCTGGATTGAACACTGTGAGCACCCACACTGCAGCCTGAGGCCTGCTGAAAGTGGATCCCCAGCTGCTCATTCCCCTGAGACAGGGAAAGAAGAAAAAAAAAAGATAAATTCTAAAGAAGGCTGTTGATTAATTATCTTCATTACTCAATAGTTTAACCTACCTTGTCAGCTCTTCCCACTCTGCCTTGCAGGAGGAATAAAACTTCCAAAATGCCTGGAGCTAACAGCAATGGGGAAACCACACACAGACCAAAGTGCTGATGAGAGCAAAAACACACTCCTCCATTCAGCATCCCCCAAGTTCCAGAAATGCGTACAACTTCTGGCCAACTTCCACGACGTGGGTTAAAAATTACATATCAGACCCTTCACACTTAGTTCTGGATTAGGGATTTCCTTTGCTCTTTCCCAGGTGGACTGGTAAAACTCATTTCTTCCACCTGAACAGAGAAGATTTGAAAACTGCTCTTGCACAACTGGCTTCCAGTGTGACCAAGCATATTTGTATGTTCTCTGCTACAAAATTATGAGTCACAGCTGAGATTTAGCCTGAAACACATCTCAGAGCAAAGGCATCTTGGATGGAGAGCATGGATGTGAAGAACAAAGATATTTTTATTTGGGTGGGAGGTGAAGGGGACATTCTTCCCTTTTTTAGGTCTAGACACCTGCATTCCAAATGTGGGATGAGATTAGGGACACGCAGTTTTGAAATTAACAGCCCCACCTGGCTGCTCTGGACTAATCTGTAAGAGCTTGGACTGATTTCCTCAATGTTTTTGGTTAATCTCTTGTAATTCTGATTAGTAGCTTCCAGTGGCTCTAACCCCGATTTTCCATTCCTCAAAAATTTTCCACTGTCAAAACCAGCCTGAGTTTGCCTTCAGACATGGTTATCTAACTGCAGTACTTGTGTAGTACAGCGCTGCTAACGAAGAGCTGAACCACCCACCCTTGCAGTAGAGCAGACAATGGTGGAATAATAAGTGTTGTATTTGTTCCAAAGTAAAACACTGAGATACATCCTCCAGCTTTTCATCAGTAACATTAGTGTCACTGCCATCTAAGCTAAACCAAAAACTATCTGTAACTTATTCTTTATACTGCAGAACAAATGTTGGAAGATGTGTGAAGTGATAGGATTAAGAACATTTTTTCTGCCACAGCTAGGGTTCTCAGCCACTGATTTTATGAGCAGCTCTATTCATAAGGATAAGCTTGCACAAGGAGAAAATAAAAAAGGTTCTTGTCTTACTTTTATTTTAATTGCCACCAAGTTCACTCTAGACCTGGAGGAAATTGAAGATTTTGGAGTTCTTTTAACAACATAAAATTTTACCCCCGCCTCACTGAAGAAGAATTTGATACAGCTGTTTCATTGTTGACTGTTCTTTATCAGCCAATATCAGCTTATCAGCCAATAAAACAACCAAATCTAATAAGCACAGGCAAATTCATCATCCCAGGATGGGATAGATTCCTACTATCCTATGCAAATGTGCCTTCATAAACAGAAGAGTCAATATTTTACTTTTTTTTGTTTGTTTTTTTTTGTTTGTTTGTTTGTTTGTTTTTTGCAGAACTTGTTCTGCTGTGACATTTCAATTTTCATAATTCCTCCTCTCCCCATACCAAAAACAAGCAATCAAACAAACAAATAAACCTCCAGGACTAAAATATTTTAACTTCGCCCAACATTCAAAAAATAAAAATAAAAAGTGGGACAGGATAAGCAGAAAGTGGGAGGGAGAGATTTGGCTTTGCAGAAAAGCTGCTTGCCTGAAGATGTAAGAACATTTTCACAGTAAGCTCAGCATTCAAAGCCAGGCAGACAGAACATGCTTCACAAGAGACAACCTCCCGTGAACTCCTCACCTTTGTAAGGTAAGTCAGTGTTCACAAGGAAATACCCCACCACACTATTCCCTTTGATGTCTTCACTCTGCAGAAGGGAACAGTGGTCTTTTTAAAGAATTCACAATAGAGAGTGAAGGGGAAGAGGAAATTCTTTGAAGAAAGCAGAGAGCCTCTTCTCATTTTGCTGCTGACTAGAAGACAACCTTTGTGCCTTACACAAAAGAAGACTTGCAAGCCCACTTCCCCCTCAACCAAATAGACATTTTCTGAGAATATCATACAAAGAGGTGGCTTTCCAACACACAGAACACAGAGGGGGAAGGAACTGTATGGCTTCACACATCAACCATAAATCAAACCCCTAGAAAAACATCTGTGTGGGGCATGGTGGTACTTCCTTTATCTTCAGGATGAGCAACAGAGGCACACACATAGGCCCATAAGCAAAGGTCTTTGGAAATCTTCCTTTGTTCTTTCTTGAATAAGAATGGAGTTAATACTTCAGATCTTGGATGATATGAAGAAGTCTCAGCTGGAGCTAAAACCATATACAGACAAAATGTTGGGGAGAAGGGTTTCCAGGAGCACGCAGCTGAAAATTTAAAAAAAAAAAAAAAAAAAGTTCATTTATTGATGAATATGAGAGAGAATGTGATAGAAGATGAAACTGAAAGATCTGATTTCTTTAAGAGCATTTTGCCTCAGTCATGAAATGGTTCCAGGTCACTGACATACAGCAGCATGGTTTGGGAAGGACAAGGATAGTAAGATGGCAAGAAGTGAAGGAAAACTTGGGTATGTTGAATGTATTCAAACACGAGAGTCAGGTGGGATTTGCCTCAGGTTGCTGCAAGAGCAGGCTGGTGTTCTTGCAAAGTTCATGTTTATTATGGCAGTTAGGCCAAAAATCTTTACAACAGAAAATGTTAATATTATGCCTAACTTTAAGAAAGGGAAGACCAGGGAACTATAATTTGGTCAGTCTCAAATCACAGCCAGGAAAGGTACGGGATTGCTTCCTGTTCCTCATCTGATCTCTTTCAGATCACCGAAAGATAAGAAGAATCAGGAATAGACTACCCAGTTTTGTCTAGGGCAAAATATTTTTAATCGACTTGATTGCCTTCTACAATTAAATGACTGCCAGTCAGGACGAGGAAAGAGCAGGAGATGTTACATATCTTCAACACAATTACTATTATGTCACCACAGTGTTATGGTTGGGACGCTGAGAAAGTAAACTGTTAGGGAAGATGAAAATTGGCCAAATTCTTGGCTCATACACTTGTTACAAGTGACTTGATGTCCAGTTAGCAGCTGGTAATTAGCACATGCCAACTAGCTGATAATCTGAGCTGTAGAATTTCAAGCCAAGCAGGTTTTAGAAGCTTAAAGACTGGAAGGGCAGAGAGAACATGAAGATCAACAGAGGTAATATAAATTTCTGCACCTGGGGTAACATAACATCACAGAACAGTAAAGGAAGAGGACAGGCTGAATAACAATCCAACCTCAAACTGGATACCAAACTGAACGCAAGAGAAGAGTATCCTCTCACCACAAATATAAAAACTTCTTGTTAGTTTACATTAGGAGGAACATGACCAGTAGGGTCATGAGATTACTATCCCACTCCATACAGAAGTGCAGAGTTTACACTTGAAATCCTGTGTCCTATTTTGGGTCCCAATATACAAGAAAGATGTTGAAAAAATGTGTACAGCTCATCAGAAGACTAGCAAGATGTTCAGGGGCCTATATCACAGAACCTACAAGGAGAAGTTGAAGGAGGTATCTAGCAAATCATAAGTTAAGAACTGACCTATTTGTTGATCAGCCTTCAAATATGTGATGGAGAGTTACAAAGAATCAATCTCTTCTTGTTTGTGGTAGGTGTTAGGGCAGTGGTCCACAACCACATGTTGGACTCGGAAGATCCAGACTGGTTACTGGGGAGAGCTTCATCTCTAAGAAGGCATTGCCACACTAAACAAGTGTGGCTATCCAGACAAGCTCATGAGCTTTCAAGAGTCATCCAGACAAGTCCATGGTTGACTTGATTTGGTGTGTTAGAAATGAGTCTGCTTTAGGCTAGAGGTTGGGTTGCAGATCTCCAGACACTCCCTCCAAACAGCATTGGTGTGACCCAGCAACTGAAGTTCTAAAACTCCAATAGCAGTCAGGAATCATTTTGAGTTGCTAGGCAAGAAAACTAGGCAAACACTACATAGACCAACTTATCTAAGTCGTTTGTTTTCAAATTATCTCTCAGAAAATTTGGGGTTTTACTACAATCAAGAGCATTTCTTGTATTTGCTAATCAGACCAACCATTGACATTTGAAAACAACCAACTGACTAGACGTGGCCTTTGTGGCTGGAGAACTGGTTAAGAGAGTAGGAGGTGAGCTCACCAACTGCCTCGTGTGGATGCCTGTTTTGCCTCATGCTGACAGCATAACAACATCTGAGATGTTATGGGTGTCTAGAGAGCAACTCTACTATTCTTGCAGAGTACATGATGGCTTGTCTCAGCATGAAGAAGAGGGAGGGAGTGGAGAAATAAAGAGTTTTTGCAGATGAAAGTGCTTTCAAGTCAACTGTGATTAATTTTGAAAACTAGGTACTTGTGGGTGATTTGCAGCAGAAAACCTACTGAATGGTGTGAGCCTTTGCACACAAGGACAATAAGAAATGTTGAGGCCATACCTGCAAACTGCTTCCTAGATATACTAGCCAATGGACAGGGCATCCATCATGCACCAGATTCATTTCCTGACCTGTTAGTTACGATAAAAATCTGCCTCTCATTCACACGAGTTGGATTTTGCAACTATGTTTGGAAAAATGTTTAAATTCCAGCATCCTGATGAAAAATGGTCTGTAGAAAAAACGGTACTCAACATGAGACATCCTAACCTCCTACCACCATTCATAGCACACCAGGTTTGTAGACCTCCAGAAATATGGAAGGGAGAAACTGATGAAGCAGATGACAAAGGTGGGGGAACAGTATTGCAGATTTTCCCTGATTGCAACTATATTGATTAATGAACATCAAGCAAATTAGAAGTTATCTGTTTTATAGCTATCGTATGAAACCATACCTACAGGAATTAATATCTTCTTTTTCTTTTCTTTTTCTCCTTTTCTTTTTCTTTTCCTTTTTTTTTTTTCTTTTTCTTTTTCTTTTTCTTTTTCTTTTTCTTTTTCTTTTTCTTTTTCTTTTTCTTTTTCTTTTTCTTT
>NW_024962265.1:3960719-3966256 GCF_019238085.1 Lagopus leucura | reverse complement strand
TTTGTTTTCTTCTTTTTTTAATATTGGAGGAGACATCAAGCTAACTTAATCTTTGCACTAAAGCAAATAAGCAGATAGAAGACATGTTCATTGCAGTAATGCTCCCTACAAAGTAAACAGAGGAGACAGGTGGCAAGACTGGTTCCCTCTTGTTCTTCCCTAGACATCTATATTTTGCTTTACTTCAGAAAATAACCAAGAAAACACATTAAGTCTTAGAAAGTCTTCTTCATTTCTCTTTTCTCTCCTTTCATCATTAGCTGGGATTTTTTATTTGAAAATTGGAAAAAAAAAATTGAATTAACATTTTGTTCCAACCACTTGACTTTTAGGCTTAGAAGTGTAGCTATGCACCTTTCCATGAACACAAACAAGTGAACGGGCAAACAGCTAAACAAACAATAAATAAATAATAAGAAAAAATATCCTGTCCTATTGGTATTACATTTTGCACATAAAGTCATTGAAAAGCTTGTCTGCAGAGACATATATAACAATAATGTGTTATGAGACATTTTTGGCACAGAGAAGAGGTAAGATATTGCCAGACAAAGAAAACACATTACAGTTAATGGCTGGAAAAGTTACACTCTTCTGTTACTAATTAATTTTCCATATTTACAGCCAAACTAATGGGAAAGACTGTATAATCACCCAGGACAGCAGTAAGCAAAGTGTTAAACCATCACTAAGTTGTACAGTATTCTCACTTTAGACGCTGCAGTTGTCTTCAGGAAGGTTAGGATGTGGGTAGAAGAAGGAGAAAGATTGCCAGAAGGGGAAACCCAGAGATTGTCTTTAGAACATGTATTTGTTTGCTGGAGCACAGCTGAGTCCGTACAACTCCAAAGGGACCAGAATGTGGCAGCAAGGATGTGATGTGATCTACACAAGCGTTCAGCCACCTGCATGTGCTCACACAACATTCACACATATAGGAAATGTGTCTCCTGTGGGAGAAGGGACATGACCATGCCCAAAGGAAACCACCTGTACTGGTTAAAGATTTGGTGCTATTCACTTTTACTTGCCAGAGCTGCAAGAAGAGAAGATCAACAGATTTTAATGTTTAATGTTTAATGTTTGTTTTCTTGTAACTTCCTATTTCAGGCAGCAATTCAGCACTGAATGGAGGATTAACACTAAAAGAATTTTTCTGCAGGTTTGGTCCAGATTCTGAGTTTACTCATAGCAGTTTTAAAATTAAGCCATTCTATTATGGAAAATTTTTGATGATTCAGTCCTTTACATATTTTGTATCAGTTCTGTTTGAGAGGTTGATTTTCTAGGACCAACACTGATGATATGTACTTCCACAAAACGAGGGATGTATGACTGAGGATAGCTGACTTGCCTTAAGTCAACCTCAAAACATTTCTTATGAGGTTTTTTGGTGAAATTAGAACTAATAATTATCTCACTCAAAAGAAAAGAAAGTATTTAAGCTCCTTTTCAAGTTTTTTTTTCTAAAATGATTTTGGCTGAAATTTCAAAACAGATGTTTTGGAACTTATTGCTGTTTTCAGTTACCTTTTTTTTTTTTTTTTTTTTGAAGTTTTGGTCTGTGGGAGAATAATTTTTATGTTGGTTCATTGGCTTGTTTTCTTGGTTTCTGTTGACGTGAATTTCTGCCTTCTGCAAGAAAAGATGTGGGTTTTTGTACAAAAAAAAAAGCTTTTGCCTTCAGAAAATAGAAACGTCTGTTATAGAACTTAGACTGAAAGACCTTCACATATGTGGATCATTCTCCATCAAGAATGATTTTACGTGGATTTTACAAGGATTAACATCTTTTTAACTGAATAATTAATGGACTTAAACACTACCAGTCAAAGAATGTTTGGACACTAGAACTCTGTAAAGAGCAGTCATTCTGTACTGGAAAGACTTAAATATTTTAATAGTAAATTTCTTTTCAATTTAGAACAAAAACCTTCATTTTTATCCTAACACCACAGTGGATCGTGATTTCTTGATCAGCTAGGTATTCAGACAGAAGACATGAGTTGTGATATTCTGGCTTCTTTCTGTATTTTTTTCCACCCAGAAAGAGATTTTAGAACTTTTAACTAAGTTTTAACATATTTGGGATCCTGATTTTCTGCCTACAACAATTCTTATCAGGAGCAAGTGTGCTTCATGGTTCCCACCATGCCATGGCATTTTGCGAGTCTAGTTTCCAGTGCAAATCTAGTCATAAGAGGTTAATTGTACTCAGTTTAGTGTTTCTCATTCCTGAATAAAAACTGAATCATCTCAACAAAACATTTAATTTACTGAGAATCAGCTTTTTTTTTCAGTTGGCAAAATAAACAAATATTGCATTAAGGTATTTTCAGCCAGATTTAGTGAAACTTGACCTTGAAGTAGATTGTTGTGTCTTTCTACCTGGAAAATTTGGCAAAATTTTAGTGGAATATGTGATAGATAATAGTTATATTTCCAAAAGTTGATGGTTATCTTGGTCTAGATAAGAACTTGGACTAATTGAAAAGATTATAATAAACCAGCTGAAAATAGGAAAAAGACAAGGAAAGGAAAAGCAAAACAAAATTTATGTGAACCAGGAATTAATAGTTATGGTAAACATTCTTTCTGCATGTATTCTGAGCTCTGTTCTCTCTGAGCTACAAAACCAGTTAATAAATAACACTAAGTTGGTTCTGATCTTTTACAGGAATTGTGGAGCATCAGAATACAGAGCCTGTGATCCTTAGAGCCACAGAATTTCTCAAGTGGTTATTTTTGGACGCTCCAGTTCAGATACCCTGGAGGAATTTGATTTCCTGAGAAGGTACTCAGCATTTCAGAAAATTAGATGCTTTTGAGACATTGAAGATTTGGCTTTCCCTGAAAGCCGTGTACTGTTGCTTTCAAAACACATGAGTGGGTTAAAACCAGCTTGTGTCTGATGGTGAGCATCTAGACTCGACTGAAGAGTTGGAAAGGATACATAAATCTGAATGAGATTTACAAAACCTCCATTTCTTTCAGACTGCAAACTTTTGACTAGCTAAATATATTAAGATAAATTTCTTCTCAGAAAGAGTGGTGAGGCATTGACACAGACTGCCCAGGGAAGTGGTGGAGTCACCATCCCTGGAGGTGTTCAGTGAAAAAGCAGATGTGGCACTGGGGGTTTCAGTGAGGATGGTTGGACTAGATGATCTTAGACGTCTTTCCAATCTTAATGATTCTATGATTCTACGATACTCAATGGCATCGGAGGATGCTATTAGCCTTTAAGACCAGATTAAGCAACAATCTGGATCCCTGCTGAGACAGTGCTATGGTTTACATAGTCAACACATGCTTGATGGAGATTTCCTTTGCTTACTGAGGTGTTGACCAGAAGGTCAGCTTGATGAGCAGTTCAAGGCTTCATCCTGTAAAACGTCTGCTTTGACTACAACTCTGGTTTTATTAAACAAAATCCTTCAACAACAATTCAGTTTATTCCAGTCCTGGACACTCATTGCTCCTACAAAAAAATGTCAGAAACACTGCTTGGAGCAAACTGGCAATTGTAACAACATAGGTATTTGCCAGGTATCACCCAGCAGCAGAGCTTGGCACAGGACAGATCATTTCTGCTCTGCGACTAGCAGAGTGCAAACCTATCTAGGCCATGTCATTTTGAACACTGTGTCTCATTCTACCTCTCATTCTGAGATTTATGACAATTAGCTGCTGAATCTATAATTAGCAAGTGGTAACAGATCAGTATATATATCCAGTTCTGGTGACACCTCTGACAGATTGACGCCGACTCCCCAAATCCCTGCGAGGCTTCGTGTTTTCCCTGTGACCACTCTCAAGAAGAGCTTTGGCAAGGCAGGGAGAAGAGGGAGGGCTGGGGAAAAACAAGTTCTCACAGGCTTGACAGGACCCAGGCTGAACCACGTGGCTTGCAATTAAAAACATGTTCTATCTTTTTCTGCATCACTGAGGAAAGAATACAGGTAACAGTTTCTCTACAGCCTACTTGGGACACAAACAGAGAGGTTTGGGTTTCTGCACGTGAGGTTTTGTTTGCTCAGAGGAAGGGGGATAAAGGATGTGGAAGGAAGAGGAGTTTGTGTTTGTGTACAGAGCCTACTGTTCAAGCACTGCAGAGTTCCAGGTTCAGGGTGCAGTTAGGGATATGGTTTAGCAGGCGATAGTGGTGGTATTGGGTTGTTGGGCTAGATAATCTTAGAGGTCTTTTCCAACCTTAATAATTCTATGATTCCAAAGTAAGAACTGGGAGAGAAGAGGCTTCTTCTGAACTGTTCAAATTCCATTAATCTCTAATTCTTTAACTCATCTAAACACAACCCAAAGTTCTTCATCTGCATCAGCTTCATGTACTCACCTCTGAGATGTACCAGCCCTCTAAGCAAGTTATCTTTAAACCTTTATCTTTAAATCTTCTGCAAACACTCAGTGGTATCTTCACTCTTTCTAGGTAAACTCTCCCAGATTCCTGATTCAGTTGTTTTTTTCCAACCTCAGCTCTTAATCTCAGGTCACTACATATCACTTATCTCAGTGCATCCCTTACTAGCAGATATTTGTGCATTTGTCATTTGCAGCCATAACTTTAACTCCAGACATTCATTTTTCTAGCCCTGCTGGGTATAATATTTGAGAGCATAAAAGTACTGTGTTTATGCAACTCACCATTAGGGAAAAAAAATAAGATAAAAAGGTACAACTTAGATTACTTCTCATATCCAAGGATACTCAGAGCCTGTGGTTGATTCCCTGATCCCTTTTGCTTCAGCCTGGCTGGCTCTTTTGCCTGACTGATGAGAACCACATTCGCGTCATCTTATGTGAATTTGTAACAGAAACTTCATAGCTAGTTATTACTTTGATTGTGTTGGAAGCCTGACTTACCCATAATCGCCCCAAGTAAATATTCCATTCTTGCCATGCCTGTCTGGATGATAGTATTGGTGATGTACAACCTAAATTCAGGCCTGTTTCGCTTTCTCTAATGACACTTTTTAATTTCTAATTTGTTGTTGTCTGTTTGTTTTTCATTTCAAATATCTCTGCTGCAGGATGACAGCTATGTAAAGGCTGTGATCCAAAAGGCAGCTGTCATTCAGAAATCTCTTGAAATGTTAAAGAGGGCATGTCGTTGTTCCAGACTAATACCAGGCAGAATACATCTGTGGCTATAATAGAGCAGTAGAAAGGAACATAATAATTTTTTAAATAATTATTACTATTTTCTTTAATGTTAAGCTGATGGAGGAAGTGATGGGAAGTTGCCAAACAACGTGTTTATTTGTTGGGTTTTTTTTTTTTGTCTGAATCAATACTGAGCAAAGTCTCTCTCAAATAATGGTCACAGTTCTGCTGCTTGCCAGACTGCCCAAGGGAGCTCAGTGAAGAATCTCAATTCATTTTTAGGTTAGTTCTTAACAGGATTGGTCCCATTATATTTTGCTTATATAGATAAATAAATAAGACTAATAAATAAATAGAAAAAAATACCACAAGGGAAGGGAAGGGAAGGGAAGGGAAGGGAAGGGAAGGGAAGGGAA
>NW_024962265.1:3878752-3960332 GCF_019238085.1 Lagopus leucura | reverse complement strand
AGGAAGGAAGGAAGGAAGGAAGGAAGGAAGGAAGGAAGGAAGGAAGGAAGGAAGGAAGGAAGGAAGGAAAGAAAATCCTATTCTTTTATGAAGTACAAAACAATTTTTTTTTTCTATCTCTGTTTCATTTTCTGATCTCTGCTGATATCATAAGCGACATAAGGACTGAATTGTCTTTTATTATGGCTCACACACAGATATTCTAATTGCAGCAGGGTCAGGACTGATTCCACATTGCAATAACATTAGGAAAAAATTTCTTCTCAGAAAGAGTGGCGTGACATTGGCACAGGCTGCCCAGGGAGGTGGTGGATTCGCCGTCCCTGCAGATGTTCATGGAAAGGGAAGATGTGGCATTGAGGGACATGGTTAGTGGGCATGGTGGGGATGGGTTGATGGTTGAGCTAGATGATCTAGTGGTCTTTCCCAACCTTAATCATTCCATGATTCTATGATTCTAAGACAGCACGTAATTCATGTGTATGTCTGCCAAGTGACCTCTTCATGTTTGTAGCTTACCATCTGTTCTTGCCTGTTACAAGCTCTATGTCATCTAGTGATGGAACTTTTCTCATACACCTTTTTGCTTCTTTGTTATTATACATATTTATTACCTTATCACAGTCAAACCTGAACAAAATACACCCCACCCCCCAACTATGATGCTTCTATTTTGCAAAGAATTTTGTTCTACAGAAACAACCATTGATTTGTTAAAGGAATTGTTTGCAAGATGACTAGATTAGATTAATCAGTTAATGTTTATAAAGCACTTTGAAGATTAAGAACACTATATAAGTGTTAAGTATTATTGTTATTATAATAGATAGAGAAGGTAGATAGCTAGATAGGTAAAGAGATACAGTAGTCAGATAACAATAATTATAATACTTAGCATTTCTATAGGGCTTTACATCTTTTGAGTGTTTTACCAACATTAACTAATTAATAGAGTTAAGCAGCCAGATAGCAGATAAAATAGTAGGTAGATTAATAGATAGTAGCAAATTTTGCCTTTGGATATATGAATAGCAAAGTCAGTGGAAGTTGCATATCACTGATGAGGGCTAAATTTTGTCCACAGACAAACTCAAAGGTAAATTAGTGACTTGTTTCAACTGCTTTTAGTTGTTTGTTGGTTTGTTTTGTTTTCTTTTTTTAATGTGTTTTTTGGTTTTGGCTTTGGTGTTGTTTTTTTTTTTTTTTTGGTCTTTTTTTTGTTTTGGTAGTTGCTATTGTTGTTGCATGTTTTCTTGTCAGTTTTTTTTTTTTTTTTTTAATGTGTGTGTGTTTGTTTGTTTGTTTGCTTGTTTTCACAGTTTGGCTTCCCAATGAGTAGATACATCATGCAAACAGAAAGTTAAAAGGTAAACTGAAATACAGAAATGAATGTATAAAATGTGTACAAATGTTAGAGTGACATATTATGGAATCAAAGCTCATCCTTAAGATTAGTCACATTACAGTGATAGTGACTCAGCTTTGCAACATCTGAAATCCATCACAAATTTGGAATTCACCTTCAAAGCATTGGATGAAACAGCATTATCAGTGTGCTTGTTTACATCCTGATTATTCACTTGTCTTTGTGAAAATGCAAGAATGTGATATACTGAGAAAAATATAAAAAGAGAAATTAGAGCCATATATAAGTATATTTTATTTTCTTGAAATAAAGCTGGCATAAATTACAATGGAGTAAAAGAGTTATATAAAGATGCAGAGAATGGAAAAGATAGGAGTTTCTTTTAAATCTGTTTCTTCTTGAACTCCCATGTGTTTCTGCAAGAACTTATCCCTAAAAGTATTCAGGTATACAGTAAAATAACTATTTCATTTTTAGGTGAAGTTCATGTTCTAAGTGCTTTTGAAATCCAGCTGCTATTGAAGTCCAGAGGTCCTACAGTCTCTAGTATGTTTGCATTATATTTTCAAGTTGAATATTAGGAAAAACTATTCTCAGAAAGAGAGGTTAGGCATTGGAACAGGCTGCTCAGAGAGGCGGTGGAGTCATCATCCATAGAGGTGTTTAAGACAAGGGTGTACGTGGCACTGAAGGATGTGATTTAGGGAGCGATGACTTTACAGTTGGACTAGATTATCTTAGTGGTCTTTTCCAACCTTTATTGTCCAATTATTTATCCAACCTATTTAATTCTATGATTCTGTATAAAAGAGAAAGAGTAACCTCAGCTAACTTTGGATGGGCCCGCTCTGGAGTAGGGTTCAATAGTTACATTAAGTGTATTCTGCATTGAGCTAATTACCTTTCTAAGAGGATTCCAGATCCTGACTAATGCAGCAGTGTTGCCTCCGGGTTAGGGGTAGTATCACCACACAGTTTTCTCTCTGCAGCCAGGTTGAGACCCTGCATTGCTCTGAACTGTGTGCTATAAACACAACTAGTGTTCCCTTTGCAAAGTTTTTCAGTGACTGGGTGTATGAAGAACCATCTCAAGATATCTTCGGGATAATCAGAGCTACAAATCACAATTTATTCTTGATAAGATAGTAAAATGCAGGAGAAGGATATATCATGCTTAACTCTTGACAGCTATGGTGTAGATACCTACATTTTAGGTAGACACCAATCTATCTTGGCAACTGACAGAGAGAGGGAAGCACTTAAAAGATCATTTTCATCTGCTGTCTATTTATGTCTGTATTAAGATGAGATGAACTACATCCCAGAAAGTCTCACATCTCTTCATTGACTGTCAGTGGAGCCTAAGTGGCTAAGATGAGGCCAACTGTGCTATAGACAAAGTGAGGAGAGACAACTCATGCTAAATGTTTCCTTTCTTACTTCATTTGTAAGGCCTAGCTTTTGGATTGTTCAGAGTTTTCCTCACTGGAAAGCTGTTGGCCAAAAAGGCAAGATTTAAGTTTACATATTGGTATTTAATGTTTATATGGTGATATAATTATACCTGTATATCTGCTTTTATCTGGTAGATGAAAGATTTAGCTTTATCAGGATCAGAGGCCAAAAAGATACCAAAAAAAAAGGATATGTCTTATCTCCCTCTCAGTCAAAACCCCAAAACCCCCATGTCATGATGCTAGCAACATGAATTTTTCTTTAGTAGCACAGTCTCCCAGTGATGGGAAAGTTAATGTTACAATGCCAGCACAGAAGGCAATAAACTATGTGTCTGACTCAGACAAAGAGGCAACTCTCAAATATAATACAGAATAAACATTGTACAGAACAAATACACCATTCAAAACACAACGATCCTTTGATCACCTTAAGAAATAGGCATGAAAAATTAGGTAGACAAGCAAGAGCAAGAAATATTGTCAATACTCTTTTTAGCAGGGGTGGACAGTACACACCTTGGTAATTAAAACTCATAGCTTTTTTCTCCAGGAGCTTGAACCCAAGTCTCAAGTTATGGCTGAATATTCACAGTGCAAGGTTTCAAGACAGACCTGTCTGAAGCTCTCTTGTTGATGCCGTTTTATTTGTATACCATAGTTCACTATTTCCTGGGTCACGGGGAGAATGACTTTCTAGTTTAGTGGTTAGAGTATTCACTGGAAGGGGAAGTCTTCTGTTCCTGTGCCTGCTTCAATGAATGTTTCTGTATTTTTTGTTCAAATATTCATTGATATGGATAATGGAAGCCAGGTTTCTGCTCCCAAATGAAAGACTATACCATGAAGATACACAGTCATTTGCATAGGCTTGCCATCTTCTTGTTCACGTGAATATTTAATTAACCTATGCAAAGTGCAATGGTTTCAATATGAGGAACTGAGAAAGCCATGCCCCAGAATATTCTGTAGCCTAGTGGTTAGGGCAGTCAGGGAAGTGGAGAGACAAGTTTAGATCCCCTCAAGCAGAAGAGGGAATTGAACCCGGATCTTCCAGAGCTTAGTGGGTATTCTTAGCATGATAGTGGTGAGAAAAAGGTAGTATCTTTGCTTTCTTTTCTGGCCTGAGCTAATGAGACACCCTGCCAACATGCTTATCATACTGGAAGATCATCACAGAGTGCAAATTTTATAATCTTTATTAGAAAACAAGTGATTTCACAATGAATTTTGCAAGAAATGGAATAAATGATGTGACAAAATAGTGGCTTACCACAAGGGAGCATACTCACACCTGTATTATTCACCATCTAGATAAATGATCTACCAATCTGTAATGATGGAAAAAGGTTAAGGCTATCAAAAAGTCAAGGATTCAAGGACTTGGCCTAAGCAAAAGCCATGTTAACCTCAACACTCTGACAGATCACATAATATTATACGAAAAATTTGAAATATTCCCATAGCTTCAGTGCTACCAAGTCTGTTTCTTCTTTAAAGTTCAAGGACCAATAAACCAAACAAAATAATCTCAAAAGTGATTTGTCTCAGAATCTGGGCTGCCTATTACTGACATTGGACTACTTGCCTTTCCTTGGGGCACAAAGAGAAATGACAAAGTGTAAGGTGAACCTATGGTATAAATTACTGAAGAAATGTGAAGTCCAAACTGAAGGTCTTCTCTGCAGTGCTGTAAACTATGGCACTTGCACTCTGTTATCTAGCAGATAAATATTTATGTCACACACAAGAAAACACTGACATACCTATACTAATAAAGAGATATTCTGTTGAATGAAAGTGGCTGGTTTTTTTATGTATGCCTTAGGCTGGCTGAGAGAAACAATCTATCTCCTGGTTGGGATCACCTCATCCAGGAGATGAAAAAAAAAGGAGAGGAAAACAAAACAAAACAGAAAGAAAACAGGGAAGGGAGGAAGGAAGAATCCTTGAGGCATGCCATTAAATGCCCACAGTCACTGAACTGTGGACTGGTAAATTTCAGATTATTCTGGCTGATAAATTTCCATTTCCTTCTACTGTCAATTACTAAGAAAAATAAGTTACTTGTATCATTTTCTACCATTTCCATTTAAGCTCATTCTGAAAATGAAAGAAACAAACAAACTAACATAAGTACTGATACTTTTCTCTGATTGTATTTTTATGGACAATGTATAATTCAATAGCCTGTATAGACACTGAATTTTCTTTCTGTCAACCCAGTCTGAATGCACTGCACTTCAAGATGGCTTTGCCATAGACTCTCAGGAGTCCTCAGGAGATCTTCAGATGAAAGCATCTCTATGACCAATCAATTCATAACACAGAGAGATTAAATGCAGAGTTGTACAGAAAAAAAGCAGCAGACAGACCAATCTTTGTCAATCCCAGTGCAAACTTTACTGAGGCATTTTAGAGTAGGCATTTTTAGAGTGCAGGCATGGACTTGCAGAAAGAAGGATCATGTCTGTTTAGGTTGAGAACTCTCTCAGGCAATGACTTTCTCTCGGATGTATGTATCCACTTCATAGCACCAGCCCTGCCATAATAACACTAATAATAATAGTAACAACAGGAAAATAATAATAGAAATAATAATAAACTTATCCTGGATGCTGCAAAGCATGGAAGAGCTGAAGGGCAGCAGGTGTGTTGGGGAAATAATATAATACATCAAATCCTGTGCAGTGAGCACATGAGTGTGTGATATCAAAGACAACTACCTATGAAATTAATTTGCCGGTGACACTGCCTTGCCTACCATCCCTGGGCGTTGTGAGAATTAATTAATGCTTGCAAATCGCCTTGAGAACTTCAGAGGAAAGACGTTTTATGTATGCAAAGCCCTGCTGCCTTTCTCTGGTGTCTGTTGCACACCTGTGCCCATTGCATCATGTGCCGCCTCTGTCTGGTCGTGGAGTGCTTGCTGTGTACATATGGCCTCAGCATGATTGATGGTTGGAATCGGGTGCAGACAGTGGAAACTCTCCCCTGTCAGCAAGGAGCTTGCCCACACACGTCCATGCACCATCAGCCTCTTTCCTCCGGCACAGTTGTCAGGTTTCCCAAAACAATGATTACCTTTCCCCAGAAACAAACCTCCATTCTGACACCTTTCCTGGCTGGTGTCTTGTAGCATGAGGGCTCCTTTGTAGGGGTCCACTCCCTACCTCCCAGAGCTCTTGTGAAACCTCATTCCTTCATGTTTGTAAAACATGTCAAGAGGCCAACATAGAAGTGTGAGAAAGAGAGAGAAGTTCATACTCACTTTTTTTTTTTTTTTTTTTATGATCACTATTAACAAATAATTATAGCTATGCAAGATGTCCAGCTTGTACTGCAAACGTCCCTACATTCCTCTAGGGAAGGACAGCGGAGCTGAAGACATGAGCCAAAAAAAAAGCAACAGGGTGAGGCTCCTCCACTTTCAAAGTGGCCAGTTGCAATCTCAGAGGACCTGAGCGTGCCTGGAGGTCACAGCAGCTGCTCTGGAGGAGCTGCAGGTGCGTTGTGTCTGCAGCACCAGTGCTGAGGGGATTCTAAGTTGCCAAACACTCCTTACATCAAAATGAGTTCCACTCATGGTAAATAATAATTTTCAGTGAAACAAAAAGCTTACTTAGATGGGTTTTCGTTCTTCTTAGGTATTTCATGCACTGTTTTAAAGCATTAACGTCACTTCTTGGGATGTAATGTCTTTTAGTTTATGAATTTAGTCCCAATTTCCAGGTCATCCTTTAACACCCCTACCATAGCAGACCAACCATGTCTGCTTCAGAAGAAACAGTGGAAGATTTTTCTTTCAAAACAGTGGTCCCTCCTTATGCCATGTAATATCTCCATAGTCACTGGAAGGCGATACCTTTCTGTTGCTAGGTGATTTCAAGCAGCAAATATTGGCACTCATCTGCCTTGCTCTGTTCCAACTGCAATCCACAATGCACAACAATACGTTGTAGGGAGAGAAAAAAAAAAGCAAAATATGTTGGAAGGAGTCGAGTCTAGTTTCATCTTCCACCGCCTTTTCTACACTTGAGCAAGAAGTGAAGAACTTGCTCCATAAACTTCCAGCCTTTATTAGCACCAAGAAGAGGTGAAAAACAGAATATAGATTCACTGAATGTGAGACATTCAGTATCATAAATTTAACTATAAACAACTTGAAGCCTAATATGACCCATTGTCTCTGGGTTTATTATCAGCACACTATTGCATGAAGATAAGGACATTGAGAGGAGTTCTTTAGATAACAAAGAGAAGATTTCTCTGGGCATCACATGCATATTTCTTGGCCCAAAGCAATAGAGATCTGTATAAGAATGATTTCTTTGAACAAAAATTTCATGCACAGGTCATCTTCCCTTAAGAATCAGCTTTTTTTTTTTTTCAAAATCAAAGATTTTACATAGTCACAAATGGGATAGATGGGATGACCAGTGCTGGTTATGGTGTTTCACAAGATCATTCCAGAGGGCAATATGCAATCTTGGTCACTGTTATTTTCAGTCAAGCGCTTTCAAATTTAGTAAAGAAACCAGAAGTCAAGTAGCTGCTTTGATTTCTTCCAACTTTGCTGAAGACTCCTCTTTCTTTAGCAGTCAGCCCAAAACAGATTTTGTATGAAATGTGTTTCTTTGCCAAGAATCAAAATATTTATTTTTCACTGCCTGAACTGCAGATGAAAGGTCATCGCTCTTTTCTCCCCACAAACGATGGATATTCTGATGATAATTGCAGCTTAATTTCTCTGACCATCATTATCAGAAGCTTCAGATGCCTTCTGCTTCATCATTCCTATTTCACACAAAGAGGAATAATAATCCTTGGGAAGGACTGGTCTAGGGAAGTTAAGTGTTATAAAGGTTAGTCCTTTTAAAACTGCTCAGCATCTACAGAGATTAAACAGAGCCCTAAAGGGAGAAACATCATCACGCAGTGCAATATCCCTTTGACTTTCCTGTTCACCTTCTCTCCTCCTCTTCCATGCTTTGCATGGATGCTTGGGTTCTGCCTCCTCTGAAAAGCTTCAGCTCAGTCCAATCCATATCCATAGGCAACTAATAAAGGTCAATCTCAGATATAATGAAAGGGGACAATGAGTTTGTTCTGGCCACTCCTACTTTTCCCTACTGCTTTTCACAAGCTCTGCAGGTTCTTCTGGTTCCTCCACCAGGCCTGAATGTTAGGGGGAGGCTGTTCCCACCACCAGTCCCAGCTGTTCTTCAACAGTCCTATATCTTTGAAGATGCACATTGTTATCATGTTATTTCAAAACACCAAAGGTCACGTTATCTTTCCTTTCCCTTCCTCAATTACTGAGTAAACAAGGAGTGGGTTTGCAAAGTATTGCAATGAAGCTCTCAGGGATACAGACAGGCTTGTCTGTTGCATCCAGAACTATCTTCTCTCCTGCTCCTCATGTATATTAAAGCTTCATGAACAAGAAAGTGGTCCTAGCACAAGGCATTTTCTCTATACCTGGGCTAGCCCTTTTATTACAGAAAATATGGTTAAGAGTCCAGAAAATGATACCCACAAAGCAACAAAAAGTGCACTCTTCCATTCCAACTTTTACCTGAAATGCTGTACTGGAGTGATGGAACTGATTTTTGCAGTCAGCTTAAAAAACAGGAGACACTGAAAATCACACAGTGAAGTCTGTGGGAAATAAAGATACCTGTAGGCCATAGGGCACCCAAATTCTTGATGATCCTCTGCCAAAATAGCAATAAAAGGTGACTACGGGCTATTGTAACTGCAATGCCTCCTCTTCTATCCTACTTACTTTTACTGTAATTCGTATGAGATATGTTGCTATGTTGTAACTAATAGGTCTACCTCACTCCCTCTAGTTCTCCCAGTTACGGGCTGCATAGAGCTGGGTCCTTAAAAAATACTTTTATGGAACTTGTGAAAAGCAGGTGGTCTGATGCACAGAAAGTACCTTAGCACAAATGAAGATAAAGAATTTCACAGAAAGATAATTGTTTGCCTAGCAGCTGAATTTATTTTTGTTCTCAAGTTGTAATTAAGGGAAAAAATGCAGTTAAAAATGCAGTATGTTTTTCCCTCCTTTTTCTCCTTGCCTAATAAGCAGAGCAAGTTGATTCATTTTTATCTGAGTAAGTATGAGTGTGTCATTTTACTCGTACCTGATCTGAGTACACAAATTTTACTGAAATGTATAAAAGAAAGATAAACAGCTGAACAAACCTGAGGGGGGGAAAAAAAAAGAAAAAAGACACACTAAAACAGAGGTCTGCTTTCCAGAGTTTTGCATTTCTGGAGAAGAAAAAGGAAAACAGAAACTAACAACCCAGCTTCTCTTTTATTGAAAACCTATAGTTAATTTAGCTAGGTAAAGATATGTTTAGCTCTCAAAGAAATCTTGTGTCCTTCCTTTCACTCTCCTTCACTCTCCTCTTCCTCCCCTCTTCTTTTTCTTTCCCCAGATATCTTGAAATACTTCTTGGAATCTTGATAAACTTTCAGGATAACCATTAATCAAAATGAATTTAATCAGAATTAATCAGAGTGAGCACATCACGTGAGGCAAGCAGTAATATGCAATCATTTGGTGTTGCAAACACAACTGCATAAACACTCAGACTAGCAATTAGCTAAGCCACTGAGATGACTGGCCTTAAATCCAATGCTGAACGTTTTGTGGGTTCCCATGCCCACCCACTGCTCCCGCAAAACCTGAAATTGTTTGGATTTACATTTTCCAATCAGATACTGTTCATAGATTGAGAACCTCAGAATGAATGAATAGGCTGTTTTTCTGAAAGTGAACCAGTCAGAAATTTATCAAGCAGGGCAATTAAAAATGTGCTAAACATAAGCTGATGAGAGCTTCTAATGATTAAAGTTTTTATTAAAAGAAAATGCTGGTAGTTATTTATTGTTTGCCATAGATACACCTCTAAGAAACAAACTCTGCTACAAAGATTATGTTTTCCTCCTGCCTACTGAATGCTTCAGGTATTTTCTGTTTCTCTGTGCTTTCAGTTCATCCATTTAGAGCAGCAATTTTTGGCACATCAAGCACATTAGATAATTATATGTCAGTTGAGAAACTTTCAGCTTCTTGTCACTGGTCTATAAAGCTCTCTGTAATGTTGTAATACAGTATCACTGATATCTCAATGAGATAACATGTTAAGTGTCTACTGGCTATATAATTTGAACCAAAAGTTAACAAAGAGAACTGATCTTTTGGTAAACATATAGTATATTTTTGTCATCTCTTCCTGATAGTGGTTTTGATAAGGAGATTTAGATGCAGTATTATCCTCTGATTGCCTTTGCAGCATACTTGCAAGACAGGGAACTCCTTCATAATTCCTCAGACAGATGGTTGAGAGGAATTTCTCAAATACCCACAGATCAAAGATAGTTCCCTGTAAATGGTGACGATTACTGATATTACAAATCCAACCAGACATTTATACTTCCTCATTCTCAAAACGCTTTCACTTTTCTCAGCCTAATGGGAATTCTCATTAGGTGGGAAAGAATAATTTTAAGTCATCAAGCGGTAGTGTGATACCCTTGGATTGCTCATTAAGAACCAGATTGTGCATGAAGGGTAGATGAGAAAGGTCTATGAAATCAAAGTGGCATGGAAATTAAGAGCAATTGCTCACTGTCTCTTCCAAAACAGGAGCAAGGGGACATCAAATAAAACAAGGAGGAGAAGGGTTCAAAACAAAAAAAGGGAAATGATTCTTCATATAATGCATAACTAAGCTGTTGAACTCCTTGCCACAAGGTGTTGTAGATGCTGTAAATTTACATGAGTTCAAAAAGAACTGGACAATTACATGAAAGAAAAAATCATCATGAGCTGTTAAATACAAAGGCATTACCACTGGCTCCAGAAGAAGCTGAAACACAAATCTCTATATGTTGGGAGAGTGTTCTGAGGAAGTCTCATTTGTCTCTTTTAGTCTTCCCCAAGCATGCATTTATTGTTGGGCCCAGTCAGAAAGAGATTAATGCTTTAGATGGGTCCTTGTACAGCTGGTAGAATGCTGTTTTAGTCAGGGAGTGATGGCCATTGGTAGAGCTACTATTCACTACTATTCATTTCTATATGTTCCTCTGACTGAGTGGCAGTTATCAAAAAAGAGGTGTATTGCTAAATACTTTTATTTTGAGACAGTTTAATTTCCCAAATTTCTGCTTAGGAGGTTAAAAAAAACTGAAGCTGGCTGGCTGGCTCTGAGAAAGGAGGGTTGCCTCTCAGAGCCCTCTGCACTCTCTGTGCTTGGACTGGTGATTCAGGTAGACTTGTATGGGTGCCAGTCTCAGCTCTTTACCTCTCTGGGCAAACAGGCTGTCCAAATAGCCACACCAGTCCTAAAAATGTAGTGATTCAGGAGTAGAATGCATGCATCATTTAAAATGCTTGGTTAAGTGAAAACTGGCTGGAAATCCCCTAGGAAAGCTATTTATTCCTGTTACTTCTGGCACTTGGCAAGCCTACCAGTACCTTTTAGGATCGAAGTTAGCCTGGTAATGAGGAAAATCAAACAAGAGTCAGGGAAAAGTGCCTCCTTCTTACAAAGTGTGTCCTGGTGCTCTACTTGGAAAACCCTCCTTTCAACAAAGCCTTGGAGGGAGAATTAACCACCCTTCACTCCCACAGATCCCTACTGGCTAGGTTAGAGGACAGTTAATAAAGGAACAAGTCCTGTCCTGCACTGGAGTACTCCTGCACCTTCATTGGTTAAAAGTCTTTTTAGGGAGTCCTTGGTCCCACAAGCTTACCCATTTTTATGGGCTAGATTGACACTTTGTAGGCAGGGTCTTGGAGAGCTGCTGCAAAACTAAGGCTAGTTGAATGATGTTCAACTGCTCCCATGGGATCTTAATGATGAAGAAGATATTTAGCTTCAGGCCACTTGCAGATATCTCAAATTGGTCACACCAAAACCACAGAAGCACTCAAAAATGAAAATCTCCACAGTAGGATTTATACAGAGGTTTCAAAAGCCATCCTTCCCAGCACCTCTAAAAAGCCTTTTGGCCAAGGAAGGCAACTCTTCAGGCTCCACAGGTATCATTATTCAGAGGCCTACTTTGTATTCAGAGTTGGCTTCTCCTTGGGTTCACTAGGCATTTTAGTGCATGCATGCCTGGGTGTATATTGAATGTGCCTAATAGCTGCAGTAGGTGGAGAGGGAGGAAGCTGTGCTCCTAATGATGGGAACACCTGGAGGGAGTTGTCTTGCCACTGGCATGCTGTCAGCATGCCAATAAATAAAAAAGTAGAGATGATCAGAGGAAGTTACCTAAGTATATAGATAGATATAAACATATATATATATAATAGTGATAATTCTAGTTTGCTTGCTGATGTAACATGGGAAATGCATTCAGTGACCATCTTTTTCCCATGGTTCAGGTGTGATATTCTGTGAAACACAAAATAGCCAGAAATTGTCCCTGTACCCCCAGAAAAGCCCTGCGGCTGCTGCTCTTTCTTTCTGTCACACCATTCATACTGCTGAACACCATTCAAAAGATGGGAAACATGGAATGAGAGGTTGTTCAAAGGCATCACAAGGTCTTTGCATGCAGGTAGACACTGGGAAAAACTGTCATGATTCTGGAACAAAGATGGTCACGCTTTTGGTGTTGCAAATCTCTGCTAAATTCACTGATGCTCTAGGGCTCCAGATCTTAGCCTTACATGAGCACAAGTTTAGATTTTGATTGCTGTGAAGAAATCAGCATCTAGAGGCAGGAAGATAGGGAAATTGTTCAGTTATCTTCTTAGTAAAGCCTGATTTGGGCGGGTAATCTCAATAATTGGGTGATTAAATGCATTCTTGGTCTGGGTATGACCCCATTTAAAGCCCTGATATTCATAACAGGCAGGGATGGAACTGAACCTAGGTTTTTCACTCAATGATTAAAATGAAAATGCAGAGATTTGTCCAGTCACCCAGCAATTCTGTGCTCCCCCTTTGTATGAAATATTCAAATGACATGGAATGACTATGTATTTTAACTTTCAGTCCATTCAAGTGGGAGACACAGACCTCCTCCAGTAAGTCTGCAGAGATCTCCAAAGAGATTCTCCAAGACATAAAGTGAATGTTTCAGATGTCTATTGGAGTCATGGTTCCTAGACTTTGAAATATGAGTGAAAGATGATATGATGATGTGATATGAGTGAAAGGGAGAATGGTTTTAAACTAAAAGATGGGAAATTTGGACTGGATATTAGGAGGAAATTTTTTACTCAGAGGATGGTGAGGCAATGGCACAGGCTGCCCAAAGAAGCTGTGGATGACCCATTCTCGGAGGTGTTCAAGGCCAGGCTGGATGGAGCCCTGTCAACTTTGCCCACGGCCGTGAGGTTAAAAATAATTGATCTTGTGATCTTTTCAGGTCTCCCTTCAATTTGGAACTGGGCACCTGGCTTTCTAACAAGAAGAGACAAAATCCCTGGACCTATCCTTGGCTTTTGCACCATTAAACTTGGCTTTTACCTTACTCTGATATGTGCTGATCCTTTCTTTAGATGCTTGGTTCCCCTCCCCACATATTGCATAAGAAGCTTAAACTGGGCAATACACTACCAACAAAGCTCCTGAGAATTAGAAGCTACTAAATTCAGTGCTGTGATATGTAAGTCCCTTGATAGATGAAGATCTTAGATAGTACATCAGTGATAGAAGAGCTGGAATAGATTAGAATGGAAAATAATAAAACAGAATAGGAACTTTAATCTTTATTCATTTGTATCCAGCATCTTTAATATCTGCAGCCTATCTGAATCAGTTTACTTTATTTAACATGGCTCAAGTACATTTGATCTACCTAAGCTGGCAAACTCCTTGTTCCTCAGGCATGCTGTTTATTATCTTTTACAGATGAGAGCTCTGCCGTCTGTCTGTCTCTCTCCTCCCTCCTCTAAGCTGACATTCAGTTCTTCCCAAGATCTAGTTGAGTCAAACTGTGTTCAATCTTCCCTCCTCTTAAGCATATTAAATATGCCCAATCAAGTGCCATAAGCATAGTCATAAGACTTTTGTATTCAACTACTAGCTCCCAAAGCTATGTGCCAGTGACAGATGATTTACAAATAAACCAGGCTTCCTTTGTTCACTTGGTGATATTCGCAGACTTGTCAGGAAGAAGCTGAAATTTATTCAGTAATGATTTTGCAAAAACACAGCCCGATCAAAAATCCCAGCAACAAACCTCACCTAAAATATCTTCATCTTCACCAGACAAAAACTGCTAAAGCTTCTCAGTGATTTATGAAGGTAGGAAATATAGTTTGCATTGCATATTTAAAGACAACTTCACTTGAATATTCTGGACATGTACAACCACAGTCAACTTATGTTTAAAAACATGGGTAGATTAAATGAGATATAAAAAACTACTTGGATGATCAGAGAGACAGAGTGCTTACTTCAAAAGAGACAAAAGAGAGGTTTTAGGGACAAAGGAGAGAGGGTATACATCCAGTTGAACTAACTATGGTAACAACCAGAGAGCTGATACTGACATAGTTATAGTGTTTACAAGACCCCAGATGATACCACTGCAGCCCAGTGTGCTATCCAACATAGGCATATCAGTTATGCTCTCATCTGTCTTTTGTGCTACATCAATATAACATGTCTAAGCTAGCTTGTTGGCTTTCAAAAAAATGCTCGGTAACAAAGAGGTTAGAAACAAATAGGGGTTAGAAGTGCTCTTTATAAATAAATTGGAGGATAAGCAAGGGAGAGTAAGAAAAGTTCTCTGAGCTAATGGCCAATGCTGTCAGGATATCCAATGGGAATGAAAGGCTGTGAATGCAATTCAGTCAGGATCTATAGAACTTTAGTCATGTAAGAGGGACAAAAAAAAACAAAAACAGCATGAGTTCTGAGATAGCTCCTGATCATCAAGTAAAAGGAGTTGGCGATAGGCTTTTTGAGATAGAAAATGACATAGTACACATGGAAGCATCGCATGCCATATTTATTCTAGAATGATAAACAACAAAATGGTGTGTTTGATTCATTGCATAGCTTCAGAGAAGAGATCATGTAGGGGAACTTTTTTTCTTTACCAGATATGAGACATTTTATACTGCCTTACTAGGGAGTAAACAAGAATATTCTTGTAATCTTTTTATTTGTCACAAAATATCTAGCAAAATTTCCTTTATGCTATGCTGTGAGGTTAGAATTTTCTTGTTTGATGTAGTATGTGTGAGGTTAGAATTTTCTTGTTTGATATAGTATGTATTTATAGAGTATGATTGCTGTGAAGACAAAGCCAGTGAGTGCAGACACTTGCCATGCTACTGTTTTGCTCTCAGGTTCACATCCAGTGTCAGAAACTGTGGATGCCCCATTCCTGGAGGTGTTTGAGCACAAGTTAGATGGGTCTATGTGCAGCCTGATCTGGTTGGTGACAGCCAACCCATGGCAGAGGGTTGGAACTAGATGGTTTTAAGGTTCCATTCAATCTAAGCCGCTCTGTGACTCTATCCCACAGTGCAGTTCTATCTGCACAAACACAATCTGCTTGTGTTTGTCCTTTCTTGCATCAATCTGAGGACAAGCTCAGGAGCTTTTCTTCTTAGTCTCCATTGTATTGGTGGTGCAAAAGTTAGTCTGGACCTCAAGAAAGGTGCTGTTAAAAGGTCTAAGTGCAGGAACTATCAGTATTGGAGTAACCTTTTGCTCATAGATGCTCCAAAATACAAGTTTTACCTCCAAGCAAAATGGAATCAGTCTGTAACCTAACTTCTGCCTTGCTGAATAAATGTGCTTAAGTTTAAATGATATCCCACTATCTTCAAGACCCAGTAGGTGAGGGTTTTTCCTGCACGAATGGTCAAAAATTTCATATTACAGTTTGGGTAGATTGTTTATATAAAAGAGACAAATCCTAAACTAATACTGAAAGAAAATCAAACGTATAACTTAAGTCAGAAGCTGACAGAAGGTTTTATTTTGTTAAGGTTATTTTTACTGTTAAGTTTCAGATGTTCAGGCTTTCTGAGAAGCAACGAAGTTTACTTCGTGTAGCAGTGAAAGACCTGAAAGGAGTTTAAGACACGCTGAACTTTTTCATTAACAGAAATTTAAATACTGCAAAAAATCCACTGGTATGTTGGGCTGTGTTTTTCTGCTCCTGACTTTTTATATTATTATTTATACCGCTGTAAGATATTGCACTGTGCTTTAAAAATAAATTCTTATTGCTTTGTATGAAGTACATCATAGTTTGAATGTCTGAGAGTCAGAAAATAATATTACATTATTTTATGCTCATTATGGAAAAAATACACATGATGCAAGCAGCACAAATAATGAGAATGAATAGATTTTTTTTTTTAAATCATATTGATGTTAAATAAAATTATAATAGGACATTATTAAAAGAAACTCCCATTCTAAATCACCCTCATTTAAAAACTCTCAGTATTCACAGAAAGGGATGTTTTAAATGTCTACATTTCAACCTTCCTCTTTAAGTGTGTACACAGTGTAGATGTTCCTTTTTTTTCCCTAATGTTCAAAATTAAGCCCCTCTGTATGACTTCCATGCTGAAGTTTATAACCTCAGCCTACACAAGTCCAGTGCAGAAAGATCTACAGCCTCCAGGCAGAGCGAGGAAGCTCTTTAAAGATGAATCATTTTCATAAATGAGTGCAGAGGGAGGTCAAGCCAGGGGACACAGAAGGTTACATGTGTGGCTGAGATAAGGCCTCATTCATCCACTTCTTACTGTCAGGTCTTGATGGGTGAACATTGCCTTGAGCTCCCATAAAACATGTTGTTTGCAGAAAACTTGCAGGTGGTTCATAAAAAAGTCCAAACTGTTACCAAGAAATTTATCTCTCAACTGCTGGATCTGTTTATAATAGAAGTGAAGGATCTCATAGAGAAATTAAGTATCAGAGACTGACTTATATTGGCTTGCCGGACTGAAAAACCCAACCTGCTTTCCAAATGCTACACTAAAAATGTCAAAGCAATTGTATTGATGACATCTCAACAAAATACTGTACAGGACTGTTAAAAAATACAAGAACAACAAAAGAATGTTGCCTGTTTATGGAAAACTTGTCCCTGAGGAAGGGATGTGGGTATTTAAGACACCTTTATGGATGAAATTCAGGTTGTTATGCTGCAACATTTGTTTTAAAGAGCATCAATCTTTTGTTACAGTAGTATCTGTTTGAGAGCCAGTTTTAAAAAGGATGTCATTGTTTCTCTCAGCTTTTCAAAGCAAATAGATAAAGCTGGGTTGTATTGAGGGAGAGGAAAGGTGTGGGTTAAATTGAATGCAGAACGCATCCACTGGTAGATAGTTTGATGTTACTGAAAACCTTTATCAACTGAAGGCTTGATTTGAGACTTGTTGAAGTCAAAGAAATCTCTTTATTGACTTCACCAGATTTTAGCTCCAAGGAACTGCTCAGAAACTGCCAGCTGGTCTCACATAAACCAATTCTGAGCCATCAAATAATATCAGGTACCAAACTGAAAAGTGTTTATATTCATAATCAAAAGTCAAAAGACTCTGTGTCTATCACGTCACAGCCCCTCTACTCCACCGTCTCCTGCACACAAAAATACAAAGTTAAGTTTTCTGCATTTTTCTCAACTTGCTCTCTCATGCTTTCGTATTCATAGATTTTTACGGCCTGAAGGAGCCATTATGATAATCTGGTGTGACCTCCTGAAATCAATGTATCAATGGGATTGCACCAATATTATGGAGAACAGTGTTTGGCCTCTAGACATCCTGCCATATAGAGACAACACAGAATGAATAAAAATGGGATAGGGCATTCATTATGAATGATTTGCTCTGGGGGCTGTACGTCCAATATTCAGCCACGCTCGCCTGGCTTGCTTTCTTTTTTTACTGTAGTCAAATGAAGAAAAATAGTTTCTCCAGAAGAATCTCTGCATAAGTCATGTGTGCTGTTGCTGCAGTTCCTGGGCAAAGCCAGAAATGGGCCCAAAGTTCTCATTATTGCTTTCCAAAGTGTTTGGATCAAAAATACAGTTTTTCACTTTGCCGTCTCTTGGTCAATTCCTTCTCACCAATTTCTCTTGCAACACTTCTTACCAGCTGTGTGCAGTGCCCAACAGGAGTCACTATGTAATAGTGACAGCCCAACTGCCTGCAGTGGAGTCATTGATAGCAGGAAACACGCAACACTATAGTGACAATGTCTAGTGCCCGTTTCTCAAGAGATTGCTCTACCTGATTAGAACACTTCTGATGATGACCCATGGATGTATGTAAAAATATCTTCATGTAGAAGGATCAGTAGATATTGGCCTACAGTGTACCCATGTGGCCCGTTTTCAAGGAAAAGTATGGTCTACCTAACACAGATCCTTTTACAAATACAACTTTGAATCACATTCTTGTATCATAGAGACTCTGAAATTGGATGTGGGCAAGGTTGTATTCAAGGAATAGTCATAGTTACAGTAAAATAAAGCCTAATGCCATAAAGAGCTTAATAATCCCAAAGCATATAGGAAGCCTTGGTCCAGAGCTTCCACTACAAAACCAAAGCATATGGCTTTAACTGCAGTGCATCCACTTCTGCAGGCTAAAGCAACTTTCACTCTCAGGAAGTGTCAATGATAATTTCAATCACAAGACCCTAAGTACAAGGCAACTGCTGCTTAATTAAGGGAAAATTAATGAGAATTGTTGGTAAACAAATATCAGGTGATTATAGGATGACATGTCCCCACAGATTACTCAGTAATTGCATTTTTCTGACCCCAAAGGAGTTTCCATGCAACCTGCAGGCTTAAAAGACAGAGATAATTAGGTCTTTACTCTCACAAACTTTTTTTTTTTTTTTTTTTTTTTCATTTCCAACCATGGAGAAATTATCAGAGACTGGATCACTTTTTCACACTTTAAATTCTAAATAAAGAGATGATAACTTCACTAGTTCCCCTCAGCTGTTCAGCTTCCTTCAGCTGCTGCCAAGATTTTGTTATCTTCAGCCTTGAGACTCCAAAAAGAGCAAGGAGAACTCTCCTCATCTGCCCACTCCTCTGCTAGAAGTGTATTTTGTAAGCTCTGGAAGGAGAATGACTGTACTATAAATACCGTTTCCCATCTCAAATCCACCATAGAGGGTGTAAAGTTTTGCTAAAAACGCTTTCTCAGTATAGAGCTAGAGTAACACAGTGGAGGCCTGTGCTATTAACATATGTCATTCCTCCTGATGTAGCAGGGTTGGCTAATACTGATTTGGTTATATAGCTTTCTACCAGGAACAAGCTGATGTATCAAAATCAAGATGTTTTTTGAGAAGCAGGTTAACTGTGGTAATACACGTGTTGGCAGCACTCCAAAATAACTGCAAGATGAAATGGAACACTGAGTCTGACCTTCTCACTTTGCTTTGTTCAGAATTTGTTTTCTTCGATTTTGTTTTCTGCTTTGACTTTTAACATTAAAAAATGTATAATATTCACAACTAATTAGAATGACAATACACAATGGTACAGGGGGTTTCACTTAGACTGTCATCTCTATGACAATGTGCAGACATTATGAGATAAAGCATTTCGTAGCATGATGGGAGAGCAAAGAGACAAAGATTTCAGGAGAACTTCCAGTCTGACCCTTTGCCTTGGTGTAACATCAGGTACATCTTGATTACCCTTGACAGACATTTTTCTAACCTGCTCTAAGAAACCTCCAGTGGAAGTCATTCTGTAGCCCATCAAGGTTATGTTTTTCCTGCCCATCAAGTTAGAACGTTTTTGTGATAACTAACCTAAAACTCTCCCATTTCCTACCAGCAATGGACACAGAAAACAATCAATCACTGTCCTTTTTTTAAAAACCTATTATACGTTTGAAGACCCTTATCATGCCTCCCTTCTCTTGCTGGTTTTCTAGACTAAACAAACTCAATTCCTTCAACTTTTCGTAATAGGTCATGTTTTCTTAAACCTCTTTTCCTTCACGTTACTCTCCTCTGGATGCTTTCCAAATGGTTTATTACTTATTTTAGAGTTTGGTGGTTAAGATCACATACCTCAGGACAGCTGAGTCCCTACCTGTGCCAAGTAGCACAGGCTAATGACCTCCCTTTAGATAAGTGTGTTTCTATGTTTCAGTCTTAAAACAACTTGGATTTTCCATTCCATGAAACTTTGCAATTTGTAATTGCCAAAACAAATTTTGAAATGCTGGAGTTCACCACACAATAGGGGTAACTTCTGGCTTGCTCTGCTACATAAGAAAAGGATGCTCCTGTGACTGGAATACATAATACTTAGAGTGCAGTATTCTGCACAGTTAAAATATTTACCTTTCATCTACAGGGCTTTTACCTGTAGACTTCATATTGTATTAGGAAGGATATCTCTATCTACTGTTTACTAATGCAGAAAGCCAAGAACTAAAAATGATATCTTCTTACAATAGGAACGATCCATGGTAAATAGCAGGCCTGCAAATATTATATTTCGGGATCATGTATATAAAGTAGAAGTAGTGCCACACAGTATATGTAGGGTCAGATCATAAGAGGACCTGTCCTTCTAATAGCGCACATCATGGCCATGACCCTGCCATGATGGCACACACAGTTTGAGGAGAGAGGCAAACAAAAGCTTGAAATCAAATTTGGGTTTCTAGTGCCCTACCCAGCTTCAAATGCACACATACATATGCATCAGACTCTATATATTTACTTGCAGAAGGACACTAGAGTCCAGTGATGTCATCTAGTATCACAGGGGACTAATAACCTGAAGAAAAAGCTTTAATCAAATGCACACTGTTGGAGTTAAAATCCATTACCCATGCAAAGCTTCCATCCCCTTAGCTTTTAGCTCAGGTGAGATGTGTTTGCTCACCCTGAAATTTTTGAGATTTGCATCCTGTTCCTAGCTCCTAGCTCTGCTTCAGGGAATCACTGCCACATGATTCTAGATAAATCACTTCCCTCTGCCTCAGTGCCCCATCTGTCAAATGTAGTTATGGTCATGTTCTTCCAGGAGTTATTCAGACTGTCTCATTGAAGTCTCTAGAGAGAAGGCAGATACTCTTCTTGTTATTTAGAAGGGAAAAAAGGAAAAAACAGAAGCGTAGAAAAGTGACAGCAGATTTACCTTTGTGGAAAATAGTGACTCCCTTGATGAAATGAAATAAAATGTATTTGAGACTGAAAGGAAAAATATGGAATGTAACATTCAGGAATGCCCCTTGCTCTCCTAAAAGTCTGTGGTAAATGAGGGCCTGACATGAGTATTTAAACATAATAAAAATATCTGCCTGTCTGGAAGGAATCCAGAATTTTGTTAAATACTTTTATTAATATAATTTCCTCTACATCAGCCACAGAACTTACTTCCCATGAGCGCTTTGGGGTCAGAAAACTCTAGTACCAGTCTCTGATTTTATGGCTGGTACTATCACGAACACAATGTACTTGTCAACAAAGGAACTCTGTCTCTGCTGGAAATGTCCATTGGAGATGCTTTGGGGAAGACAATGATTTTTCAGAAGAATTAAGAGATCCAAAGAAAACACCTGTAGGAGTAAAAAAATGGAGGTAGATACAACTAAATAAATGAACAGAAGCATCACCACCAAATACTTGCATTATGAAAACACTATATAGGCTATTCTATATAATGCAGAGATTTCATAATTGACACAGGATCCATAAGCCTACTGCAGCTTAAGAGTAACGAGTAACGGAAATGAAGCTCTCAGTAACATCATTCTCAGCATTTCTTTTCCTATTTTTCCACTGTCCCTCTGAGAGTTATCTGCCCCGTCATGTTAAGACATTTTATCCAGACAACTAGAGAGCTCTTCTGCATGGAGCTTCAGTGGGGATTTGCTTTGACTTTAAATGGAGTTTCTTCAAGATTATGAGAGAAACCAAGAGCCTGGTTGAGTGCCACAACAATATGAATTTTAAGAGTTAAAGTGGGAGTCCATGGTTTATTCATCTCTGGGTTCCAATGCATTATCTAGGCAGATAGAAAAGCGAGGCTGCTGTGCCAGGTACACCATCAGGCAAAAAGCAGAAGCCATGTGCTATATACTCTAACACTTTCTGATTTACAAAACACATCAAAGATTTGTTGCTCAACACATGCACTGAGGCTTTCAGCACAATTTGGATCAGATTCTGATTTCTCTTAAGCCAATCAAAAATAATTGTAGTCAAAACTGGGCCTGAGATCTCTTCATATTAAACCTTGCATTTTAGGGCATTGTTGTCTCCTTCACTCACTCAACAGTAATCAGACTAAATTAACTAACACTGAAGGGCCTTCTGAAAGAAGAGGAAAAGGAAATTTCATCACATAACTTACATTTTTACACGGTGCACTTAAAATCCAACTCTGCACTCAGGAGAATACAGTCTTTTTCCATGACTTCAAGGGATGAAGGGTCACACCTCACATGTTCTTTATCTATTATAGTGACCATGAAGTCAAAACAACTTGAAACTTTCTGAGTCTTTTCCCTGTACAGTGCTCTCCCCTTATTTTAAAGGCACCTTAAAACTTCCACTTCAGTGCTTAGTTCCTCTTCTCCCTTCAACTTGTACCTGATTTTATCTTCTGAAAACAGTCAATCCCCTTTGTCTCTATTTTTTTTTGTGCGTGTGTGCCCCTTTTTTTGTCACTGTTTTGGTACTTGCAGAGTATTTGGTACTTACAGTGATAAATATCATCCCTGTACCTCCATGTGGGCGCTAGTCTCTGTGGTGTCTCCCACCACCCACACAAGCCTGTGTGACCTTTACGTGCTGTCTTTACATGCCAAAAGTCCCTTCCTACTACACATGTTTTCAACTAGATTTCCACTGCTGCTTTCTGTCTCCTTTTATTGTTGTACCTGCTCAAGGAGAATTACCTATAACGAAACACACTGGGCCATTTCAACCATATCATCCTCATATAGAGTTGCCTTAACCCTTTACATATCCTCTTTTCCCTGTCCTAAACTTCACTCACACATATTGTTCGTGTGCATGCAATTCATTTAATTTGTGAAGAATTAAAACAGGTGCTGCAGATAACAGCTGCTCATTTCAGGTTTCCTTTCTGTGCCTGAATCACAAAGGAGTCACACCAGTTTCAAGAACAGCTTCCATAAATGAGTCTTTAGCTCAGTACTGACAATCTGTGTGTCTGCGTATGATTCACTACCAGCTCTAGTAGAGTGCGTGTTCTACAGCAATATTGCCTGTTGTCTACACCATCTGTGTCTATGTCATAGTCTAATTCTCTGGCCCTGCAGGCAAATGCTTCAGGACAGGCCCATAAGGCTGCATTTCCTTTTCTTCCCTTAAAAGAGAGAGAAGTCTTTTTTCACGCTAGATGGAATTATCCACAAGGCTGTGTCAGGCAGGGCATTACTGGGGAAAGTGCTAACTAACATGTGCCAAAAATTCCCTGGGAGCATGCTAGAAATTAAAGAAAATGGACAGTGCTCAAGTCTGTGCCTTACTTACTCTGTTTAGTGTACCTGTAGGAGTTCAGCCTCTTTAAAAATAAATAATTCTAAAACATAGAGCCAGATTCTGCTTTTTTTTTTCTACATTAATATACACAAATAATATAATCTAAAGGCTACATTTGGCCTTTTCTTCTGCAGACTTACCACCAAATTCTCAACTTTCTCAGGTTTAACATTGGTAACTCCTCATTTCACCTACTGTGAGGGTGGTGTGACATTGAACTGGGTCACCCAGAGACGCTGTGGATGCCTCCCTCCCTGGAAGCATTCAAATCCAGGCTGGATGAGACTTTGAACAACCTGGTCTAGAGGAAGGTCTCCCTGCCTATAGCAGGGGGGTTGGAACTAAATGATCTTAAAGGTACATTCCAACCCAAATCATTCTATGATTCTATGGTTGTGGATTATAACAATCATCCATTAATATTAGTTCATCGCTCTATATTCAGCTGCTTCCAAGAGTAGTATCAGAGATGGCAGAGCAATTCATACCAATAAGAATAAAATTTTACATCTCTTCATGATACCTGGCATCATGAATTAACCACTGAGTTCAGTGAGAGCAAATTTAGAATAAAGTATTACTTTGGTATTAAGTAGTGGTAGGGAAATCTGAAGAAAGGTATATGAAAATAATGAAATCAAAAGCAGGGAGCCAGTGCGTAGTTGACCAGTTAAATAGAAAGTTAGGGGATTTTTCAGAGTACAAGAACTCTGCATTTAGAGTAAAGCAGACTTTGCAAGAAGCACATTGCTCATGACTGCACGCAAGCAGAGAGGTTGCTGATATGGAAAATTACTTGGCCATTGGCCAACATTTATTCAAGTTTGTGAAAAGGGAAAGAGAAAGTTTCAGAAGAAAAATCTCAAGGTAATACACTGACTAGTTAGTATTACACTGGATAAAAAGAGACAGTAAATAAAAAAATTGATTTACTGAGTATCAGATACTGATACTCTTACTTTTTGGTACTTACAGTAATAAATATCACTGAATCTGATACTCAGAGTATCAGAAGTATTAGAAATAGGATATTTAATACACATAGGATTATGATGCACTACGTGACAGGGCACCATCTGTGATATTTCTTTCTAAAACGTATTAAAAAGAACTGGGTAAACAGGGTGAACTGAAACGAAGGTAAAAGGTACCCAGATATCAAGTTGCCAAGATATAAAATAAATTACAAAAATATAGTAATTAAGTACTGTATATATTTCATCAAGTATTTTATTAGATTACAAAAATATTATTGTATTCTGAAGGTACCAGCTCTGGCTCAAGTCCCCTCTTCCCAAAGTCATATTGCTTGCTTTCAAAGCAAGAAGGACAGATGATGGGCACTTTCCAAAAAAGCTTTTCCATAGAAAAGTCTGTGTACTAGGACTGCATTACTGCATCCGTAGACAGAACTCATCTGAGACCAGAATGATGATCTAAGTTTGCTACTGTGCAGTTTCCTTCTGACAGTACTGTGTTCTTAGCTCACAGTGTTTAAAAGACTTCTCAGTCATTAGCTAGAGGGCAGTTTCAACACATCTATGGGATTGGCTCATCCGGTTTCCCCACAGTCTGAGTGCCATGCTTCTCCAATGCAGCGTAATTGTGGTGGGAAACATCCAGAAGCCACACTGCTCCCAAATTGCTCAATCTGACTGACAGAGATGTAACTTCATTTAGCTCCCTTCTCTGCTGCTACAATTTCCTGCACCTGGGAAAAGAGTCCACCAGTCCACAGTGGACAAAGGAATGAACTGAAGTGCTTAAGAGGAAGGTGGTCCTGGTTAATGATGTTGAAAGTTGCTTTAGGCCTCTCCGCTGCTTAGCCCAACCCTTTTGTCAAACGGGAAATCTTGTTCGGATGCAGATTAAACTGAGCCAGCAAGATTTACAAAACGTGATATGGCTGTGTCAGGGTTTTGCCTGCCAAATTCAGCATCCTCTCATGAGTATGCAGAAGTGAGTCATACTAGAGAAGGAATCAGACTGGACTGAGTAAGCATGATGTGACCTATCTGCTATAGCAGAACTGTAACATAGCCCTCATTTCCTTTCCATCATATAGTTTTAACTAATTTTAATGTGGGAAGAAACAAAAAGACAGTGGGTTTTGCTTTTGCTTGCTTATCATTGAGCTCCACATTGTCTCTTATTTTATGTTATAGGAAGAATGTATCTAATGTATGAATGTGTCTTGCTCCTGATCACCTCTGTTGTACCTTGAAGTTCAAATGCAATGCTATTGTCAACACAATTCTTATTCTTCAATGTGCAACTCTTTCTTCCTAGAATTTCAAAACTTCTGTGCAAACACCAAGCCTAGTTCTGTACTGGGTGTTTGACTTGGCACAGCCTTGCACAATTATAATGCTGAACAACGTGACAGTCTGTAAAAAGATCTTGTCATGTCAGTGATACAGCAAATCACACTGAAGGACAAAAGCCCACCTGCTGTAAATCAGAACTTTTCTATTACTTTTGTAGAGCTATGTCAATTAATATGTGCTGAGAACTGTTCTTACTGTTACTAATATATCCTAATTCTTTTGCCCATGTATATTTTGATACAAAAAGAAGAAACCATGGGAAAGAAACCACCTTTTCAGTAATTTCTCATTGATCTCAATTTAAAAAGTCACAGTATCAGAAGGATAAGTAGGGATAGATAAGACTGCATGTTTGAAAAATGTCAAGAAACATCTGGTTCCCATTTGTGAGAATTACTGAGTCTTCTTCAGTCCTTTAACTCTTTCACCCACATTGTATCTGTGCTTGCATATTTTATGAGTTTTATCTTTGGAATTCTTTTGGTGAGAGAAACTCGATATAGAAAACAAATCTTTTCTACGAGTCCCTTCTAAGGATTAAAAGAAGGATGGATTTGAAGAGCCTTCACTCCACAGTAGTCCGTGATATCCAAAGCACTTCAGTGTAGGGCTGTCTCAACATTTCTGAGATAAATCTTTCAATTTCATATGCAGTGTTCCTACCAGGCTGGGAATGTGGTTGGTAAGGTGTCAGCTTGGGAGTAATTTTGGCTTTTCATTTTCATTTATTGCTAAGATGAGATAGGATGTTAGTCTAGATATGAAGTCTGACTACATTAATGATTTCTGAGTGAGAAGAGTCTAAAACCCTCTCTTCTAGCTTCTTAGATCATCTGCTATATCTCTACAGAAGGACAGCTTGTGCTAAAGTTATGTTCTGCTCCCATTGAGGGAAAATCTTGTTACTTGAAGTTCTAAAGCTGAGAAGGGCTTGGAAAAACCCATGATGCCATAATACCTCATCCAGCCATGCATTTGGCCATGAATGTACAACCCAAGGAGGACCAGACTACTGTGAAGCCATTTTCTGTAGAGACCTCCTTATGTGCATTAGTGCCTAATTCACTATTCCCACAAGGCAGCGAGGAGCAGAGATGCTGTAGTTTCTCATACAATGCCAGCAGCTCCTATTTTATCCCTTCATATCCACTGAGCACTGGTAGCTCTAAGTTTCCTTGAAATATTGATAGAAAATCAGTTCTTAAATAGGAAGAAAGAAAACAGAGAACCTGTGAAAACTAAGTAGGCTAAACATAAAAATACAAACCTTCAGAAATATGTTTTCAGGTGCCTTAGGTTGAATCCTTAATTTAAATCAAGTATCTGGAGCACTGGTTTTCTTATAGCTTCCCTTAAAGGAAAAGAAAAGGAGTAGTCAGTGTTTGCATCAGCATGGTACTGAGCAAATGTGAAAGTTTCAAGGGTAAGATATCATTCGTGTCTCCACCTTCAAGCTGGGGAAAACACTGAGGACTCTTCAACATCTTCATCAGTGACACAGACATTGGCATCGAGTGCACCCTCAGCAAGTTTGTGGATGACACCAAGCTGAGCAGTGCAGTCAATACACTGGAAGGAAGGGAAGCCATCCAGAGGGACCTGGATAGGCTGGATAAGTGGGCCCATGTGAACCTAATGAGGTTCAACAAGGCTAAGTCCCGGATATTTATACAAACTGGGGAAAGATCTCCTTGAGACCAGTCCTGCGGAGAAGGACTTGGGGGTCCTGGTGGACGAGAAGCTGGACGAGAACCAGTGTGCACTTACAGCCCGGAAGGCCAGCTGTGTTCTGGGCTGCATGAGAAGAGAAGTGGCCAGCAGGGAGAGGGAGGTGACTGTCCTCCTCTACTTAGCTCTTGTGAGGCCCTATCTGGAGTATTGTGTCCAGGCCAGGGGACCCAAGCACAAGAAAGACGTGGAGCTCTTGGAGAAGCTCCAGGGGAAGGCCACTAAGATGATCAGAGGGCTGGAGCACCTCTCCTGTGAGGAATGGTTGAGGGAACTGTGCTTGTTTAGCTTGGAGAAGAGAAGGCTCCAGGGAGACCTCATTGTGGCCTTCCAGTACTTGAAGGGAGTGTATACAAAGGAGGGGGAACGGCTGTTTAAAAGGGTGAACAGTGATAGGACAAGGGGGAATGGTTTTAAACTGAGACGGGAGGTTTAGGTTAGATATTAGGAGGAAGATTTTCACACAGAGGGTGGTGACACACTGGAACATGTTGCCCAAGGAGGTTGTGGATGCCCCATCCCTGGAGGCATTCAAGGCCAGGCTGGATGTGGCTCTGGGCAGCCTGGTCTGGTGGTTGGCGACCCTGCACATAGCAGGGAGGTTGAAACCAGATGATCATTGTGGTCCTTTTCAACCATTCCATTCTATGATTCTATGCCTCTATGACATTCCTGCTATTTTTGGCTAACTTTTGAATCAGGCCCTCAAATGCTACAACCTCAGTGGCAGAGCTTCAGTGGATCAAGAGGTGCTCTTTTTCACAGTGGTCAAAACGTCTTGACTTCAGCCTTCAAGATTGAGACTCGACATAAGGAAAAAGTTTTTTGTGATAAGGATAGGAAAGCACAGGAACAGATTTGCAGAGAGGCGATGGATGCCCTATCCCTGGAGACACTCATGGTCAAGCTGGAGCAGGCTCTAAGCATACTGATCTAGCTGGAGGTGTTCCTGTTCACTGGATGAGTTTGAATAGATGATCTTTAAAGGTCCCTTCCAACTCAAATGATTCTATGATTCTCCTGATACTCCTTATGATTGAGGGTTGGAACTGAAAGCCTAATTTTTCCTGCAGAAAATACTGATTCTACAAATCACGGTATTGCGGAGGGATGCATTGGCTACACCAGAGAGTTCAATGTGCAGCTATTAAATGTCTCATTCCTCTAAAGTCAAAATATTCATTGTGTTTTTATTCTTGTGATGAGATCAGGAAATATAATGCAGGGTAATCATTGCCTCATATTGGCTGGAATAAAACAGACAAAAGAGAACATTTCAATGAGGATTAAACAAAGCCTATCCAAATACTTAGCTTTATGAACAATTCTGTGATTTTATTACTTTTTCTAAATTTGAGATTAACCCTCCTCCTCCCCCCACTCCCCAGAAAAGGGAAAATCTTGAATTCCTCAAAAAAGAAGATAATTCTGTCTGTTTTTAACAAGCTCTACCTCATTTTTTAACTGAAGATTTAGCCCTGCATGTATGGACGTGCATCCATTAGAGACAATGGGATCAGGAATATCCTTTTAAGGACTCATTTAAAGGTGGACGAAGTATCCAAATTACCATTGATTGGAATTGGAACAAGAGGAGTTCCACGTCTTTGAAATTCAGGCCTCAGATGACTATCAAATAATTAAGAACAGTTAGCAGCAGCTGCTAACATAAAACTTCCTCAGAATTTCACATGCTGGCACAGACTGGGGAGTCTTAAAGAATAACAGAAACTAAGTTATACAATCAAAGCATATAAGGATAAATTCTCTTCTTGATAACATCTGTGGGAAAATTGCCATTGGATTCAATGTGACCACCAAAATGTGCCCATAATTATTAACGATGCATTAAACAGCTTGGACACTTGGTAAGGATGTGTACATGAATGGTTGGGCTTTAACAGGGAGGAACCAGAGTCAGCATAACAAGTTTGTTGGCCTTATTACAGGAATTGTCCACAGGACAGCAATTCCATTTTACCACACTTTTTGAGGTTATGAAATTTGATTTCCTCCACAACGAAGATGGAAAAAATAAATAAATAAATAAAAGCTTTTCAAATATTTTGGCAAATTTTAATGAGACTGGAATTTTAACAACACTTTCATGTTACCCATGTAACAGAGACCCAGGCTTTGCTTCCCTTTGAATTTCCTCCTTGACTAGAGCCTTGAACCTCAAAAGTTCTGTTCAAGAAAAATGTCAACAAAATAGACAGTTTTTTACAAAATGCTTCAGCTTTGATGAAACATGTTTTAACAAAATGTATCTAATTAACAGCTCTAATTAAAATTCAGTGTGCAGCTCTAGAGGTGAAAAGAAACTCTGAAGCATACCAAGAATCTTCCATTACAAGCTAAATTCTCCTCCTTTTTGGAGGAGAATTTGTTTTTCTCAGTTATGGTTATCAGTGGCATGGATACTGTCAAAGTCCTTGTAGAAACACTGCACTCCATCGAAGTTAAATAAACCTAAAAATTAAAAGTAAAAATCCCACAAGGCATTCTTTTTTTTTTTTTTTTTTTTCAGAATTTTCCAAACAAACATTTTAGAGAGATTTCTTCAACTTCTAATATTTATTCAACTTGGTACATCTGAAGAAAAAATGGGAAATCTACACTGTGATGATGATTTCAGACTTCAGTCTTGTTGGGTCAGTTGCCTGCTCAGTCAGAAGTTTGCAACATTACCTCTTTCTATGCTTACTTCATCTCCTGTAAATGGAAGACAACTTGAAAATTGGGGATAAAGGATAAATGAAATACCTTCAATTAGAAAGTATTAAAATCTTGGGGTAATAGAGACAAGGTACCAAACACAGACATTTAGATAATTAGAGAATCAAAGAATAGATTAAATTAGAAGAAATCAATGGAAAATATCAGGTGTATCCCCCACTGTGCTGCCAATCCTGGAAACTAGCTTTTATTGACATTATAGTAATCGTTGCTGCTTTTTCTTAAGGATCCATTTTCCAAACTCAGGACAGCATTTTTTTTTTTTTTGGAAAGCCTTATTTTAGGTAAAATGTAGTTGTGAGCAAAATGATCATAGTCATTAACAAATTTGCATGAAATACAGCAAACAGGTTCAGATAAAAAATATATTTTAAATCAATATGTCTCAAAGCTTTGTAAATGAAACCTTCCATGTTTCTTCTTTCAATTCATGCTTCATTCTCAAATTCAGCTGCACCAAGTATGTCAATAGATACAGTGAAAATCAAAGTAAAATACTGAATTTATGGCCAATGAATATGTTTCCTTTTATACTAGTTCACTTTCGTTTTTATGAGGAAAGCAACATTATTTCCAGTTGATGTCAGGACAGTGGTTTAGCCACTGAAGCCGAACATACCAAAGCCACTAACCAGATGCTATCTGTAGCACTTTTGAGAGTAGTTGTTTTGTGTGTTTTTTTTTTCCCAGTTGTACAGTTTTTGAAAGAGGCTATAAATTGAGAATCAAGGTAGCAATCTCAAAATAAAACAAAATAAAACAAAAAAGAAAGACAAAAAGGCAAATATTTGGAATTGATTCAGAGTGTATCTCTAGCAATTTTGATCTTTAACTTTCCTTGATTCTGCCATTCTTTTAGCAAAAAAAAAAATACCTTGGGCCTCCATTCAATGGAAAAAAAAGGGTTGATAAGATTACCCTCTTGTGGTTAAAGAAACCTCATTACTCTTCTTGAATCAACCAGCATATCCCAAGATGAACTAGACATATTTGCCGGCCCTCTCCATCCAGCTGCACTTCAAGAGAACACAGTGTTAATTTTAATCTCTTCTCCGGAACTAGTATTAAGTGAAGAGGTGACCACCTGTGCACCTTCCAGATGAGATCACTGCCTCCCAGCTGAAAGCTACTATCTTAAATCCAGCAGCAAAGCTGCTGATATGGCCTTGCCCTCCCATTTTCAGTCAAAATAAACCAAGTAGATCTACTGATATAAATACCGACTGTCTGAGAGGTACCACTTTGCCTGAAGTGGTTGGAGCATGCATTCAAGATTTCATATCTTATACACAGAAAGGGAGAAGAATGAGGGAAGCCCCAGGTCTCACCTTGCTTCTTTTGAGGAACAAATTCTTCCACCAAAACTAGCCTGGAGCAGTCTCTTTCCTTGAGGAGAACAAGGAATAAGACTGTGATTAGTAAAGTCTTGCAGTTCTGCGGACTTTCAAAAGGCTCTCGGAGATATAAGAGTACAAATCTGATGGAAAGTTAATGAAACTTTCATTCCTAAATCTCTTAGGTACTTTTGAAAGTTTCCTCACTTATCTTCAAAGCTCTGTTCAGGCATAAGCCTTGGCAATTTGTGTGGGTGATACTACACAGGGATTAATAGCCATTTTATAGATGAGGAAACTGAGGTGAAGTGACGTGCCAAAGGCCACACAAGAAGTCATGTCAAAGGATTCAGATGGAGAAGGATTAGCAAGGGGAGAGAAGGGTTTTTCATCACTTAGATAGGAAATTATGGAGAGAAGAAAGTTCATCAGATTTATAATTAAAATTCCAGGCTGTTCAGAAGAAAAACACAACCTTTCTCCTCAAATTCATAATTTCTAAAATTTTGTGTTCTTGGCCATTTTGGGGGGGATCTTTTTCTCATTCACTTTCTATTTTGTCTTTCATTTTTCTAATATGTTGTATCTCTATCTTTGGGGTAGGGGGAAGGATTGGAGAAAGAGAGATACAGGATAAAAAATTCTAGATAAATATCCAAAAGCTGAAAAGATGGAAAAAACATTCTATGTCAGAGAAAACTTTGCTGTGACTTCGTAAATGGAAAGTGTAGCATACAACTGTGATAAAGCTGCTAATAATAATGTGAATATTGTGGTGGCCTGAAGATGCAAAAGATGTAAAGTTTACAGAAAGAGAAGATATCAGCTGATAGGGCTGTGAAAAGCACATGAGTTCTGATTCGCTTATATCTTTCAGACCTGAGGCTGGCAGTGAACTTCAGTCTAACTAAAATTCTTAAGCATTTGTTGTGTTATGTTAATCATCTAAACAACTGGAAAGGGTAAGGTAGCTTACAAGTGTAGAGCAGCAATAGGCACTGTCATGGCAGAAGTAATAGATAAGGTTTTACTCCCTCTTGGACACCAAGAAGAATGAGTAATTGCCTATGGAACTGAATGGGTTTATCTAATGGTGTGAGAGAAATTGTAATATGCATAAAACCAGTTAGGTCTTTAAAAGATTTAGTTCAGGATCTATTGGCCAGTTCAGGGCAGCATGGCTCGGCCTAATTATTAGTATTTACTTCACTTCATACCCTGGTTTTTCAGCCCACACATTATTCCCTGAAACTACAGCTATCCTACCCATGGTAGTCCAGCATATTAATTTAAAGGCAGCTCGGGGATATCTGCATGAGCTTTGGTGACTGAAATATAAACAATCCCAAGTGTGGGTCAAAGAATGGGAGCAAAGAATGGGTGAGTCACCTGCTGAGACAGGAGTGTGCCAGCAAAATCTTTCCAGGAAAACATGGAAGGAAGTAACCCGTCTATCAGTCACAGGCACTGGTTGGGCTAGGACTGGCTGGTAAAATGCCATGGGGAATGTAGCTGTTCAAAAGCTGTCCTTTCCATGGTAGGAAAAAAATTGTCTTGGCTAAAAGGCAAATGTACATCTGCGCTTGCCTGGTGAAAAGAGCATAAGAGCTGAGGGATCTGTCTGGGTTTATTTTCCAGGTTGTCATGGATTCTTCCAACTCTTCTCCAGTTGCGAAGCAACTGAATGCACTATTCCCTTCTTAATAGATGGGAGCTGCTAAAGACTGGCTAAGTAATTTGCCAGAGGTTTCAGGAGGGATGAATTCATGATTATAAGCTGGGAGCTGGGACCCCTGCCACTGAACACATCAAGTCATTGGGAGCTCAGGATGAGATACATATGGCCATGTTCTAAAAGTCCTATCACACTTTAAAGACCTGTTAATTTCTTAGAATACCTCCCTAGCTCAGGTTCTTGGAAGTACTGACACACCCAACTCCCACAGACATCATTCTCATCTTGAACTGGTGGCCTTCCAAAATCTGACCCTAGGCTGGTACCTCAAGGCCTTGGCCTTATTTCTCAAAGGTGAATTCTGCTCAGCATCAGGTCTTTCATCACCTGCCCCTTAACTGCCTCTATCCTCAGCACTTGGGGCTAGTGGCTTGGTCCCAAGCCTATCAGTGACAATCCAACGGTTTCCATTGCTTTCAATGGACCTTGGAACAGCCTCTAAATCCTTAAATAACCTGCTCTGAAAGAGTCTATCCCCTAAATTAATCTACGGAAGGAAGGTCTGTGAAAACACAGCCATCTACGTTCCCAGCTCCCTCCCAGCCCCTCCCTTCCCCTCCCCCATGTTTCGAGCACTTCTGCAGGTGATTTCTGTAATTTTAATTAATTTAATTGCCTGATTAATTTAATTGAAACACCACGGAAATTAAATGCTCACATTATGGTGTGTAATTAACATTAAGGCAATGACACAAACTGGACGGAGTGGAGCGAAGGTCTGTGTGCTCTGTTAATGAATCATGCATTTCTATTGCTGGTGCTTAGGAACACAAGTTCGGAAGGAGTGTGAGACACTGGTGAGGGCTGGTTTTGCAAGAGGTACTGCTTACTGAAAGAAAGCCACAGCAGGCTGGGAAGAATTATGGGTGGCATGGCATGAAGCCTTGTTGATGAAACCTGCCTTGATCTGGAGAGTTTCGTCATGCCACCTGGTGAAATGAATGTGGGGTATGGGGTGGGGTGAGGGAGAAAGAGTATCCAGAGCTTTCCTCAACAGTGAAGAAAAACTTCTCAGGATGATGCAGAGCATTAGTAATAGGGATAATTTTTTCTTTTTACAAGAAGTGTAAATATTGCCTTTAGAAGACAGCTACGTTCAGTCCTTCCATCTGTGCCAGGAACCATGAATGTATTTGCATGTTAATTTTGAGTGTTCATTAGAGTCATTTTTTTGTTTTCCTAACCTGAGGCCTTTTTTATTATCAGGAGGGTGGATGGATATTTTCTATGATAAGATCTTGTTTGCTGGGTTTTTTCTTGTGTTGTGCTTTTTTTTTTTTTTTTTGCTTTCTTTCTCTAACCCGGTGTGTCAAATTCCAGTCTGTGTGAAAGGTGAGGGCGTGTTAGAGAAGACAATGAAATGTTCTGCATATGCAGGGAACTCTGGAAAAAGCTCAGGGCTTTGCTCATCCCACCCCACTCCACCCCTGCCACTCCCGAAGAGCAACACAACACTGATGGGTGAGATCATTGCTCTGAGGGGGTAATAAAACAAAACCAGAAAGGGTAATTTAGCAACACTATATATGGAAAAATTGGCCAGTTTTGTGCAACCACTGACTACTGCAAAGATGCCAAGCTGACAAAGGTGGATCAGATAGGATCTTTCAGATCACGACTGTTAATGGCAGGAAGACTCTACAGGTTTTATAGGATTGACACAAATGAATAGTTTTGGCCATTTTCTTTTCTCTTAGTAACTCAGAGTAATTCTTTGGGTTTGAACTGATTTGTCCTCAGTCTCAGGCTGCTTCAAAGGGAGAACTCTAAAACTCTACACATCTACCACTTACTATTAGCATATCCATTCAAAAGGAAAACATGGAGGCTTTGCCAAGACAATAAAATTCCCCATTCTCTTTTCATAGACACAAGTTCTTCTAGGCCCATCAGACTTATCTGTGGCTATCACTGGCTCCTAGTCCACCAAACCATTCTCAGAGATAATCTACCCAGCTGCACACACAAGTATGCTCTCAGCACTTTCCAGGGTATGGGATGGCATTGATGGTCAGGGGAGTGTGAATAATTGTTTATTTTGCATGAAGGAAGACTAAAATTGTTGGGTTGTTGGTTTATTCTCTTCCCAGAATGTCCAAGTGGATTAAGAAACACATGTTGAATTTCCAGCACTTATAAGAAACTTATGTCAAATATCCACATTGGTACTCAATGTCTAAAGAGCCATCCTATTCCCATAATTACACGGTAGTGATAAGAGTTTTTCTTAAGTTTTAGGAGACCTGAATTAAACTCTCTTTCCTCTCCAAGTGGATTCAAATTCATGCCTCCTACGCAAGAAGAGCCTCCTAACCAGGCAGCATAAAGTATTGCCAATCCCTCCCAGTAGATGCTGTTCCACTTCACAGCCCTAACGTGGATCTGAGATCCAGGTGCCTCCCTCCCAGGAGAGCAGCCTAATCAGCAGACTGGTGACTCACCTTGGCCTTTTTTTCTGTGTGAACTCTGAATTATTTCCTGCCAAGTGGAACAGCTCCAGAGCCATCCCGGATCACGCTGCCCTTGGATACCCTGCAGCTCAGAAGCTAGGACACTCACCAGCTGGGTGGGAAATGCATGCTTAAATCCAACTTTCTTCCTGATTCAGCTACCTTCTTGATGAATATCCTATTTAGCTCCCTGAGCAGTGCTCCCTATGGGAGCCTGGTGCTCGTTCCTCATCCCATTGGATTTAGTTCAGCCTTGAAAAAAATATTAAAGTATTAGTTGATGTAAAAAGTAAATAGGCTAATTCCTGAGTGTGATGCTTAACACATTGTCTGTGGTTCTCATGACTGCAAGATCACATGAAATAAGACATTTTGGACTGGAAGGGTTGAGTACATTCACTCTCTTTCTTCATACATTAGCAGCACAGGCATTCTCTAGAAAAGAGGAAAAACTGAAGCTGCATTTGCCATATTCTGAAGAAACAATGACAGCAATTGAGAAATCTCTGATGAAATATTTGTGTTGTATTGTTATTTCTCCTTCAGCATTTGGTGAACTTACTACACAAATGTCTTTCCCAGGGGAAGTTACCAATAGATTTGACCTGAAGTGTGCATGATAGCTGAAACAGTGCTTCACAGCAAACTTAGCCTATGACCAAAAGTACTCATTAAAAATACTTCAGTATTTCCGTGTTCATCTTGTCCAGTTTCATTGAGGATGCTGAGGAAGCTGTGGGTGTCACCGTTAGGTCCCTCCTCTGACTGCAGGCATAGCTCAGTGGATGCCCTGCCCAGTGTCACAGCTACTCCAAAGTCACATGTGCACGTGAAATGACCTCAATTCCTTTTGAAGCCCCAACAAAACAATGCAGTGGTCCTTGGTATGTGGAGCAGGGCTCTACTCCTCTCTGTGAATATTTGGAGTTTCCTCCTCTAGATCTTTTTGCTTCTTTATTTGGATATAACAGAAACAGATGAGAAGAAAAGAAGGGATAAAGAAAGAAAACAGTAGACATTACTCACAGTGCTCTACCAGTTGGCCTTGATTGTGACCAAGAGATTATTCATCCCATCTTCAAGAAAAGAAGGTCATTTGTGCCTGTTTCTTACTGAGATCATTACCAATGACTGTGCATAGAATAACCTACCCAAGCTGGACTGCAAAACCATAACCACTGTTATTCATAGTATTAGTGTCAGTAATCAATAATGATCATCTTAATATTATAAATAATATTAGCAATAATAATATTTTTAATATAAATAGTGATTATAATAGTAGTAGTAATAGTAATAATACCTGAATCTGTATTCCAATACCATCTAAAGGTGGAAGAAAATGTATGCTTGAGAATGATAGATTGAAGTCAAAGTAGATGAGTAAGAAAAATGTCCACTTATTTTAGGTGCCTCATTTGAGATATCTAGGGCATGAGTTTTCCAAAGCCTTAGCACTGCAGAAAAAGTTTTCTGCATTCCAGATGTACAGATGCCATTACATTAGATTGTTCCAGTGAGGTCTAGGCATATTTGCAAATCAAGCCAGGGAATCCTGCATAGGACTCTAGAGAATTAAATAAAAGGAACTGACAGAGGGAAAGAGTCTCTCTTTCTCCAGGTGAGTGTTCAACTTCCTTAACATTAAGAGTCTCCTTTTCCTGAAAATCTCTTCATGTTCTGTATATACCTTCAAATTTCTATAGTAAATATGTTCTTACAGGAGATATGGTCACTAATCTGGAACCACCTCTAAAGAAGAGGATTTAAAGACATCGTCTTTGGGCCAAAGAACCTGGCAATTAAATATATTGGGTTATTGCTACTAAATATAGATGATTTTATTATAGATGAATATAGATGATAATAAATAGATGATTTTCAATCATATGCAGGTTTTTTTACAAAGTTGAGGTTACACATTTTAACTAGCCAATCCACTACAGTGACTGATATATATTTTCATGAAGTTATTAGATAAGACAAAGATCTGTACTCCACTGTAGACACTGACAATTATTCAATATATTCCACTGAGCATGCAGCTGAGCTTTCTTTGTACATGTACATCAAGTTGGTTTTACTATTGTAAAATTAAGTTCAGCTCTTAAGGCAATTTTCAGTTCATATCTCTCTGAAATATACTACCCTCTCCCTCACAGAAATTGTTTTAATTCAGAAAAAAGTAGAAGAAAGTTTATCTAATTTCACTGAATAAATACAGAAGAAATAGGAAACAATCATTTCTCCAAACTTAGTTTGATACATAAATCCGATTAAGACTCAGGAACCCTATCAAGCTTGAAAAAATATTTGTATCTAATGATATACTTAAACTAATGCTCACACTATAGTCAATGTTGTACTCTGGGGCTAAGAATCTTCAGTCATATAATAAGAAACTTTCCAACAGATATACAGGATGACAAAGATCCACCTGGATATTCAAGCATATGACTTCCCAACCTTAATATTGCATTTCTTGCTTGACCACCCAGCCTGAAACATGTTGAAGCTTGGAGTAAACATTATCTGCTGTGTGGAAGTACAACTGAGTTTATTGATTTAATTAGACACTCTTTCCTGAATAATGTTTGGCATCTTCCAGACATACCTTGAAAGGTGATTATATAAGCAAGCTAGCAGGGGAGCAAGGAATGGCATAAGCCAAGCAGTGATCATTAATTCTTATACTGATTTCATGACTTGAGTGGAGAACAATTTTAGAAGAGCAGTGCTTTACATTGATTTGCCTCAAGGTGAATGACACTGACATCCAAAGCTATAGAGCATTAGATCCATAGTCATGCCCAGCAGACTGCCCTGGAAAGATGTGAGAGGTTTCACATAGATTCCCAGCCCCAAGGCAAAATCACTGCTATTCCTGAACACTCTTTACAACTGCAAGTTGAATTAATAGTATAAACTACTAATGACAGGAGTGGAATTAATAACAGAATCAGAGAACAGAAGCCAGAATATTAGCCTGAAATCATAGAATCAGAAAGATCTGATAAGGAAGGGACTTTAAAGATCATCTAGCTCCAACCCTCTGTAAGAAGCAGGAACACCTTCCACTAGACCAAGCTGCCCAAAGTCCCATCCAACCTGACTTTAAACACATCCAAGGATGAGGCATCCATAACTTTCTGAGCATTTTTTATACTTAACAGGCATCCCAAACACCAAGGAGTGAAATGTGAATGGGGAGTAAACATGAGGCTGGATCAAGAAGGACTGTATTAAAGCTGACAAGGAGCTATCTATTTGATCGCTTCTGCCTCCCATTCCTATACATCTGCCTTCCTGAAGCAACAGAGATAACTAGCCAAATGTTCATAGTTCTTATATCAGAAGCTAAATAGGATCTGAGAAGTCTAATAGTAAGCTACAAATCCAATTCACCATCCAACTCGGCAATACAAGTGATGAGAGGCAAGGACACCAATGCCAGCCTGCCAACTGCTGATGGGAGCCTGGTTGTTTCCTCCCGCACCATACTCCTGGCTGAGTCTTGACAGATCAAGTCATGTTCCACCTATATTATTGCCCAGAGGTATTGCTTGAACACTGGAAAGCCCTGTTCAGATTTCTAGGTTGATGCAAGAGGCAGAAATGCCCTCTAACTCCACCAGACAACTCCCTTGCTTCTCAGGGATCACAAACAGGATGCTGTAGGGCAATTGAAAGGCTTGCCCTGCCGAATAAACAGTGACAAATTGTAGATTAAGAAAAAGCCTGTTATTTCTGTCAAAGAGGCACCTTCACCGCCAAATGGATTCAGCTGTCATTGCTACTGATTGCTCCCTTTCCACTAAACGTCCCCTAAGAAAAATGTAAATCTTATGTAAATCCTTTGTTATCATCCGACAATGTGCGTATCACAAGCCGCATGGGTTAGAACACAGAACCATTTTTCTCCATACTCCACCACTCCTCTTTCAAATTTCAAGGTCTTAATGTCTCGAGAGTGAGGTGGCAGAAGGCATTCAATGCCCTTGGGATAGACTGAGCAAGGAAAGCCCTCACAAGAGGAGGAGAAGGAGAATCTCTTTGCAGGTTTTGCTGTTGCAGTCAGCCCCGATGTACTTTAGAGTCAGTTTACTCTCTTCAGAGAGATGCAGAGAAATGGAGGCTGAGACGTGGACCCAGGGCTCAGAAGGAGTGGATCCGTGCAAAACCTAAAAAAAGAAGAGGGAGAGTAAAAGGTACAAAGCCAAAACACAAAGGTGTAGGATTCACCCACTATACTGTATACATCACAGCAGTATTCATTCCCACCTTTATGCCAGAGTACCACTTTCATGCCACAATGCAGGAAGCTTATGAGCAGGTAAAAATATAAAACGTAAATTCATTAGCAGTTTTAGATATACAGAGAAGCCAGATAGCTAATCAAATAAAGTTGAAGGCTGTGGCACTGAGCTTTTTCTGCAGAAATATTTAGCAAGCATGTACACTAAGCAACATCAAGAACACCAATCATCCTACCAAAACCTGCAAAGCTCACATCCATGTACAAGTCATCTACCTGAAAGCTGCATCATCTTCTCAGACAGAAGGACAGAAACCATAAACTATTGTCTAAAATGTCCTTAGTACACTTTCATGGCACTCACAAGTGTATTTCAACCACAAGAAAATAATGTGGTTGAGATAACATCAGTCCCATGGAAGTCCTCTCAGTCTTCCATAGGATGGTAATTCCAAAGAGCTGCAATTACAAAGATAGAGAGTGAGGTGTCCATTTTTGACAAGTGGGCTTGAGAACCTCAGCTTTCTGGTTTTTGTGACTATCAGTTATAGAAAGTGTATGGAGAACCACTGCTATCAGATATTTTGTTAATGCGTGCCATTATTAAGGATGATTTCTGTCACAAAAGTCCAGCTATATTCAGGGAATTGCAATTACTGTTATTATTACTACCATTATTGTTTCAATTATTATTTATATGTCTTGGAGTTCAGCATGTTTTAAGGTCACAGGTACCCTGAGGTTAGCTGGAGGTTCCTTGAGGTTTTGAATTGAGTTACATCTACCTAAAGCTATAGATATTTATATCGTAGATGTTTGTGTACACTTGACTCAGTGCTCAGCAAAGGTAATTTGATTTAACATCATCAACAATTGAAGAGTTTCAGTTTCACAATCTCTAAAGGGGAAAAAAATCACACTTTGTGCTTCTGGACCACATTTGTGCAGTGAAGTAGGCTCAATACCCAGCTTAAATCCCATCTGTCCTTATGGATGGTAACTGCAAGTTGGTTCAAAGCACAAGTCCAACATGAGAGATTTTGCCACAAGGCCATACAAGATCCCCAGATGGTAGTGTCAAACATTGTACAGAATCGGGTTCAGGCCTGAAAGTTAGCAAAGTCCTGTACACAAGGAACATTTTGGGTAAGGCACCTGTAAACCTGAAAGACTCTACCAAATTCACCCAAGAGGCACTCAGGATCACTGAGGGCCATATTTATACTTTTTTGCCTTCAACTGTACACAGGCATCCAGTGAGGTTTGCAAACCTCACTGTCTTTTACAATAAGAGTAGTGAAGCACAGAAACAGATTGCCCAGAGAGATCATGAATTTCCTTCTCCTGGAGACTTTCAAGGTCAGACTGGATGGGGCGCTGACCTCCTGACTGAGTTGTGGGTGTCCCAGTTCATTGTAAGGGAGTTGGACTAGATGACCTTTAAGGTCCCTTCCAACTCAAACTATACTATGATTCTATGACTTCAGACAGTTAATTAGGAATCAAAAATCCTGCTGATTTCAGAACCATTCAAGACTGGGGAATTATTGCCTATATCCACTACAGTTTGAAAAGCCTTCTATGCTCTCCTCTCCATTTTAACAAGGCTAACTATTTCCAGTAATCGCACCTCAGAAGTGGGATAAAATACATGGTGTAGTAAGGTTCTGAGCAGGGTTTTCCCATATTGAAAACTAAACAGTAGATCCAAGGAAAGGAGTTACATACTAATTTTTTTCTTGTTGCCTGGCCCCAAAACAGAAACCCAAATCGCAGCGTTAGGCCTCTAGGCTCTCCCTACCTAATGCATAAGGAAAGGTTGTTATCTAGGAGAATGGAGCACTTCCACACACCTCCTCTCTGGTCCTGCTACAGCCTCAAGCCCAGAGGCATAAAACCAGGAAGTCTGCCACAACACGGAGCAGCCCTGGGGCGAGACTCCATACTGTGCATTGGAAGCCATTGAAAGCAAACCAGTTTGGAAATGCTGAGCACACAGGGTGTGTCCAAGCTCCAACTCATCCTAAGGTACATGCATTAGGTCTGCAAAGCAAAATATCTCCCTCCACTTAGGTTCCAAAGGGCCGAGCCCACTCCTGAGGGGAGACATCTGCAAGCACTCGGAACTGAGCTTTGCTCACTCTTTTTGAAACGTGGACCAAGGCAGAGGTGCACACACCTTTTACATTTTATCAAGAATCGAGTTAGCAAAAGCGCTGGCCCACAGAGTGAGAAATCTGGCTTCAGCCTCTTCTTCAGCCTGGAGCAATCCAAACCACATTTTCCACCTCCCAAGAGAGGGCCCGAACCAACGGGAGTAAAGTGAGGTTGAGATTGGGGAGATAGGATGCGCAGCCGCCTCTTCTTGAAGCTGCGCAGAAATGCATTCCAGGGGGCATGAAGAAATCAAAGCAACCTCCCATAATCCAGACACGCATAGAGCACTGCTCAGCCGCCTCGTGGTTGGGCTTTCAGCTGGCTGACATGAGCTCTGTGTTAGAGTTGCACTGCTTAACACCTTTTAGTTGGAGAGCAGTCATTGGGCAGAAGGAAAAGAAATTCTCCTCACTGGAAGGAGAGGAATCCAGTATCTCTCATTGCCTTTCCCCCTGGAGGATAATGTGTCAAAGACTCAGGCAGCTGCAGAGTGTTTAGAGGTATAGTTTTCAACACAGGTTATGTGAACCTGTGGGCATCTTTGTCCTTTCTTTGGTTGTGATTATAAACAAACTGGCAAATGAAAACATAAGTCAGACTGCCAGTTTTGTGTTCCAAGCCCAGGCATGAGGCATGGTAAATAAAATTACAGATTAGAAGCAAGTAAACATCCAGAGGTCTTTTCCTAGCTCAACCATTTCATTTGGTGATCTGTGTTCATTACTTTTGGCATTTTCAAGGCCTTGCAAGCTAACCATAAGCAAGGTTTCTTTACAATCAGCTGTATTTATCACTTTTATATACATTCCCCAGAATTTCACAAAAGAAGGAGGATATGCTGGAGGCAACTGCTCTTCTGGGACCAGGCAGTGAGCCATGTACCTGTGGCAAAGGACAAGACTCCTAGCTCAGAACTGCTGCTGGAATTGTAGCTCCCAGTAAGCCTCCAGACTCGGCTAGCCAGACATCTGACTGCTGCAATAGCTGTGAAAGCATAATATTGCATTTCTAGCAGGAAGGATACCAGCCTGCCTTTTTGAGAGCCAAGGATGAGAATGATATTCTTAGGGTGTGAGATTTGAATGACCAGTTCATTCCTTACCCACCCCATCAGATTCCTCATTCATTCACTGGTTTTCATAGTGCTAAAAAACTCAATGAGCAAGCAGTCTCTATACTAATGAAAAATAAAATCAATAAAGTGGATTCTCTCATGAACACGTTCCTTTATCTCAAAAGAAGAGAATCCGGTGTGGTCAGCAGCAGACATCATGAACTTGCAAGGTAGCAGCTTTCCCTCTGGAAAAATTTTTCACTTATTTGCAGACATCTTATAACCTCCTTTGTGCTTTTGGACTGAAACAAAGACAGGGCATTATTCTGCAGTCCAGAAAATCTATGCAACCACTGCTGACAACTGTGGTGAAATTCTCTGAAGACATCCATGTAAGTCTATTTGCCCTTGCCTGTGTGGGCATTAAAGATAGAAATAACACTAACAGCATAGTCTGTGCATGTAGAGCTCTGAAAGGCTTGTTCGATTTTTAATAGCAGTGACTGAAAGCTCTCATGTTTTACATGAGTGTGTTTTCGTATACACACCGTACTTGGAGATGGCCTGGCAGCTCTCCTATTTAGCAGGGAGACTGCCTTAACACAACCTCTGGCCTTACCACCTACGCTAGGTTTTAAGGCATGGTATGGGAGCAAAGTTTGAACACCCCCTTCAAGGTGGAACATGTCTAAGCAGTTCACGGCCTGGAACTTAGAATTTCCCATGGCCGTGATACAGGCATTTGCTCTGCTTTCTGAAATGCAATTTCTCTTACTTGTGCGCATATTTTAGCAAATTCTCTCAATCTCATTTTTCAGCATTTGCATCTATCACCATTCATCTTGTAAATTAAAATATTTCTGCATGACACCTCTGACACATGGGAGAGAAAGGAAAAAAAAAAAAAACCAGCACAAAAGCATTTCTCAAAGTAACAGAACTACAGAGCTTTTCAAACTTCCTGTTTCATAGCACTGATAGAAAAAGTACACTGAGTTCCTATGAAGCACCCTCCTGACATTTCCAGACTTATTAGCCAGTTTTCACACTGACTTCAATCAACCCCTTTAATCCTCCAAGGAAAGAGCATTTTTAATTCACCGATTGGCTGATAAGCTTGAAGCCAAAAAATGATTTACACGTAGATGAATTGTGCTTACAAGATGGAACTTCGAGCATTAGAAGCGGATCTGAATTTCCTATCTGTCATTTTATTTGCCACATTCATTTTTGCTCTGCCATTACCCTTGCTGATTATGATCTTTCAGCGCTATTGGGCTCCTGCTTCCACAGTTTTTAATCTGCCTTTAATCCCATAGATTTTAAATATTCCCCGGCACCGAGAGACTGGAGGCAATTAACTGCCCTTCTGATGCTCTCCTTATCAGTTGCCTCCTTGTATCTCTCAGAAGCAGCCTCAAGACACTTCCAGGCTGACAAATACTACCAGCATTTCTGATGAAGCAGCCGCAGCAAATGCAATGTGAAGTCCAGCTGCGCAACCTGATTCTGAAATATCGAGTCATTCAAAAAATAAATAAATAAGCAAAGCACTGGCATCTAAACTCCTGTTCCATTTTGACTTGACACAAATGGAAATAAATAAAGTGTCTCTTTGCATATTTAGTTTGAAAGTTGTTCTTTTTTCTATTTTTTCTTTCTCTTCTCCTCTTTATAGCTTTCTTCTTTCTTTTTCTCCTTTTCTCTTTCCTTTTTTTTTTTTTCCTTTTTTTTTCTTTCTACTCATTTTGAAAGAGAATTTTTGTCTCTTCCAATCTGATCACTGTCTCAAACAGAAAATAGGTGGCACATTTCCTAGATGTGTTCGGGCACTTCTGGTGACCAGAAAATAGACCTACTGAGCAAAGATCCTTGGATTAATATTTTTGTCTTCTCGTTCTTAATCAGTAACAATGAAAAATCAGCTACACGAGTTCACCCACCACTAGTTGATGAGGTATACATTTTCTTATTTTCTAAGGGATGTCCACTTATACTTGAACTAATTTGGACTGTGTAACTACTCTGTGCATTTTTCCATTATATCAAAGATCTGATACTACGAATGAAGAATCAAACCAGTGTGACACAGCTCATGAAAGTCTGTTTTTCATTAAAGACCATCTGTTTATCCACTAATGTATACATTTACATAACCCTTCAAGAATGCTAAACTTTTGCTCAAATAGGCCACATGGCTGTAGTTGGAAAACACAGAGAATTAAATGCAAAGGGCCCAATACTCCATGGCTTTACACCTAAGAAAATCAGCGTTGACAAGAGCAAAACAAGTGAAAGGTGTTATCATTTTTATCTCCTTTGTGCAATCACTCATTGTTAACCGAGAGAAACAAATCATCCATTTTTCTTTTTACATATATATGCATATATGTGCACACGTATATATGGTGTGTGTGCATTTCCATAATAGGTATAGATAATGTAGACTTCATCTAGGAATAATGCTTTCACTAAAGCATAGAAGACAATAATACTCTGCTTAATTCATAAAATTCCCATTACTGCAATTCTGTGAGCTAAAAGTATCATGTAGAGCAGGAAATTCACACAGGGTAAAAATTTTATCTTATTCCTCTAATTGCCGAAAATGAGCATGTTGCATTTCTGATCTTCATTTCATTGTTTTAGCTGCCTTTCTCAATTTATAAGCCCAAAATAAAGGCAAAAGTGCGTAAGAGTGGGGGAAGAGCAGACGAAAGCGCTAACGAGAAAAAAAAAAATGTTGTGTTTCATAATCCACTTTTGAGGAACATAAAAACAGTGTTACTTGGCCAGAGCAGATTTCCCCCAGCTTTGGATCCCGCTTCAGGAATGGCTGAAAACAAATGCATGAAGAATGATATAAGGAAAGGGCAAGCACATGATGGTACTTCCCAAATATGCCAGCAATTTGCAGATCAAGAATTTCTGAGCCAGAAATCGTGTCCTTGTGTTTAGCAACATAAAATTGCTTTTTTCTCTATTAACTTCTCCAGTAGTCCCCTAAACAATGTAGATATTGAGCTTTTGAAACGTCCTGTGACAGTCAGTTCCCCAGTACTACGAGACCCACTGATGTTTGGTGAAGATCTGCTATGGTATATCACATTGTACTGATTAATTCCAAGCACAGGTTTTATATCAGATCCCTAAAAGGCACAGAAACGCAAATTCCTGGGGTAAATTTATATTCTTCTGCTGATCTGAGTGAAGGCATTCCAACTAAGTCAGAGGAACTCGAACGATTCCTACTTGCTCAGTAGCTTATCTGAGGTTAGTGGAACTATGCTGATTCTCATTAGCTGAGAATTTTGCTCAGTATTTTATTTTCGAACATGTCTTAGAGAATTACGAATTCCATTCCAGCCAAGCTAATTTATTGTGCTCACAGCTGCAGAAGCTGAGCAATTAAATTGATAATATTTGATGATAGTGTGTGTATGTTGGGGGGGAGGGAGGGGGGGCAACATGTTCAATTTTGTTTGGCTCTTGAAACAAAGTCTCCGATTTTTGCAAGGTTGCAGTTCTGGCTCTCCATGTGCAATTGAATCTATCTTTCCCTTCCAAAGGGAGTGCCTGCATGCTGGAATTAAAATTTGCTCATGACTATCAGGCAGCAATCTATGACTGATTTGTTTTCACAGTCTTCAAGGCAGGTACAGAAGAATCAGCATCAGAACAAGTTTTTGTTTCCATATGCATCCTTTTGTTGTTTGGTAGGTCAGCAGGTACCTCGCTCTTTGTGCAGTGAGTTTTGGGTGTCTTAACAAAGAACACCTCAACAAAACCATGGGTGGACACATCTCATGGGAGAACTGAAGTATGAGTAACATCTTTATTTTCCCAATCCTTAATAAAAACAAATCAGACAAAATATATATATTTAGGCTGTTATTGGCCTAAGCTAAATTTGGACCAACAATAGCAAGCTAGAAATAAGTCATTAAAAGGCTGCTTGTTTCCTTGCTTCTTGTGCACTCCTGATTAGAGGCAAGAAGAGAACAACCAACTGTCTGTCTTGTGAGCCAAAAATTTTCAAGTAAATGAAAATATTTCCTATTGATGCCACAGCTCCCAAAACCTGTTATTAGTACGACATCTATTTGGCAGTAATTTGCTCATGGTTGAACCTACCTGTGTTTACTTACAGATATAAGAATCTTTTATGTAGAAAAACTGTCTTTTTGCTCTATATATGTGCAGTCTCTAATTTACTTACAATAGCAGATTTTGAATGCTATATTAATAATAAATCATAAATATACTGGCAATGCATAGTGGAGTTGAGGAGTGCCTATATGCAGGGTTCAGCGTTGTCTCTTACAGTGCAAAATAATCATAATTTCAGCTACTCAGTGTTCATTGTTAGAAGCAACAATAGTTTAATGTTCTTAGTGCCCAAGATAACAAATAGATCAAATATATTTTAAAATTGTTATATGAAATATCTATTTGCTGATGATCTGAGTGGCAGAGCTGAGATGTCCCAGTAGAAGAGCAGTGAAGGACAGGCAAAAAGAAAAGGTGCTAAACTGATTGTGAATTACTTGGTGTGAGTTTTAGGTTTTATATATAAACATATTTCCAATATACAGACAGTGTTCAAATATGCTGAACTGACAGTAAAGCAGATACGATTGTATTTAAATAGTTTGGGTTTTTATGGAAAATAGTAAGCTTTGGGTACATCTGGGATTTTGTTGTTGCTGCCCTTTTTCTCAATAAAACATAAACAATTACCCAACAAAAAAGCAAATAGTGGTAGGAGCAAATAGACCGAAGGAAGAAACTTTGTTATATAACACGAAGAACCTGTGGTAACCATCCTCAGTGTGTGTTGTTTGCTGTGACTTACAGCTTTGCTTAAGCATTTTAAAGATTCTTGCAGGTCTTTTTCAAGCTGCCAGCTCTAGCCTAGGAATTATGGTAATGTGCCACTTCTGAGCCCTCGGCAGGATTTGCAACAGAGAAATCACATCAGCCTATGCTGATTAACAATTCCATTCCATCCAGAGATTTATATAAAAAAACTATCTTACATTTTGCTTTTTAATAAGAACGATCGCTATCTCAAATTGAGTCCCAGCAAATTTTAATAAAGGCCCAAGGTTGAGTGGCATTTTGCATGCTGATTTAGCTGTGATTGCTTGCTTTTGATGAGCACCAGCCGGGCATGTATAGCTTTCCTCAGAGCAGGTTTAAAGACCAGTAGTAAGGAAAAGGATAAAAATAAAAACTTCCAACTGAAATTCAAGGTCTTTTCTGTCTATGATTGATTACTGAATAAATACCTACACATATCTCTGCATTCAACCTACTAGTAATATTCCCTACAGCAAAACAGCTGTTTTAATGGTTTTTAATATACTTCCCTGTCAAAATATGTTAATTCTGAAGGCTGCAATTATTTTTAAAAAATGATACAATCAATCTATTTATCTATCTTCCTGCCAACTCTTCAGTTTAATCAGCTGAGCATGGACTGGAATAAACTGATGCTTTTATTCAGCAAATTTGGTATTTATATGTGGCTCCCCATTTAGCACATTCCCTGCCATTGTTTTGAACAGCACCTTCAGTGCTCCAAATAATAGCAGCACTTAGGTATGATAAGTTTGCTGGTTCTTGTCACTATGTGATAGAGACTGTCTCTATCAGTGGGATATTGAATTAAAAAAAAGAATTTGTCAATGAGTAAGCATTTGTAGACACATTTGTAGACAGATTTTCTCCCTTTTGTGTTTTGAATAAAATATGTGCACTGGAAACAGTTATTTGGGGAATGGTATCTTTTCTGAAGATACAAGGGAGAAAAACAGATTGCACAAAATTGTGTAAGTCAAAGCATGGCAGTGGTGTGCATGCATGCGTGTGTGCTGTGTGCGTTATGAAAGCAGCAATGCCATAAAAGTGATCAGGTAAAGCATTCCATTTGTTTTGATTCAGCTTTTATGCTTCTTCTTTTTCATCCCTCTCAATAAATTGTATTTTAACTTGTCTTATTAAAATAGTAACCCTTTCTTGCTCCAACTTGGGTAACAACAGAAGCAAGAAACCCTTTCATATATGAACCATCCATCATCATTAGAAATAATGATCCTCCCACACAGTAACTAGTGCAACGTACGTGAAGAAGCAACTAATTCCCACCCAGTTCCTTTGCTTCTTTCTCTTTGAGGGATTGCAAATGATAATTTAAAGAAACAGTATGTGAAGCCACCTTCAGTCACAAGAAAGCTATTCCCATCTTGCAGAGTGGGAATTTGCAAAGATGGGCAGTATGGGAGCCAAATGGGTTATCTCCACAAAGACATGGCCCCTCTTTTCGTGATTATTGTTCCAAGTTACACACGCGAGGAGCCATTTCTACAAAAATGTCTTTATTTCACAGGGAGTAAAGAGAGGTGCCCAGCCCTTCACGAGGTAATTGGCAATTTGCAAAGGAAACTGCTCATATCTTGTCTGCTGTCCTGATGCAGCCCTTTCATTACGTGGATTTCATTCAGTAAAAATGAGAATTCAGTTGGCAATGAGAATTTGCAGTTGGCCTTGTCCAAGATTCAGTTCAGCAAATCACTTAAGCGTCTGCTTAACTCAGCACAAACTGCTGAAGCCCACACGTCATTTTCAGTGAATAAGCATACATTCAGACAGCTGTTTACCCCATATAATTAGGCACCTACATTAAGACACCTCTGTAGCTTTTCTTTGTGCTTTGTGAACAGGAGAGTGTATTCTGGGATTTTGCTTTCAGGTGGGAAAAACCTTCCCTAGTAGTGACCACCTCTCCATCAAGAGATCTCATGATCTCACGGGACCTGCTATTCTTGAAGAGTTTCAGTCCTTCAGCTGAAAGAAGAAGCACAGGGGAAATACAAAATTTAAAAAAAAAAAAATTCTTCAAGCCCCTCTTTCTGCCATCTAGCCCTGGAGCTGCCCCAGCTCGTTGTGCGCCTCCTGGCTCGGCCCCGGCAGCCAGCAAGGCAAGGCAAAGCAGCACAGCAGTACCCCGAAGGGCCCAATCCTGGAGGTATGCTGGGAACACACCTACCTCTTGCTTGCTTGCAGGATCACACCCTTCAAGAATGCAGTCATAGTTGCTTTCTTCTTTTAAATGCAGCTGGTGGAGGAGGAGACAGCAGTGCCAGTGCCCTCCGCTCTTGTAATAACCCCAGGATGAAAGCGCTCTCCCAGGAAGTGGAACAGTGGGCTCTGGGCCCTCCTCAGCCTCAGGGGTTCAAAGTTTTCATTTCCCATGAAACTATCCTAAACACCGAGTTACCAGGTGAGGGTGAGATGTCGGGCACAGGGAGGAGGGGAGGAGAAAGGATTAATTTCCTCATTCAAGCAATGCCAATGAATAGAGAGGAAGAAATGGAAGAGCTGTGGTAGCCCAAGCTGACTTTACAAGGACAGCGCGAATCCAGGGTCTAGTGATTAAAAAGTCATAAGTTTTGGTTATTGCTGCATGGATATTGTCTGCTACTGAGCTACGGGCTGAGATTTGAAGGATATGGGAGCAGACTCTTTACTTATTATATTAATTATAAATATATACTATTAATTATATTAATTATAAATATAAATTATTATATATTAATATCCCCTGCTCGTTGCAGAGGATTTGGACTAGGTGATCTTTAAGTGATCTTTAAGGAGCCCTTCCAACTCAAATGATTCTGTGATTCTAAATGCCTACCCATCTCATTCCCAAAATTGCTAATCCTCCTTCCCAAATCTGAATCTCATACTATGCCTAGATAAACAGACATAAAATTGAAAAGAAAAGGGAAAATGACCCAGGACCCAGGAATTTCTTGTTTCTTACAAAGGGTCGTGGGAATCTCTTAGTGTTTCTTATGCAGTCCCACAGTTTGACCAAGGAATGCAGAAATGTTTTCTCCACCCAGCGTCACCTGCAGTCTTGTGGTTGGGGTACTCCCATGGCAATTGAGAAACGTAGGTTTGAACCTCCCAGGCAGAGGCAAACCAAGAACTCACCTTGCTTTTCTTGGGCAAGCATTTTTAACCACTGGACTACAACAAAAATGGTGAGAGGCTCCTCCTTTTCCTTTGGTGACTACATTCTTTTACAGAAACAAAACAAAGCTGGCTTTGCTCAGTCCTTTGAAGGGAAAAGCCTGGAGGTCATACATCCCAGCAGTGGCTTCTTGCAGCACTAAATTGGGCATTTTCACTTCAAGTTCTCTTCCTTCACTTCTTACTGCCCAATCTGGAGGTCTGTGATTCCATTTCTAAGGCATTAAATGTTCTTTACATGCTGAACCTGAGGTCCACTATTTGGGGCCCACTATTGGCACGTGTGCCCAAGAGTTAGTTATTACTGTTCCCCTGCTGGAACAAGCATTGAAGTCCCTGCCTAGGTTGCTGTGTTAGGACGTTCTGCAAGTGGCATAACCTTCTTAGATGGTGAATCACTCCAGACTGTCTACTTTCTTCTCTAGGTGCCCTCTTCAGAAAAGTCCACAGAGCTAAAACTGAGCAGAGTCAGAATAGGGCTTCCTCCAGCAAGATACCTTAACCCAGGTGGATGACTTCAGCCAGTTCCAACAGCTGTTGTGAACATTGTGCTTCCTATCCTGGTTTGGATCAGGCCTTAAGGACAGAGTTGAAACTTCAATAGAGGTTTTTATGAAGAAAGGAGGGATAACATACCACAACAGAGATTCCATTTTGAAAAATTTAATGACTTTAGGCAGATACTCAGAAACCATACAGATGACTGTGGGATGGCCTGCATCCTCAAAATGCTCTGCACCCTGGCCCTAACCCAACTGGGCAATTCAACTTGCTTGTATTAAGGCATATAACCAGGTTCAGTAGGACCACTTGTGCTTATAGTTGAGTGGGTTAAAGCAAACAGCTGGACGCAAACCAGAACACAACACTTTGCATAATTTAGCTTAAAAATATGCAAGAGCTTACAGCGTCTGGAATCACTGTTAGAATAAAAGTTAACTTGTTTATCAGCTGACATTTTATAATATTAACATCAGCTTGTGACCTGTCGCAGATCCTTATTATAGTAAGAAAACATCCTGAAATGCAAGTAAATATGTAGGGTGAGGAATGAAGTGGTATTCTTCTCTTCATCTGAAGGGAAAATATGCTTCTTGTATCACTATATCATTCTGTCTCATTGCTGTAATATGCCATGGGAGAATAAGCCACCATTTTCCATTTCTTTTGTTTTGAAGTTAATTTCTGATCCTAAAAGTAAATCAGAGTTGTGTAATCTTTCTGATACGTTGCAGGCCAATGAAAATTTAATTTTTATTAAGATGTTTACTTAAAAAAAAAAAAAAATGAAGAAAGCCTTGTTCAATCAAAACTGGGGTTTTGGCGTGCAATGGCTAAGTTGAGAATTAAAAGTAGCATCAAGTGTTATTTCAAATAGTACGTGCCACCTTGGAAGGGATACAATCTGGAACATTTCTGTAAAATCTAGAAAATGCTACTGAAGCCTAAGGAAACCCAAATAATAAGCCAAATATAATACTTACTGATGAAGGAACATGAAGACATCAAAATCTGCATGTGGTCCTCAAGAGGAGTAATATTTACATGTTAGTAATATTCACAGGACTATGCTCAATACGTGTAGTTGGGGCAGCTTATTAATTGTCTCCAAATTAATTCACCTCCAAACTGACCCGGGAAATACTGGATTGCTCTGGATGCTGTTAGGATGCAGTTTCTGAAGGTATAACCATTTGCTACCTTGTGATCATGCAAATACTTCTGAAGTTTTGAAGTATATTTCAGTAGAAGGAATTCAAGCAAATCAAAAGATTGTCTGAAAAAACCTACATATTTCTGACTGACTTTCTGTGGTATTACCTGAAAAGATGACCAAAAATCTATCCATATTTAGCCAATACCTCCAGCAATAAAGGCATTTTAAGCATCTTTGAAGCATTACACTGACAGAATGGGCAGGGACATTCAGCAATTGGTAAAATGTGCATGAGAAATGACATTTCAGTTGTGAAAAGCATGCAAAATTTCCAGACTCAATCAGCTGACTCCACACCAAAGGCAATTTATGTATTTGCTACAGATCTCGTCTGTATCTTTTGTGAAACACAGACCTACAACAGTGGGCATCCAGAGAGAGTTCGCTGGATAACTCCTAAACTGAACAAGAGTTGTTGGACCTTGTAATAAATGGAGACTGTGAATGTTGTTTGGCACACAAGTGTGATGTTGTGATCAATTTCCAAAGTCAATTAAGGTCAGCAATGAGCTTCCATGGACATTAATTCCAAGAGAAAAAAAAACACCAAGTCCACTTTCCCTTAGCGCAACAATGATTTTCATGGCAACACTTCCACAGTGCTATGAATTCCTTCCTGTTGTTTTTCAGGCTGAAGAAAGCACCTTCCTTGAGGCAAAAACCCATGCAGTCACACAACACCCTGGAGCATCCATGCTGCAATTCCCCAAAAAAGACCATTTCAAGCAGCAATTGAACTCTGGGCCTACTTGACTTCAGAATTGTTTTTACTGGAAAAATCCTCCTGAGGTGTTTCTGAGTGGCAGTGTCAGAGAGGCTGAAGGGTTCCTTCTGGGAGAGTTATCTGCTAAGCAGATAAAGACTAATGTCTGTGACAAACAACAACCTTTTGTCAAATCAGCACATTCTAAAGACCATATTTTCTCTCTGACTAGGCTGCAGTTCCTATTTGCACTTTCTCACCATTGCACTGAGACCTGATAAGATGCTATCAAAAGGCCCTCTAAGTACTTGAGAACCACTTTAAGGGGAATCACTGAGCCAATTACCATAAGAAGTGAAAGATATGGTTATTTATTGATGGGAGATTAATATTGGCCACAATGCAATTGATTTTTTTTCCCTGCAGCTTTATTTTCAAGTTCTTGTAGTGTTTTGTAACCTGCTGTGGTCTTTCAGGTTTCTTTCTCTTTTAGATATGAATTCATTTTTAACTATCATTCTAATTGACTGGACTTCTTCCAAGAGTCTACTATCTACCCTTAACATGTTTTATATGAATTGCCCTGTGGAAAGGTGAGTTGAAGAAGCTGGGAATCAGAACTTTTATGTTATCAGGCTTTGCTGTAAACATCCTAAATGTTGCAGCACAGATCCTCTTATTCTAAAGCTGGTGCAGAAGTAAATGACAGATATAATACAAAGATTTAGACTTGTAGAAGTTAGGTACAGTAATGTCTAGGTACCTGAGACCAAGAAAGAAATAGAAAACTTGGAGTTCGTCTACTCAGCTTTCCCCTGAAAGGTGAAGTATGTCTGGCTGAAGACGCATCAGCCAAAAAAACCTGACTTGCTGAGCAATTTTAAGCTTTGTCGTAGAAAGATAGAGATTATGTAGAAATAAAGGAGTGGGAAGAAGGGAAGATGTAATTTTCTAATGGTTTTCCTCCCCATAGATTCTTAAAGATTGCAAGAACTCAAAACCTGGGATATTTTCCCAGTGAGTGACTAATGTGTTAGATAGCTGACAAGGAAGTGGAGGAGGTAGTTGTCCTTCTCCAACTAAAGAGGTTGCTACAAGTCTTTCCTTCTTTGGATCTCTGTGAGGTAACATCCTAAAGTGACACTGGATGGCTACTTGGTCCTTTCTGGAGTCACTCTTGGACACAAGGACCATTGGAAGATTTCATCAGAGACCTAGATATGGACATCTTTCCTTCTTAATAAATCTTGGAAAATGTTCTCTTCCAACATCTGAAAGGTGCAAGAGCGGGGTTTGTCTCTTCTCACTGGTGACAGGATGAGGGGAAATGGCCTTAAGTTGCACCGGGGTAAGTTTAGGTTGGATATCAGGAAACACTTATTTACAGAAAGGGTTGTTAAGCACTGGAATAGGCTCCCCAGGGAGGTGGTTGAGTTACCATCCCTGAACGTGTTAAAAACCATTTAAATGTGGTGCTCAGGGACATGATTTAGTGGAGGGTTGTTAGAGTTAGGGTAGTATGGTTAGGTTGTGGTTGGATTCAATGGTCTTTAAGGTCTTTTCCAACCTGAGTGTTTCTATGCTACTTTTACATGCTACTGGGCATTCATATAACAAAATCAAGCAGACATTCAAGAATGAATGTACAGGAGGAAAATGACTAAACGATGATTATTTTTGAGTGCCTTCATTTTTGAATGTCTGTGCCAATAAGCAGATCGACCAGCAGCAGTGTTGTTTCTGGGACAATCTTCTGCCAGCTGCTGTTCTTGATCTACAGGCAATACAGTGTACGTTCAGATCAATCTGAACTGCCATCTTGGTGTGGTTCTGGACAGCTTGTCTTAGGTGTCCCTTTTGAAGCAGGTGGTTTGAATAAGTCGACCTCCAGAAGTCCCTTTCAACCCCAAATATCCTTTAATTCTGAATTTAATTCTGATGTATTTTGCATCACATGGTGTACAATATATCTTAAAATAGAAAATTTCTGGGAGCTGCTAGCTATAAACAAAGCTATCAAAAACATTATTATAAATTAGACCTAGAAAGCCAAAATTTATATATTAAGGAAAAAAAGGATTTCTGTTGGACAATTAAAAAATAGCCCTTTTTGTTTATAGTAACCTCTCTGTTGTTTAATAAACATTAAAGAAGTGGAAAGCCACGCTAAGATTCTTACTAGCAGATAAAGCCATGATTTTTGAGAGGTTTGATTAAATCTGGGAAAACATTTTTTTGCCTTACAAAAAGGCAAACACAAATTATAAAGATTCTTTGAGAATAAAAAGAGATTCATACTGACTTTAGAATTATGCAGAATAAAAACATGCAAAAGACCAAGCATTTTCCTTCTTCTCTTTTTTTTCCCTTTCTCTTTTTTTTTTTTTTTTTTTTCTTCTTCTTTCTCCTTTCCTTTTCCTTTCTATATATATATATATATATTTTTTTTTTTTTTCTTTTTTTTTTTTTTTTTTGGCCTTTAATTGTTTCTTCAGTTCTGTGTATCTTTGAAAAATGTAAGACATTCTGCTGCCTGCCAAAAAGCCCCTTGTGGAAAGCATAGTGCCTTTGCTGGCCACCAAGAGGATATATAAATTCCCAACCTTGCCTTCTTTCCACACAAAATTCTTGTTGATTCCAGTGGAAGTTTTGAACAAAAGGATGGAGTCTTTGGGTTAATTCAAGGCTATGAAAGGGGAGAAAGTGCTTACTGTACTGAGAATATGCATCTGAATTGGTTTTATCGCAGCTGGCAGGGCAGTAAACGAAGTTTATGTGCAATAAACAGCTCTTGTGGTTAGAGTGACGTTGTTCATTCCTAACCTAGAATTTGGAAGGAGTTATTATTTAATAAAGTTTAATTTGATGAACAGAATATTTTTAATGCCCTAAACTGCACTCTACGAAGATGACAGATAGCCCCAGCCCACTCACAGTAAGAAATGCAATTAATTGGTTTAATGAACTCACCACATTAATTAGCTAATGTCTGCGCAGTTTCAGAATGCAATTGAATGGGCAAATCCCTGCAAAGTTGTTCTCTGGACAAATTCCTCTCAAGGCCTCTCCAGCCATACTGGGCAATTATCAAAACAGCTGTGCAGGATGGACAACTCTCTCCTTCTGTGTAGAGATAAGAAAAGGAAAGTTCCAGCCCAGGTTACTTAAAGCATCCAGTCCCATAGCAGAGGGTTTATCATTATGGGCAAGAGAGTGACTGTTGACAAAAAAGACCCTTTTGTAGGTGCATGTAGAGCTTCATGGGACAACCGGGCCTCATATCTCTGCCACCTGCATCTCTCTGTGCATGGAAAGGCAGAGTGACAATGGGACAGGCACAAATGCTGAGCACAGAGAGGAAAGGACAAGTGTTAAGCTAGGATTGCAATCAACAGGGAGGCAGATTTGGCAGGTCTACCTTTTCCCTGCCTGCTCCCACCTTGGCCCTGATACACAGGAGCTAGGAACAGCTAAAAAACTTGGCTAAATTGTCACTAATGACATTTATGACCAGCTGCTATGATCACTGCATTTACTAAAGTCTGCAGGTTGCTTGGAGGTCATCTGATAAGCAGGTGCCATAAAACATATTTTAGTTCACTTCCTTTTTTAACCTCCCTGGTGCAAAGTATAGTTAGCACAGGGAAACCCCACAGAAGCAGGACACTAATATGTGACAGGACTCTGCAGCCTCTCCATATCCTACAATTTTATCAGACAATCAAAGGGGAAGCAGCGAGCAGAGGGATGGAAGTACTGCACATTCACCTCATTTGGATCCCTTGTAATGGGAGTTTTTCTTGTAAGAAGACTGGTGGATCAAGGGGAAGAAGGAGGAAAAAAAGGACATGCTCAGTGTTAAAGGGAAGCGTGTTTATGCCTATAAGTCAGAAAGCTTGCTCAAGAATAAGTTAACTCTTGCTAGAGGATTATACCTGTAATGCTGGCAATTCTGGCCTCTGCATGAGCTGTAATATCTACTTGCATTACCTCACAGGGTGTTATGGGCCTTAATTAATTAATGTTTGTAAAGCGCTTTGAAATCCTCGGATGAAAGGCACTATAGAAGTGCAAAGCAGTTATTAATATTAATATTGCATAAGTGGCTTGGCTCCCTTCGCACTACAGAGTGAACTACTAACTCCTGCAAGGGCTGCAGCCCTGATTCAGCAGTCTTCATACCACCAGGCAGGAGCCTCCCTTCTGCCTCCTCCTCTGATCTCTTTCTTTAGGACTTCCACAGCCTCTTCCCCATAAATCCTCAACAGCGTCTTTATGCCTCCTCTCACGTAAGCAGTGAGAACAGCACTTTTCAGCCCGTTGCCCCAGATAGGTGCTTTTCCAGGCAGGAGGCTGCAGGCTGAGCAGCCCTTGGAGCAATTAAAATCTGTGCGTTTGGGACTTCACACGTTTTGTTTCTTTTCCTTTGATTACAAGACACTTTAAGTCCTGCTTATGAGATACAGAGTTGAACTTGGTCAAACTTCTGTGCATTTTATAACCTTTGCTACAAAACTGAGGCCACTTTCAATTTTAGTCATAAGCAGAGAGCAGGCAAACCCCTTAGTACTGTTGGTGTCACTATAGATTTTTGTAGATTTTCAAAGAAAAAAAAAAAGTATTAAAATACACAGGTTATTTCCAGCCAGGGTTCTTTTTGAGGTGAAGATTTCCCACCCAAAAGTCATAACCATCAATGTAAATTCAACACTCTCCACCTCTAACAGGAAACATTAATGTGTTGGAAGAATGAATCTATATAATAAGATACATGCATATTTTTGTTAGTTAAATCCTCATTTGGTGAGTAGAAAGGCTGAGCTGGTGAATAACAACTACACAGGAAATTGAAAATAAGGTAATTGTCACTTTATATACAAAGTCCATGAAACCAACTCCAGATGAGTCAATTCAAAGACTGTGGAGTAGCTCTAGGATGAATTTGGTCAGTAAAAACTCTGTCTAATTTGTCTTCACATGTTACCTCTGTAATGAACTCTGAATAATGGTGATAGTAAAATAACAACAAATAATAGTGATAGTATCAGCGGTACCATAGAGAATCCCACTCATGTTAATGCATGCAGTTCTGACGGGTTATTTTTACTTAGAAGTGCAGATAAAAATATATTTGTGTGAATAATGAAAAAAAAGTCCATTTCTTGTTAATTACAGAAAAACAGACTTTTATGGATCAGAACTGAACAGTTCTCCCTGCAATGCACTAACCAGATCACAACACAGCTCCTGCTGCAGTAGCGTGTTAGCACTAGTTTGAACTTGTTTATGTCAGTGAAGTAACACATAAGTTAAAAACAAATCAGGCTTATGCACTTCGGCAGAACTCTTATTGACTTTGAAGGAACTTTTATCTGCATACAGAAGGCAAGCTCAACTCAGAAGTGAAAACAATACCCTGCCAGTTCAACATATCAGCCTTCACAAAGGAGGTAGGGAGCGCTTCCCAAGCTCCTTACCACAAAAAGAGTATCACATTTGTAGAGATTAGGAACTGCTGAAGGAAGCTTCAAATCTCAGTTTGTTACGTGCTTTCTGTTGTCTTACTGCAAGGCAAAAAGAAAAAAGGTGCACCGCTGCATGAAGCTAGAGTGAAGGGAATTGTACATGGGAGGTTTTACCCAAAAGAGAGCCATTTGGCCCAGCTGTGGAGTGAAAGCTACTGCCTGCTGAGCACAGCCCAGGCCAGGTGTCAGGGCATACAGGTTTCGTCCTTGGCTCTGCCACTGACTTCTTGCATGGCCTTGGGCAAGCTAAGCAAACTTGAAAGCCTGTTTGCACCCCCTCACCCCCCCAAAAAAAAAATAAAATGAGGATTATTATAGGAATTAGAAGGCAATTCATTAATGCATTAATTAACGGGCGGAATGCTGGAGATAGAGATGTTCTGATTCACCCTGGCAGCCAGACAATTCAGTCCTATCAGCACTACTGCAGGGTCTCCCCTCCCCTGTGGGACCCCAAAAACAAGGCAGAGGGGAGCAGAGGGGTGAGAAGAGTATCCAGTATCTGAACTTGATCAGTCAGCATCTGAACTTGCCCTTTTCTTTGGGCAGAGGGAGCTAGCAGAAGAGCATGGCTCTCCCTTTCTGCAAAGAGCCCATCCCATGAGGCCGCTTAGGCTGAAATTTATTTTTGTTGCCATTTAAATGAAGGATATAGGCAATCCTGAGGCTGTTTGGACCAGGTCCAGCATGTGCAAGCACCATGTTTGGAACAGGGTGGGAACTCTGTTTGCCTTCAGACACAGAGGAAGCACTTCAAGCCATGTCTACAAGACGGATGCCAGGGACCTATACTGGAAGGTGCTGAGCATGCACTAGCAAATGGAATCTACAAACACTCTTTATAAATATGTGGCAAGGAGGGGAAGGCGGGTAAGCGCCACTGAGGGAAATGAGCTATTTAAGCAAAAGGACAATGTTGGCAGAAGAACAAACTGGCCGTAAGGCTGGAAATTAAGAGATTTCTAAACATCTGAGCAGTGAAGTTCAGGAAAAGCTTTCCAGGGAGGAGGAGCTGAGGCAGAAAAAGCTAATTGTAAGGCACTGACAGTAGGTTAACAGCTGTGACCTAAGAATTGGATGCTGGCAAGAGCAGGGGTGTGGTGGAGTTGAGAATGGAGGCTCTCACTTCCAGGAATAACTGGGAAGAGCCCTGCACAGTTTGAATTTACATTCACTGCAACACCACCAGAGTTTTCTTATAGGTTCAAGCATATTGGAAGAGGGCAGAATTTGTCCTGCCATGATGAATCCCCTTAACCATACTGTATTTGCATATTCTGATGGTTATTTTTCTATTATTTCTCCAGGATGTTCCTAGGAGAGGTGATGACAATAAGCTGAGTGGAAACCATGAAGAACATTGTTGTTGGAAGATGTGGCCAAACCACTTTCTTCTTTCTGAGTGCAAGGCTTGACTCTGTTCTTATTTACCATAGGATTTATGCGCTAAACTTCCCTGTGTTGTGTTCTGGGCTTTGCCATGGAAGGACAAATTTTCCTAGGAAAAGACCAGAAACGCTATGCAGCCAGAATGACATGAAGACCTCATTGCTCCTCTCCAGGTATCCAACAGCTTTCTGAACCCACAAGAAATCTGAACTTGAAAGTGAAGTAGCAATAGTAACATTGGAATAAGAAATAGAAACTCTACTTGTTCATTTTTTTAATATGATTTCATAGAATCAATTGAGTTGCAAGGAATCATTAAAGATCATCCAGTCCAACTCCCCTGCAATGAATAGGGACACCTACAACTAGATCAGATTGCTCAGATCCCTATCCAGACTGACCTTGACTGTCTCCACAGATGGGGCATGCATCACTTCTCTGGGCAACTTGTTCCAGTGCCTCACCACCTTATTGTAGAAAAGACTTCTTCCTTATAGCTAATCTAAATCTCTCCTCTTTTGGCTTGAAACCATTTTCCCTTGTCCTGTCATGACATTCTACTAAAGAATCTGTTTGCTTCTTTCTTGTAGAACCCTTTCCACACTGAAAGTTTGTTCTCTGGTCTCCCCAGAGCCTTCTCTTCTCCAGGCTGAACAGCCCCAGCTCTCAACTTGTCCTCACAGGGGAGGTGTTCCATCCCTTGCATCATTTTGTGGCCCACCTCTGGATGTGATCCAACAGGTCCAAGTTCCCTCTTGTATTATGCATTTCACATATGGGCACTGTACTCTGAGTAAGGTCTCACCAGCACAGAGTATAAATATGATTTCTCAAGGGATATTGCCTTTATTTTTTAGGAAGCACTGGCACCACAGAAAGATGGAAAGGTTTAGTACTTCCTAAACAAACTGTTAGGAGAAACCTGTTGGAAGAAAACTGCATCCCTTTCCTTTAAATTAAGAGGCAAAAGGTAGAGCTGCTAATCATCCCAGTGAAAGCCAACAGCTGCAGTAGCAAAGCAACCTTCCATAATAGCTAGTCTCATCACTTGCACCTGTGTACAGAAGACGGAACAGCAAGAGTTATAATTCATTTTACACCCCAGTGCCACACACACAGGTTTCTTCTGGGGCTGCTCTCCCTTCAATGAAAACTGTTCTGCAGTAGTAATTCCCACTGGCTTTCCAGTTGAGACTGAAATGACTCCATTGGTGATGGTACACTGCCCTGCACATGGAGCCTAGCAATGTGAAATTGCTATGCACTGCCTCCCCCTCCCAGGCACATTAATAATACTTGTTATGACAGTCAGCTGCTAGGGCTGCTGTAAGGATCACTGTTGGTGTCTCTCTTGAATTGTCTTGGCTTGAATTTCCTACTCAGGCACCCAAGGGCAAGGTTATGAGGTTCAGTTACATTCAGTCATTATTATTATTATTGTTATTATTATTATTATTCATTACTAATATTAATTATGCAGCATGTGGTAGTGTCTAGTAGCCCCAAACCATGGCCTAGAACCACAATTCACTCAGCCCTTTACATGCACTGAACAAAAAGACATTCCCTACCCTAGAAAGCACGTGAAATTTTGGTGGAATAACAGGGGGAAGAACTTGCTACCTAGAGGCCAAATTCACCAGGGCATGAAATAATGCACCTCTCTTCAAGCACATATTTACCATGGAACATAGCTATGTAAGATAAGGCAGAATTCATCCCCTCAAAGGAATAAAGTTGTCATAAATAACAAGCATGGGTGTGACAGTTGTCTTTTTCCTCATTCTGTCAGTGGCATTATTTGGTGCAGAGCTGAAGTTTGTTTTCTCATTATCACCGCTGAAAGCAGCTGTTTTCTGTGTCCTGCTGCCTGATGGTAGTATGGATATCATGGTATTTTCCAGGGGAAATGCTTTAAAGTCACACTGTCCAAAGAGCTAGAAAATGTTTAAGGGAAAAAAAAAAAAAAAAGATATATTTTACTTTGAAAAACACGAATGTCATGATTTCATGATTTTGGAAGGACTTGAGCTCAGTTTTGGATGCTTAGAGTTGAGTATGTGACATCTTGTTTTAGAGTGAGGAGAAGGTCAAAGGGTAATTCTCATATTGCTTAAAAACGAAAAAAGGTCAGGTGTGAATTAATGTATTTTGTTATTTGCTTAGGATTTATTCTATAACAATGACAGAATATATTTTTTACACATAGCATTGCACAGTATGGTGTGACATCCGCAAGTAGTCCAAAGAATTCTGCCTTCCCCTGCAGCAGAGCCTGCCAAGCTACTTCATTTCTCTTTGCCTTAGTTTTCTCCTCTGTGAAAAGAGGATTCATATAATTTATTGAATTTCTTTTGTAAATTGTTTTAAGTTCTTCTGAGCTTGATGATTTAAATGAATGAATTTTGACACAGGGGAAGATAGAAAATAATACTCGCTACAGCTTGTTCTCATTTGCCTGCAGTGCTGAAGCTTGTCCTGCAATATAGCAACTTGTCACTTTAAAATTTATTCCAAATATTATTTTAATTATTACTTTATAATGAAAACACGAGTCATTTCAAGTCAGAGGACATCTGCCTCAAGACCTAGGGAAGCTTTCAGCCCTAAAGACTCAGGGTCAGTTGGCACCTCTTAGTGAAGGAAGTATGTTTCTACATCTTGGTTTAAAGATCATTTGGTTTTCTGATTCCCTGTGTGTAATTAAGCATATTTTAATGTACAAATTAAGATTTTCTGCTGCTTTTGAAAGCTTTTTGATAATTGATAATTACCAATATGGCTCAATTTTTCTGATTCTTTAGAAATCAATACCAGCTCCATTCTAAGAACAGCCTTGAAGATGTGTGCTGCATTTTGGGAGCACATGCAGTCCATTGCTTTTGTTGTTATCACTCACATGATTAAAATCACAGAATCATAGAATGGTCTGGGTTAAAAGGACCATTTCAACCCTCTTTTCAACCCTCCTGCTATGGACAGGGTCACCAAGCACTAGACCAGGCTGCCCAGACCCACATCCAGCCTGGCCTTGAAAATCTGACATCAGCTCATATCCTGCAAAGAGAAGGATCATCTACTGAAAAAAGCTCAAAATAGTCACCTGGACTGTGGGGATTTCCAGGTACCAGAATGTAGGTTGAGGGCATTTTAGAGTTCCCATAAAGACACGGACTAATCATCTTCAACAAAAGAAAAAACAAAAATGAACAGTCCTTTGAGTTTAGAATTGTCTATTTTCCTTCCCTTTCAGTGGATGAAAGTGCTTGTGAGTGAAAGGCAGTTTCAGCCTTTTTTTTTTTTTTTTTCAGTTCCATCAAGTAATAAACACCTTTGGCTAAAGGAATAAAGTAAGTAATCACAGATGGGAGAGGGTATCCACATGCCTTACGGGGGAAATGATATATCAGGTTGAGCATATGTTATAATTATAATAACATTAGCTTAATACACCATTCTTTTTCATTTTAGTTTGATTTTTTTTTCACCCAGAACACTAGTAAGGGGTTCAATACTACTCAAAGTTCCTGTTTGATTAGGAAAAATCAATTCTCCATGTAGTCAATGGAGGAAGAAAAGCTTGTCAAAGAGATGAATCAAATCACAGAATCATCAATTCATAGAATATCCTGAGTTGGCAGAGAATCACAAGGATCAAGTCCAACTCCTGGCTGCATATAGAACCACACAAACATCAAGCTTTATTTTTGAGATCTTTGTCTAAACACTTCTTGATCTGCAAAGTTAGTAACTGTTTTAAGTCACTGCTAAAGGACTTTAGATTCCTCAATCATCACCAGTAGGTTCAAAGCAAAGAAAATAGATGTTATTACACATATATATATATATTAAAAAAAGAAAAAAAAAGAAAAAAAAGCATGGTAGGAAGAGGAGATTTGCTTTTGTTCCCAATCCCGCTGTCAATACCTTGCCTGTCAATACCTTCAGACTGCATCTGAAGATCCAGTCTTCTGATAAATTCACCATCTTGATGAGTTCATCATATGAGTCCAAGTTCCTCTCATTGCAGACATTAACTTCCATGGTAATGGGAGTTCTTGGATATTCTTAGATGTCTAGGGCAGAATTTTTCAGTCAGTAAAGGTATTGGTGTATTAGCACCAATTGCCAAATTCTTTCACTGTAGCTGCCTCACACTGGGCTGTTGATTATGAGAAAATTAGTGTAGACAGTCTTGGTTCCCCTTTACAGATATCATGAGTGAACTCCCTTTTGGAAGCAAAAAAGCAAGCCTACGTAGTGAAGAACTGTTTCACTACTGAAATTTAAGAGTCTGATTTGCCTAGACTACATACCTTGCATCTAGCTAGCAGAGAGAGATTTCTCCAAAAAATACTTTTAAATTGAACCACCACAGAGAAAGTTACTTTTTTTTCAATGTTTATAGAGCCTTAGGAGTCCAAATAGGTAACTTAAGTAGCTTAGCTGAGTTCTGAGAGTTATGAGCCTCTATGGAGGAAAAGCATGTGTTTGAAGGAAGAGTCCTCTCACATTCAAAGAACTATTCCAAGCCACATCTGGAAGCTGTCTTATACCTCCGGAAGGATTCAAAACATCTCTAATGCTCAAAAGTATGTGTTTGTCTAAGTGTGCCATCTGAGATTCTTCTAATCAAACGTTTAGATACATACCAAAATTGAAAGGATATATAAAAAAGGAAAAAAAAAAAAAGGGGGGGGGGGGGGGAAAGGAATGCACTGAAACCCAAACCCCAGAAACCTCAAAGAGAGAACTAATAGCCATGGCATCACCTGAATTCCAGTTGCATCTTATTAGAGCTTTTCTGCACAGGGACATGTAGGTGAGTGAAGGCAACTCAACTAACTGCAAATGTGAAGTCAGTGCCTGTAAATTACAGCTGTGCATGTTCTCATTTAGGATTTAAATGCCTTTAGTGCTTAATCCTCAGAGGAGGATTAAGCTATAGCAATGTAAGGCCACTTTATTCTTAAATGAGAGTATCCCCACAAATACTTAAAGGTCTTTAGCTGGTGTAGATTGGCTTCACACCTTTGCTTATTCATCCTCTTGAGAGCCCCTGCAAACAGATGGCTTGGGAACACTTGGCTACTAAGGGGCAAGCAAGTGGAAAGCAAAGTTGCCACTGATGGAGGAAGCAGTGTTGGGACCATGCTGCAGCCATTCCTGGAGTTGACATTCTTTCCTTATGGAAAAAAGCCTGGCTATAGGAAAGTTTCTCCTGAAATGGTCATGTGTGGCATAGTGGCAGTGTACACCCAACCACTTGTTCATGTTACCAAGCATACTGATCTTTGCACACTCCAAAGTGATTCCTCCACTGCCCTCCAATGAAATTGATGCAATCATTCTGACTTTGCTTCACAAGTGCTGTGTTCTTCTGTTTCCCATGGTAGAGCCACATCCATCCGGATATACATCTTACTCACGAGAAGGTCTATGAAGATTTGACCTTCAGTCTTTCCTGTCTTGCTTCTCTTTGGTCCCACTTCCAAGTCATTATGGAAAAAAAGGTAACTAATTTTTAATGTATTAGGATATGGAGCAGCTTTGGATAAGAGTAGGGCAAGTTTTTTAGAAGAGGGAGTAGACGAGATAGTTGACAGGCGCAACAAGGGACTGAATGTGATGAGCCAGAAATCCCCTTCCAATTCTCTGCGCTTAACCTTGTAGGAATGGTATGCACACTAAAAGTACGTGGTTGGGTTTGGCTTATGAAAAGCATGATTGTTAAGGCCCTTTCACTCAGTGATAAGAACAATCTGTATTTCTCTCCCATTCTGTGACAAGGCACAGCAGCAAGGGACAGCATGTACCTTGGCCAAAACATAAGCATCCTTCCTTATTTTACAAGTGGAGAAAACAAGGCAGAGAGCAAGAAGAAAGGTCAGGATGAAAGTGTTATAAAAATCTGCAATAGGGCTTAAAAAAAAAAAAAAAAAAGCTTATTTTTCTGTGTCCACTGCTGAACTGCTGCATTCCTTTCACACAAACAACATAATTTCCAGCTCCCCAGTGCGGGTCTTCTTGAAAACCAGCAATGACCTGTCCCAGCTTTGCAAAAGCAAAGAAGGAAAATAACCGTGAGAAGGGGAGGACAAAAGCCATGGCAGAATGAAGGGGGGTAACGGCTGTAACCACACCAGGAACTGCGAGACAGTTCCCCCATGGTCAGGGCTGGATCACAGCCAGGAAGGTTCATGCCACTCACTGTGCGTTGATGCTCAGCTCACCCTGGCCACAGCAAGTTTGGGAGCCTCAATGCTGGTGCAGGGCAAACCGGGACATTCCCCAGATCAAACGCAGACTGATCTACCTTCCCTCACTGCAAAGCAACCACAGCTACGTCCTTCGGCTGCACTGAACAAGATTTCAGTTTCACCACATGCACCCAGCGCTGTGGGAGAATGGCAGATGAACCTTCCTGCCTGGGCAAAAGATTTCTTCTGCTGAGCGCTGTCTGCACTGCCTTTGTGCCTGTGTCATGAGCAGGAAGCTTTGCTGTAACAGGAGGCTTAGCTGTAAGAAAGGTGGCAGACTCATCTTGATAACCTCCCACAAGTCTGGTTTTGCCTCCTTGAAATAAAGATGGCCACTGGCATGGAAAGGAACAAGAACCACCTGATGGTGGCAGAGGTATGAAGAGACACTGCTGGGAATTAGAATCATAGAATCATTTTAATTGGAAGGGACATTTCAAATTCATTTAGTCTAACTGCTGCAACAAACAGGGACACCTACAGCCAGATTAGCCTGACCTTGAATGTCTTCAGGGATGGGAAGTCCACTACCTCTCTGGGCAACCTGTGCCAATGCTTTACTACCTTTACCATAAAAAACTTTCCCTTTATATCCAATCTAAGTATCTCCTAATAAGTAATGTAATGGACTGTATGTTTGCTGAACATGAACCACACATCCATGCTTTAGCCCTAAGTACCAACATGCTGCACATGAATTACCAAGGGGCCATCTCCTACAGTCAGAGACAGGAGAGCTCTTGAGTCCTCTGAGTCTGCATCAGCCCTGTAATGTTACTTGATATCTCTTTGGTATCACAGAAAGTCAATCATTCTTCTTTATGTGCTTGAATTTTGTTGGAATTAGTCTCTGATGCATGGGATCTGAGTCCTACCTTTCTTCAATGCCCTGCAGTGACATCAGATGACAAAGAGTACAGATTCACTCCGGCAATGACAGCCTGGCTTCTTCTAGAGAAAAATGCATCAGCCTAAATACCTTGAGTTCTGCTTTCACCAGGTCATGCTGATGAAAAGGACATCATAGGACAATAAGGACAAGACACAACCCGATGCAGTTCCTGCTGAAAGAGAGTGCAAAGCAACCTGACTGCTGAGCAAACCTTACAGCCTCACAATAACACACCTGCTAGGGCAATCTGGTAATATTTTTACATGTCAGGTTAGTGCATATATATATTTCTTTCCAGTTAGTACAATACCATCAGAAACAATGTTGGGATAAACAAACCTGGGTCTAGAAATCATTATGTAGGATGGAGATTTGTAAAACCTCTTGCCAGCACGGCCATCATCACCAGGATCTCCTGGTGGAGGAGGAAGCTGAATGTCCTGTGCTGCCAGCTCAGAGCAGCAACACTGTGCTTTCGATTTCCAAGTTTAATGATGAAGGAAACCAAAATCTGCATACCCTTGCAGCTGAGAGCTAGTGCTCTACATAACTCACCTTTGGTTCTCCAGGGGCAGCAGCTAGGTACAAATGGACTGTGCTTGTGCCAAGAATGTCCCAAACGACATCTAGTAAAAGCAATTGAAATGATTGCAGTGACTTTCTGGAATGATCCATTAACATTTTTATGATGAAATGTAGGTGTGACAGGTTCCAAACCATCTCCTCTCACCTCCTTAGTGTGAGAAAAGCCATAACACCTGTGGACACCACATATGGCACCAGGCTCACTCTGCCAAGAGACATGAAACTGTGTTGATTGAAATATGAAAGTAACTGCACCTTGAGCGGATCTGGGTTAAAAGAGGGAAATTGCACCTTTCAGGTTTCTTTCATTGGGAATATTTGCCACAGGGGGAGAGAGAAACACGTGTGGAAGCTCACAGCCTCCTACTGATCTTCATCCAGTCAAGAAATGAGCTATATTGGCTGTGTGATGTCAAGCATCTCAAGCTCTAGAGAGCAGTGGTGAGGTGAAGAAAGGAGAGAAGTCAAGGTCTCTGTATCCTTCATTTAGTTAAAAGCAAGTTACTGGGTCAACATGACGTTAACAGGCTGAGAAGCATATGTGTTTTGGTTGGAGATGTGGAAGTTGTCCCAAAAGTTCTAATGGTCCATTATAGCTGTAAGAGCCAACGCCTGAGATTTTGCCTCTTCTGAGGATAGCAGATGAGAAAGATGGCAGAAATTTGAGGACTAGACCCACTTTTGGAGATGCTGAGTGCTTGGGTGGGTGCTTCACCCAGGATGCGGGGAATGAAAAGGGGAAGAGTGAGGGTGAGTGGGCAGGGAGAAGGAGAGCTCAAATAAGCAAAAAATCCCATTTTGTTACCTTTCAGTTTCCTTGCAATTAACACTCCTAATTGAAACCAGTTTTACCCAAGGTTTACTGTGATGGTTGTTTTCTTTCTCTGCTGTTAAATGCAGGTGTTCTACATAGCAGGATGTTGGCAAGAAGGGGAAAATTTCCAAAGCTCTGCCTATACCATTCATAAATTAATGTCTGAAGAAATCATTGCTGTTTCAAGCCCAGCTGTGCAAGGGAGAGTGTCTGGGAGAGGAGGATGGAGAATTGGGGAAGAAAGGATGGGGTAATGATATTTGTCATTATTGATGAATGGAGGCCCTGTGGTGAAGGTATGAGGAATGAAAGTTGAGTAGCATCTACCCACAGCAGCATAGTACAGTGTTGGCCTGATCATGCATCAGAGAAAAAAAGAGAATATTTCTGCTGGTTTTCTGTGGGGGAGGGATTGTTAAAATCAGTCATTTTGCATTTGAACTCTGAAGAGCAGAGCTGGAGCAGATGAAGGAAGATCTCCAGGGAGCTGTTTACCAGCCTGGAGTGGGCTATGACACTGTACACATCTCCGTGCTGAAGTGAAGTGAGTGAAACATGAACAACACAGTATTAAAACTGTAGTGCACCTACAGAGCCATGGGTGTGCAGATGATGCTTTGCAGACAAATAATATTCTGAACGAAAGAAATATATATTTCACTCTGAATAAAATGCCATAATAGAAGTCTATGTTTACAGAGGGAAAAACTCTTGGTTTGCAGATTCTGTGGGTGAACTTGGCTCTCACTGCAAATTCTTTTCCCTCAATATCTGAAATACAGATTAGTAGTGCAGAAGAATGAAGGAAATGAACATATATTTACAGATTATGAACCTCACAAACCCTTTAAACAGTTACATGGGATTACATAGTGAGAGAGAACAGTCATTCCCTGCTCAGGATGCAGCAGTGATTTTGGATATTAGCATAGGGTAGGGTGAACCCAGGTTCATGTAACCTCCTCCAATTTTGACATTGTTTACTCCAGGAAGGAGATAAGAGAAAAATATAGCTCTTGAGCTTGTGTAGCAGCTTTGGAGCATGAACACAACATATGGGGAGCTCAAGGCTTGTATATTTCTGTCTTGTTCAACATCACACCTGTGAATGCATAAGGGCATAAGGGCTCAGAGAGCTAGAGATACAAAAACTCCTAGTGCAGAAGTCAGTTCAGTGCTCAGGGCCCTATTCTGTTCTGCAGCTTGCATTTCTCTGCAGAGCTCTGGCCTAGAGGAAACATCACTGCTGCAGACTGAGGTGGCAGTGCTGCAAAGCCTGAGTTCAGCCCTCATCTCTGACAAATGGACAGCTGCAGCTGTCAGCCAGGAGATCCAAGCACCAAATGGAGAAAGCACCAGAACAAAAAAAAAAAAAAAAAAAGAACGCTTTTGCTAGGAAATAGGTCGGTGAGCTTTGGTTTTCAACCACAAAGGCAATAATTTTCCTATCGCATCACAGCTCTCTGCCCTGCACCCGTTCCAGCAGTTACTCACAGACAGGGGCAGCCCTGATTACCCATGTCAACTTGAGCACTAAATTATTCAGCAGTGCACAACCCCATCTTGTTATGTACAAATTACCCTCTGCTCGATTAAGTAGTCTCTTTCAGTTGGGCGCTCAGAGGCTGGCTAATGTGATAAAGACGTGTTTATATTGCACACTATTAAGCTGTGTATCAGTCAGGTGCTGTTTTCAGAGGAGCTGAGCGATGTCACAGGGTTAACCACCAACGGAAGCTGAAGCTTCAACAGCCTTTATTAACCCAGCAAGTTCTCCTAACCACACTCTTCCTAGTTGCAGAAGAGGCATCTTCTTTCATGAGACTCCTATTGGGCTGTGGAGGTGATATTTACCAAATAAAAACTGTTGCTGCACCTGTGTACTTCTTGTGTGGCTTTTACCACCTTCTGGGTTAACCCATTCTTCTCAGAGGCTGTTTCAGGGAACATCCTGCCTTTCATTTGGTTTTGTAAGAGGGCAGATTTGTGCAAAGCCCTCCTCGTGGCATCCTGGCTCACTTCCCCAGTGACATAGAGGAGATGGCAATGCCTCCAGACCTGTGACATGGAGAGGCATGGCAAGGCACACACACACAAGAGAGGCCTTGGCTGGGTTAAGAATATTCCCCTTGGATTATAATGCCATGTAGGCCTGTGCAACACTGGGGTCAACATCAGACTTTTCTTCCAGAATGTGAAGGGATCTTACAAACAGGAAGGGGAGCAACTTTTTACATGATCTGATAATGACAGGACTATGGGAAATAACTTGAAACTAAAGAGGGGAAATTTAGGTTAGATGTTAGAAGGAAGTGTTTTACTCAGGTGGCACTGGCACAGGCTGCACAGAGAAGTTGTGGATGCTCCATCTCTGGAGATGTTCAAGGCTGGGTTGGATTGGGCCCTGGGCAGCCTGAGCCGGTGACTGACAACCCTATCTGTGGCAGGGGGCATGGAACTGAATGTTCTCTAATGTCCCTTCCAGTCTAAGCCATTCTATAACTCTGTGATGATGTTTCTGTTAGGTGTGTGTGAAGTTGGGGAGATAAGGGATGTGTGGAGTGGCAAGGAAGGAGAGTCTTGGGAACAACATCCAAATTCAAGAAGGCATTAATGAAATAACTTTGTGATTGCACGTATGTATTCTTAGTAGCAGCATCCAACTTTGCCTGAATCCAGATCCTCCTTTGTTTCTGGTTCTGGGAAGAGGGACAGGGTTCTATCTGTATCACACCAGGGTGTCAGATCTCTTATGAGGGTTGTGTCCTTCCAGGTGCAGTGTTTCATTTATAGTAAAGCCCTGCAGCCTCTCTCACTGCTGTGATTCCTCTCAAGCCTACAGCTTGGTGCACACCAGACCAGCCCTACCAGCATCATCTGGCAGGGGAAAATACACAGCAGGACAGGAGCTGCAACATTGGTCTCCAGAGCCAAGAGTGACAGGTCTTTGTTAATAGCTTGCCCAGGTCCAATGAACAGCTAGAGAAATTCATAGAAGAAAATACCCAAGGGCTACTGAATACAAAGGCAACTTCTCTGGCTCAGGAAGTCTTGAAAATGCAAATTGCTGACACCTGGGAGAGTGTTTCAGGAAGTATCACTAGATGATTATTCTCAACTTTTTTTCCAAGGTATCTATTGTTTGCCAATGTTAGCCATAACACACTCCTTCTCCCCTAAGTACCCATTCTTCTCAGCTACAGGAAGCATGACATATTGCAAGTCTTGTGTTCAATGTATGAGGCCCAATAGGTCTGACCTGAGTTCCTTTCTGATCTTAAAATAACCAGCCCAGCTCAATACTGGCTTACAATTTCAAACAGAAAGTCTTTGAGATGATGGTGATGATGTCAAACATTAAAAATGAGGGAATCCAGCTCTGCAGACTCTGAGACTGCCTTAAAAAAGAAAAAGTGAGGTTTTCCCAAAGAGCAATTTTGTGACCTCTTTTATTTGGTTTCTGATTAGAGCATTGAGAGCTTCATTAACTTCATCTTCAGCATTCAGAGATGAACAGGAGCTTCTTTAAAAAATCATAGAAAGGATCATAGAAGATGATACTCATATGACATTCAGGGAATTCAGTGAGCTGAGAAATGCAGAATGCTTGTATTGGCAGGAGCATCAGTGAGGAAAAGGGCAGCCTGGATTGCTCTCCCAGGATAGCTTTATCCATTGCTTGAGGCGACCAAGAGTAAACAAAGGCAAAAATGTTTCTTGCAAGTAGTTCTTCTGTTTTCCTATTGGAATAAAGTAATCTCTGGATGAATACTGCAGCAAGAGACCAGGACTCTTAAATCAATTTATAGTACTATTTTCCTTCACCTGGACTAATTAGTCCCAGATGAGGCTGGTTGAGTCCTGGTTGTGGAAGGTGCCACATAGGAAATCCTGTGACAAAACCCCTTTGTCCAGAACAGCATTCAGGTCCCTTGCCACAAGCAGATTGTCTCTCTCTCCATCATGTTCTACTTCCTCCATCTTCCCATTCTGGTAGTGCCTGCACCAGGATCTCCAAACCTTGAAACACTCCATGAGTATAAGCCTCAACTTTCAGTGAAGAGAAGAAGAGGTAAATAAATAAAGGTGTAGTTATCAAAGACTGCCCCAAGTTGGATGGAGCCTATAAGGATCATCACTTCTGTCATCATGTCATTCAGAATTGTGTCTTGTGGAGTTCTTTTTAACATGAATTTCAGAGAAAGTATTTGCTTTGGGAAGCAAAGGGTGCTAGAAGTGATTAGATTGAAAAAAAAAGAAAAAAAAAAAGACAGGCCCAGATGTGGTTCCTCAGAGTCCCCCAGGGTAGATGTTACCCAAGCAAGGTGTGACAGTGCTCCAGTACACCAGGACTATAAACAGAACCTTAAGCAATTTATTTAAAACAATTTGTTCTAAAAATTAAATGTTTAACTTATTCATCAAAATAAATTTTCCACTCTTTAATTATGTATCCCATTCTATGAAAGTGCACTGAAAATTTACCAACATTATAAGTTGGACTGCTCAGCTAACAACTGCTTTGATGTCTTAAATGAAGTTCACATTTCTACTCCCCCTGTCTTATTTTCTTTTCTGAGATTGTCGCTGTTCAGACCAGCATTCCTGGGTTGGTAGTGAGATAGATGTAAATGAGAAATGATGAAAGATTAAAGATTTTTCAATGGAAGGATATATACCAAAAAAAAAAAAAAAAAAAAACACTTGGAAAGATTTTCTATCTCATGAGCATCCAAAAGTATGGAAAGGAGATTATAACATCAGGGAAAAGGTCAAGACCTCCCTGCTTTCCTCTGAAAAACAAATCAGTTCTTTTAATCATTGTCCCTGTTTTTTCAAGTGCCACAGAACTGGCATATAGTTCTAATTATCTCCAAACTGTATAATGGAGTGCCTAATTTGGGTATTTTAGGCGTTTCACAGTTCTGATTGTTCAGGTTGAGGAGACAGGAGTAATCTGAATCACTTGCTGGTTTCTTGTCCTGAGACACAAATGCAATATATAGAAGGTGGTTCAAACATGGCTCCCAGAGCCTCTATCTGTTCTTTGCTGAATGGCTCATCCCCTAAAAACTGAGACTCCTTCAGAAATATTCTGAATCCAACGCATCTGTATCTATGTCAAAATCCTTATCGTGCCCTATGGAAAACTCAGCCCTGGGCTGGCAGGTGGGTTGTGAGAGGTACTGGCAGGTACTGGCTGTGCAAGCTAGGTGAAGAATAGCCCACCCACATCTTGCCTCACTGAGACAAGTACCATCTATTCTTCATGTTCATAATTCCTGAAGTTGCTTCCAAAATTCAGTGTGTGGGACCTGAAAAACACCTACCATGGAGGGGGTCTGAGCACAGATAAACTGGGACCTGTTGCCAGTACACTGGAAAGCTAATTAAATGAATATGACTTTCAGTAACTTCCAAGATAAACAATTTGCCAAAGCATTCAAACTTTCTAAAAATTGGAAATGCTTTACCTCTATTGGCTCTATGCTCAGGCATCCCAGGATGGTTAGTTCCACCAATAGTTCATGTACCTGCATGTTTTAATGACAACTGAAATACCCTGGCATTTCTGGGCTAGCATGTGTGCTATGATCTATGAGCCTACACTCCCTCTACCTTCACTTTGAACTGAACTCCTTTATTAAGCAACCCCACTACCCACCACTATCTAACATGCCAAGACCTGTGCAGTTTTCTTGTACAGCACTGCCTTTGAATCCCTTCCAAGACCCAACCAGTAGCACCAGTATTCAGGCACCATAGGATGATACCCAGAGCCAATGAACTAAAACTTCCTTTGGGAATCTGAAGAAACCTAAGGAGCCTGTTTTTGTGTTGTTTGGTTTTTTTTTTTTTTCGTTTTTTTTTTCTTTTTTAACAAAGGCAGTGAGAACCAATTGACACACACAGTGCCGTCATTAGGACACAGAGCTAGAAATGAGCATATCTGCAATAATAATCTCCTTACACCTACTTACTTCCCCAGGATAGAAGGTTGCTTGTCCTAAAGGAACAAAACAGGGCACTTTATAAAAAGAAATATAGCAAGAAAGGGTTCCTCTGCCTTATCTGTACTATACATGAAAATACTTCACAAGCTTAGTTCTTTTTTTTTTCCCTGATATTTACTCTTTCATTAGTACAAAGGAGCCGTAGGTACTCAGGGTCAGATCCATGAAGAAGCTTATGCATTTCAAGTGGCATTTAGATATTCATGTAGGAGGATGAGAGGAGGAGAAGGATGAGAGTAGGAAGAGGAGTATTCAGGATGAAATTTAGTTCCAATATTAGGGTATCTAGCTTTAGATATTTACACATTAACCTGCAAATTCTGACTGTAATTGGTGAGAGTCTAGCAGTGCTAAAATGACCTCTAAAATGTACTGAGCTCACCTTAAAGAAGGCATTTTTATTTAGCCCACTGATCAACTGACTTGTCACTAGTGACTGTACTGTCTAGGAGCTTCATTCCTGTGGCCACACACCAACATCTGAGTGACATCATAGACTATCCCTAATATTTGCACCAGATTGTCAGATACTAGCAGGGATCTATGGAAGACCTACTGTCTTTGGAACAGATGAGGAGGCAAGACATGCCCTGGACCACCTCAAAGGACACTAAATGCATACATGTGGAAAGTGAGCATTGCAGAGGAGGCAAAACTGTTTTGTAACAGGGAACAGAGGGAGTCTTTGTGAATGTGAGTCATGTTGTACCACTCACTACCAGGGCCATGGTCTATTTATTGCCATAGAAAAGTACTTTGAGCATGATCTTTTTACTCTCAGGGTTCTGAGTCTACTGGATGGCTAATTAGTGCACCGGCTGCATTAGCCTCATATACCTAATTAGTATTATGACAAAATAGTACAACTGAAACATAGCAACAAGAAAAAGTGTTCGTTTTATTTTTATTTAAAATAATAACAATAAAGTAAGTCTAGCTGGTTATTAGCCTGATCTAATGTCCTCTCATCTCAGGATGAAAGGGCAAGGGCAGCTTTGCTTCTTCTGACCACCAAACAAATATTCTTTATGTATTTGTTTGCATATATATACACATTCATTTATACTACAGCACTTCATAGAGAAACATAATCGTTCCTAGCCAAAGAATGTACAGTGTTTTTCAGTTTGTTCTCTGAGAATAGCTCCCAGAAATGCCAGAACAGAGATGGGAAATGTTGGAACAGCACCAACTCCTTGTGCTTTACTGGACTCTAGCAAACACAGAACAGGATGCAGAACTGGCAAGAATCAGCAAAAGAGGATCTCTAGTTGTGTTTTAACATCTACAAAAGTTGCCATGGGATATCTCGTCTTCAATCCTTGCTTCTTTATTCCTACTGATTTTCCTAGAGAAAGTCAAGGATGTGCATTATGCCATATTCCAGAGCCCAGATTCTCACATGCCCTCATTAAGAACTATTGCAATAACACTTCCTCTGTGTCACATATCCAGACTTTTTGCTTGTGCAAATGAAGGCACACCTGTCTCCACTCACATCTCTGGCTGCTCACAATTTGGGACCATAATGTGGCCAGAGCATACATCCAGCTGCAAGAGACCATAATTCGTCCTCATCTCAGTAGTACCCATATGATCACACAAACAAAAAAATCCAACTTAATGAATTAACATACAGCTATCTTCTTCCAGCCAACACCGCCAAGCCAGTGTAGCCTAATTCCCTTCATGCCCCACATCAGTACATTTGTACCAGCAAATCTGCTTTGGTAGGTGTGAGGGAGGAGGCAATGATATGGCAAAGGTTTCTATTACTTTAACTATTTGAAGATAATTAAGCAGGACAACTTTTGGGTGTAGCCAAAGACTAAGCCCCCTTTTATTGCTCTGACAGAGTAAAGAGGCCATAAAAAGCATTTAAATTACCATTACCCTCCACAGTGAGATTCGGAATCAGTCCAAAAGAAATTCTATTCATTTCAGGCTCACTGACTTCAGTGGAGCTGAGTTTTAGCCCTTAATTTCACCTCCTTGGAGAATAAAACCCTATTAAAACAAGACTCTTAAGCAAACCATTACTATAGCCTTTGAAGAAAAACACAGAGGGAACAGACTGGGCTGGACAGGGCTGTGAGCAACCTGATCTAGCCGTAGGTGTCCCTGTTCAGTGCATGGGAGTTGGACTAGGTGGCCTTTAAGGGTCTCTTCCAATTCAAAATTCTGATTCTATGATTGGCTGTTACCATCAGACAAATGTTGGGAAGTGGCTGCAGCACTGACAATGAAGCTTGCTTGTGTCTGCAGAAAATGGAGACATCTGAACACCTCTACTGTACAGGGAGGTGCTCTCCTCATAGCTGTATTGGCATCTTCTCAACAGCTGTTTTTGTACACCCTTGTAAGATGGGCCCTTCTCCTTGGCTCAGACCCTTCCATGGGATTTGCAGATGCTCAGCTTCAGCTGGCTCATCTGTCAGGCTGTAACTTTGCTTGCAGAGTGAAGTCCCTGCAGTTACATGAGCAAGGATATACTGTATCACTGAATCTGCAGCATTTCCTTTATCTGTTATTTAAAATGGTGCAGCTTACCAGGGAGACGAAGAAGGGAACGGAGGAGTTGAAAGCTTTTATATCAGTCCTGTGCAAACAAAGTTAATGTGTCTTCCTTGTGCGCAAAGATTAACTGTGATTAAGTGCTCCAATATCAAAAACGAAGACAGAAAAATAGAAAAGTGTTGCAGTGCTTAGCCATCCTTCTTAAAATAACCACCATTGTGTTAGGCTTAAAAGGCATTTGCTAAAGATTTTGTGAAGAATTAAGCTTATTTGTTATTCTTTTAAGATAGAAACAAGAGTAAAGGAAAAGCTGTTAGTCAACATTGTCTTAGAAGATAAAGGTTTCTAGATAAGAGCATATATGGGTCAATAGAAGCTTCAGTAAATATCTTTCTTGATTGACAGGTCTCTTGAGATTTTTTTTAGCTGGTTTAATGTCACCTTCTTTTTTTCTTTTTCTTTTTCTTTTCTTTTTTTTTTCTTTTTTTAACTGTCTTGCAGTAATACTAGCTGATAAGGGCAAGTAAGTTGTGTCACATTTACATTTGACCAATGGTGACATGAGGAAAACACTGAGAAGCAACTTAAGGGTCTTTGTACCATGTTAGCCTAACTCAGGCATCTTATCAAGAGGTTCAATTAAACGAATGAAACGAAGACAGTCCAAACATTTACTTCAGATTACAAATGTCTCCAGCAGGGGAAATTTTTCTCTGATTTAAGTGAACTCATTTAAAATCAGCCCTCAGAGCATGGGTAGAAAAGAGCTAAGCATTGCAATCCCCAGGCCTTAGACACGCTTAGAGGTGACCGGGCATCAGTGCTTAAAGCTGTATGTCTGCAAGGTGGAGATGTCAGGTGTTAAAAATTGAAAGCTTACCTAGAAGTCTTAAGGCAAAATACTAAATTCAAAGATCTTTTAATTTACCTTCTGTGGCTAGGGTTATTTTTTTCTACGTTGCATACCACCATGAAGATTAAGAACAACTTATGCTGGAAAAAAAAAAAAAAAAGAAGAAAAAAAAAAAAGATTCTCAGATGATAATCTCATCCCAGGAGCTAGATATTTATAAGAGATTCAAAACAAAATAGTCTGAGCAAAGGTACAGATGTGTCTTTTCCTCCAGAAATAACACCTCACTCAGCAAAGATGGCCTTTGACTTCAGCATGGCTATCTGAGGAGTCAAGTGTTGTTCAAAGCACTGATGCACACCACGCCTGAAACGCATCCAGCTGTGTGAGAAATAAGCTGAGACCACAGTGCAGCATCTCTTGAATCCAAGTCTTAAAAGATAGCTACCCTCAGAAGCAATCCCTGCGTTGAATAGGAAAAAAAGAAACTGCTCTGCTTTGCATCAGGATGCCAGTTTGAAGCATTTGAAGCTTTTGGTGGAGAGAGGCTGCAGATAGAAAAGCAGGGAAGCACGAAGGTTCACATGCAGTGAAAAAGCTGTGCCAATTTCTTTTTCTTTATGGACAAACTAAGGTGGGAACAAACATCTGAATTTTATTGGGCAACCTACCCTTCCAAATTAGGCTTTTTAAAACTAATCTTAGATAAGTCACAGGGCATCTATGCTGCCAATTCATTATGGCATTCAGCTGTGTCCTTAGGGTGTGTTGGACATAGTAGAACTGGGTGTGTTAGCAGAGGAGAGGCCCGCATGCCATGACACTGCTGCCAGCTCTGGTCACGCTTGGGAGCTGACTCCCAGCCTGGGTCCCACAGCACCTTGCTGTGCCTCTGGCCTAGATGAGATTCCCATGGTTTCTCTCTCCTCAGCAAACAAGGGAAGAGACTTTCTCTCCTTGGTTGAAGTCACTTCTTCCATAGAGCTGAAGTTCTGCCTTTGGCTCTTACCATCATGCTCTGATGGTGACTGCCTACTCGATGATAGAGAAATGATAAAATCCACTATGAAAACCACCAGGATGAAGCCATGGCAGCAAGGTACCCCAGTATTTGATAAAATCATGTACTCATAGAATGGCCTGGGTTGAAAAGGACTTCAAAGGTCATTTAGTTTCAACCCCCCTGCTGTGTGCCAGGTCACCAACCACTAGACCAGGCTGCCCAGAGCCAAATCCAGTCAGGGATAATATTTACAGAAAGATGGATGGTTGCAGGAGCTGGATGGATGGTAACATCCTGGAGAAGAGGAGTGGTATGAGATTCATGGAAACATTGTCCCAGGGTCCTGCTATGGTGTTCCACAGGTCTTCTTTTTGGGACCCCCATAGCTCCAAATCTCAAGGGACAGCAGAGACAGAGCAGAAAACTGTCCTGAGAGGTGCATTAACTGAGTAGCAGAGGGATAGGAGATTCCTCCACATGAAACAGAAACAAACACATTTACCGATAAGAACCTTTGAAATATTTTTAGTCAGAACATATCTGGGGAGAAGAGGTGTTCACTGAAAGGCACAACATGTCTAGAAAAAATTTAGCATGTTTCAACTCATGCAATTTTCAACAGGAGTTAGTGGTGAGTATATGGAAGAAATTCATACATTAAAGTTTCCCACACACCCCACTGCTGGTGTTGACTACAGCCAGCTCACATGAATTGAAGCTTGATTTATCCTCAGTGCAAAGTCCTGTTTAAAATTCAGTAACGCATTTATTTACTTTCAAACACAACCTATTTCTCTAGCCTAAAGACTGCCTGAGAGGCCACAGATAGTTCTGCCTTGAAATGTGATGTGGCAAAAGCCTGGGTGATTTTGGCCAGTCTCAATATTGTGATAACTGTTAGGAAGTAAAAGTCCTTCTCCTTGAGCTGTGGGAAAACTGTTGTGTGGATTATCACATGCATTTCCAGGCCCTTCATATCCATGTTGAGTGGGAGGGGTGCAGAGAAGAGCAGCAGAAGCTTTTAGGGCAGGCAAAACCTGCAAAAACGTATAATCAGTTTGGTGAAGAAATGATGAATGTGTGAGCCAGCCCTACCCATTCTGCAAAAGCCTGAAAGGTGTGAAAGCTGAGAAAGCTGATATATATTAGAGGAGAAAAGAAGTAGAAGCAATATGTGATGTGTTATCCTAAAAGTTGCAATCCAGATCTAATCCCTTTTACATGAGGCAACAGAGATTAATTTAGCCAAACACACTCACTCTATGAGACACCAAGATAAAGGGAACTGGAAACAAAATGAAGTAGAAAAAGAGAATGAAATCCACATTTGGTTGAACGCTTTAGTACTGCACAGCAAGAAAAACCCATGATGTTTCTCTGTTCCTGTTTATAGAATATGTGTCTCACACCAATGAAAGCAGTTCAGATCTTTGGTTTCAGCTTTTCCAGCTCACAGCTTTGTGCTCCAGATATCACTCACAGCTTTGTGCTCCAGAGATTTCCACATCAGCCACCCTTCACCAAGATGGCCCAAGTCTCAACACAAAGAGTTCCAAGAGTCTGGAGAAGACATAGAAGGAAAATAATTCCACCCATGAGAAGTCTGTTATTCTGAGGTAGTTGACTTTATCTTGAAGGACAGTAACAGAAGACCAATCACAAGTCATGCTGGGCCAAACCTTGTTAGAGAATACTCCTCCCATGCATCTACCCTGGGTTTTCATCTTGAGGTACTTAATAGGTCTGGACAAAGCCAAGATTAGTGCAAAACTGAACAGAAGACAAGTAAATCTAAGTTGTCCATTTCTGAACTCATTCCCCTTCCTTCTCTGCAATGAATAGCAGCTTTCTGATTACAGAGTGTGTCAGTTGAAAATCCCTTTTTCTCTTGTAGTTTCTAACTCTATACATTGCCACGAGTTGTTGTGGGGACATGCTTGTTTGCTCCCTTGTGTACGTTTTCCTCTTTGCTTTCCACCTGTGGAAGAGGGGCAGAGGGTGGAAGTGAGCATGCACATCATCAACAAACACAGATTGCACAGAGGTCAACCCAGTGTCAGCCTCAGAGCCTGGTGTGGAGCTGCATAAGTAAGAGCTAGTGTAAAGCCAGGATGGTGAAGAGAAGAATAGGGCAAAATATTTGGAAGGGT
>NW_024962265.1:3876982-3878652 GCF_019238085.1 Lagopus leucura | reverse complement strand
GGGGGAAGGGGGCTTTGTTTTCCTTGGTTACTATCCACACCACAAAAAAAAAAAGCTAATTCACGTGGAATTTCAAACTACTGGAGAGCCGAGGTGCGAGGTATGTTTAGGAGATTTGAGTTTTTATGTGTGACATGGGTGTCATTAAGAAAAATTATATCCTTGGGTAGAAAATGTTGCAGAGGATAGAAAGGGGGATGTGGAAGAGGAGAAAGCTGCTAAGCTAAGAAAGGATGAGGTAATGATAACATAATTTCCTAAACTGGCTACTAATTAACCACAATTCTGGCACTAAGTAATGTGAACTGATTCCATCATAACACAGAAATCACTCTGTAACCTTAAAAAGGAAAAAAGAAAAAAAAGAAAAGAAAAAAAAAAGGAAAAAAAAATAGAAATAAATAAAAACAGAAGCATATTTTTCAGTGATAATACTAGCCGAAGACAAGAAGTACATTTTATGGCCTTACTTTTTTCTTCCATACTAGTGGGCAACAGGTCAAAAGTCCTCGTGCACACAGTAGACAGGCATAGACGGTTTTTTTTGGTGTGAAGTAAAGCACTGGAGTATGCAACCAAAGAACAGTGGAAATTCTCTTTTGGTGCCACCCCGTTAAAGCATAGAAATGAATAGAGCCCAGAGCAGCCTGTTTTCCAGGCATAAGGTATTGCTGAAGCCTGTGAACAAGAAGGCAGAAAGCCAAACACAAGTATCTTCTTCTGCTCAGCTTCCCCCAGCTTTGTGCTTTGAGTAACCTGCAGTAGTTAGGTACACTGAGGTTGGCATAAAGGTCTCAGGAAGAAATGTAGCAGTGAGAAGGATTGCCCAGAAAATTTGTGGGGTCTCCTCTGGGCATGATCCTGGGTACGCTGCTCTGGGTGTCCCTGCTGAAGCAGATGTTGGACAAGATGGACCCAGATGTGCCTTCCAACCTCAGCCATTTTGTGATTCTGTGATACCATGAAAAAGAGTGTGTCCTATAGTGACAGGAATTAGGGCTAAAGCACCTGTGATCCCTGCCTCCTTCTTTTTGTCTATACAAAACAGTCCTTCACTGGGAATGGCTATGTAAGGCAAAGCAGGGAAGAGCTATCTGCCTGTTCAGTTACCAGGTGTAACCCATAGCCTTTCCCTTCATTTCAGTGGAGAAGGGAGTCCAGTCTTCGTCCTGTCCCCCCATTATGTCCAGATGTAAAAAGGCATCTTTCTAAGGAATTACAGGAAAATGTGTCCAAGTTCTCAGGCATAATAAGGTGCAATGATACATATCTGAAATGAAAAGCAGGCAGTAGTTCAGAAACATCAAGAGAATTGAAGGTTTAAATGGCTTCTTATTTTAACAAGGGTACATAGCGCTCTAGGTATTGACTTCCAATAGCTGATGTGCATGCTGGGGGAGGAGAGAAGATGTTACTCACAGCAGGGAAAAAAGGGTTAGAGATCTGTCAAGCATTTATCCTTGAAGGATAAATAATAAATAGAATAAATAACAATAGTAAATAATAAATAATTTAAATAATAAATAGATATATTATATATATATATATTATATTATATATATTATATATTAGGGCTTAGAATTTTTTTTTTTTTAATTCCTTAGAAAGATGGCTTTTTTCCTTTGGACATAATGGGGGGACAGGACGAAGACTGGACTCCCTTCTCCACT
>NW_024962265.1:3817536-3859816 GCF_019238085.1 Lagopus leucura | reverse complement strand
TACTTTTTAAAATGCTCCTTGTTTCAGGAATTCTGAAAGTTCTGACGGCTTATCCAGGCTCTCCAGAGCATCAGTAATGGCTGAGAAAGACCAAGCTGTTAAAAACCACCTCCCTCTTCAGAAGTAGTTGTGAGCACTTAGCTTGGAGTTTCTTCTGTCTACACTAATTCAGGAGTGTCCCACATTGGCCTCTATACCCTCAGGTCTCTGCCACCATTTCCAAAGTTATCTGCGGTCAATTTGGTAGCATATCTTTACCCAGCAGAACTGTAAAGTATCTAGGTCACATTTCTAGGAAGGATAAAACCAGGCTCTCTCAGGGCTGAACAGAAAGGTTTCACTTCCTAAATGACTGTTCAAACCAGTGGGCTATTAAGAAAGGAGGATACTGTGACACTGGCTGGGTTTTGAAGGCAAAGCAGCTAAAATGGCATTTTGTGAGGGTCCTGATCGTATTAGAGTATTTTAGGCAAACTCTGAGGACATCCACACAGTCAGAAAGTCAAAGTTTCTCTACCCAACCTTGCATTCCAGCAGTGAGTCTTAAGCAAAGGGCAACTCTGCCACTGCTAAAAAAAAAAAAAAAAAGGATATTTCTTATCTGGAATTGCCTACCTTCTATCACTGAATGCAGAGGGAGCCTGAACAACTGGTTTTCACCAAATGCTCAAGTGCATAAAATTAAATGATATACATCCCCTTTTTCAGTCTCAGTTCCCTGTTCATAAAATGAACATACTAAGATTACTTCCTTCCGTCATGGGTTATTATTAGGATGAACATTAGTGAGAGTTACTTTCAGACCCTTGGAATGGACTTATAAAGTATTGAGAACCAGCAATGCTTTTGTGAAAAGAAGAATATGAGGGTCTTTCTTCTTTGTTTTGTTTTAACCCAAATGTTTTTCTTTTCTCTTTTCAGTCTCACCTTGTTTCTCAGAGACAGAGATCACAGATGCAGCAAAGCTGGAATAGTTCCTTCTCCTTTCCTTTCTGCTAGAAAATTAGAGGACATTACTTGCCTCTGTTACAGGAACAGGAATCTCTCCTTATCTACACACAAGGAAGAGCCAAAGAGGACTTTGGCTGGAGATTAAGATGAAGCAGAGCTACAGGACAGGCTCCTGTGCACCTGCAGAAATCTGGAAAAATCAAGAGCATCTCAGGCTTATGCAAGAGGAGACTCAAGTAGGGTGTGCAGCAAGAAATTTTGTTAACCCATCAGCAAAGGTTGGTAGGTCCTCTCTGCACTTTCTCAGGAAGTTTTGTATAAACATAAGCTCATTTGTGGTCACTGAGTTTGAAACGATTATTCCCACAAACAGACCAACAGAAAGCAGAAATAGACTGAATTTGTATTTTTCAGTTTGTGGTCTCCCCTGGGTTTAAATAAAAAGAGAGAGCTAACAAAATGAATGACAACATTACACCTGAAGATGATTAGGAAGCAAGATAAGCCACCCCTGTGTTTATCTGTGACAGGCATTACAACATAATGAAGCCAATATATAGTTCAATCAGTTCTGATGACACTTTCTTTCTCTTTTTATGATAAGAACCGTTAGGTTTAAACCTTGCCAAGTAAAACACGCTTAGATATTGATGGCAGTGATAAGAGTAGTTCTGCCTTTGAGCTGATAATAGTTGATATACCTAGTGGCCATAAAGCATTTTGCAAATGTTAAAGATTTTGATTATCATTTTCTTCTAATTTACAAAGATACTTATTGAGGTCTTTATGCAACTAAATGGGACACTAGGCGCTAATGGTTTTTAAGAAGTCCTGTAGGCATTTAGCTGCCATTGAGAGTCAAGAGAGCACTTTAATCCATCTACAAATCCTGCTAGGCAGCTACCAGCTAATATGAGGTCATTCATTACTTACAGACTTCTGCAGCATGCAAGTGAAGATAGTCATGTGCTTCACACTGCCCTAAAATCCAACAAGCTTGTAGTCTGACTACAGGGTAGTATATAGCAGGGAAGCTCCCAGGACTAATGAGACAGCTTTGGCCAGCATGAAATGTAGTGTGTCCATGGAGCAGTCGTCTCCCTTGTGCAATTAGCTCTACATCAGTTAGTGTGGAATTAATTTCACATAGTTTGGTCATCAAAAACTGTTGTTCCTACACAGAATCACAGAATGGCTTGTGTTGGAAGGGACCTCAAAGATAATCTAGTGCCAATTTCACTGCCGCAGTCAGGGCTGCCAGCCACTAGCTTAAGCACTAGATCAGGCTGCCCACAGAGTAAACACTAGGGTCTAAATACAAATTAGTAAGTTCTTTTACCAGATTTACCCCAGATTTTCAATTAACTTCAGACTGGAGGGAAGAATAGGAGTACTGATTAATGAACAGTGAAAAGCAACAAACTGTGCTTCTCTCCTTAAGCCTGAATGATTTCAGGCTCCCACAAACATCAGCATTAGTACAACTGGAGTGCAAAAGCCTTTCTGAAAGCTTTCTATGGCGACAGTCTAGGAGCTTGGATGTTTTTTGCACAATATCCAAAGAGTTAAAAATTATTTTTATTACTAGAATACAAGTTAGAGAAAACTTAATGTAATGTATATGTATATGTATATTAACTTAATGTTAATGTAGGAGTTCACTCCTTTTTTCCACCAAATAAGACACAGAAGGACTGATGGAGAAGCTGCAATTTGAATTGTGCAGTACATTACACACACTTCATTAAATGTTCCTCAGATAATCAGATAATCATAACCCTATTTTTGACCATTTATGTGCCATTTCAGGTGATTGCCAGGAAGTTTACTGAGTAGCTAAGGTTAGAAAGCATATATTTTTTAAAAAGAACCTGGAGAGAAGCTTATGTATTCAGTTACTTTGAATTCGGAGGTAATTTGCCATTCTCATTGCTATGTATTGAAAGAAGAGGCAAATACAGAAACTGCCACTTATTCCACTAATGGAATTTAAAATGAATGTAGTGAGAGCAGTAATCAACGCCTGGTTCATAGTGATGGATTATGACTTAGCTAAACTATGTGACCTTTAATTGTCTGCAAATGTAATTTCCCAAAGTCTCCCATGTACTGTACAGTTACTCTCTCTCTCTGAGCCTCCTTGGGCAAAAGCTCTACTGCTTTCAATTCAAAATCACCATTCCATAGCAGTGTGACGCTGTCAGGAATGTGCTATGCGAACATACCTGCTCACTCAACAGTGCTGTTCCTTCAGCTCTTGTTCACAAGGAAAGTGGCCAGGTACTTACATATCCGCAGGAAGTGCAAACTAAGCTATCTGACAGCAGCGGAGGAAGGGAGGACTGCCCCATGCACTTCATGTGGCAACTGTGTGAAGTTGCACACAAAGTAAGGGCTTTGTGTAAACATGTACGCAGGTACTTGACTCCCACAGAGGTGTTAAGACAGATGTCATCAGCATATCCTCCCATACCCTGCTCCACTGTTTAGTAGTCAAACCTCACCCAATAAAGCTTCACTTAGCTACATGGAGGCAACCATAACTGACTGTCATGGTGAGCGTGAAAATTTAATGCTAAACAAAGCATTGCAAGGGGTTTTTCCCCACGAACCTAAATAAACGACCACATATTTTTTTTCTCCTTCATTTTAAGTTTCCATATGAAACCTTTCATTCTAGGAATGATCAAGGTGTTTTTGCTTGAATGTGTGAAAAAATAGCCCAAGAGCTATGTTCTGAGCATAGGTCTGGTGTGAATATTCCAAATTTGTCCCAGTCAAATTAGCATGACTACTGATCCTAACAGGATAAATTTACTACCTTTGCAGACATACCAGGTCCAGGCATTGCTACAGACAAGGCCCTATTCCTATTCCCTCATGAAATATTTAACTTTACTTGCACTGAGTGAATAGAGACAAGAAGATGGCTTACTGGCTCACTGACACCTCCAAATGTAGAGTTTAACCAAGGCTTTTGGTATGGGTTGGCTGTTTGTTACACATCTCTTACAAATACATTTTCTGGTATTTTACAATGTTGAGCTCATCTTATGAGAAAAGTCTCAGTGGATCTTTTTCCCCAGTGTGGCTGTTCACACTTCTGAAGGTGTAGATGTGCTAATTCTGAGAGCTCAACCTCTTGGATAAACTTGGCTAAAAGGAGATGCTGAGGAGAGAGGGACTGAGGGATACAAAGGGGCACGCAGGGGGAGTGAATATGTGGAAATTTCTGATAGTAATAATAAGGAATTTAGAAAGTACTAAAAAAATGAAAACACTTAAAAAGACACAAGCCTTCAATCCTCTTTTTTTTGTTGTTGTTTTTGAAGGAAGAGGTGATCTAGCCTCTAAAACAAGAACTCACAGACCTGTTGTAAAAGACCAGTGAGATGCAGTAAAATGAGTCTGATGAAGAAGGTGCTGTTCATTCCATCTCTTTCTGAATAGAAAACAGCAAAAATCATGTAATCTGCCACCTCACCAATGGCGTTGCAGAGGTGCTAATATTAATGCTCATAAAAGTGATTTATGTATCTAACAGCTCAGAAAAGAAAGTCACTGAGAAGGAACTTGGCTTTACCTTTTTTTGTATGTTCCTAGTTCATTCTCTACTTCATTACTTCTACTTTCTGGATGGTTACTTGCAATCCCATGAAGTCTCCAAAATTAAGTACTTAGATTGTCTGCCTTGTAGAGGGTAGAATCTGGCTGCTTTACACTGAGACAATCCTCATTCTTAAAGCTGGAATGCCTCAGATGCTTCTGCCAGTTGAAATTAATACCTTTTCACTTCTGGGCTTGGCCAGAGAAAGTTAACACTGGAGTCTTGGCAACTGGTGATTCCATGTGTGCTAGTACAGTTGGCCAAAGGAAACAACCTTTTGATGTTTTCTTACTTTTTGTATTTGTATGGATTAACTAGACAGTTTAAAATATTCTGTAGTTGACACAACTGTAAGCAGAGAAAGTCCACAGCCTCACCCCCCCAAAAAAATAGAGAGAGAGGGAGAGAGAGAAAGGAAGAAGGAGAATTTATTTTCTGCCATGGAGTTGGGTATGCAAGACAAAAGTCCATAAGTCCATACTTAGAAAGCCAATATAGCCTACAATTACTCTTTCGGCTTCCTAGGTGCATGGCTCCAGAAGTTAGTATGGGCATCAGCAACTGAATTCAGATCTTATGGATCTCTGTCCAGTACCCTTCTCCCAAAATGATATACCACCTCAATATTCCTGAAATGTCTATTATAGACCAGATGAGACCTTCTGCAAATAAAAAAACACATGATCGTGGAAACCAGGTTTCTCCAGCATTCTTGGAAACTGCAGTTATTACTTCTGTCATTCGAAGCACCAACTAGAGAAGTATTAGAATCCTTATAAACAAGCAGAAAGACTTTTGGGAAATACGGAATGGTGAAAAAGCCATAAGCTCAGAAATTCAGGCAAGAAATAGATGCTCCTAGATCAAGATTTCTAACACCATTTTTTGAAGTCTCAAAGCCAATCAATACCACAGGTACAATTAAGAGATTCCTTTGCCACTCATACTCCCTTCTTAGTTTCAGGACTTTATCCCAGGTGGCTTTGCAGCACCACTCCTGAATTACATAAAAGCAAGTCAGAGGCAATTCAAGCCAAATGTTTCACTTGGGATGATCAACATTATTCTTTCAGAAATATGTGAATTCATTTCATTAATATTTTCCAAAAATTAATTCTATATATATATACATAGTTATGATTTAAAAAAATTGCAATGGGTATTGTTTTCATATTTAAAACATTCCTACTTTAGCCTAGAATTAGATTATACATAAAAACAGACAAGAAAAATCAGTGATATAAAAAGAAAGCGTCAATTCCATTTATCCCTAAACATGATTTGACTATTTTGGCTAGAGAGGCGTAAAAAGTCCTATATTTTTTGCCAATGGGAGAGAAAAAAAATCATGATTTATAATCTGCCATGGTGTAAAAATCTCGATTCCCCTTTCTGATTGTTCTACTCTTGCACAATTTTCAATTCAAAAAATATAAAAAAAAAAGGAATTTATCAGCTAAATTCTTGTTCCTACAGCTAAGGATAGCGACTTTCCTAAATTTATCCTTTGGGGCCATATACAGAAACATAATTATTCAGCATGCTTTCAAGTCCCTAAGCTACTTTCAGGTCTTTTAACAAACTTCAGTTCCCTCTCTGAATTCACATCTATCTCTTAGTACAGAGAAAATATCATCTGATAATGGATAGGAAGATCTTGAGCCAACACTGCTGATACAAGACAGAAAAGAATTGGTGCACACAGTTAATCTGTGTTTATTAATTTTTTATCAAGTCCTTTCCTCTATGCATTCTGAGCAAAGAACAAAGATATATGTTAAAATTGGAGCAGATTAGCAGAGCCATTTGACTATGGGAGACTACACTCCTCCTTAAGTCAAACATGAATCTAAAATTGAAATTAATAGAATCCAGACAGATTCTTAAAAGTTTTAAATGCCTAAGAATGCAAACAATGTAATCTTTTAACCTATGTTTTAAGTGCATGAGTACAGAGAAGACTCAATGAGTCAAACTTCTTTTGTGTTGTATTCAGGTAGGTAACAAAGCTGAATGAACTTAAACGTTGTAGATATGTCAGTCTCACTTCTCTCTCTCTTCCTCCTCCTTCTCTTCTACCAAAGTTTTTTCACCACTACAGCTCAGTCTGCTCCTGTGGGACCTCAGATCCCTTTCTGAACTGGCAGAGAAATAACATGGCAAGAAACATGAGTGATTTTCAGCCCTTTGCAGAACAACAGTGACTCAGCACTGACGGGCATGTTTTAGTGGGCATGGTGGTGAGGAGGTGACGATTGGACTGGATGATCTTAATGGCCTTTTCCAACCTTAATGATTTTATGATTCTATGATTTTTTTGAGAGATACAGCAAGTTTCAGTAAGCATAGGGAATGGGTTATTTGATGTTATCTAGGGGTATGAGAAAGGAAGCAAAGGGAAAGAAGAAAAGAGAGAATACCATTGCCATTTCTGCTGACTCTGGGTTGTTAGATAAGCAAGCTGTAGCATTGCACCACGCAAAGAGCCATGTAATTGTTACTCACACCCAAGTTTCAGAGTAGAATTCAACCTAAAGCTTTGTCTTTTGACAAAAATAACCACAAAGTTCAAAAGGATATCTTCTAATGTTTTTAGAAGATGGTGCTGAATAATAGATGTGGCTTCATGTTTGAAACTTTGCCTGTTTAAACATGATATGACCACAATCTTGTTTTTGCACTTGTAATTCAAGTTAGAGAAAGGAACATTCTAAGAAAAATAAATCTGAAAATATTCATTAGTAGCTATGTAAACAATGAAGTCTTTCAACATGCAATCATTTGCACATCTTTTTTGCAAATATTCAGTATGACACATGATATCAAGTGAACTATTACTGCAGAGCCTGAATAATTCTGAATAGATAACTTACATCACTCTCTGTGAATTCACAGCTGACCTCAGCAATCTATATTTTAGCAATATATTGCATCTGACATATATTATATAGCAATCATTTGCATCTGATGCAAGATGTTTAATTCATTTTGGCCCTCTCACCACTTTCAAAAAACTGGTGGAAAGAATAATTTCGTCCTATTAGAAGAATACTTAGCTATTACACAATGTAATACAATGAAGGATAGTACAGAAAAGTCATCATTTGAATTTGAAAGCCTTATAACAGAAGTTTTCTGACACTTTCCTTGTCCTTCAAAGGGGTTTCAGAATTATGGAAGAGATTTCATTTTATCTTTCCTCAGTGCATGCAGACAAATGTTCTTACAAAGTGAGAATTGGGTGGATTGTTAAATATTTTCCAGGCTTTCAAAGTTAGTTTTGTATTTATAAATTTATCTTTCCATTCTTTTTTACAGTTTAAATATGACAACTGAAGCCCATTGAACTCAATAGTTTGTGTCTCAATAGTTTAATGGATGCCCTGACCTTGAAGATATTCAAGGTCAAGCTGGATGGGGTTCTGAGCAATCTGATCTAGCTGTAGCTGTCCATGTTTATTGCTGGGTCGTTGCACTAGGTGACCTCTATGGGTGCCTTCCAACTCAAACAATTCTATGATTCTATAATAGTCAGTAAATGCTGCAGCTCTCTCCAGCTCCCAGAGGTTTTAACGAAGGACTTGATAGAGGGCAGGAAACTGAGCACTCTCCTACATTCTGCAGCTGCACTTAGTCTTCTTTTTCTTTGGTTGTTTGGTTTTATTTATTTATTTATTTGCACTAATCACTTGATCTGCCTTCTGAAACCAAGTTTCAGAAGTAAAGCTTCCAGATGAAACTATGCCAAAGGGAAAGAGGAGGGGTTACATTTTTCAAGCAGGAAAATTTACTTCTTAATGTTCAGTCCGTATGTAACCCTTGAACAAAAGGTTGACTTTTTTCCCTGCTCTGGCAATTGAATCATGTTGTACTGTAAATAATGTGCTACAGTGCAGCCCTCCCCCTTCATCAGGAAAGAGAAAAAGGAATAATGCGAACCTCTCAAATAGCTGGCTATGTTGACATTATTACTCATTAGCTGCATCAGCACATGTCTATATTAGACATTTGTTAAAATTCCTGCCAAGAGAAAGTTTTAATATTCACCAATTTACTTTTAGTAGAGCAGCTGGGAAATCCAGTGATGGGCTGAGTGGAGACCTGGAGCTTCGAGAGGAAAACCAATTTTGCAAAATGTACATCAGGTTCCCTCTGCCTATAAGTGAAATTTCTCTTTGGAATCTTACCTTTACTCACATGGACCAGAACATCATCTTCTTCCCAGGACACTGATACTCTGCCTAGTTCCAAACAAAAAAAAAAAGCCCAGCTAAAATCCATGCTTAATTTGGCTCTCCTACCTACCATGGTGGGAGAGGTGAAAGAGGCAGTGAGTGGCTCAGATCATTTCTTGCTGAGTGTTTTTTTAGTGTCATTGATCTTGAATTCATCACCATGTCCTTCCCCTAATTTGCTGAGTTTTAGGATGAGTTAGCAGCACAGGATCTCTTCATGCTCAGCGGAGAACACTGGAACCGTAAATAGTTAGTCAGCCCGTGTATTTCAGCCACTTCATTTAAAATGCCATATATCACTCCTGAGAAGTGTCTGTTAAAACCCAGTGGATGTAGAAAGCTCTGATTTTAGCATAACCATACCTTCTATCTGAGCAGAATGTGTCACTCAGAAGTAAGATTTCATGCTGCCAAGAGATTCTGGCAAAACCATTGTTTTTCTCCCCAGTCACGAACAAAAACAGCTATTCAAGTCGATGCAAAAGCACTGTCCTTCATGAACTCTCTTTTTGACTAAGAACATTTCAACTTCTAGGCTGAGTAAAAACCAAAACACATGTTTGCTGGGTTTCCTACTACTACTCTTTAGGTGAGTTCTCCAGCACCTAATATCACTGATGAGTTTGGACTGATGTTTTTTTCTTTGGCAGAATGTCTCAATGAGACACTGATTTCACAAATTCTTTCTCAGATTCTGTGGGAAGGTCTAATCTCCAGGCCTCCTCTTACCTTCTCATTTTCCCCAGCTTAATTTAAACTATATGGATAATAAATATTGGCTCACCAAAAATGAAATTGAATAATTCTTTTTTTTTTTATGAAATTAGACTTAAAAATATATATCTAAAAAACAAAGACCAATAACTAGGACAAAATAACTCAAGAGAAGCACAGCTAGCAAAGTGAAACCAATCAAGCTTACCAACTGAATTAACAGTCTTTTAGGCTCTTTGTAGCTGTCCTGCACTACTCAGAACCTAAAACCCCAGAGACAGCTATCCAGCTACCCAGTCAGCTGTACATAACATTTACACTTTACAGCAAAACAGAAAATACAGCCTTGAGCTGTCTGTGATAGTCAGATGATAGTCGTGCAGCAGGAACAAGAAGTCAAGTTGTGATGATACTGATAGGAACTACCAATACTTATGATAAGACCTCCCAAGAGTTTTTAGAGATCCAGCAGAAGGTTTCTGTATCCCTTACACGTCTCTTCCACATATAGGTCTTATCTATATAGAATAGCTGAAAATAACTACATTCAATCACTTAAAATTAGGAACTTCAGAGCAGTTACGTAGTCCTTCCCAAGATTCCCCACAGTGACCTGAGAAGTAATATTGATACATTTTCTTTACCATATTGGAGGAAAAAAATGTAAATAAAATAAAGCAAAATAAAATAAAATATGGGAAAAAAAAATAAAATTAAGTAAAAGGTCAGGGCACTGTTTGTGAAATGATTTAAAATTTATGATCTTGTTCAGCTTTTTAAGAAACATTCCTAATTTGCATTCAGAAAACCAAACCATCATAAAGCTTATTTTGAGAAACTTTTTTCCTGGATTTAATCAATACAAGCTATTTTGAAAGTTTTAAGTGTTCATATAGAACATGAAAATACTTTTTATACATATTTAATTAGGCTGTTAAAAGACCTTAGCTTTTCAGAACACCTGCAATACTAAATTGTATACACAGTCCCATTTTCCCATTCTTCCATGTAATTAGACTATTATTTAAAAAAGGGAGGAAAAAAAGGAAAAAAAAAGTTTGGTGAAATTCCTGGGAAAAGTGTTTTTAATGCAAGTGTTCATTCTGTACTGTAATAGTACAAGACTGAAATAAAGTGAAGTGAAACAGTAGGCAGAACTTCATGTATATGTAGGAGGCATGCCTTTAGGTAACCCACTGTGGTTATCCAGGATTCAGATAGGGCATTCAACACACATACAAAAATGCAATGTTAAAATATTGTGAAGAGCTTGCCATAAAACTGCCAGAAGTCAGAGCAATTCAGAGCAATGATAATTCACAAGAGGCTGGATTCTACTCTCACTCATGCTGGTTTCACATCAATGTCATGCATTTGACATCTCTAGCTTTATTATCAATTCATACCACTTTAGGAAGAACTAGGTTCTGTGATATTGCATGTTGATGCCCTATTAACTGTGACCTCAGAACCACAATTACCATTAAAATGGTGCTTTCATTTAAAATTCCATTTTTTATTTGATCAATATTTAGAGAGAGAAAAGTACCTCACGTGCAATATTTCATGCTTTCTTTCAATTCTTGTTATTATTTACATTATTACAAATTGTCATACAGTTTAAAATCTTCTATTAAGCTTGCAAAGACCCACCTTACAAGTCAAGTTGAACACCAGGCAGAGTAAGAATAGTTGATAAGATCAGAAGGGTTATTCACATGGCTAGACTTTGATTTCTTCAGTATTGAAGCATTCAAATGTGCAAAGGGAATTATAAGAAAATGAACAATTCCACAACCTATTTTGTAAAGAATGAACAAAGAATGAAGACTTGAAGAATGTTGGATATCAGGAAAAATTTCTTCTCTGAATGACTGTGAGGCATTGGAACAGGCTGCCCATGGGGGCAGTGAAGGTACTCTCCCTGGAGATGTTCAACAAAAGGGTAGACCTGGCACTGAGGGATGTGGTCTAGAAAGACACATTAATGGGCTGATGTTTGGACTAGATTATCTTATCAGTCTTTCCAACTTTAATCTGGATGGTTCTATGGTTAAGCAAACACTTTTCATGTAGTATGCCATGCAGCATTCTCAGATCCATGCTTCAACACTGTGAAACTTGTTGAAATCTTCATAGACTCTATACTTAGTTATCATTCAGTGGAGAGAAACCAATGATCCTCAAGCTGTTGCTTCTTAGGACCATGTGGTAAATGTTAGTATTTTCTCTGAACATGAGGTGCCTGCTGTGCACGAGCAGGTTGCCCTGATGACTACTAGCCTCCTACATCTCATGCTAGTCAGCAGCTGAAAAAGAAAAATCCACTGGATGGGGATTTCTAGAACCATAGGATCATAGAATCATTTGAATTGGAAGGAACTTTTAAAGGCCATTGAGTCCAATTCCCTTGCAACGAACAGGGACAACTACAGCTATATCAAGTTACCCAAAGTCCTGTCCAGCCTGACTGTGAATGCCTCCAGTGATGGGGCATCCACCACCTCTCTAGGCAACCTGTTCCAGTGCTTCACTGCTCATACTGCAAAAAATGTTTTCCTTATATCCATATCATTATCTACATCCGTATATCTATGTATCTATATCATTAATCTCTTAATAATTCAGTCTAGAACAATATTTTCCTATAAACACTAGCCCTTTTTTTCATAGATAGAACAGTCTAAACACTTGTGGGCCTTATCCAAAATTTAATATGTCAACAGAAGTTCTAGGTGGGTTTTGGACAAATTATAATATACTGTTTTCTCCTTCAAGGCTACCATTAGTGAAGCTGAAGGCAGCTGGACATAGGTACACAGAACTAGGAATCCCAGTGAACTGAAGTACGTAGAAGCTTTTAACTACATGAAAATGATGCATTACCCACACAAATATGCCTTGCTTCTCAGCACATGCCATCAACAAATCTTATTAGCTTGGGCAGAGCTCCATCCTAACATGATTTCTGGCTTCCAGTTCAGAGCTGGCCTACATCCAGCCAGTGTGGAGTGTAGGCAAAATAAGTTTTATCCATTTGTGCCTGTATGTGTCAGTGTGCCCTAAATGAAAAGCTTTGAGGCTAAGCTATCCTAACTGTCACAGATCTTTGGAAACAGCAAAGATCTTTTTTTCTCCCTAAGAAAAATCAGAATTGTTTCCATGTGTAAGAGTGACTTGTGGTTTGTGACAAAGAGGCTCTGTCAAACTAATAGCCAACCAGTGATTAAAAGCCACTTTCTGTTTACTGCACTGAGATCAAGCATTAAGTAGCAGCTAGCATTTTTGATTCTGTTGCAAACTCAAGAATCCTTTTTTTCATTATTATGAAATGCTACATTATAAACAAACAAACAAACAAACAAGAAATAATGTGCCTCTCATTCAGGAGCTTGATCTCTACACCTGCTGTTATTTCAGAGAAAGAAACGCTGAGAAGAGAGAAAAAGAAATAACTGTTTGCTAAAGTTGCTGAGTGCTTCTAGAAGTGTTGCACTCTTTCTGTTTTTCTGGTGGATTTTTTCAAGATCATTTTTAGTAGAACTCATCTTACTTCCAGAAGTAGAAATTGGACGTAGTTCTGGAAAAAGGCATCTAAATGTATGTGATTGTAATTTAAACATTGAAATCTGCTACAGTTTTGGAAGTTGCAAGCTATCCAAGCCATGCATACATGGGAGTAGAATCCATACATGTAGAGGTATTCAAGAAACAAAAAATTCCTTAGCACTTGAAAAGATACTAGACACCTTTTAGGGGCAACTGAATTGAAACACATGTAAATATAGTCCTACCGTAAACGTAGAGCAGGAATGTGATTCAGTTGCCAAAATATAGACATCTTGTGTCATCTGAGATGATCTAATACATCAAAGATTTCCACATGACACAGAACCTGCATCCTTCCAGAGTATCCAGTAAAGGTGAGGCAAGACCCTCTAGGATAGTTCAGATAGAAGTAAATACCAACTATTCTACCTGTCTGGAGGTCTGCACCTGACCAAATTCGTGCACTGTAGAATAATATGAAACAGATCGCCAGGCTCCACAGTCTGCCTTTTACACCTCCATTGCCTCTTAAGAGAAATAGAGTACATATTTCACAAGTGGACTTCCACAATTTCAGTCTTTAACTGAATCCTGCCATATACATCCCAAATACGTTATTTACTGTGGCTACTATTAAAGCCCTAAAGTGAGACAAGGTGATTGATTCTCCTTATCTTGCACTTCTGCTTTAGGATTTGATGAATCAGACTCCAAAGATGCCTAGATCTCCCTAGTGAATAGACACAAAGCTTATGTAACTAGACATTTTATATATATATATGTATATATATATATATAACACTATATATATAAAAAACACTATGCATATATAACACTATGCATATATAACACTAAAAATTATTATATATATATATATATATATATATATATATAATAAAACACTGTGTCTGTTTTTTAGATGACTGAGAAGCCCACCATATTCTCTCAGCTTTTACTTAGTGCAGTTTACTAACATAGCCTTCTGCTTCCTCCACCTAGAGATGGGGTTCAGCTCCTCATGGAGCCCATTCCAAATACATAAAAATTTGACTTCTCTAGGAATCAGAGGAGCATACATTTACATACTCCTATTTTGGCATCTGCCCATCCCTTCAGGTGAGATTAACAAAGCATGAAAGAACTCGGCTAGAAGTGACCTTTACTCAGAAGACTTTCCCTCACTTAAGCAACTCATGGCTCAAAGAGTTCATGAGGCAGAAACACATCTTTGCAATCCAAAGCCACAGATTTTTGAAAGAAAAATGTTGCTTGTTGATCTGTGTATTAGTATCCATAAAATTTCTAGCAGCAGGGAATTCTTCTCTGAGACACGGCAAAAGAGAAACTCCTTTCTTTTGCTTGTTTTGACCTTGTCATCTACCAATTTAATAAGGAACTTTATTAAAGAAAATTTCAAACTATAGTCCAGTTGTTTCCTAGTTTAATACAGAATTGCTTTACTAACTTTAGCTAAGATGTGCAGAATAACTTGATCAAAGTTGTCATTGTTCATACTCAGAACAGAAGGAGGACCAGTTTCTTTTCTCACTGTTTCTGTTTGGGCCCTCCCACAGGAAAAGATACACTTCATTCACATATAAAGAAATTCAGTGAAATAGATCAGTGACTCATACAAGATGCACCAAAGTTGTAATTATTTGCATTATGAAATGGAGTTCTATGTCTTTGTTCCAGCTCAGATTCATGTGTGTATTCCTTCTTTCCATAATCAATCAGAAATTTCATGTAATGGAGTCCTGTTGTGATGTCTGAAATGGGAAAAAGTTGATGGAGGAGTGTACTGAAATAAGACTCCTTTATACAACAAAGCTTGTTGTATAAAGGCTTACTGAATTAATGTGGCTTCTAATAATACTTTCACTTTGCTATGTCTGTACTCTTATTAAGGCTTTCTTTGAGCATATGTGCATAAAATCACTTCTCTCAGCTCTATCTTTATACGGAGACAGGAAGGACGGTTTTGTGGTTGAGAGAGTGATTCAGGACTCAAGAGATCAGGGTATAATTCCTACACACTTCCTTGGTGATTTTGGACAAGTTGTATAGGTCCCAATCCTGAAAACAGCATTTAACTCTGCTGGTTTAAGTTCTGTCTGTGAACAGGCCAAATTAGACGTAGAAAAGTGTAGGCAGCAAAGAGGCTTTGATCTCTCCATACTTTAGTTACCCTTCTATGAAATAAAGATGTAAATTAATCCTCCATTTGCTATCCTGTTGATTCAATTTCCAAGTACTTTCCAAAGCCCTACCTGTTTACTGTGTGTTTATAGAATGAAAACATCATCCCAGCTGGGCCTTGCAGGACCACATAAAGTCACTGGAGGTCCATGACACTACTATTGCTCCTCTGCCTTGCATGCTCTGCTTCTCATTCACTTTTCTGTGCCCTGTAAGTCATGCAGTCATAGAATCACTTCGGTTGGAAAAGGCCTCTAAGATCATCTAGTCCAACCATCAACCCTTCCCTACCAAGCCCACTAACCATGTCCCTCAATGCCATATCTACCCTATTCTTGAAAACTCTAGGACCGATGACTCCACCACATCCCTGAGCAGCCTGTTCCAATGCCTCACCACTCTTTCATTCTTTCTGAGAATAAATCTTTCCTAATCCTACTTCCCAGTTTTTTGGTCAACTTTTCTCTCTACTGGAAATAGAAATGACTCAAAATACGTGTACTGCAGGGCAGCTATTCCCTAGCCATTTAACAAGCAATTGCTCATGCTTTTTATTTCAGTGTTCAGGGCTAAGCAGACAAAGTTATGTGCCTATTTGGTTTGTTGTTGTTTTATTTTTAATCACTATTTAAATGGCAGAAACAGTGTATGCCTTATGTTTAGTTTGGAAAGCACATTACATCAGTGGTTGTTTTTCTAGTTCTATGTTCTTCTGAATGTCCTTTTTGTTCTTTCTTTGTCTTCTCTTTTATAAGAAGGCTTGGAAAGAGGAAATGTTTGAGTTACATTATGGGCCGTTCAGTCTGGCTGGGAAGCAGAGCTATTGTCACTCAGCATGGTTTACTCACTTAGACTTCCTCTATGAATCGACAAATATTTGGCAGTGACTCCAGAGCTGGAGAGCTGGGTAAATTTTTAATAATTCATGGCCCCCTTATATATGTCATCTGGATAATTATTACAGTCTGAGAAGATGAAAAAGAGCAGGAGCTAGCAGACTAAGCCCAGAAAACAAGGTTTCTGTCGAAGGGAGGCCTTGTTTTGTCCCACATTTTGACTGGATACATGTGCTCAGAAAGCTCCTTGGTTCAGGGAGAAACCTTGGGTGTCCACTGCAGAAGTAAAACCCACAATTCCCATAGACAAGTATGAGAGCAGGGCCTGTAATCTCTAGTTACTGTCAACAGATAGTTCATCTCACACTCTGCAGGTCTTCTACATTATGTTAGAATAGAGGTGTGCAGCTGTCCTTGGATTAAAAACCAAGAAGTCATTTCCCCCTCTCTACTCCATCTTGTTGATATTTCAACTATTCTTCCACTCCGATTCTCTCTTCCACTGAGAGATTCCTATATATGGTGCTAATGGTGTGGACGACAGTCTAGTAGCAACAACACTAGAGGTTAAAGCCTACTCCTACTGGCATCAAAGCCAAAACTACTGAGAGAGGTATCTCATTCACTTATTTTCTGCATAACTTCTGCTTTTCTGCATTTTCTGCATTACACAAATCAAAGTTCATTTATAAGAAAAGAAGCAATGGAATAAAAAGTCTAATAATTTCAGTGGACCTAGTTTTTATAAAATCATACAATCCCTAAGGTTGGAAAACATCTCCAAGATTATCTAGTCCAACTGTCCACAACAAAACTTGTGGTCTGTCCACACATGCCTATTCAAGTCCAAGTATAACCCTTCTGTTAGTAATATTTGCACAGTGACGCGATATCAGAAGCAGACTGTAATCACTGGCGCAGTGAAATTATTTCACAATGAATTCAGGATTCATTTGAGACACTTCCCTCAGGCCTTCACCTGGTTTGCTGTCTTTTCACTCTCCCTGATAGACTCAGAGCTCCCACAATGCCAGTAGAGTTTTCCCAATGAATCACAGAATCATTAAAGTTGGAAAAGAGTATTAAGATCTTTTAGTCCCATCACCACCCATCCACCCATCACCACCATGACCACTGCACAATACTGTTACAAATTCTAATGGTAAGTCTAACTTCTTGGCTTTTTGTCTACATATTATGCAGTAATCACAAAAAAATGCACTCACCTCAGAAGAAGCTCATTAGATTTTTAGAAGCCAATTAGATTTTTAATCACGCTGAGCGGCTCTGTTACTCGCACTGCCATATTTATTGCCACATTTCCCACCACGTAGCATTTCTCAGTAAAGTAGATCTGACCAAACCATCAAGGAAAAAAAAAAAGTACGGACAAAATGCTTGTATCTCAATTGCAGTATAAATTAAGCCTCGCGAGTAATAGACTCGACAAGGAATTGCAAGGTTTCCTTTACTTCTATAGTGCAAAGTTACACCAAAATAAAAACATTATTGAGTAAAAATAAGATACTCTGCAGCTCCCTACCCTCCAGTAACCAAGGATCTCAAATCTCTTTATAAACATTCTAAGCATGAATTAATTTAGGCTGCTAACAGCCCTGAAAAGCAGGTAGCATTAATCCTTCTTAATGTATAGGTAAATTGAGGCATGGAGTGATGAAATGAGTTAGTCACTAAGTGATTCAGTAACTGATCCTAGAATAAATAATTCTAAGTAGCTCAGTGCTCTAAAATAAACTGGAATAGAGAAGGTATAAGTTTACTGGGGGTGGAAATGACATGACAGAGGAGAGTAGGGATTTACAGTAGATGATAATATATGAAGGCAATGCCTGTAAAAAGAACCTAAATAATCAATGCGTCATTGGAAAGGAAAGAATATATGCTCCAAGGCATTTATTTAGCCCTATGTCAGAAAAAAATTCTCCAAGTCTAAGGTATCTGGAAAAATGACGAAGCTAGTTCAGAGCTCACCTGCTATGCCATCTTGAATAGGTTTCTTCTGTCTTTTCAGTATAAAGAACTCTGCTGCAGTTGGCCCCCACATCTTCTCCTCTGGACTCTATCTCTAATCACGAGGCCACCCAAATGTGGCTTGTGAGCTGAATTTCAACAGTAAAAGCAGAAGGGAAAAAAAAGTATCCTGAAATACATTTAGGGGGAGAATCAAGACAAAATGGATTAAAGATCTCTCATAGAAGAGGTATTTCCCCCATCAAGACTACTGCTTGCACCCATCTCTCAAGTATACTGAAAGATGCCATATGAGTAGCCCCAGTGCATCATGTTCCCTCATCTCTGAAAAAAAACAGCCTTTACCTCTGATCCATCCTAGCCACCCCATCCTTCAGACCAGCCCCTTCATGAGCTGAAACATCAGCCATGTCTCCACACTGGTTTTATTCTCAGATTAACTACTGTAATGAAGAATAAGACGTATTTTTTGCTTAGGCAGATGCAGAGACCCAAAATTCTCTGCCTGGACTCTGAACTTCAATTCAGTTCAGACTACCAGTTTTGTTAGGTTGGTCACAATATGGTCTTAGCTGCAAGACACTGCCTCAGGGTCAGAAGTTGCCTCACATGTTGGGGCAGGGCAGGCTGAGCTCTACTTTGGATCAGAGAAGGTCAGAAGCCACCTTTGGTCCTGATGACACAGCTTGGAGCTAAACAAAAGACATCACTTGAAGGGATGAAAAGAAAGCCTGAAGAAAGGAAGGGAAGCAGCACAGTTTTGATCAAGGTTTTCTGTGCCCACTTTAGGAGAGGAATGCAGATGACAAGGACCCTCCCTGCTCGACTAACTGGCTGCTGTGTACAGGATGTTTTGTTCTTTCCCTTTCCTGTTTTCTCTTCTTTGTGGGCCAGTGTTTTTGTTTTGTTTCTTTTCTCCTTTTCTCATTCCAAACCACAGCTCAGGCCAACATAAATTATTTTCTTCTTCTTTTTTCTTTTTTCTTTTTCTTTTCTTAGGGCATACTCTCTAGGAAAACATTTTTTTTCTTTTCATTTCTACATCTTCTCCAGCCACCATCAGAGTATGATGTTGAGTTTGAACCTGAATGTGATCCCACAGTGGAACAAGGGCATAGAAGATACTTTGCAGCAGGCAGTGTGTTTTGTAGCTGGTACGAAACTACTTGTGATGGGATGTAAAAGCAAGCGTGAACACACCAGCTCCAATGCTACATCCTCCTTGGCCACCTTGCTGGATGCACATTTGGCACAAAATGTCTACTCTCTAGAAAGAAGACAGTTCAAAGATGATGGTGGCATCCTCCTCTACCTACACCTCTTTCATCCCAGGTTCCATAGGCCCCCAGAAGGCACAAAGCAGATCCAAGCCATCAACTTTCATAGAGTTCAAAGGAATCTTGTTAGGCCCATAATCATCCTGCTCTAATTTAGCCACTTCTGTAAGTGCCCAGCTCTGTCCTTAGATCAGATACTTCTTATTTCATTGGACAGATTAGGCCTTGGGTTTATAGCTCAGATGATGAGCAAGAAGCAAGCAAGGTCTGAAAAAGGATTTTGACGCAGCTCTGACAGAGCTGACACATATTGAGATTCCTCCCCCTGAGAGCAGGGAACTATTGAAAAGCCATAAAACACAGCAAAAACAGCATGCAGGTTCTCAGAAATCCCTGCTCAGCTCACATAGGATCCACAGGGCATTATTAGGGAGACAAGTGGAACAACCAGCATCTTGGATGTTCATGTGTTTTCTGACCCTCAGTAGAGTAGAGCCTGCAGAAGTTACCTCTGTGTCTCCATCTTGAACAAGTGGTTTCTTGTGACCATTTCAGGCACTTGAGAAACACAAGAACAGTCTCCCAGGCTGTACTCCCCCAAAAAGGAACTGTGCTTTTTGGTAGCAGCTGCCTCTCCCCTGAGAAAATGCTGGAAGACCTCTCCATTTCTCAGCTTCAAGCAGTTCAGATCTGAAACACAGACACTCCCTCTCCTCCCCTCAAGGGCAACCAGAGAAGAAAAAAGACACCTTACCTCATCCCTTCCATCTCCTTTCTCCCTATCTCATGCAGTAATATTGTACATCCTGTTCTCATCACTGAAGTTCATATTAATGAATGAAACAATCTGCTAGAACAATGGACATCCATGATACATTGACCACCTGGTGTGTTTTTGCTAGCTTCACACGCAGTACCTTTCTTCCATCCTGTAAAAGAATTACTCAATCCACAACTGTGGGTCTGGCTTTTCACATAGCCACAGAAAGAGGCAGCTCTTCACCAGCGAATGTTTACAGCCTTCTTTGCCCTGAATGCTGTCACAAATGCTGCCAGATGAACCCAGTTCTCTGCTCCTACGCATTCCTTTCACCATCAAAGCGTACCTCTGCATTTAGGTGCATGAGTAGCAAACCATGCGTAGGGATAGATCATATGCAGTGCCGGAGCATCAACACAAATGTTGGCCTCAGTGCTTCAAGCGTTACCGTATGCACAAAAGCCCAGTCAATGTGCAAAGATCAGCAGTACTTTTCAAGCCTGTTTTGAAGATGCTTTTGAGTTTTCCCATAGCTGCTACCTATCCTCATGACCACAGTCTATTGGCTCCAGTAGCTTTTTAGCGACTCAGCTTTGCCACAGCTTCCTGCTTTTGAGCGTACCCTCAGCATTCGTCTGGAGCTTTGCCAGCCCCAGCTTTCACTCAGGCCTGGTTCAATCTAGTACAAGGTGGGGGATGGTGGTAGTGGCTTTTTGTATTGGAAAAAAAGAAAAAAAAAGCTCAAAATGCTGCACCTGAAGAGCAGTTGTTTGTGATTCTTGCTCCTCTTTACAGATCGACATGTAAGTGAACCTCTAGAAGATGTACTTCTAGAGACTGTCAGTTTATTTCAGTAACTGCTACCTCTTCAACTCCCTCAATACACTAACCAAGTCCTTGCTGATTTACACCAAAGTTGAACTTAGAATCATATAATGGCTTGAGTTGGAACTCAAAGGTCTTCTAGTTGCAACTCCCCTACTGTGGGCAGGTTTGTTGACCTCTAGATCAAGCACTAGGCCCCCAAACTTAGGAAAAGGAAGAGATGGGGAGATTCTGAAGGAATACATATGATTGTTTTTAAAGCATTTTGCTAATGGACAGTGCTAGTCAACAAGTATCTCTAGTGAAGGTGGGCCTTTAAACTAGGTCTGTAGTTAGGGCTTGCCTTCATTGCTAAAAAAGCTGGCTCTGAGTTTTATTTCTTAATATTAGAATGATTGACATGCTTAGGTTGTTCTGGGGTAAAATTATAATGGAGAAAAAACATTTTATTTTGACTGGGGTGAATTTGCTGAGATCAGTTCTTGATCCCTGATATCCACCTCACTCCACCCTGCCATGACCTCCTTGATTTTGCCTTTGGGCAAAACTGAAGGACTTTTCCTCCACCTACTTCTGCTCTGATTAGTGAACTGGAGTGGTTTGGCTATGCTTTAATGTGTTTTACATTACACAAGTCTAAAATCCTAATGAAACCGAGCTGAGCTATACCTTAGGCAGAGAACCAACTGTTAAGTAGTGCTTGACCTAAAACTTCATAATTATGCTAAAATAACAAATACAGAAATGAGCCCAAAAACACCAGGCATGTCTTCACAGCAGCTCCCTCAAAGGCAGTATGGTCCAGTAGAAGGAACAAGAAAAGCAGATTGTTCAGCACTGGCCTGACTTATGACCATGGGCAACAATTTCCCCATTATCTTCCCTTGTGGCTGCCTTTTTCCCTATAGCTGAAAGCTTTCTGAGACAAGGACAATGTCTCATCCCAAGGCAAGACCTTTAACAGGGCCTCTCATGCCATCATAATGGAACAGATTACCCAAGAAGACTCATTCTTGAAGTACAGTGCAAATCAGTGTCCTCATGCATCACACCCACAGTAGTGCTTTGATATGCCTTAGCAACTAAACTCATTTGCCCTTGCTGTCGTGTACATCAGTGCAAAACCCAAGAGTATCATGGGGACTTTTGATCTGGGTATGTGGGTGAAGTGGGAATGAGGAACATGTTCCACCTTCATTATTTTGCTAAGGTTTGAGTTTTGATTGTTGGACTTACCTCCAATGTAGGACCTTCTAAAGAAAGCTCTGAGTTTCTGCTGGGTTGTTTGTTCATTTTTTCCTGTAGAAGCGTGTTTTCTTATTTTGCCACAGAAAAAGCAACACAGTAAGGGCAGAGGAAAAAGAAATAGTATATAAAGAAATATTTTGTCAAAAAGTTGATGCTTTGTTAGCAATTGCTTCAAAGGAATACATCTTGACAGCCTTTGTTACTCCTCTATGATCTCTCCTCATCAGTATCTATCAAAGTTATTTATTGAATGGGAAGAAAATATGCAAATTCTGGTGAATTCTAAGAAATGGTTATCAAAGAAAATGTGAGAATTTGTTGGTAGCGAATTTATTAATGTTTGCACTAGGAGGCCTGGTCGAAATTAGTTCTCTAGCAATTGCAATATTGATCACATAGTTACAGCTAGGGATTATAGTACCTTTAGTTTGATATGTCATTTTTTCATATAAGAGGACTATGGCTTTCAAACACATCTTTCTGAAAAATTACGTAGAGCGATATCAACAGCTTTCAAGGTTGATTGTCCTTAGGAGATATGTTGTGTCCTAGTCAAGGAGTATCAATGTGCTATATGAACAGTTAGTTTAATTAGAACATTTTTAATACTTAATGAATGAAACAAAGAAATTTTGGAATGAAACAGAAATTCAGAATAACATTCTGCCAGCAATTTCATATGAGTCACAAGCAGGAAAAACTCACTGCTTGTTATTATCCTAGTACTAACTGTTCGAGTAACTCATCTGTTGGCTCACTGGGGCCTCTAAAATGCAGTTTTATAAAAATTGAATTCAGGTGAACTGAACATGAAAATATTCTGATATTTCTGGTGAGTCAACAGAGTTCAAAGATTAGTAACAAAAATACTAACTTATTTCAACCATAATACAGGTGAATTTTTTCCTCAAATGTTCAGATATTGATTTTTAAAACCTTACTGATTCAAATTTCAAATCAAAACTCTTTTAGATAATAATGCCAACATACACCACAAAAAAAAAAAGAAAAAAAAAAAGAAAAAGAATGGTGCACCTGTTAATTCAACATTTTTTTCTGATAAATCCATGTGTTGATACCATCTCACATATTTTATCTTCTTGCTTTCTTTACATGTTATAAAATTAAAAATAATGGGAAAAAAAAAAAAAAAAAAAAAAAAAAAGAAAGAAAATAAGAGTTCTTAGCTTTAGGTTGTTTGTTTCACCATCATTGTCCCAAACTCCAGGCATAAAGCAGGCTCTTAATGTTTTGTACTTAGCCCTGTTATTTTCTGTGCACCACATCCACATTCACTTCATACACACACACATACAAAAAAAGAAAATAGATAGCTCCAAAGTCCTTGTGGAACAAGTGGTGTGGTCTGCACGATGCACTGTGCCATAAAGTGAAGAGCTGAGCAAGAGGAAACATTCTCTACCAGTGCAGGAGCCAGAGTGGTGGCTAGTGCTGGGGACTCAGACCAAGCCTTGTGGTGGGAGGAGGTGGGTGGTGAGATGCTTGTTCACCTCCACCTCTGAATTGCTGAATATCTCATCTTCAAAGAGGAAAATACTTGAATTAGTCCTCTCAGGAGAGAAATGAGTGGGCACTGCAATAATGGATACACTCTACACCAACAGGACCACATAAATAAGACAACATTAATTTGATTCCATTTTAGGAGAATTCTTCGAAGAACAACATGAGAGCAAAAGTGCATATGCTCCATTACCGGTATAAAAAAATCATCAGTGGGTTTAAACCATAACCTCAGATCTCAAGCCTGATACCAGGACACTTGTTCTCTACTTCTTTCTTTCTGATAGATGGAATTATAAAGAACTGGAAACGCCCATACACCCCGAAGTGCACAGATCACAACATCTTCACCCAAGGCTGGGAATCCAGGTGGAGAAGCACAGTGCGGTCATCATGCTCAGCCCAACTGCTGTTTCTATTTTTCACTCTGAGCTCTGAAGGGCACATTTCCAGGCACCGAGGTAGCATCAGCTTGTTCCACTCCTCTCATGCAGCAGTTGAGTTCTTCACCTGCTTAAGAGGGTCGCAAAGGAAACAGCTAACTCATCACTTTTGCTTGTCAGTTAGAACTACAAAGAGACCCTGAAAGGCTTTATCCGCTCTCGTCAAACTTCAGTTGGGAACAGCAGGTAGAAGCTGCACTTCGGTTTCTCTATTTCACCACGAGGTGCTATAAATAGAAGGCTGTGTGCGGCTTTCTGGCTCTCTGAATACATGCCTCACACCTTCTCCATTTTTTTTTTAACACCCACATAAACATTTGCATGTCACTAGAGCCACAGAGACACACTTTTTCCACAACATGCATATCAAGAAGAAGAAAAAAAAAATTAGTTCTCTGTGTGTGCAGGCTGTGTGTGACGGGTGTCTGTGCACACGTGTGTTTGCACACAGCAAAGTTGGTATTCATAAAAATACAGCTACTGCAGCTTGCATATTTTGGCCTTTGGGACGCTTATAAACTCAATTTGCTGTTCTGGATTTCACATGCATGTATAAATGTTTTTCTCTGTCACTAGGTTGTGACTTGGCATTATTACTATTGGTGCTGTGTGTGTGGCAATGATGTCCTTTTGCTCTTTCTGCTGTGCAATTTCTAAAATGCATTAAGACTGGCCCAATGCTGAGCTGCTTTACTTACTGCACTGGGATTCCACCAAAGGAGAAGGGGAAGCTTAGCAGGAGCTGCAATCATCTCCTCTGGGCCAGCACTGAGGAAACCAAGCCAAGAAAATCTGGAACTGCAAAGGCAGTTGTAGACAGCAGCACTATGTGTGAAACAGTTGCATATTTCACCATATAGTTTGGGATCAACGATGTGAAAGGGGAGACCCTGGGGCATGCTGCTTGTTTCCAAAAGCATAGTTAGCTGCTGACCTGGAGGAGCTGTGTGTGCCTCCTGCAAAGTGCTGAGTGCTGACAACACTGAGAGCCTTCGAGCATCTGAAGGGCTGGTTGGTTCCCTGCCCCGAGTCAGGGCTGCTTTCTGTTGAACAGTTCAAAGAATTAAAGCACAGTGCAGCTGCTCCACTTTCCGCTTACTGTACCCGAGCATTGCTGATTGCTCTGCCCTATATCAGCCTTATCAGCCTGATATTCCTTATATTATTATTTCCCATTCCTTATAGAACATGCCCTCCTTGGCACTATTTAAGGCTCAGGATTAGGGTGGTTTTTTTTTTCATTCATTTTTTCTTTTCTTTTTTCACAGTTGCAAAAGACAGGAGTGAAAAAAAATCAAGAGGCTTGCTTCATTTTTCCCCCACTTTTCTTTTTCAAATTCTAAAGCTCCAAAACAACCCTTCATCATTGGCTTGAAAGTGTTGAGTTATAAAAATAAAGCAGAGGTTTTCTGTTTAAATTTTTTACTGACAGTTGAAAACTCAGTGATACTTTTCTAGACATTCTGAAGTTTAAAAGGTACAGAGAGTCCATTTAGACTTGTTTTTCCACTTTCCTCACTGATCCAACATTACATAAAGTGTTTTATGGCTGCACATGTATTCATATGACAGTAACTTGTCATGCAATACTGCTGTCATAGACTGCTTTTCGAAAGCTGAATAGATGCACACAAGCTTGCAAGAATTGCTTCCTTTATTGACTCATGCCCAGGCATTGTGGCTTAGGCATACACCTTCTTAAAGGAAATGCGTAAGTTCATTAACTATAACCAAAACTTTTGCAAAAGAGTGTCCCAAATAACAGTGTTAACTTCCCATAAAAGTGAGTTAAATTCTCTTTGAAAGAGAGTAAAAACATAATTGGTTCAGCTGGTTTGTTGTAAGATCACTGTAAGTCAGAAAAAAAAAAAGAAAAAAAAAAAAAGTGTTGTGATTGCCTTCTCACATTAAAAAGAAAGTGAACATATTTTGCATGCCAGCCACACAGCCAGCCAAACTAAAAGTTTGCTGAGGCCTGCTTGGCAGAACTTTTTTCATGATACACAGGCAAATGGAGATAGTCAGCATGGTTCTCAGTCATGGTAAAACTGCTGGAGGGTCACTCAATGGCAGAGGAATCTGTAGCAGCCCAGCTTTCTGCAAGTGATGAGGTGACATTAGCAGCCACAGAAACGTTGGTAGAAACTACATGAAAAGTTTCAGTATGAAAAATGGGTTTTGGAAGTCAATTTCCCATGGCATTAAATTGATTGCAGGGGAAGGATACGGAATCACACAAGCTGAGGCTCTGGTCTATCATTCAATTAAGGAACTGAGTGTATGAAATATCTTGCTTTGTTGCTTTAACTAGACTGCAAATGTGTTTACAAGATAAAATAAAAGGAAATTGTTGTCTGTTTTGTTTAAAATGTCCATCTTTTTGACCTTCCCAGGTCTATCTGTATCAACTGCTGCCATGCTGGGAAATAGCTCTGGAATGCAAAATGAACTTGAATACAGAAACAGAAAAAAATCTGAGTATTTTCAGTTTCTGAAAATGGAATTCAGTCTTTTCTAGTAAGTCTAACTTGCCTCTCTGATACTGCCTCTAAATTCCTCCTGACAGAATAACAGAAAGTGTAGGAAAGTACCTGTATATAACCTCCATTCTGCTTTGTGTATCCTGTAGAGAAGGTCCCTCATTACTGACAGAGTTCAACCATATGGTGTAAGAATTTATTCATTCGGAAATCTGCAATATTATTCTGAGGATTTTTTTAATTCTGTCTCCTTTCCAACCTCCTGAAAGAAGTCAGATCATCACAGACCATGAAGGGAGTGTGTCCAGAGAAAGGCAGCAAAGCTGTGAAGGTTCTGGAGCACTTATGAGGAGCAGCTGACAGAATTGATTGATTGAACTGATTGTTCAGTTTGGAGAAGAGAAGGCTCAAGGGAAACCTTATTGATCTCTACAGCTACCTGAAAGGAGGCTGTGGTGAGGTGGGAGTTGGCCTCTTCTCCCAGTTAACTGGTGATAGGGTAAGAGATGATGGCCTTAAGCTGCACCAAGGGAGATCAGGTTGGATTTTAGAAAACCATTCTTCTAAGGAAGAGTGGTGCTGCACTGGAACAGGCTGCCCAGAGAGATGGTAGCGTCACTATCCCAGGAGGTGTTCAAAAAACATGTAGATGTGGCACTGAGGGACGTATGTGGTTTAGTAGGCATGGTTTGTTGTTGGTTGGACTAGATAATCTTAGTGGCCATTCCAGCCTTAATGATTTTATGGTTATAAGGACAGGTGGCAGTTATACTCCAATACAGATGCCCTGATCCTCAGCCTCTAATCTTAGCATGAGCAACACCAGTGGTAATAAAAGTGCAATGCTGTCCATGTAGAACAATGTAGCACAAGCTTCAGCAGAGAACATGGAACTGTAAGGAGAAAACATCACTTTGGGCAGTATTAGAGACTTAACAGTGTGCATGAGTTTGAAGTACTCCTCCCCAGAACAGAAATAAGACAATGAACATCTCACAGTGGTCAAAGGAGCAAGTGAAGAAGAGTTTTGAACAGGTGTTTCAGTATGAAGCAAAGGATATGGAGTTATGATGGAAACCAGGCAAAATATCTTCCTGAGGGTCAAACTGAGTAGTGATAAGTAGTGTTTGCTGCATTCCTTCCACTAGCTTAGCATACATAAAATTCAGAATAAAAAATGGGTTATATCTTCAACTGTTTAGGTTTTAGGCATTTAGTCTACAACAAGTTTACACTCTATTCCAAAGGGTCGTGGCAAAGTGCCAGGCACATCTAGAAGCCAGTGGAAGGCAATTATTTTAGAACAGGTTAAAATTGCTTTGAAATTAGTCTCTCTTTACAAAAGTGAGAGGTGCACTCATACTGCATGAATTCCCTAAATTTTAGATTGCCTGAGTATGGGAATTTGCAATGGGACTCCTTGGTTGTACATCCTAAAATAACTGGGATGTAAAAGAAGTCCTCATTTCCAATAAAAGCAATAAGACTTTTCAAATGATGTCAACAGGTGCTAAGGAATGCACTTATCATTAAGAAGATTCCTTCTGAATCACAGTTAAAAACTAATACAAAATAAAATTTCTTTTTCTGCTTTTCCACTTTTGGCTTGCAAACTTTCTCATTTTCTCTCTTAGAACTTCTCTTTAAATATGAGGCCAACAAATAAGAATCCAAAATCCAAGAAAAAAAAGTGAGTGATTTAGGTTTTTTGGCATAGTGTCAGTTTCCTGTTATCATTACCTATATTTATCAGCTAAAATTTATATCCTGACTCTCCTTTTGAAGCTGAAAAATGTTCAGCAGGCCTGTCACTCATCCCTGAATACTTTGAATTCCCAAACAACTAAGTGCAGGGAAGATAAATGTGGGATATCACTTCACTTTACCCACCTGAATTATGCATTTCATCTACATTGTCCATCCAACCATCACCTGGGAGATAGGATGCCTCATCTTAATTTTCTTAACTAACCAGATTGTCAGAATTGCCCATCCTGAGCCATGAGTTGCCCAACTTTTGCCTAGGATGTTTCCAGTCCTGAAAATAGAACAGAGAGAAAATCCTCTGAATGATGATAATCTTCCAACCATACAAATCATGCCAGGCTGCATCAGACCCCTCATAAAATGTAGTCACAATGCTTTCTTTGTCAAAGTCAGCAAAAAAAAAAAAAAAAAACAGTTAAACAGAACTCTATAAATTGAGAGCTAAACTTCTCTTGGGGGCCCATAAGACCCCTCAGCCACCACCCCTATTCAGCAGGTATTTGCAGTGCTTAGGCTTTCAGGATGAGGCCTTTGGGAGCTTGGCTTTAGTGATGAAACAAGGAAGGCCAGCAGAATATTTATGTCATATGTCTGTTTTGGGATGTGATGTGGAGTCATGCAGTCATCTCGTGTTCTTCCACACTTGGCTGACGTTGAATAAAAACTGGATATATTCAAGATTTGTTTCCAACCCTTTGAAATGCAAGACACTGAAGAGTGCTGAGGGAGCTACATGTTTTGAGGGATATGTGTTTAAGGACTCTGGGTGCCCCAAAACAGGTATCTTTCCTGATTTGGATTTATCCAGAAAAGATTCATTAGGAGAATCTTGAGGATACTATGAAGGCCAAGAGACCCTAAAGTTCCCTTCATGGCATGTAAGCAAGTTTATATTCTATGATGTCTCCAAAGTACACCAAACCCAGATCAATGCAGGTAGTCAGAATATTTGGCCTTTTGAAGCCCTTTGGAGCACTGTAAAAGAACAAGGTAGATAACCCTTTACAGAACAAGTTTCATTAATAAATATCTTTAATGTCCATAGTTTCCAAACTTCACTTTCCAAAGTCCACCACATTCAGCAAGAATGTGCTGAGGGAAACGTAAACTCTGTTCTTCCTATAAGCCTGAACAGTAACACCAGTGGTTTTCTGGGACTGTATTCTCTGGGTCCCATCAAGCTACAAGGTGTAGGTTGGCTTAGCTGATTTCCAGAGCTCTCCAAGTCATTAAAGCAGATTCTCTCTTAATTTAACACAAAACCATCTGCTTTGGTTACATTTTTCATGGTGTGATGTTTAGAGTGTTCATACTTACCACCCTCCTGCTACATGCTATACTGTGCAAAAGAAGGAAAGAGAGGAATGTATGCATAACTTCAGAACAGAGTTTAATGGGAGAGTGTAACGCAATGCAGAACTTAAGCATCCATTAGTACATTACCTTTTCACTATATCAGTGCAATACATTTAATCCCCTTTCCCAAATCTCATTTAAAACAAACCATTTATTTTTTCAATTTCTCCCACAAGTGTTTTAATGCAGGATTTGGACACCTTTCAGAAGAGTCCTGTGATGTAATGCATTTGAGAGACATAACAATATATGTGTAGTTTGGAAAAACTTTTGCAACATGAATAAAATAACTACTCATTTCAAAAGGCAAAATATGATTTGTGGTCAAAGGTTTTAAAGAAGGTGGGGAGAATAGAAAATACTTTCGTAATTAATGTTATTAGACTATCATGTACAACCATTTGTGTCTATATACGTAGCATAGTGCTAGGTCAGGTTGTAAAAGGAGCAGAGCTCCATGCATTTGTTTTCCTCCTTAGAAAGGTCAGGAGTTACATATTGGCAAAGGAGCAGTGCTTCCAGAACTCAAGCTATAATCATAGAATCATAGAAAATCCTGAGCTGGAAGGGATTCTCAAGGATCACTGAGTCTAGCTCCTGGCTGAAGGAGCCTTTAGACCACCCAAAAATCAAACCATATTTCAAGGAGTATTGTCCAAATGCATTTTGAATTCCAACAGCCTTGGTGCCGTGACCATTGCACTGGAGAGCCTGCTCCAGTAATAATAACAACAATAATAATCTATTCCATACATTTCCACACTGTACTGTGTAGCTCTAGCTAAAAATACTAATGATTTCAACAAGTAAGATTCATCAGAACTAAAATGACAACTGATCCAGTGTGGCTCCCTCATCTTAAATAAGATATTTTTAGAAGTCTAAAATGCTCGCCCATGAACACCGGGCTCAGCTGCCCATCATGTAGAGTCCTTCAAACCTGAAGGTTCAGATTACTCAACAGCCTTTATTCCACTCCCATCCAACTACGAATTGCAGCCACCAAGTATCACAGCCCTTCATGAGGGGACTTCTCAGTTGCTACTGAGCAGCATGCTGTCTCAGAGCCAATAGTGACTATACTCACACAAAGACAGGACCTTTCTCTGGCTATAGCCCTGCTTTGAACTTCAGGAGAATGAAATGGAAGACACTGAGGTCTCAAGTGAAATACCTCACCTGTACAATTCCCTTTTCTCATGCTGTGGTATCAGGATTTCTATTGTGCTCAATGCAGAGGGGTTCATGGGAATTTGCATAAATGCAACCCACAGCCAAGCTAGTTCTGTACTGACACAGCATTCAAATGAGCTTTCAGATTTTCACCTTGTTTTCCTAACTCAAGAAAGTCTAGATTTCATCTTTCTAAACTAGCCAATCATTGCTCATCCTTCTGTATTTGTTTAAAAGCCAAGTATGCATACTATTCACTGATCAGTATTTACCACCTGTGTGTTCAGTGTCACAGGATATGCATCTGTGACACCCTGGCCAAATCCTGTAAGTATCATAGTTAAAAAATGCTTGAAAAGTGGGCCCACTTTTCAAGAATGTCTAGGTCCCTCTGCATGGCATCCTTTCCTTCTATTGTACTGTCTGCACCACTCAGTTGAGTGTCATAGCAAACTTGCTGATGATGCATGTCATCCAACCCCAAAGTCTTGTAGACATTCAGCCTCATGAAGAGGTCTTGGACTTGTTCTGCTCTTACACTGGGAAGGATTTTGCTCCCCTGATCCCCACAGAATCACAGTCACAAGGATTTGACCTGAAGTAAATTAAACTGAAATTAAACTTCAGACTCAAGTAAGATCTAAATACCTAAAAATTCTCAAGAAATAATTGTAAGGTATTTCCAGTGGAAAAAAATAAGGAAAGCAAAAATACTGCAAAATACTTTTGACCAAAGAAGGACAAACTTGTGGCTGGAAGAGGATGCACTTTCAAAAATATTTTTCCCTGTATCCGGATTCATCTTTGTTAGCTCAGTAAGAATTATAATAATGGGGTGTGCCTGTGAGACAGATAACTATCTGGAAAACACTGAAGTTATGCTCACACTGTATTGCCAAAGCCCTCGAGATTAATTTTTAACAGGATGCCTGATATTCTTCCCACCCTCAAAATCTCTTCAAACACCCTCTACAGCTTCCTTGCTTGCACTTTTTAGGATATGCTAAGAATATAAGACTGAATCAAGGACATTATCATTAGCTGAGCAGAAAAACCGGTCTCAGGATTTCAGATAAAAGCATCTTATTCAGGACCAGCTAATGGTAGATCAGTGAAACAAAAGCAGTGGATCTTTCAGGCCTCCATTAGACTATCTCCTTTGCTCTCATTCTGCCCGAGGTTAGGCTGGGTGATTGCATCTTGCTATCCCCTTTGCTGGTAAACTGCATTCTTCTTCAGTCAATGTTTCTCTTGAAGGAAAATCCCTATGGTTGGTTACCACATGCACTCCCATTTGTTCTGGACAGGGATAGATGGGGAACACTGATATTGTGGTGAGATGGGGAAGGTTCTGTTTTCCCCATGAGCCAAAAATCTATGCTCAGCACAACAATAGTCCAAGAGCAGCTGGGTCTTTTCCTTTATTAATTTGGAGATGAGATGTCGACAATTATCACCACTATGCCTAGAAAATGAACAGCATGTGGGCTCTCTCTGATCCCTTCACTTGTGTTGGGACAATATTGTAGGAAGAGAAATAGATGACCACAAAAAACAACCACAAAAACTTCCTTGGGAGTGCCCTTTTTAACCAGAACAAGAAAATACCATGTAACTTCATTGTCCTTTATAACTGGAGTTGAAACCATTGGCAACATTATACTTTTGTATACATATTTGTGACATAAAAAGTCTCTCCTATGAATGGTGGTTTGATTAAACATGTAGAGAGAAGGAACAAGTTGCTGATTATATCTTCCTGCTTATCCTATAAAGCTATGACATTAAATCCCAGGGAAAAAGAATGTCTCCTTTGGAAAAGTAGTTGCAAGAAAGAGCAATCAGCTCTTTTCAACATAAACTAAAGGAGATCCTGGTCTAGCTAACATTACTTAACCTGTTGATATTCTGACTCTGGCCCATTTTTGCTTGTTAAGTCTCTGATAAGGGAGGCTGATTTTTTCACCATAAGGTGCAGGAGTGACATCTGTACCCTTTGACATCCAAGGTGCTCATCCAGCATGGCCATTTTCTAGCTCATGTTTTCCATACTGCTGCACTCTTTTCTACTGATTTACTGGAAGAAATTCTAATTTCTGCCATATGTGGAAAGAAAGGAATTCACTGATCAAGTAACAGATTTCTTCATGAAATCACAAGTTAATATTTTACTTATTTCTCCACGTCCCATATCTGGCAACAGGTGCAACAGGGGTGAAGACAGCAGCACCTTCACCTTGTGTTATTTATGTAACACTCCAACTTAACCTATCTCTCTTCCTTAAACTGGCCCCCTGATATTCATCTCAGATCCACGCTACAGATGTCCATCTGTGGGTAGATAGGTAAAACCACCTAACAGTGTCTACAGTCTGCATAGGCCTGTCCAAATCACACAGCTACAGAACCCCAAAGCAGCTACCCCACAGCACCATGATACTGTGCCAAGGAGAAAGGGGTAGATTCATGGGTGATTTATTACTTTTTTTTTCTTTTTATTTTTGTATGAACACATACATATTTGCAGGAATGTGCTGCTGTGCAAGGACATCACTTGCTCTCCATACACAAAGAAGCACCTTGGAGCTGAGTTCCCTGCAGGGCACCTTCTCATATTGAAGAAAACTTGTCATTTCTCCCAAACAAGGGAGGAAGGAAGAGCTTGTAGTTAATGCAGCAAATGGAGGCTCAGGAAATCTATATTCATATCCTGGTTCTACCACAGACTTCCTGTGTGACTTTGGGCAAGTCCCCTAATCACTCTCTCTGCCTCCCTTCCCTCTGTGGATTAAATAGCTCTCAGTCCTAGTGAGATTCAGATCTTAAATGGCCTTATATAACAAGTGAATAGTTATATGTGTGGACCAATCTTTGCTAATTTATGAGTGATCAGCTAAAAGGACTCAAAGCTTTACTGTTCAGAAATAATATTCATTATCCACATTACAGTAACTTTCACCCCACCAACCGTGTGTTAACTGACATGAAAAGGTAATTCTGAAGTCTTAAATGATAAAAGTCTGTCATTTGAAATGGGTCTGATATTTTCTTTGCTTTGTGTACATCGCTGGTTTACCAAGGTAGAGACCGGGACAATTTTTGAACTGTAATTTATTTGTGATAAAATTATCTGTGATGAGAAACAAGACCTAAACAAAACTAGTCCCTAATTTATGCTTGCAAGGGTACCTTATTGCTTTAAAAAAGACATCTGGATTAGACTGTCAGCAACTCAGTGTATTCTCTGTACTACAAACTCCTACAGCTGACCGAAACCATGTTTTCACGTGTGCTTGTTTCAGAACAATCAAGAGTCGTCTTCTCCATTCAGTTAGTCCCACTTCACCTACTGCAAAAGGGTAGAAGGTGTATTAATCTTCAGTATGGCATTTGATTATTGGAGGTTATTTGGGTCGAGTTGGCTTTATCACACTGTCTACTGATGTTTAAAGCAACCTCAGGAGGTACCAAAAACAAAAAGTGAATTTTCATCCAAAGATTTTCCATTAGAAAGTAAAAATGTGACAAACTGGTGCTGTAAAAAAACATAGAGAACAGGTTGACAAGTCCATCAAAACCAGATGTTCTCACTCTTATGAGGTGAAAAAAGGGCTGTAAGATTTGATTTAAAACATACATTCTGTTCTCATATCCTTTTGAAGCAAACATGTGGGATAATTCGAAGTCTCCCCCTTACACAAACATTGCAAACATTTCCTGTTGGTAACTATAAAAGGACAGTCAAGCTAAGTAAACAATCCTCTTGATAGTTGTGTCTAAGCAGGAAAGCCCTGTATTCTTCACCAATAGTTCCATTGATGACCACAATTGTTCTGGTTATTGTTTGTATTCATCGTAACACTGATTATAGCAAAAGATGAAAACAGGAACTTCCTTAAACTTATGAAATGCTTGCAAGAGACTTGGATGTTGCTGGATGCTTGTGTGTTGACTAAAAAAGGAGGAGCCAGTTCATCAGCTTTTGTAGACCACTGTTTTCACCAAAGTAAAGCTAAGTAGCTGAAGGCCTTCATCAAGGCATGCTGTGCTACCCAAGAGTTCAAAATGCCCTAGATTTCTTCATCCACCATTTTCCTGTGTCATGAGTTAATGACAAACTGAGGTTAGACAAAATTAAATAATGAGACCAAAAGAATATAAGGAGTTCATGGCAGAGTTTGGATAGGACACAGGCTTCCTGTCCCATTGTAAGAGTCCCATAGAAGTGCTCCTGAGGCATTCAGTGTACTCAGCCCACACACAGTCTCCTTTTCTGTATTCTTTTCTTTCATTTATTATTTCTATCATTATTATCTTATTAGTCTACCTGAGCCTATACATTTCTTACATATTTACCACAGAGGAAATCCTTAATCAGCCACTGAGATTTAAAGAACCATCTGCCACAATCACTATTAAACATACCGTTCACAGCATTTTCAACTCCTACTACACCACCAGTGGTCAACCTCTTTAACATCATGTGAAGAAACATACCCATGTTGGGTTAGATACTGGAGCTATAGCTTTCAAGTGGATGATGTATGCTAACATCTTTCTCTCCCCAGCAGAGCCCTATAGTTTGTTTCAGATTCTCGATTCTGTGTTCTAATCAGTCCCCAGAACCAAGGCAGACAAACAGTAGATATATCACTTATAATATCACGTCATCCCAAATTCTGGCTGGCTTGCTGTTTGTTCTTTCTTCCCATATGACCAAGATTAAACCACAGATCAAACTTAGAATAGTGAACTTCAAATTGTCCAATCAATCAACTTGCCTTCTTTATCTGACTAGGTTTCCCACAGCTTAATGATTTTAATACATTGTCTCAGGATAATGCAGTATTTAACAAGACAATGTGTTTTAAAATGCCTCAAATGTCTGAAAACATTACTTGGATTAAGAGCAGAAATGTGATACTTTATCATCTGCTAAATTATGCTTGTAACATTTTTGTCTGATGACCCTGAAATTGCATCAGTGGCACAGGGAGACACTGCTTGGAAAGAGAAGGATCTTCTGTCATAACTGAAAAAAAAAAAAAAAAAAAAAAAAGCAGTTCAAAATGTAAGGGAATGCTGTAAGAACCAGTAAGTTTTGCTTCCAACTACAAACCTGAAATTATTATGAAAGGTGTGTCAGCAAGAAGGCAGAGGGACCATTGTAATTGTTGTCATTTTCTGATGCAATAATCTATATATCCTGAGCTTGAGAAGGGAACCTCAGCTTTCTGGGTGCAGGCTGACACCTATGAATGTAACAGTTTGCTCCTTGCTTACTCTAAGATCTCCATGCCATCTGTAGTTGAGATTCTCAAATTTTCTACACCACTTTTCTAAATCTCTTTTTTATGTCTTCAAATGTCTGTATGTGGACAGGAACCACTTTTCAAGAAAGGTGCTCCAGAAGAGAGCAGACAGCTGAAGGTCAGGGAGATAACTTCCTGAAAGTCTCTTGAATCGGGTGGATGGGGACCAGCCTTCACATTTTTCCTGCCTAAGTCTCAGAGAGTATTACCATGTTTTTTAAAATATTGACAAGCTCAGAATCAGCATAGTATCTAGTGGAGAGAGGGCAAAAAATATTCTAGTGACCATTCTGTTCAGCTTGCAAAATGATTTGTGTTGCCTGTGTGTAAAAGTTTTTACGTGAAGTTGTTTGGACTTGCTGAAAAAAAGTTGCGTTCTTCTTCCAAATGCATTGGTTTTGTTATCCTGTATGGCCTCAAGGAAATCCCTTGTGATTACTCTTGGTTCTCCGTCTGTAAAAAGCTGATCACAACTCTCCCCTTTTCCATGTGAGTTGCAGATGCCCAGTGTGAGGAGCAATCCCTAACATGTGCAATAGCTGCACCGCAGAACTCCAAGGGGTCACCCACATCCAAACAGGGTCCACCACAAGGAGCATTGGGTCCACCAGGGCATTGCACGTCTTGGAAAGGACCCACCCAGCAAACTCCATGTAACTCAGAAATTGTTGGGAATTTAAACCCCAGCAAATGAACTCAGAACTTTTCAGCCCTCCATCTCTCAGCAAATCTGCAGGACTCAGCTGCCCAGCTTGAACTTTCAGTGCTCACCACTGCAGCTGATGGCTGTTATCCTTCTCCATAAACAACTCACAGTAAAACCAGTGCAGTCAATAGAATAGCCAAGAAATCTTAATGTTTCTCCATCATTTAAGTGTGATTTGCTTCCACTATAAGCCATTCCATCCAGTTAAGTGGCTTGCTGTTACTATTTTGCCCCAAATGACATCACCATTTGGCTTTCTCAGCATACCTCTTTGGCTCTAACCCCCCTTGGCACTTTTCCCTGTAAACAGGGCCTGATTAATGTTGCAGAAGAAGGACTGTGAATCATGTATTCCATTCTCTTATGGGAAGTCAAAATGTCAATTTTTCCTAGTTTTGAGTGCAGAGAATTGGGATATTTAATGCAAAATCCCTAGCAACAACACAGAAACTGCAGTCTGAGCCCACAGCTGCAACCTTCCAAACATACTTTCTGTAACAGCAGCTGATGAATCACCCACCAGAAGACATGCACTTAAAAAAAATGTGAAACAGCATTCACCGATGCTGCCTATTATTACCCAGCCCCAAACACATCACAAGCATAGTCTTTGATAAGGAAAGAGCCCTCACACACACACCCACAAATCTCCGCAAGGCTGTTTAAAGGCTGAATGGAAATAGTCCGACAGTCACAGATGTTCCCTCTTCAATCCTGGGTGGCAGCATTTTATTGCCCACACTACCAATCGCTACTAACATTTCCAGCTGGTGGTGAAAAGTCAACACTTGTTCTGAACTTTTGCTTCACAATCGCAAGGAAATTTAAAACATGGGTTTGCAGAGTGGCTCAGAGACTCCACTGCAGTCTCTTCCCTTTCCTTTTTTTCCAGGACTTTTTTCTCTGCTTCTCAAAACAAGATGACAAATAAAAACTTAAAGCTTAATTTTCAATCAGACTCCGATATGAGTTGTGTGCATAGTAAGATTGGACAGAATGAGAGAGTTCAAAAAAAGGATGCTGTATAGGAAAGGCTCAGGAAAATGTGTGGAGAGTAACACTATTCTTAAAAAGCACCTTCTTGACAAGTGGTGCAACTTGCTCTTTGACACGTTTTATTTCCTGCTAGTGTTATGACTAACACTGTAACAAATGAACCTGAAAAACAGTCAGTAGTTAAGGGAAACAGAGGGCCACTTCTCTGCAGGAAGATAATTTCAATCATATAATGAATTTACCAACTTAACAGGTGTGGATGACCCATTCCTGGAGATTGACAAGAGCATCCAGAATGACTTGGGACAGAGCCCACTGATATGCACTGGAAAGAGAATTCTCCCTAAGAACAAATCTTCTCCTTGAGGAGAAATTAACTGATATCGAATATTAGATAAGTACATGTGAAAAGTGGAGTCATTCATAAATAACAAGGTCAAGAGCTGAAAAGCAATCCATGTTAGCCTCAATACCATCACTGAGTATTTCTTGTGCATTATCACTGTTCGTTCAGGATGCAACTGTATTGTGTCACGTGCTGTAGAAACACACCAAGCATGCCTGACTCAAAGGTATTTCATATGTCCATATGAATGCAGAATATATCAAATGCTTGTTAAGATTTGGGCTGGGATGTAACTTCTTCAGGAAGGTCCTTTTTCCTCCCTGTACATCATTTCTCCTAGCAGAGAAAGGAAAGATAATTCCTCTCTCTTCTATTCAGTCTCCACCTTCCTGGGAGACTGGAACATCCTGGGTTTATGAAATGCTTATGCAAACCTACTAGAGAGCACACCACATGTGCTGCATTTCATGTGATGGAGAGAGGTGGCCCAGATTTTCATCCTCTCACTGCTGTGGATGTTGGTAGCCCTACAAAGGCCCAGAAGAGAAACAAGACCAATGGAGGGAGCTTCTGAGATTTATAGGAGGCAAGGAGGCAAATCCTAAGTGAATCCTTCCGCTGCACAGAAGTTGGGATTGACTTTGTCCCCAGGAATCAAGGATAGGGTAGGGTGTAAAAGGAGAGGTGGAAGAGGGCAGAAAGATAAGTGCAGAAGTAGAACTGCTGCTCAGCAGCAGCACCCAAAAGAAGGTTGCTTATTTTTACAGCTCTGTGTAAGACAAGCTGTCTGTCTTAGGACACCTAAGATCATCAGTTCCAGTATCTGTGGCTCAGGACTTGAAAAAAGGTTGACTCAGCTTTCTGGATTACTCTTCAAATATGCAGCACATCATAGAACTGGAATCATGGAATGGCTTGGGCTGGAAGGTACCTCAAGGATCATCGAGTTCCAACCCCCTGCCACAATTAGGGCCACCAACCTCCAGATCTGGTACTAGACCAGGCTGCCCAGAGCTCCATCCAACCTGCTCTTGAACACCCCCAAGAACAGAGCATCAACAACCTCTCACATTCCACTCACATGACAGATTGTCCAGTACTAAAGCCAAAACAGATATGAAGCCTTGAAAGGAATGGCCAGAGATGTCTTTTAGAGAAGAGATTAAATCCCCTCCCAGTCCTGCATAACACAGCATCTGCACAACCTCATGCCATTCTCTCTTTAAACTTCACTCTCTAAACTCATATATGATCAGGTGAATGAAGCAAACTCAAGAAAGGGTTGATCAGTAATCTATCGAGAATCTTCATTCAGCAGCTTTGAGTTAGTCAATGAGATGCCTGTAATGACTGTGGGACCAAACTCAGATAAAGGCTACTGGGATGACTCCAACCATCTCAGAATGGTTAGATCCTGCCAATGCAGCAATCGCTTTTTCCTTATTGCCAGCTTTTAAACAAGGCATTTAAACCTGTTCTACTGGGTAGAATTGAATCCTAGCTTTTCCTTTAGCCTTGCCTCAGGAAATCCACTTTACTACCCTTGCTCCTACTTAGAAAGCCATCCTTTTCTTCTTTTTCTCCTGACCAGCAGCCAGTCCAGATTGGCTACATAGGATTGACATCAAACATTTTTGCATGAGGACACATAACTCTTGGTACTGAGAGCAAATAAAGCCACAGCACAGTGATGTAACTCTCTCTTTTCTCTCTCTTTCTGTAGCTCTCCATTTGCATGACACCCAGAATATGAGAGGCAGAGAGAAATGCAGCCACACTTGAGTGGGCAGAGGTAGTATCCAGTTGACTCAGCAGCATTCTGCACTAGGGTGAAAATCTAAGGCAGTTGGAGGGATGAGAGAGGGACTTGCCTGACGAATGAATTTGTTATGTAGATATCTTCGCATGGGGGAAAAAAAATAGCTGTAAGCTTTTCTTCGGCAGCTCTGTGTTGATAGAGGTCTGTGGAGATAGAAAGAGGGCAAAGTAATTATTAAATCATGGTTGCTATGTTCAGTACTTATGCAAGATGGGCCACACACGTCTTAATAGTGGAGACACTTTGGTATTTATTTATTTATTGTTATTTATACATAAGAAGTGATTTGGGAAACATATGGTTTGGAAGGTATACTATGTAACAGAAAGATAAAACATATTTACCATTGGTTGAAAGGTAAATAGAGCTGAGAGAAACAGAAGGGATGGGTCCATCTCACCTACTCTCCAACCTCCTAAATTCCAGGACAGAGACAATCATTGAAAAAAATGAGACAGCACCAGAAAATGACTCCTCTGATCCACAAGTGATAAATCCTTAATATTCCAGTGCAAGTGCAGTGGTGCCTGTGCTGTGCCAGAGCTAATTGCAAGCAACCAACCAACACAGCCCATCAAAGTGCTGTGGTACAGGTTTTCTGTGATGTGAAATATGCCAAAAAGCACCCCGTCCTTTCTCCCAGTCATCCACATCACCATAGCTAATTTGGCTGTAAAAGTGGATGCAGAAGTGAGCAACCAGAAGGAAGGTGAGAAAGGTGCAGGATGTCTCATAGCAGTTCTGGTGCTGATCTGTTATATGGTGGCTGTGTCTTTGCCATGCTTTTTGCCAGCTCTAATATACTGTGGCAATGCCTTTATGAAGCACTATCATGAGTGCTTCCATGACCCAAAGCAACTGGGTCAGTTTTGAGAGTCATTTCTGAGCACTAATTTTAGTGGCAGCAATTTTAATAACCAAGGTATTTTTGAATGGACCTGGAACCAGGGGATGTTTTGCAACCCTTTGGATTGTTTTTGACTATTGGCCGCTAGTAATAAACTATTAGAGAACAAACAGCAAATGGAAAACCCTACAAGTAATTATATAGCTAGATGAATGTTTCACTTCCAATATTGTTGTCTCTGTGAAGATATACAGCTTGAATGTGTTATTGCAAAAAGAAATATGCATTGATCTCTTTACCAGGAAGCAGGTATGACTGCATTATGTAAATATTATTTCATTTACTGTCAACAGTCATAGGCTTATTTTCACTTTGCAAACAGATGACAAACATGCTTGTAGACATACAGCATCAGTCCTAAAGCTGACAAGGATTCCTCATTCTGCAGTCAATTTTTGAAAGTGAAAAGGCCAAATGCAGACTTAGGCTAATGACATTCACTCCAGCAGGAGACAGATGCCAGATTCTCCACATCGGTGTAAATCAGATGTGCTCTATGAACTTCAACAGCCTAAGAAGAGACTGTAAAGCTGCTGACTTCAGAGGTAAGTTTGGACCCCAAGGCTGAAGCACTGAGTGAGTGAGAGCTCTGAATTCCCCCTTGATAGGAACAAATGCAGCTCAGCAGAATTCTACAGAAGTTAAAAACCAGTCACAATATTGCCTGATATGTCATTTGAAAACTCAACTAGCTCTGATGTGGTTGTTAACATCAATGAAAAACAGAGGTAAGATCAGAAGACATAGCAAACTGTATAGTTTCCAGCCTGTAGCTCAGAGACCACCATGAAAATGGCTGCAGGTCCCTCAGTCAGTCCAGTGCCACCCTCTGGCTTGGTTGGACTTGCTGTGTGAGGATTACTCTAGCTGGGTTCTGATCTCATGAATCCCTAGAGGTTTACTTTGGCACTCATGTGTTACCAAAGGGAATCATTTTTTAGACCTCTTCCTGCTCTCTACTCCCCACATCTCTTGCAAGGAAAGATAATTTACCCTTCAGGATATTTTTTATTGGGTGGGGATACCCAGCCAAAAAGTGCAGCCAACTCCAGACATAAGACCCTACAGAATTTGAAAAGTAGAAACACTCCTATCAAATCGACCTTTGTTATCACAGGCTGAGATCTTTCTCTTTTACGAGGGCTACTCTTACAAAATGGGGCAGTCCCTAGGCTCAGCCTTAAACTGTTCAATGAGGCTTGACTGGTTAAAAGGTAACACTGTTCAGACCTGGCTCTGTCTTTTGTAGGTCAGAGAG